>NC_079498.1:1509275-2709275 GCF_030052815.1 Hevea brasiliensis | reverse complement strand
GAGATATGGCATGGAAGAAAACCAAGTCTTAACCATGTTAAGATTTGGGGTTGTCCAGCTTATATCAAAAAGTCAACACCGATAAATTGGAGACGGATCGTAAAAGGTCGATTTGTTGGATATCCAAAAGATAGTTTTGGATATTATTTTTATTTGCCTACTTCACAAAAGGTTGTGATAAGTAGAGATGCCACATTTCTTGAACAACAGTTTGTTCAAGAAGGAGGCAAAGGAAGGCAAATAGAGTTAGAATTGGAGAATTCGACCAACCAATGCATCGATGGATATAGATCCATCTAGTCAACCTATACCCGTTGATGAAACATCTACGATTGTTCCTCGTAGAACAACCGGGTATCTCACCCACCGATGAGATATGGTTTTCTTCATGAAGAAGAACAAGAGTTGTCTACTCATGAAGAAGTAGATCATGGGGATGATCCACTTACCTATGAAGAAGCTATATCGATATAGACTCTTCAAAATGGATTGATGCTATGAAATCCGAGATTGATTCCATGTATAAGAATCAAGTTTGGGATCTTGTTGACCCACCTGAAGGTATTGTACCTATAGGAAACAAATGGGTTTTCAAGAAGAAAATTGGTTCTGATGGAAAGGTAGAGACCTATAAGGCAAGGCTAGTAGCGAAAGGGTTTCGCCAAAGGCAAGGACTAGATTATGAGGAGACTTTCTACTTTGTTGCCATGCTTAAATCAATTAGGATTTTATTAGCAATAGTGCATACTATGATTATGAGATTTGGCAGATGGATGTCAAAACAGCTTTTCTCAATGGATACATTGAAGAAAACATTTTCATGGAACAACCTAAGGGATTTGAATCCCAAGATGGTTCCAAGGTATGCAAGCTAAAGCGATCCATTTATGGGTTGAAACAAGCTTCGAGGAGTTGGAACATTCGTTTTGATGAAGCCATTAAATCTTTTGGTTTTATAAAAAATGAGGATGAGCCATGTGTATATAAGAAGGTTAGTGACAGTGCTATCACTTTCCTTGTCTTATATGTGGATGACATACTGTTGATGGGTAATGATAGAGGTATGTTGACGACTATATAAAGGTATGGTTGTCAAATACATTCTCCATGAAAGACTTAGGGGAGGCAACCTATATTCTTGGGATTCGCATCTATAGAGATAGAGCGAAAAGAATAATTGGTTTATTCCAAAGTCTATACTTGGAAAAGGTGTTAAAGAGGTTTAACATGCTTGATTCCAAGAGAGGATTGTTACCAGTGAGACATGGGTATCCACCTTTCTAAAGAGATGTCTCCAAAGACACTGAAGAAAGAGATAAGATGGCCAGGATTCCATATGCTTCGGCTATTGGAAGTTTAATGTATGCAATGTTGTGTACTAGGCCGGATATCGCATATCTCGTTAGTTTGACTAGCGGTATCAATCCAATCCAGTTTGGAACATCGATAGTCACAAGAATATTCTTAAGTACTTGAGAAGAACTAAGGATTTATTCTTGATTTATGGAGGTGGAGACTTACAATTGGATGGTTATACTGATTCTGATTTCCAATCAGATATCGATGATAGAAAGTCTACCTCTGGATATGTGTTCATTTGTAATGGAGGTGCAGTCAGTTGGAAGAGTTCCAAACAGAGCACGACTGCAGATTCCACTATCGAGGTCGAGTATATTGCTTGCATCGATGCCGCAAAAGAAGTCGCTTTGGATGAAGAAGTTCGTGATGTAACTTACAGAGTTCCTTCCATTGAGTCGCCAGTTCCATTACACTGTGACAACAATGGAGCAGTCATATAGGCTAAGGAACTAAGGTCTCACCAAAATCCAAACACATAGAAAGGCACTACCATATTATCAGAGATATAGTTGGGCAAGGCAATATAGCCATGCAGTAAATAACATCAGCTGAAAAATTCAGCTGATCCATTCACTAAGCCTTTGTCATAAGCTCAGTTAGACTGACATCTTGAGAAGATGGGTCTAAGATATTATAATGAATGGCTCTAGTGCTAGTGGGAGATTGTTAGTAGTATGCCCTAGAGCATATCATTTAGTATGTATCTTGTATATATTTTATTAATAAAAGGTATTTCCACTTTTCCGTTTACATAATATATTTATGTGTAATAGAAAAGGTCCATTGATATTTTGTTAGAAATATTATTCTTAAGTTGTTAAGAATATGAATGACAATATTTCTAGCACAAAGTATCATAAATAGGTTCACAATCGAGGATACTTCATAATAAGGACATGACTTATCCAGAAAGATTGTATTCATGTTTGTTCCCAAATTATTTATATGAGATATAAATAAGATGGAATGGTGAGTCTCATGCCATATAACAAACATGATAGGCACTTATAAATGATAAGTAGGCCAAACCAGTGACACTTATGACAAGCACATGGAGTTTACTCTTGTCAATGTTTTGTCATAAATCATATCAGTGCATATAATCTTTAGACACGAGATAGCACAGCTTATCTTGTATATAGGTAGTTTGAGTTTGATCTCGCTTTCATACTTGTACTATGTATGGGTATATGGGCATGTGTTGGCTCTGCTAGTTATATATGGAGGTAGGTGTTGATCAAGAAGGAATCTGTTCTCTAAGTAAATAGAGATAAAATCCTATGTTCATTTAATTGTTCTTGATGTTTCAAGTTCTGGCCAGACAGATAGATTTATTGAGAAAAGAGTTTCGATGAGAAAAATCTTTTAATCAAGAACTGGAATTAAAAGAGAACATAATATTCATAGCAAATGGAGTTTGACATAAACCATGACTCAGCTTGAGTTGGGATTTTGTAACAGAGAGATTCTAGTGCATGGTAACATATGATTATAGGTTCATTTAAGGTAAATCTTATTACTAATTGGGTGGCCATGGCATGCTATGCTAGGTGTTAACCATGGTCTATGAGGTTCATAAAATGATTTAGAGAAATCATTTATGGTAAGAAAGAGTTCGATGATATTAAGAGTTGATATCATGTCTCATTGCCAATTAGTGATGAGCCTAGTAAGTCACACACATACACAAGTTATCACCTATTTAAATATGATTTAATTAATTAATTAAAGAGTTTAATTGATTAATTAAATAGATTTGGTTTGCAATTAAATTGCAAAGTCCCTAGCATGACTTGAAACCAAATCTAGATTATTGGATGTGTAGTATAAATTAAATTTATATTTAAAGTGTTTAAATATGAATTTAATTGATGAGAAATTAATTAATAGAGATTAATTAATTAATTTATATTTGATATAAATTAATTAGAAGAAGAAAATAATTATTTTGGGTTAAGAACTCAAAATTAAGACACGAGGCATTTTGGTCATTTCACGATGGTGACACGTGGCACCATGAGATGGTGACACATGGCTTAACACATAAGCTTGCCAAATATTTTTAATCATGTAAGATGATTAAAATCAAGATTAAATATAGGTTTGACACTTGGCACAATGTGATTGGGTCACTTAAACCTAGAGCTAATCAAAAGGTGACATGTGGCTAGGGTTTAATGTGTTAACCTAGCTATTTAAGTGTGGTTATGAAAAGAAAACATAACCAGCAGCCTCTCCTCTCAATTGTCACGCCACTTTGAGCCTCCAGCTATTTCTCTTCATCTCTCATCAATTCAAAGAGATTAGCCATCAATCTCTTGAATTAAGAACACTAGAAATTGTTTCTAGTGTCTGTTTGCATCTCTAATCTCTTAAAAGGCGTAACTTGAATTTCTAATTAATAGAAAAGGCTTTAGAAGCTGTTCAAGGGCTGCCATAGGTGTTCTTGGTGTGGACAAGCTAGAGGGACAACATCCGGTGTCCTCAAGACGAATCTCAAAGGCGCGACACGCTGCAAAGACATCAAGAGGTTAGTGTAATCGTTCTTGATTTAATCTAGGGTTCTAAAATTAATCTGATTAATTTTAAAATCTTAAATGGCAAATACAGATCCAAAAACATATTAAAAGAGTTTTAATATGTTGTTTATCATTGAAATTAAATAGATAAAAATAAATCTTGCATGGTGCATGTGACCCTAGGTGAAAATTTTTGAATTCAATGGTATAATCTTGTGTTTTTCACGCTTCCGTTCCTTCAAAGAGTATGTCTGCCTTAAGGTGGGCAAAGGATCCTTACTAAGCACTTAGACTCGAATCTAATCATACTCCACATTTAGCCCAGCAAGAAAATCATATATGCGCTCATTTTCAATCAATTTCTGGAACTTAACTGCATCAACCGAACATTAAGCCTGAAAGTCCTGATAGAAATCCAACTCTTGCCATAGACCACTCAGTTTCGCATAATACTGAGCAACAGTCAACTCACCTTGTTTCATTCCATGAACCTTATTCCTAAGCTCATAAACTTTATTCTAAGCTCATAAACTTGTGCATAATTCCCAACTTGAGAATAAGTCTGAGAAACAGCACTCCAAATGGTAGCGGCACTGTCCAACAGTAAATACCCACGAGTTATATGAGGTTACATAGAATTGATGAGCCATGACATAACAAGAGAGTTCTCTGACTCCCATTGGCTGTAGGTAGAATTAGCACTTTCTGGCTTTTTTCTATCTCCAGTGATATACCCCTGCAGTCCTCTAGCCTGAATGAACAGTAGACAAGATCTAGACCATGCTAAATATTTAGTTCCATCCAACTTTACAGGACTAATTTGTAAAAAGGGATTATCACCAATAAATCCAGCCTTTGTTTCAGAGGCTTTCTTCTTTTCATCAGTCATTTTTCCATTAAAGAAATAGGTACTGAGACAGAAAGCAAGAAACTGGGCAATGGAAGGTACCCAAAAAAATAAATGTGCAAACCAGGTTTGGAAACACGTTGGTCAGGGGCACGCTGGACAGGGAAGGTCATCGATAACAGGCACGATCGAAGAAATCACCGAAAAAAAGGGTGCACGTGTCGGCGCATGAAGAATGACGCGAGACTTCTGGAGGCACGTGAGCTCACACGCTTCACCGGACGGCGGCGGGACTCTGGGCGTAGGCTGATCGACTGGTGTCCTTCCTCCTCAAGTGGGTGGTGACAATCACCTCCCTTCCTAGAACGACGTAGAAGTTTGACCCAAATAAAAAATTACCCAGAACTATACTGTTCATGCTAATAAATTTTTACACTGCTCTGATACCAGGTAGAAAACAGAGAATTTAAAAAATATTCTTTTATATTTCTTCATACTAAAATGATTTACAAGCATTCTAATTTATATACAAAGGTTAGGACTAACTAGAAAACTAATAATGACCAATAAATACAAGGAATTTACACTAATTGAGGGATTTTAACAGATAGTTTCCTCAAGTATTTTAATTCTGGTTAGGGTTGAACCAGAGGAAAGAGCGAAGAGTGATGCTTTAGGAGTTCTTGCATTAATTCTTACTCTAATAGTCATCTTCCGGCCAGCGTTCCGGTGGGTGATTAGACAGACGCCTGAAAGGATGCCTGTCAATAACTTCTACACTAGCACCATTTTGGTACTAGCCTTGGCCGCTGGACATCTTTTGGACAGGATGGATCTGGGTCTATTTCTGGGTCAATTCATCTTTGGTTTAGCTATACCAGCTGGGCCACCATTAGCATCTGCATTGATTGACAAGTTCTAATCTCTTACATTAGGAGTTCTTTTGCCCATTCAAGTTGCAACATCAATGATAAGGGTAGATTTGCTCGTCATCGTATCTCGATTTAGCTACCTAAAATACTACATTGGCTTAACATGTGTGCTTTTTGTAGTCAAATTGTCAGCTTGTTTGGTTCCTTCATTGTACAGTAAGATGCCATTAATTGATTCTGTAGTTCTCGCTTTCATTTTGAGCTCCAAAGGCATCATCGAGTTGGCAACATACTCTGTTAGGAAAGACAATGGGGTAAGATCTTCGGAACCTTTTATTTATTATTCTTTTTTTCCCTGCATTGATCAAGAGGGACGCTAGCTAATACATTTTGTTTTCCTCTCAATTGAATTGCAGCTCATCAGCGAAAAGAATTTCACCCTTTTCTCTGTAATGGTTTTGCCGAGTTCAATCATTGTTCCAATCTTCGTTAAATACCTTTACGACCCTTCAAGGAAATATGCAGGCTATCAAGCAAGGAACATCGTGAGTTTAAAGCCTGAATCTGAGCTCCGAATTCTTGCATGTATTCACAGAACTGATAATATAGCTTCTGTAATAAAGCTGCTTGATGCCTCACATCCAACAGTTGAAAGCCCCATCAATGTTTATGTCCTTCACCTCATCAAGTTAATTGCCCAAGCCACCCCAATCTTCATATCCCACCAAAAGACTGGACCAATATCAACCTCCTGCTCTCAAAATGTCATCCTTTCTTTCAAAAAATATGAACAGGATAATCCAAACGCTGTATCAATCCATGCCTTTACATCAATATCTTCAACAAAGTTTATGTATGAGGACATAGGCACACTTGCTCTTGACAAAGTCACATCCCTAATTCTATTGCCCCTCCATCGAAAGTGGCCTATCCATGGACTTATCAAATGTGAAAACCATAGTTTAAGGACTCTAAACTGCAGGGTTCTTGAAAAAGCCCCTTGCTCTGTGGGGATCTTTTTTGAGCGTTTCAAACTCAACAAAGAAAATTTTAAGAAACATGGACCAAAGCGTTCACATCTTTCCTTGTGCATGATCTTCTTGGGTGGTAGGGATGATCGCGAGGCCTTGATTTTAGCCAAACGCATGGCCAATAACTCAAATGCAAATCTAACAGTTATCAATTTTATTGCTGATCATGATGATGATGATACTGAGTTCGTATCGGATGAGAAAGTGCCCGACTTTACAGCCATTGAGAAAGTCCAGCAAATCTCTGTTATAGATGAATCTATACCATACAAGGAGCAGCCGGTGAAAGATGGACCACAGACTGCATTACATGTTCATTCCATAGCGGATGATTATGATCTTTTTATAATGGGAAGAAGCTATGGTGTGAAGTCTCCTCAAACGAGTGGTTTATCAGAATGGAGTGAACTTCCTGAGCTTGGGATCATCGGAGACCTGCTTGGCTCCAAAGATCTTGATACTGAAGTTTCTGTTTTGGTAGTGCAACAACAAAGGCAGATGATATATCTAGACTAGAGAAACATTGATTATCATTAGATGGCAAATTGTTCTTTTTTGGTTGTTTTTAGTGGCAATCTTTATTCCGACAAATTATATTGAAGATAATGAATTTAATATCGAATTCCATAACTGAAAAAATAATTTCAATATTTTCTATAAGATATATTAGTAAAGCATAGCCATCTTGTTATGTACTAAGCTCATTAGGCATTAACTGGAAGTGAGAAATGGAAGGAAAATAAAGAAATGAGAGGACATTCAGTTATATTTTCTCAAAGCGTATAGCTAAAATAATTTAATGGCCAGTAGCTAGCTAATATCACTTCTGCGACAAAATTATAAAGAAACAAAAATCAGTTAATGAATCTTTTATATAGTTAATTCTGCTACAACTATAACTATGACAAAGATCATATCCATTAGATGAAAATTTAGTTAACTTGTGTAGTTCCCTTGGACTCAAGTGCATGCTTAACAGTCATTAATTTCATTCCAGAGGACGATGAAATGATCAACTCTGAAGGCAGAAGCTCAACTCTCAGGCATTGGAGGATATCAAGCAAAACATTGCAAGCAATGGATCTGTATCGAATGCAACATACAAAGAATATGTGGTGATAAATGGAGCCCATACAGCATTGATTATACATTCCATAACACATAAATATGATATTTTTGTAGTCGGAAGACGTTATTGCATAGAGTCCCCTCAAACAGAAGGTTTATCAGAGTGGACTGAGCTTCCAGAGCTGGGGATCATTGGTGGTGCAACAGCAAAAAAAGATGAAGACAGATGAAAGATGTGTCTGCTTCGGTAGCTAACCTAGCAATCTGATATAGTTTACTTGGAACAACAATTCAAGAATAAATGCTTGTATATTGAGGATCAAATGTTTGCTAATACAGACTCCCTTCTCTTAATCACTTTAATTGACTAATTACAAATAAGAACAGTAATGGAGCAGATAATGCTTTTGGAGATTGAATGAAGGCACTAACAAAAAGCTCGCAGTTGAATGCCATCATAAAGAAACACTGTATCTTCAGTGCCCAAGATTAATTTCACCAAGCTCGATAGGATGGGGACTTATTTCACTAGGCTCTTTTAAGAACATGAAGTCACCATTTCAAAGATCAAATTGCTTACATATTCATTTCCACTTCTACAGGTGCCATCAATTCTACTTCATCATCACAGACAGGCCTCTCATTCATTCCTGAGCATCCTGGACTAGTCATTATCATTTCATAGATTGTCCTAAAAACACATTTGCCCGATGTTTGGTGTGTCACATGAAGTTCTCATGATCTGCGCTGATTAACTGGTCCAACCATGCTTGGTAGCCAGCCGTATGCTGTTTGCATTTACTGGTTTCCCATATAGAGTTTAATGTTAATTTTCCAAGCCAATGGTGTAAAATGTACAATTTTCAAGACAGTAACAGCAAAGTAATAAGTCACTGTTTGCAGATGTGTATCATGTTTCTTGGTTTGTCTGCTAAATAAAGTTGATTCTTGTCTATGAATGTGATGATCTACCAAATATGCCGTTGGGGTATTGGTCTCCGTAACCACTCAATTAGGCATACAAACATGGAAGGCCTGTGCTGGTCTGGAGACCAATTTGGGTTTGGTGATGATGATAGTGGTCTAGGCCAACCATATTGGACTTTCAAGGGCTCTAAACTTGGCATCTCTTTGAATTAAGTTAAACATCACTTTGGCATTAATTAGACAGTATTTAAATTGTTGATGAGAAAAATATCAATGTCCCTTTAAATTATAAAAATTTCATAACAATAAGGGAATGGGTTCTTGATAAGTAATGACAAGAGGTTAACTCAAAACAGTTTCACTGGTATGGTGGTGGAGAGTTCCTTGATGAACAAATAGTTAAAGAGATAATAAGAATTCTAATACTACACTGAATTATTATGACCATGATGAGTTTGGCAGATGGGCTGCTCAAGCAAATTGCTTGAGGTAATAGTTTATACACATGTTTAACTTTCAACTGCATTACAATAACTTTGTCCAAGTCTCAAGTTGACTTGTACAACAAACATGAAGAACTTGAAATTAGTTTGTGTTGGCTTATATTGACCGAAATTCCTCTAAAAGATCATAACGAGGAAAATGTGAAATTAATGAATATAAAATTAATCGTTTTAATAACTTTAAAAATTTTCATTTAAAATAAATGAAAATTATGTTAAAAATAATATAATTATATAAAAATTAAATTAAATTTTTTTATAAATATTTTCTCTTTTCAAATGAAGCGTATAAGATATATATTCAATCACGTAATGAGATATTAGTCTAATGATAAAAATATCAATATTTTTAAAAATAAAAAAAATTTAAATAAGTCCTTTTACTTTTAGTAAATGATTAAATAAGTTTAAAATTAAGTTTTAAACCAGATAAATCATTATACTTTTTAATAAGATAAAATAGGTTCATACTAAATAAAATATTTTTTTAATTATAAAATATTATTTTTTCCATTTTTTAATTAATAAAATATTTAAAATAATAATTCAATATTAAACAATTTTTTTCACCATGTTTTTCAATTTCTTTTTTTAAAATTTTATGTTAATTAAAATTAATAAATAATTTTTAATATTTAAAATTAAGAAAAAATATCTTATTATTAAAAAAATAATATTTTATTAAATGTGAATTTATTTAACCTTAGTCCAACCATTAATGAAATATTTTTAAAAATATTTTTAATGAAATCGTGGGCAGTGCCAACCATTAGCCATACCATCGTTCTAATTAACTAGAAAGCAACCAAACCGTACTTAATTCAACATATCTAATTAGGTATTATATTTAGGATAAATACTTGACAAATTATTGTAAATACATAATTAAAAATAATTAAATTAATGAATTTTAATTTAATAGTACTAAATATATCTTTAAAATTACAAAATCTCAAATTTAAATTAAAAAAAAAATCAATTCATAAAATTTTGACACAAATCTCAATTATATATGAATATATAATTGAGCTGGGCACCCCAATAGAGGATTGGAGTTGGCATGAAAGTCACTTTCATTGAAAGATGAGGGTTCGATGGCCACCTTTGTCTTCAATTTTCTTGTGCATTAGTTACTACTTCTAAAGTGGTTCTCCAACACATCACTGCACTACTAAACATTTCCCCTGGTACCACTACTGCCAGTAATACATCTCCAACCACCTGCACCACTAGTGTATAGAACAATTCATCTTCTACGTGAGGCAGGAACTCCCTTTCATGTTCCAGTAACTCCAACTATTATCTACTTTGAATTAGGAATAGAAGCGACCACGTGGTTCGACTTAAAATTAAAGCGATCCAATTTTGATTTGAAATTGATTAAATTTAAACATAAGATTACAACAAATTTAGACTTCAATAGAGTGCATTAAATGTTGTTGAAATTTTAAAATATAGTATTAATAAAAATATATAGTAAGTTTAGAGTAACGTACGTTAACCCCATAATCTAAATTTTTAATATTTTCACTCTAATTTATAGTACTATTATATTATGCGTGATGATGAATATATTATTTACTAATTTTTATGCTATCTCGATATTTGAATATATTATTTTAATGTTATTTAGTACTTTAACATTATGTATAAAATGATATTAAAAAAATGTTTTTGAAGTCTATATTTATTGTAGTGGGATCAGAATCCTTCAATCTAATTTCTAGTCAAGACTGATTTTTTTTTCCTTTAAAAAAATTTAAAAATTTTGACAGTTTAATTTGATCAAAATCAAATTGAATCAAAATTAAAATTGAAATCGAAATCGAATAAAATCAAACTATGACCTAATCTAATTAGGCAAGAATTCTATTAACACTGCAACATATCTAGGCTTTATTAACAATATTTTTTTAATACCATTTTATACATAATATTAAAATAATAAATATCATTAAGGTAACATATTAAATAATAAATAATATATATAATATTATGCGTAATAAAAAATAATATTTTTCTTTAAAAAAAAAGTAAAAATATAGGAGATTATATCACAAGAATAGCTTATAACTAGAGTCCTTTCAATATTTTAGAATAGCAATTCTATTTTCTCAACTTGGGAGAGAATTAAAGACAATATCCAAAATCGCTTTCAAAACTGACAACCAAGAAAAAGAAAAATAAGCTATATTACATATAAAACAATAATAATAATAATAATAATAATAATAATAATAATAATAATAACTAGTTGATGAATCAAGAAAATATAGAAAAGAAAAGGAGTTGTTTGTTTGATAGTTAAATCGTAAAATGAGGTGAGCTTAGTTGCAACTAAGAAAGCAATGGCTTGTAAAACTGAGCAGAATTTGATTCAAATAAAAAAATTGAATCGAATTGAGTTAATTCAGTTTAATCGGTTTGATTTTAAAATTCAATCAGTTAGGTTTGATTTTACATTATAAAAATTTCAGTTATTTTGATTTGGTTCGATTTTAAAGGAGAAAAAATCAATTAAACCGAACCGAATCGAATAGTAATTTATATATTCAAATCAAACTAAATCGAATCGAATCTATTTTTGAATTGATTTATTTTTATGAAAAATTTATGAATTATATTTAATTATATATATATTAATTGTTTAATTTCATTGATTAATAATTATTAGGTTCAAACCAAAGTCAAAATTAGACCAAAAATTGAAAATTAAGTCTAAATTAAAAAATCAATTAAAAATTAAAACCGATCAGTTTAAACCGAATCAAGCCAAATATAACGATTTAGTTCGATTCAATTTTTCATCCATTTCGATTCGATTCGATTCTAAAATTTAAAATTTAATTTTTATAATTTAATTCGATTCGATTCGATTCAAACCGAATGCTCACCCCTGATGGCTTGTAGCGAAGCCAAGAATTCTGTGGCTAAATCTCAAAGTAGTGACGTGTGCGTGTGAAGAGTGGATTGAGTTTTAAGTTCACTAGTGGCTCAGTTCAGTGTAGTGTAGTGCAAAAATCAAATGAGGTGAGCAAAGAGAGAAAGAGACCCCACTTGGATTGGCCCTTTCCTTTTTTTTTCTTCCAGGAAAATTTTTGTATGCAGTCGATTATCTGTACACCTAATCAATAAAAATTCAATAAATCATAATTTTGATTATGTCTTATCATAATAAAATTCATCATAATTTCGAATAGAGTTAAGATTTAGAGGGTGTTTATCTTGAATCAGCTTATAAGCTCTAAAAATAAATTAATATGTTTATTTATAATATTTTTGAGTTTATAGGTTAAAAAAAATTAACTGGGATGACTCAATTTTTTATTTTAATACGTATAAATTAATTTAATCAAGTATTTTACTATATTATTTTTATTTAATTTTTAAAATTTTATAATAAATCTTATTTAATATTTTTTTTAATTATTTAATAATAAATATATTTATAAATTATTTTTTATCGATACATTAACTGTTTATAAATATTTTAATCAAATATATAACTACTTAAAATTTTAAATACATATAAACTCAAATTAATAAGCCAAACACTCCCCGACTCCTTTCTTCGTTTCACCCAATTGCTAATGGATTGGCGTGGGGATTAAATAAACATGGCTGACTTTGAGGGGTGGTTAAGTGGGTTTTGGTAAGCAAAACCACCTTTGATGGGTTTGGTCATTGGTATGCCTCCGACGCATAGGGGTGCCCACTGGCTTGGAATCCATAGTATACCTTTAATTGCGATAGTACCTAACCTAACTAGAAACAAAGTTCGCGGCAAATTAATAGAGGCATCACAAATTGATTTTTTCCCTCTTTTTTTTCCTTAATTACTTCTTAATTAATTATATTTTAGATTAATTAATTCTAGCCAGAAATCCAAATAAAATTATACCACTTGTTTTCAGTCAAATTGATATAACTTCTGGCCTTGCATTTAGGAATTAGGCATTGTTTGGTAAAAGCAAATTAATTAACCAATTTCTCAAAATATAAATTAAGTTTCTAAACAAATTTTTTCCCAGTACCTACCAGATAATTGAGAGAGTAGAAACTCAAATCAGGTATTTATTAAGTAATTAACGATATATCTTTAATCACTTGACCAAATTAGGCTATTAATCACCTATTTAAATTAAATAAAATAAGTTTTTTGAAATTAATATTTTCGGTACATTTACTAATAATTGTTGGTATTTTTTTTTATTATTAAACAGATTAAACTAATTATTGTGGATCAAATAATTATGGATTAATGTTCAAGAATTAAATCAAATGTCTTTAATGAAATTTTCTTGTAGATATAATTAGAAGTGAAGATCTTGTATAAATAATACGATGCATATTGTATGCTTTAAGTAATCAAGGCTAGCTTGGCTTTTCTTCTATTTTGTATTATTAGCAAGAGTCGGATCTGGAATGGGTTAATCAAATCATTTGGCTGATTCACTTTATGTAGAGGACCATTAATTGGTTTGAATCAGATTATCGAATTAACTGTTATAATTTCAAAAATCAATAAAGAAATTTGATTTGATTTAATTTTATAATTACAAAACTATATTAATTGAACCGAAACACAATAGAATAATCAATCAATTTAGTAGTTATTTTGTTTCACTGAGAGAACTCAAAATCAAATGATCAAATTAATTAAATTGAATTGAATATTTCAATTTAATTTATTTTATTTCTTAGTTTGATTTTATTTTTAATAAAGTTTTTAATTCAATTTAATTTAGAACCAAATCCATGAAATGCAGCTCAAACTTAATCAATCTACCCATATTCAATTATTCGCGGTGGGAATATGAGAGACACTTTAATTAATATGCGAAAAGATTTTAATAGACTAAATTGGCTAAAATTTATCAAATTTAATTTTAAATTATTTTTTAATATTCTCTAACTAATGTATTTAAAAAAATAATTTTTTTAATAGCAGTCTCAATAACAGGTTCAATAGTAATGCCAAATAGGTCCTTAGACATTAGAAAAGAGCCCATCAAAATTAAGAGAAATAGTAACTACAAGTTTAGCTCCGTTAATTTTGTTAAAAATATTTTTCATATTTAAAATACTTAAAAAATATATTAATGAAAAATATTTTTCTCTTTAAAATAAAATTAAGTCATTTTAAAAAAAAATATTTATAAATTTTGATAATTTTATTAAAATATAAAAACACTTGCACATACATGATATAAATATAAATTATTATTTAATATGAGAATTAAATAATAAAAATATTTTCATGAAAAATATATTTTTAAAAAATAATTTTTATAAAAAATATTTTTCATATTATTTTTTATAAAACAAATAGAGATTACAAGTTAATAATTAAAAAAAAAAAGCCATATTTCTCCTTTTTTTTTAAATTATTTTGTGTGAATTACATAAAATACTGCTATTCAACATGGGAATTCGTGCACAAATTTAGTACATAAATATTGTAAACCATTTTTTGACTAAATTTGAGAATTTTTTTATTTAGTAAATCTTATTGAAATTAAAATTTAAAATTTTAATAATATTAAATTAAAATTTATTGATAATCATGCAGACACGACTTTCATGTATAATAACTTTTTCTAAAAAATAATTATTATCTTTAAGATTTAAATTTCTATCTAATAGTATTATGAGATAAGAAATTAATTAGTTATTTAAATTGAAGATATAAACATTTGATTTTTGTTAAAAAAAAAAAAAATTCAATAGAGACACAATAAGTCGGTATAATTGATGGTTATCCTTTTGATCATAAAAATAAATAATTTTAAAATAAATATATTAAAAAATTTGAATTCGAAATCTTTTTATTCCTCGCGTCTTAAAGGCAAAGAAATACCGATTATACCTAATTAACAGCTAACATTTACTTAAAGTCCCCAAGTATTCCATGAATCAAAATGAGTAGATAAATGTTAGTTTGAGTCCAATGTATCGAACCTTGAATTTGCATTTTACTATTGGAAAGAGACGTAGCCAACTTTGATTAATAGGCAGAAATACATCAAATTAATCTTTTAAAAACAGATGAAATGATCCAAAGAGGTCAATGGTATATGAACCATTTGGTTATGTAATACTTATAATGGTTATGTGCTTCTTACTCCATATCCAAATTCCCACAAGCTTTACATGAGAAAGAATGGTATAATTTTTTTGTCTTCACAAAAAAAAAAAGAGATAATAATAATAAATGGGTTTGCTTAAAAGCTACCGGAATCTCAGAAAATACTAGCTAAGCTACTAATCAAGTAATGGGGTGTGGAGTGGGGAGTGGGATTGGGGGGGATTTTTGATGCTTTACTTTAGCAAGACATGGAGTGAATGAGGGCTTGCATTTTTTAACGTGCAATTCTAGATTTTGCTTTTAATGGGTTTGTGTTTATTGGTGATGACTTGGTTGGCATTATGTGTCTCTAAAACCTGACTTCTAACTCGAGTTTATATAAAAATAAATTTTATAAATATTAAATTAAATATTTATATTTAAATTTATATTATTATTATATTTATTTTAATTAATTTTATTTAAATTTTAATATAAATATTTAATTTAATGATTATTAAATTTATTTTGATAGGAGATTAAACATAAAATGTATTCATATTTAATTATATCTATTTAACTTTTTTTTTCCTTGAACCTTTTACTATATATCGGTCTGCCTACCTAACCATATTCTCACCTCAAATTTTCATCAATTATTATAAAATAGGAATATCTTAATTTTTATTCTTCAAATTGGTAATGAAAATTTTTATTCTTCAAAAATATTTTATAATTTTTCACTATGGTAAATTATAGAATACACCCGAAAACATATACTCTTTCACTCATAGAGGCATGGGATTTATTTTTTATAATTTATGAAAACGTCCATAACTATGTGAAATGCCATCTATTGATAATGGTATAGGTTTTGTTCATGTGATCAGAGAAGAGATAATTTTGATTGAAAAATCAAATCGACGTGGATTTAAACCGCATGAAAGGCAAAACTTTTCTTGTTGCTAACACTTTGCAGGTTTGAACGCAAGGAAATTAAAGAATGTTTTTTTAATTTCTTGTACAACCAACTAATTTTCATGGCATTATTCACGGGGCGGCTTTTGACTAAGAAAAAAAATATAATTTTCTTGGTATTGTTGATTAAAAAATATTATTTTAACAATTTTTAATTTTAATTTAATATATTTTATTCATAAAAATTTCAAATAATTTTATTTAAAATAATATTTTTTTAAAAAAAATTTAAATCAATAATATTATCTCACATTAATTTAAAATAAGATATTTAAGTTAAATATAAAATTTAGACAAAATTTTCCCTCTATCGAGTGAGTTAACTTTTAAGATAGAATCATAGCTGATCTATTTTCTTTATATGATTTCAAAATTTATTTTATTTTAATATTAAATTACTCATAAATATATATTCATGTCTAAATATAAAAAATATATTATCTCATACTAATTTAAATTAATTTTTAAAATAGAGTTAAACCGATTAATTTTCTCTGCAAACAATAGTCTTAATAACTAGTTTTTTTTTTTTAACTTCTATTTTAATTTATATTTTGTTCCTTGCTTTCACACTGATATTTGAGAAAGGAATCTCCTCTCTAACAAAGTAAAGATCCTTTATTTGATGGCTTCTTATGTAAATTGTGTAATGACAATTTTATCCTTGATCTTTGTATATATTGGCAACCAGAATATTTTTTTTAGGATTTTTTTTATTTTGTAAATTTTTACTTCTTGTATTTTTTTTAATTTAAAATAATCTTATATAATATTATTTTTATTTTCTTGTATTTCTTAGGGTTTCCAAATTTTCATATATATTGTATTAGTTATAAATCTCAAAAGATTAATTTTCATTAATTTTCTAATGAATTTCTTTTAGTTCAATAATAATATTAATAGAAATAAGTGCTTTAATTAATTAATTTTGGTTAAAAAATAATTTTAATATAGCTTTCACCCTTCTTCAATTTAATGATTAATTATATTTTAATTTCACTTTAAACAAGACCATGAAATATATAATTCATAGAGTTTAGTAAGGGAAAAACATATTTTATTTCTTTTGAAAGTAGAATAATTAATATTCTTGTAATTATTTAATTTAAATAAATTAATTAAACATTACTATGAAAATTTTCTAATATAATATTATTAAAATAATTTAAAAAAGAATTAGTGCATGCTTTTACACGTGTTACCTTCCACAGATATCTAATTAGAAAAAATCAAATTTTAAGTGTTTATTTAGTTGTGCATTGAAAATAATATTTCAATTTTTAAATTTTCAATTATTTAAAAATATAGTTTTTAATAATATTTTAAAAATCAAAAAGTATATTTATATTTATTATTTTAATCATGCATTTAATTATTAATTATTGATCATTAATATTTAATCTCTGATAACAATATTTCGTTTGTTTTAATATTTTTAGCGTTTAAAATGTTCAGAAAAATGGAAAATACTTTTTTTATCAAAAGAAAAATTAAATTATTTTTAAGAAAATTGACTTTTTTTTATAAAAATTATTTTTTAAATTTTAATAATTTTATTAAAATATAAAAATAATAAATAATATTTTTACAAAAAATATGTAAAATAAATTATTTTTGATTAAATAAACAGAACTAAATATTAAATTAAGCTGCCTTAAATACATGATTTTTTAAATAATAAGATAAATATTTAATAATTGAATAATTAATTTGGTGATAATTTTTATTTTTTTAATTTTCAATAATTATATAACAATAACAGCAGCGACCGCCAATGGTTACCCTTCACTATATATAACAAACCCACCATCCCCACCTTTGCTTCCCTCATTGCTCTCTCATTGCCCCTTTTTTTTAAAGAGCTCTCTCCCTTATATCACCCCTTCTTTGTTAGGTCACCCAATTCTCTGAGTTTCTTTCTGCTTACTCCTTAATTTCTCTCTCTCTCTCTCTCTCTCTCTGGATGGAGTACATGGAAGCTCAAGAAGAATTCATGGGCTCTAATGATCTTTCTCAGATCGTTAAAGGCAAGCGTACAAAGCGGCTGAGGTCATCATCCGCCATCACCTCTAGCTCATCCAGTGGTTTTGGTGGTTCAGGCGGGGGAGGAGAAACAGGATTTGTTGTAGAGGAACATGGTTCAATTTCCTCTCCTGCAAGTTGTAGTGAGATTTATGAGAGCACGGAAGAAGAAGAAGATATGGCTAATTGCCTGATTTTATTAGCTCAAGGTGACGGTCCCAGCAGGCAGGAGCAGGTGAGTGCAAGAAAATTCTCTGATGCTTCTGCTACAACAAACAAGGCTGATTTCTATGTTTATGAGTGCAAAACGTGTAACCGTACCTTCCCTTCCTTCCAAGCATTAGGTGGTCACAGAGCAAGTCACAAAAAGCCTAAGTCCATAGTCGAAGAGAAGAAGGGTCTTCTGGCTTCACCATTGTTGGACGATCTTGAAGATTGCCAATTGAATAAAAGTAGCAGTACTACTTCTAGTTCTGATCATCTTCATCATCTTCAACCTCAACCTCCTCGTTCTCTTCAGATATCTAACAAGGGTTTTAATTTTCTTGGTAATAATAAGGCCAAGATTCATGAGTGTTCAATTTGTGGCTCTGAGTTCACTTCTGGTCAAGCCCTTGGAGGTCACATGAGGAGACACAGAGCTAACACAGGCAGTAATAATCAAGTGGCTATCACCACCACTGATTCTAATCATATTAATAGTGATGATCAGATCAAGCCAAGAAACATTTTGTCTTTAGATCTTAACCTTCCGGCGCCGGAGGAAGACCATCACCACCGTGAATCCAAGTTCCAATTTGCATCCACAAAACAAGCTCTAGTGTTCTCCTCCCCAGCCTTGGTGGATTGCCATTACTGAGGGGAAAAAGATATATTTTCATATAGGATATCAATGTGAATTGTTATTTTCAATTAGAATTATATATTCTAATTCACAATAATTACCAATTCGTTGAATTCTTAATTTTTGTTTAATTTTTATATTATATTAACTCATTTTTTGATCATATATCTACTTGTTGAAGTTGAATACTTTGAGTAAGTAAGTGGTTAGTGTTCATGGTTGCCTTTCATTCACGAAAAGTGAGTGATGGGGGCATCTCTTTATTTTTTTTATTTAAGTGGGAAAGGGACGTGTGACACTGAAGAAAGGAAGAGAGCAAGAAGTGGAAATGGCATGGCTAGGGTTTGGCATCACCACCACCACAACTACAAGTCGTGGATTAGGTTCTTTCTCAATAAACTTCAAAACAGAAAAATACTTTTATTAGGTAGCTGGGATTTTAAGTTTAGAACATTTTTTTGGTTGATTTAACTCGAATCAAAGATTTTATAGCCATGAAGGCATCCTAATATTAGTTCAAATCCTGCTTATATTAAAAAGGTTTGTTATGAGATAAAATGTTTTCAACAAATATTTTATCTATTTATAAGAATCAAACACTTAACCTTACTTAAGAGATACGAAATTTTTTATTATTCATATCAAATCTGTTTATTTCGCAGATTGTTCTTCTATAATGGTCCAAGTTAATTTTACTTGTAGTTCATGTGGCTTGGCATGCTTGGTTACACCTAATTAACCAACTGATAGATCATCTCTTACTTTGCAAGTCATTTAATTAAATTTAAATAAATATATTGAGATATAATCCCATGGGGGGTCCATGGCATTGGCTATGGTGGTACTCCCAAGAAAGATACAACTAACTCTTTGTACCACAAACATGTGGACAAATATATCCCTTTGAACAATGTCCACTAGCATATTTAGCCATTCACAGTATCCTTCAATTTTGTCAATATATGCCAAAACCTTCCAAAATCACATACCCATTTTACCCTCTTGAAAAATAATACCCACCAATCAACTATAGTGATATTTATATATTACGTTTTAATTTTTAAATTTTAAAAAATTAATTATTTAGTCTTTAAATTTTATAGTCTTAAATTTTAAAAAATAAATTAATTTATCCCTTTAATTTTAATATTTGTAATAATTTTATTCATTGATAAAATAATTAAATTATTATATATATTAAAATTATAAAAATTAAATTAAGATATCGTGTAAAATTTAAGAATTAAATAATTAATTTTTAAAAATTTAAAAACTAAACTGTAATATAATGTAAAATTTAAAAATTAAGTAATTAATTTTTTAAAATTCAGAAATTATACAAAAAAATAGAGATCAAATTATAAATTTCTCTTAATTATTATATAAGTTGGGATACTATATGGGGATAGATTCACCAAACACTAAACTCCATGGAGTTAGTTATGTGCACATTTTGGTGAATGTTGGCAAGCGAAGCATGCATGTGGGTGTGAGCAATGCATATATATATATATATATACATACATACATTGCGTGAGATGTCCAAATTCATCATAAACAATGGCAGATGTAGTGGGAAGCTCACCTTCTCTTCACTTGTTATATTCTCCTCTATATATGCTCAAAAAAGTGAGAGTCACATCTAGGCTATGTTGGATGTAAAAAACTCTATTGATTTAGGTTTATACTGATGTGCTTGTGTTAATGTTAATCAACCTTTGCAATTACATATTTATTTTATAATATAAAAAATTATGATTAAAATTTTCATTTCTCTTTATAACTTAAAAACCCCAAAAAAAATTATTTTATAAAAAAAAAAAGAAAGAAATAGTGTTGCAGGATGAGCAGCCTGTGACTTGTCATGTCTCTTGCCAGATGAGCCCATGATTGGTATTATTATATTAATAGAGGTGGCCATCAATTCTTCTTTGTCACCTCTAAAGTAATGCATGCATTATCCCTAATTGAATAAGCAAGTTAGCTGTGTTTGGCATTCAAAGGAAAATTATTATTTAATTTATTTATTTTAATAAAATAATTTTTTATTTTGAAAAGTATATTAATTAAACTTTATATTTTATTTTGTTTACTCATTAATCTTTTCAATCACTTCAAGCATTAGTGTGAATTTCATTCAATTTTTATATTTTAAAAATATAATTATATAGTTTATTTATATTTTAAGTCTTTAAATATTTAGTCTTTATAAAGTAATTTATCTTCTATTAGAATATATTGACTCATAAAAAGCTTAAATTAAATAAACTGAATAGAGAGAGTAAAAAGTAAGTGAAATTAAAATATATTGACTAATTAATATATTTTTTTCAGAATAAAATGATAAAATAGTTAACTTTATTAAAATCGACCAACTAAATAATAAATTTTCATTAATGACACCCACTATAAAAATAGTCCTAACCCATCCCCATCCAGGCTCCAATCCTTCTCCTCCTTTTTTATCCCTAGTTGATCTGGTGCGATATTGGTCACCTAATAGTATGGCTGACAGATCAGGGTTAGGTCAGGTTCCTTAATGATGATGGAACTTGGAAGTTACACAATGAAAAGGGTGTGTGCAAGTTCATAGCTTTATGATAAATTATTACTATATAAATTAAAATTATCAATTTTTACTACAATTGTCAAATTGAAATATATTGAAAATTGCAGTGGCCAAAAAAAATTGCACAAAGGGAAACAAAAAGAAAAGGGAAAGAAATATAAGATAGATGCAAGTACAATTGCCAGCATGTATATAACTAAAGATGCTAAACTAGTGGTGGTATTTAAATCCAAAATTCAAATATAAATTAAAAAAGCTTAAATGGGTTGTACATGGAATTGGAAAGGAACTTCTATAATTGTGGCTTTCAATGCAAGAGTATGATATGGATATGAAGTTCCAAACTTGTGTTCAATGGCAACAGACATAAAGCTGAGATATGATGTTAATGTACATTATCATATTATTTAATATTAGCAGTTATGTGTTGTTGCTACTGTGGTGTTGTGGTTGTCATATTAGCCCTGCACCCCAAAGGTCCCCAGTTCTATCCTGTGAAGTAACATTTTTTCCTTTTAATTTTTTCAGAATTCATTAAGCAGCAGCAACAAATTGCAAATATCTGAGCAGCAAATTCAACAATTACGGGGATAAATAGGAATATAGAAAATTCTAAAAATTGTTGTAGTAGAGATGTATAGCAACAGAGAGTTTAAAGACAACATTCTACAATCTACAGGAGAAGAATGAACATGAAACAGCAAATCACAACTTTGAAGAGAAACAAGATTTGTACATCTCCATGGTCCAGGCAATTAACACACACCATCATTCTCCAGGAGATGTCTCTTTCTATTTCATATTACATTTGATGTCCTCCTGCAGTAAAGGCAATATTTAGCATCAAGAAACCGATCAATTTTATTGATAGATAAAAACATGCATGATAAATTGCAGGTTAACTTTGAACTGCTATGATCCAATGACTAACACTAGTGCTCAGGATAAGGAAATTCAATTCTTTAATACAATATTATTTTATGCAAGCATGGCTTATTCATTTGAAAGAAGGCAAACTTCCCACATTAATGTTTTTTAAAATAAAAATCAATTGTTGACAAATTAATTCTGTATCCTAATTAAAAAAACTAAACAGCAGAACAAAATTCATCCAGACACAGCTTTAAAGCAGCTCTATTGGGGCCAAAATAGCATTTCGAGACTCTGTAAGCCTCATAAAGACCTCTCCTACTCACTATGGTATGTGGCTTGAACATCCAGACTGCCAAAAGTTAGTGACCCGTATCTTTTTCTTCTCTTTATCAGCTAAATTATAGTGGCATAATATTACTCATCAATTGATTTCTGAAATAGACCTATATTACAGAAAATCAAATGAAATATATATTTTAGGATAGAAATTGGAACTGTGGAATACGCATATTTGATAAGTTTGAGCTGAAAGTTGAATCTGTTGAAATGAAATTCTGCATTTTGAGATAATCAATAATTACATTATTTCATATATAAGAAATTAGAAATAGCAAAATTGTTTCTTTGTCCTCAATACTCTGGCAACTCCCAGCCCATTATAAGGAACCCTCAGGATACCGTTACGCCTCTCAAAATAATTTTGATAAGCTAATATACCTGACAATGATGCAAGTTGCTCACACCAATCATTCATTCAGAGAGTGTGCTTCCAAAAGATCCTATTCCTTAGTTAGCATAAACATTCAACCTCACCCGAGCAGTAACTTCAGGATGAAGCTTAAGCTCAGCAATATATTCTCCTGTTTCCCTGATTTCTGGAAGAGAAACAATTCGTTTGTCCACATCCCTAGCATCAATAAAAATCATAGAGCAACCAAATAGATAAGCACAGGCATGAAAGATACATGCATATGTGCATAATTGTGCTTGTGAAAACAATTTACTTGTCCACATCCATTAGAATCAAAGCAATTAGATAAGTACATATATCGAAGACAAAATATGCAAAGGCACAGTTGTGTCTCTTACCTGTCAACATATTTAGGGCTAAGAAGCCTATATTTGTATTTTCCAACCGATAAACTATAATCCGTATCCCACTAGAGGTTCACAAAGTTATAGACTGCTCAATGCATGGCCTAAAACATGAAAAGTAGGTGAAAAGAAAACATCCTATAACTCATCTCTATATTACTAATAGATGAGGTCAGATGGCATACATTTGAAGGTTCCTAGAAAGAGGCCAACGAGTCTGTTAGAGTGATACACATACATGTGCAACAGTCCAATCACACAATGAAAAAAAAATAGGCCAGAGTGGTTTAGAATATAAATACCTAATTAGGCTATACATTACATAGGTTAAACTTTTGGGTCAGGTGAACTTTTTTGGGTTGGGTGGAGCAATCTATTAGCAGTGCCAGTGAACTTCAAATACACATAGAGTTGCCACTTGCCCATCAAAAAAGATACTATGAAGGCTTCAGCATCGAGGTATCATTAGCTGAAAAAGACCCTGTTAGGCCTACTCCAACTTGGGGGTTTGGACCCAGGGCAAGGGGGAGTAAAATGTGAAACATTAGGCTTATAGTTTGTGTTTGTATCCACAATAGCCATCTGATAAGTAAATTGCAAGTAATTAGAGGTTCTTTGGAATTACATAGAGAATTTAGAATAACATGGAGTACAAGGAATGAAGGAGTAAAGGTGGAAAATTACTTCTAGCTAAGGTAAGGGTTTCTAGAGTTATGTAATAAAATTCCAGAGCATACTAGCATACTTCACAGTACTAAGATAATGAAAGGTACTGCATGGTAAGCCTAAATATATAGGAGAACGGTACCTCTGAAGCTGTGCCTTGATGACGTCAACAAGATCTTGAGGAGTTACACTGCCAAAATACGTACATGTTAGACACGAATCCAAAAAATGAATTTTTAATCAATAACAGCTTAAAGTTGCACTTGCTTCACTTACCTTCCAAATATTTGTTTGCCCTTTCCACTTTTGCGCTTCACCTTGAAAGCTCCAACAGTTTCAAAAATAAGAGCAAGCTGCTGTGCCTCTTCTTTTACCTGCAGAAGATGAGATTCTCAAACAAGATTATAATAATTAAAAGAAGAGGAAAACAGGATGGAGAACTAATGGTGATGCATACTGCAATACAAAATTACCCGCTTTTTCTCAGCTTCAATTCTTTCCTCTTCCATCCGCATTTCCCTGTAAAGTAAGCCAGAGAAAGCAATTAAACCATGACATTAGCATTTAACATGACAAATATCTACCATAAAATCAGAATTGCCTTATGAGTTTTAGGCTTATAGCATATACTTCAGCTGACAAAGAACAAAAACCAGACAACAAATTCCAAAGCTCTGTTATAAATACTTCTGCATTTTGACGGCATAATAGCAGTGAGGCTCAAACAACATCATTTTAAAAAGCACCCTCTTAGTGTCAAGTTTTCTATGCCTCCTCTTTGTATCAGTAACATCGTAAGCTTCTTGGTAATCACCGTCTGCTTAGCATGTCTAGAAGCAAAGACAGATAGCTTCTTGTTTAGTCTATCCCCATGGATTAGCTCCATCCATTTTCGGTAGCAAATTCAAGCTTAAAATATTGCTTACAATTTGCATTGACATTCTGAGTTTCTGACATATGCATAAACCAACTAATGTATTACATCTTCATTCTATTTTGCATACCTCAACATGCATACATCTTTTTAACCCAACATCAATTATTCCAAGCGAGAAAGTGAGAACTTTTGTACGTGAAAAAGGAAATCCTTGAAGTTAAAATATGCATCACCTTGTTTTTTTTTTTTTCCTTAAAGTAGATATAAAAATGAAATTTTTAAATAAACTCTTCCAACCTCCCACATCTGTGTTAATCTATTTTGTTCGCTTATATATGGCAGCAGTTCAATTTTGATATATTTCCTGAGCAAATGTATGCCGAACTGCTTCTAAAACACTTAACTTGTAAAACAATTCGAACTCTATTCTCACAACAATGTTAAGATAGCTCAACACAAAATTAAGGACAGCCAAAATAAGCAGAGAGATTAAATAACACACTTGAGTAGACCAGGAGTAATAATCTGGGCCTTGCCCATAGGCAGAAGATAATTCCTGTAATACCCAGGCTTCACATCGAGCAGCTGCCCCTTTTTCCCCAAATCTGTCACATCCTCTTTCAATAATATCTAGCACAAAGACAAAAATTAAAAACACCCATTAAAAAGCTGTCTTTGCTAGCTATGAAATGGAGCAACAAAAGAGAAAACCGAATCTTATCTTGCAACTAAACATAGTCTATGGGTGAAAAAATGAGTAACCCAAATGAGAAAAGGCGAGAACTAAAACATCCCATGTCAGGTTATCAAGTAATATGCTAACCTTTCTGGTCTTTTTGGCTTTCTTTTGAGCCCAAATCACCATGGGCATTCTTTTGTCTGGACACTTCGAGATTTCATTAGAGCGTCCAACAAAGCTGTGAAGCCAAGAGGAAGAACTCCATGAGAGAGTTGCCGCTGTAGATGGTGACGCCATTATCAGTTTGCCACTTGCAGAATTGCCGCACCCCAAAAACTTTATTTTCTATTTCAATGGCCTTATCCGCTGTGTGCTTGAGCTCTGTGCGAATCTGTGCACGTTGTCGTTTTGGCCTTCAAACTATATAAGTTATAAATAAATAATTTTTTTCTTTATTTTTTAGAGTTTCATCTAAAAATTCTCAGATTATACATTTTAATAAGATTAAATTTGAATGATTATGAATGGCTAAATTTTCATTTACAAAATTAAATTAAAAATTTTTGTAGAATTTTAATATTTACAGATTTTGATATTCTAAAATAAAATGTAAATTTATGTTTAATTATAAAACTTTCTAGGGCTTAAATTGGTTTAATATTAAAAAAATACAAATCAATATTGATTTGAAAATTTAAATAATTAAAAATACAGTATTATTATCAGGCTTTTAAATTCGTTAGGAAAAAATATTTAATTTCAATTCATATGTAAATAAATTGAAAATACTAATTTCTTGTAATGTTTATACTTTATTCATCAACTTTGTTTCGTATTTTATTTATATATTTTAACTTTAATTTGTTATTAAAAAAATTTTAATTTTATTTTATAAAAAATCTTTCTGACTTTTTGAATGATAGATTTTTAAATTAAAAATTTTCGATACTTATAATGCAGTTTTAACACTTTATGATAAAGGGTAAATTATTTTTTTTTAGGTAATTTTTTAATTATAAAAAAATGAGATAAAAAGATAATTATATTATTTTTTTATAACTTGAAAATTTGCTATAAAATTAAAGGATTTTTTTTTTTTTAGAAAAATCAATATTGATGATACCCGAGAGAGATGAAAACGTAAGGTGGGACTTGGAATGATGTAAGATACAACAAATCCAAGATTAAGCGAAATATATATATATATATATATATATATAGAGAGAGAGAGAGAGAGAGAGAGAGAGAGAGAGAGAGAGGCTCTCTTTTTAAACCTAAGAGACTAAGTAAAGTATCTTGATGATGATAGTGATTGTATTTAAATCAGCTTAATTAAGCTTTTTCAATCATTAATTAAGCTTATTAAAAACTAAAATTAAGAGAATAATTTGCATGAAATTCTCTCTTCAATTTTCATAAATAGATATATAAAAATCACACCCATATTTACAAAAAATTATTTCATACAATAGTTTATCCATTAAGTATAACAAATGAAATCAATTATAATTAATGATTATAACAAAATTATTATAAATACAGCAATTATACTCTAAAATTTCTTTCTTCAATTTTACTATATTCTACATTGTAATTAAGAGTGTAATTTTTTTAAAATATTATTATCATTTTGAGCTATATATAAATATATCTTATATTGCCTTGGTTAGATTCTTTACATGGCACGCATGCAAATGTAACAAATACATATATACCTACACCACATGTAGATGGATCGATCAAGCAAACACAAAATACAAAATCCTTCGAATATACAAGGGCAGGCTTCTTTGGATCTAATAATTAAGAGTACAATGACCATACCCTGGAAAATAATCCTTAAAGAGCTTCCTTGTTGAACAAGAATATTTCTAAATATTATATATAAAACCTCATAATTCTTATGATATATAGTCGCAGAACAATATTATTATTGTTGTCACACATTAATTTAGAATAAAATATTTAAATTATATATAAGACTTAGATAAATTTCTTCTCTTTAAATTAACTTTTTAAAGTGATGTTAGACTCGATTTATTTTTTTTTTATAATTATTATAATTATATATAATGGTTGCATGAAGGGTATTGTTGTTTAATTCAAGTTTTTTTTTTAAATAAATTGGTTATTAATATATATTGAAATTATGCAGAGAATAATTTTTGGGGAAAAGAAGTTCCATATATGCTCATAATGTGAACATCCTAATTAATCGACAAATCCAACGATGATTATTGCACTGCTTATTTTTGTATTAACATAATTAAGAATTGGTTAAATAATATAAAATAAAAGGAAATTAACAAAGCAAAACAGATTTTACTGAAAAGATAAAGTACAACAGATATATATATATATATATACATTTTCACATTAATAAGAAGTTTAGAAATTTACGTTAAAATGATTTATCGCATCGATCACCTCATTTGAAAATTTCAACTACAGCATGCGTGATGATTGACGCGAGATGATGACTTTCATTTTTTTTTTCTTTCTTTTTAATCTAAAAAAAAAAAAAGCCCCAGCTAGGGCTTACTACGAAATTAAAATTAATTAAAATTGATTGATTTAATTTCAAATTAAATTAAATTTTAAAAATTAAAAATTTTAAATATTAAATTTAATGAAAATAAATTTAAAATGAAAAATATTGAAACCAGTTCCCATCCTTTAAATTACCAATTTAGACATATAAAGGATGAGGAGTATTTTCATCAAAGCATGGGAAGAGTCTGCATTATTTGAATTTCCAGTTTTAACAGTGAAATTCGACTGTTAAGCAATTTTTTTGCGGTTAGATATTAATATCATCCAATGTATAGCATGTAAGGAAAATATTAATAGAAAATTCATGCAAGTAAATGGATTTGCTTGTAAATTATTCTATTACATGCCAACTTTTCTGGAACTCTTCCCTTCCTCAGGGTTGTTGCCATGCAGGATTGGCAACATTTGAGGGTGGTCTTAACTGGGGATGAATCGAAAGTTATAGCTCCAAGTTGACTTCCATCTCTCTCTCTCTCTCTCTCTCTCTCTCAATGTCTATGTTGCACGTACGTCAGGGGGGAAGCTAGGCTTTTTCTTGTGTTTTGCTCTCTATATATATAAAAAACAAGCTTTTTACGAAAGAGATCCAGAACTCATCTGGGAAAAGTTAGATGCTAAAAGGATTTTGATGAAAATGATTTCGGAGGCAGCTTCTTGTTTTCCTAACGTATCTCAAGGTTGTTTGCAGATGTATCCTGGCAGCGAAGATGATGTTGCGACCACTCTTGAAGCAAGTTCGATCTCAGAAACTCACTCAAATTCTCTGCTTTATAGTCTATCCCTTCTCAAAGACAAGGTTCATCAGGTTCAGTCTTTGGTTAGCCTCCTCATCTCACCAAATCACCAAACTCAGCCTGAGTCAACTTCTCTAGCCATGGCCAAGATGGGGACCATGATTCAAGAAATCATTGTTACTGCATCTTCAATGTTTTTCACTTGCCAGCAGATGGCGATTGGCTCAAACTCAGCAGCAGCCAACAATAATAACACCGAAGAATTGCACCAGGCCGCTCAAGCTAATAAGGTTCAAGAAAATGGGTTACTGCAACCAAACTTCGGTGGCAATAACATAGGCGCAGATAGAGGGCAAAGCTTCTTCTCTAGCGAAACGTTCGAGCCCTGGTATGGTGAAAACTATAACAACAATAAGAATAGTAATCGAGGTATGCTTGTTCTTGGTAACGGTAGCAACCAGAAGGTGGAAAGAAAAGGATTTTCTCGAGTGCGTAGTGAGAATACTGCAGAAGGGAAATCATTAGTCAAGAATTACGATATAATAGAAGTGGATGCAGCGGATTTACTAGCTAAGTACACTCATTATTGTCAAGTTTGTGGGAAAGGATTCAAGCGTGATGCGAATTTGAGGATGCATATGAGAGCTCATGGAGATGAGTATAAGACTAGTGCTGCTTTGAGCAATCCAATGAAGAATAGCAATTCAAGTGGAATCTTGGGAGATAATAATGAATCATGGACGAAATTGCCAAGGAAATATTCATGTCCACAAGAAGGGTGTAGGTGGAATCAGAAGCATGCTAAGTTTCAGCCTTTGAAATCCATGATTTGTGTGAAGAATCATTACAAGAGAAGCCATTGTCCAAAGATGTATGTTTGTAAGAGGTGCAATAGAAAGCAATTCTCAGTGTTGTCTGATCTGAGAACTCATGAGAAGCACTGTGGAGATCTCAAGTGGCAGTGTTCCTGTGGCACCACATTTTCTAGGAAAGATAAGCTCATGGGTCATGTTGCTTTGTTCGTTGGACACACCCCAGCAATAACTTCCTTCACAAAGCCACCAGGATGAGTCATGCTCAGCTCTCATTGATCAAAATGGCTCCTCAATACAAAGTGGTATGCTAATTTAGATAATTTCCATAGTGATCGATGTTTTTTTTTTGGGAAGAAAGGTCTGTACATGATATCTCACACATTTCCTGTAATATATATATATATATATATATATATATATATATATATATATATATATATATATATATATATATATCAGTTCTAATTAACTTTTTCATACTTAATTAGGCCCTGGAACATATGTAATGGTTAGGGTGTATTGCTGTTTTCTCATGAAGAATTTATGCAAGTGTTTGTATTATATATCTTTTTGAAGAACTAATATATAATAGTTTGACGAAGTCTCAGATGGACTACTGATAAGCTACCTATTATGCATAATATATACAGGAAAAGTGTATTTAGCCTAAAAAATTATATATGCATACAATTAGTACATACAAATCATGCATGAACTTAGTACATAAAAATCATGAATTTTAATTTTTATAATGTGATCCATGGATATTTGCCTGGTATGACATGGTGTTTTTGGCTTTGAAGTACGTTTGGAGAATGGAGGAGTCATTCCTTTGAGCTGATGAAAATCATATTTCCAAAATTTTCTTCAATCAATTATCAATGCTTTGGTTGTTGTCTGCCTTGTTGGATTTGCCAAAGGAAAAAAATATAAAATTCTTATCTCCTTATCAACATTAACAACAATTAAACTTTAAATTTCAAACTAGTAAGATCAATTATACACATGAATGAATATCTTTTTATTCAGCTTTGTTATCAATCTAAAAATTTATAGATCCTTTCACGTCATTTAAGTATTTTCATTTTCTTCTTATTCATTGTAGTATCATTAACTTATCATAGTTTTATATTGGAAATTTGATGTTCTATATTGGATATGACCACACCCTTTTTCATTTTATCCCCAATAGGTGCTAAATGCACTCTCTAATGAATATGGTCATTCATATATTGTTGTGTTATTAGACATTCATCTTAAGTTCTTAACGCCTGCATTTTTGTCATACTCATCCTATGGATATATTGTACCTAAGATGCTCAATATTTACTCCCATAATATAGTTGGTCTAACCACAATTTTATAAAATTTAATTATCACTCATTTTGTTAAGAATCCTACGGTCACATGGCACACTCGTTGCATTCCTCCATTTCATCTATACTAATTTGATATTATTATAAAGTATATCCTTATCTATTACTCCATTCTTCTAGATAATGGAAACTATCTATTTAAATTGATTGCATTTTAGTTTCAAAATTTCATCCGATTGAAACTCCAATCCTTCAACGAGAACTAAATTTGTAACACATATTTTACCTTGTTATATTTAGCCTAAAACTTTTACTCTCAAGAGTCTTTCTCTAACTTTTAATTAACTTTTTCACTAATTTCATCCACTAAGACAGTATTATCCACAAATAGCATACATTATGAGACGCCATATTAAATATAACGAGTTAGCTTATCTAGGGAACTCATCCGTATCCTATCTCAGTATTCACACACTTATAATCGCCCCCTTATGCATGTCCTTCATAACATTTATATATCTAATATGGACTTCTTTATTCTCGAACACCCAATAAAAATTTCCCTCATTGCGCTATTATACGTATTTTATAAGTTAATTAATGAATAGTATATGAAAATTGTTCTTCCTCCCTTTACAAATTTTCATTTTTTTTTAACATAAAAATAGGCTTTATTATAGATCAAAATTGGATAGACATACGGCTGTATAACCAGTATACTCCCGTGTATCCAATCTTATAGTCTGTTATAGGTTATTTGGGCATTGATATAATTTTAAAGGACTGAGAATGAAATAAATGAATAGATAAGATACTGACAATTAATTTATTTCCAAAGTGCAATAAAAATACAGTTGACATAGAGTTATGAAATTCCACCTAGAATTATTATTTTTAATTATCCAGTTATTTTACTTTAAAGTTATGCACCACCAAGCGATTCACTTAGCGCGTTGGTTTTTCAATCGCGTAGGTACTGGAGACTAGACACAACCACAGCGGCAACCACATTGCATAAGTGACCATTGACTCCAAAATAGTCCAGGCCAGTTATTAGGTTATAAATGGTTCTACAAAACTTAAAAAAGTGCAAATAAAAATTTTGAGTGACCATAAGACATAGGGCAACAAATCATATGGAGAACACTAGGCCTAAATATTGCTATAACCTGTTCAAATAAATTGGTAAAATATGATACCAAAACTGCCTAGTTAAGGAATCAGAAATTGGAATCGAAGTAGTTATGGTTATTTGACCATAACTTGAGTTCCAAAAATCCAAATAACATGATTCAAAAAAGGAAAAAAAAAAAGACAAGATATTGAGGGACAACTTCCATGAAGGAAGTATGGCCAAACAGTAGCCACAAGGTGATCAAATTGATAGGTAAAATTGGACATTAAAGCTAAACCTAAAGAAAGGTTCACAAAACAAGCTATTTTATGATAGGGTTTTAACCCTAATATATTGCTAAACAGTGAATTACATGAAATAGGTATGTGGAACCCACTTTTCCACTATAAAGTAACATGAAATATCTAATGAGAAACTAATAATGCTTAATTGCCCAAGGTAAACCTAGGCTTATGTATACAGTTTGGATCAATTGGTATACCAATTAGGGACTACAAATAGCAGTATTACCTACATGGATAATCATTTATTAACAAAATATGTATGATATGATTGATCTACAGGCTCTATGCATGTCCGTTGGCTATTGTGCCTAATTTTATTTATGGCTTTAAAAGCCTACTCACTGGCCTTGTAATATTTTAGGAGTATCTCTAAGATTGCATTTAAGCACTCTTTTACATAATTAATGTATCACTAATTTATCAGTTTAATATCATAAAGTTCGAGCAATTCTAGATAACTTTTTTTCTTTATTATCACTTAAGTCTTACCCTTACTTACCATTAAGTGTCTATGATTTCCACTATCACATGCAACAAGTTATTGTTACCCTTTGTTGTTGCTACTAATTAAGCTCAATTCATTTATGAGAGAGCTCTTAGATGAACCAATAAGGATTTGATATGTCGATAAGATTAGTTGATTTTGAGCTTTTTAAATTTTTGGTGGTTTATGATGTATCTAATGTTTGATCTAATCAATGCATTTTTATAGGGTTTTGTTATAAAAACATGTGCTTAGTTTTTATTTATATTGTGAAGTAGTTCTTTGATTTTCCAAAAATTAGAATATTTGATTTTTTTAGGATTAATTTAAAACGTTACACTGTAATTTAAAGAAATATTTTTAAAATAAAATTAAAATTTATATATTTTTTAATAATAAATTAAAATTAAAATTAAAAAATAAAAGTAAAATACGAGAGAAACATTATGACCAAGTTATAAAAATTATAAAAAAAAAACTGATAAACAGACAACAATAAGTAGTTATTATTTAATTATTTTTGTGATTTTTTTTCCAGTTAACTAAATGGGATTTTTTGCACTTTTAAGATTAGCCTTTAAAATTTGGGTGGACCTTCACCTCCCCAATGCAACAGTCCGTGACATTAACAACTCCCGCGCTAAACTCCTGCGAAACTCAAATTTTGGTCAACTCAAAAACGAAGACGCAACACAGCACAAATATCCTAAAAATCAATCCTCTCCGTCCACTCACCATTCCTTTAAATCCACCTGTACACGTCATCAATCCTTACCTCACACAGATCCACCCGCGAAAAATCCCAACAGATTCCCAATAACTAAAAAACAATCCTGCCCGTCCACTCCAACGCCCGTGAAATCCGGCGATCTCTTGTCCACGTCACGGATCCGTGCCGGTCTAATCCAACCAATCAAAGAACATTCCTCTCCCTCTATATAAGGAGTCTAAAACCCAGATTCAATTCCAATATACTTGAAATCGCAGTGTCTCTCTCTTGTAAATCAGAGCATCAATCTTTTTCCATTGTCAGATGGCACCAAAGGCAGAGAAGAAACCGGCGGAGAAGAAGCCAGCGGAAGAAAAGAAGGCTGAGAAGGCACCGGCGGAGAAGAAGCCGAGAGCAGAGAAGAAGTTGCCCAAGGATGGCGGCTCCGCTGCTGACAAGAAGAAGAAGCGTACAAAGAAGAGTGTGGAGACCTACAAAATCTACATCTTCAAGGTCTTGAAACAGGTTCACCCAGATATTGGGATCTCCAGCAAGGCTATGGGGATTATGAACAGCTTCATCAACGACATCTTTGAGAAGCTTGCTCAGGAATCCTCTCGGCTTGCTAGGTATAACAAGAAGCCCACCATTACTTCTAGGGAGATCCAGACTGCAGTGAGACTTGTTTTGCCAGGAGAGCTTGCTAAGCACGCCGTTTCGGAGGGTACTAAGGCGGTCACGAAGTTCACTAGCTCTTAGGTTAGGGTTTCCTTTTTTAGGGATAAAAATTTGGTCTTTCTGATTGTAAAGGCTGAGTTCTATGTTGTAACTAATCTAGTGTCATGAACTGAAATGGAAATGAAAGCTATCATATTTTGGTAATTTCAATCTGAATTGAGTACAAATTTCTCTATAAAATTTTACAAAAATGATTGAATTCTACAATTGTGTTCTATCTCTCATTCAATTTCAGCATGTACGTAATCAACATATACAAAGTTTCTCTCAAGTTGATTCAAGATGTAAGCCAAACCAGCACTTAAAATTGCAAGTCCAGCCAGGAAAACTCTAAACTGCAAATCTGAGGGAATCCCAGCTGTTGCAGAGAAGAAAACAGTTGCTCCAATTAGAAATTTTTCTAAAGCCTGGAATGCTGTATAAGCCCTTTTACATGATGAGCACTGCTGGGTGTGCTGCTCAAATCTATCCAACATCTGTGAGAAGTGTGGAAAATAGGAATGGTATCAGAATTCAGAATATCAACTTCATAGTTAAATTTCAAACTTTATGCAGATTTCTGTTGGATGTTCTTTTTACCTGGCGTTTGGACAGGACTGTTGAAGGCAAAGGCTGTTGATTACTGAAGCCAAACCACTCAGGTTGGCTGTTGCCATGCCGCCTCAGCCAATTTCGAAATGCTAATACAAAGCGATCTGCTTGAGTGGGTGTGAATGTGAGCTTTGTGTAATCTTGATTCACATCAGTGGAACCTTCCTTTGATTTGGAAAGAAAGATCTTCTCCTGACCCTGAAGAACAATCATGTCTCCATCATATACCTTATTTGAGGTCCAGTGCTCGTGCCACCTTGGAACCACCTAACATAAACAAAACTAAGTTTAGTTTCATCGAAATTCACAAGGACAACAGACATTACAGAATCAAGCTAGCTTAATGGGAAAGATAGCTCGATTTTGACAATTCACTTTCCAAGCAGAAGGAAACTAATTATGGTGAGAAACATGATGAAGCTGGGAATGCATATCTAGGCAGGTAAAAAATTATGAATACTGATGCTGGAATGTTTTCCTTACAAAAATATCAAAGTTCATGCAAACCAACCTGCTTAATTTCCAGAGTGGACTAAAACCTGCCTTGTTGATATGATGGATTAAATGCTTGGGACTTCTTATAGATGTCAACACTATTTTCATGAATAGACTAATCATTGTAATTATCAGAACCATATTTTCAATGAAGAATAAAAGGAAAGATTTGTCATCTAAACCCTCAACACCTGAGTGCTTTTTGGAATGATTTCTCAGATGTTTTAAGTCGTGCTATAATAAATGAAGATCAAATGGAGGGCAGGTGATATAACATCAAAAAATTTGTCAACTATTGGAATACCATGTAATTGCTACTGGAAAAGGAAAAGAACTGGAAGGTACACACCTGCCACCAGGCAGGCCCTGGCATTGTGAATTGGAAGAAGTTTCGAGCACTACAAACAATAGAACGTGTCTTTCCAGGTGCCATTGGCACATTGAAGGAACAAATCCATATTGTCCATTTCTGATCGCCGACTATAGGAAGTTTTGTATCTATCTCTACTCTGGAAAAAAATAAGACAAGTATACAATTTTAAAATCAACAATGCCTCAAAGAGTGAAAACGATAAGAACAGTTTAAGAGAATTCAAAACAAGAAATTGTAGTTCATTACTGGACTTGAACTAAAATTGGTGTCAAAGTAACCTAGTCCTCTTCACTGACTTGCATTAGAGTAATAAAAATCCTATTGTATCACTATCAACTTCCAAGTTCCAATTCCAAACTCTGAAATATAAGCATCTACAGATAGCCTTTCACCATTAATTCCACAGAGAATTCAACCCCAAACCTTAATAGGTGGAGTTGAACACACCACATTAAAGGTCATGCCAAATTTATACACAACCAAGGTGGGATCTCCTTACCAAACATCAAGTACTGGAACAACGAGATTCACGGAGCATCAAAACCCACATTTTCCTTTTACTGACCATTGCAACAGGATGCTTAAACTTTTATGTTAAACAAAATAACTAGTAAAAGGTCCCAAATAACAACCAAGAAATCATAGAAGTGATATTTGTCAAAAACAAATGATAAATGTGAGTGCAACAAGATTTTATTAAACAAATACACAGTTCTTACTTCTAGGCACGAGGCTACTACTTACTTATTCATGTAGTAACAAGGTGCAACAAACTTAGTACTGATACGTGGATTTCCATCATTAGCTCCAGCAAAGCCCCAAGGGCCAATAGTTTCCAACTTAAATGTTAAAGGCTTGGCTCTATCTCTCCTTCCTGTAACCTGTAGATTCATTTCTCAAAGTAAGCAACAGAATGAGTGAATAGTTGTCGAAGTTCGAATCTATGCTGATGAATCACGGCAAGGATGCTTTCCAAATTACAGCATTTATTAGAATGTAAAACAGCCGAATATGCAGTAAATCCTTTTGACTTTCAGAACCCATGTTACCAAGTAACAAGAAATGCAGATGGTTGAGTAGCAAAAGAAACTTTGCCAAAAAAAATGCACAACTTTCTTTCTGGCTATTTGCATTAGAATGTTTGACAAGGGGTTACTCACACAGACACACAAAAGTAAATTTCTTTGTGAAGAGGTAAAATACCTGCTTCTAGATTTTTAACGGGAAAACAAAATAAAGAACTGATTTTCAAGAGAGAGAGAGAGAGAGAGAGAGAGAGAGAGACAACACCTTCCTATTATCACCTATCCAAAACCCAGTCAAATTCTAATGAATGTTTCACATTCACTGTTCTGGAAACATAAGAAATTGGTTGGGTCATTGCAATCCATGCATAGTTATTAAAGGCGCGCAGGCTCCAGGCTCACAAGGCTCCAGTCCTAACGCCTCTACAGGAGAAAGGCGGGCAACATTCAACAGGCTCTTGCCTTATGCACCTAAGTGTGCGCCTTGTTCCAGACGCAAGACTAGAAAGACGCGCATTTTTTATTTCTACACTCAGCGAGTACTTCCATTGACAAAAAGCACTACCACCCAACTTGAAATTTGTTGATCTAGAAATTTTCAAAATTAGTATCGTTGGTGATAACTAGTCACCAAAATCTCATCAAACTAACATACTCAGGATTACAAACCTCTCATATTTTCATTATCAACACTACCACTCATTATCTTTTAAAAAAAAAAAAAAGTTAATACTCCTTTAGTTCTTAAAGGCGAGAGAAATGATGAAGATATTGATTTTGAAAATGAATATTAAGAGTATAAAGCTGTAGAAAAAGATGAATAAGATATAATTACTTTATAATTTCTTAACTTTAGTTATGAAATATTAAAAGACTATTAAAGTTTTAATAATTTAGTACTTGAATGCTTATTGGTTATTATTATTTTTAGTTTTATGTTATTTGAAGTTAGATGGAATATTCATATATATTTTACTTTTATTGTTTTTTTTTTTTGCGCCTCATCTCGCTTCGCCTTGTGCCTAGGCTCCAGGACCCCTTAGTGCCTTAGTGCGCCTTGAGCCTTTAATAACTATGAATGCATGTGTAGCATGATAATCCACATTCATCATATTTGTAGCAATCTCTTAGAATTCATATTGCCAAATTCTCATTGATGTCCAGCAGATAATTGAAGACACTATGCTGATCTCCATCAAGACCTTCATCTTCATGTTATTAACAAATTTCAAGTTTATAGCCTCCTACATCAACTCCCTCGTGAATTTCAAGTAAACTTGTTTTTCCAAAATGACAGGGCTGACAACATTTCATTTCATTTCTTCATATATTGGAATCTCACAACTTTTTGCAAAGTACTATCTTTTGTAATGTATGCATAATAGTCTTAACTCTTTAAGTAACCCAGCAAGATGCTGTATAAATGATTCCAATACCTGAAATTAAATGGAACACTTGATTCAACTGAGCAATATTGAAGCTCAGCAGCACTACTTAAACTATGTAGTAAATTCCTCAAACCCCATGCAAGCTATAAACCTTCTGATACAGATAGGGGTAATCAGCAAATGGGCCAAGTACCAGTTGGGCCAGGGAAGCTGAAGGTATATTCAAGAAAGAAATTTAGAGGCACCAACAGCAAAGGAATTCTAAAAGCCTCAGGGTTGCTGAGGCAAGGACATGCGGTTGTTACTGCTATGGGAATATAGAAGCTAGTTGGCAGGCTAGAATAACAAATTAGTACATGAGGTTTTTATTTAAAGAAAGAAGAGCATGTAATGAGGGGTATTGAGTATTCTGATTTTACTTTTTTTTTTTTTTTCCGGCTGTTGCTGGGCTTAGAGAATTCCTAGAGGATTCCTTAGAGTTATTTGTTGTTAAGTCATTTCTAATTTGTAAGAGTCGCTTGAGTTGTAATATGTTCTGTTGCTAAGTAACACAAAAGTACTTTCAATTTATTTCTCTTGCTCCTAATCTCTATCAGATACTAAATGAACAAATCTCTAATGATGATTCTTAGATTCATAATTCTACCTTGTGATGAGCAAAATCAATGTGGGAAGGATCAGAGACATTCTCCATGAGTGTATCATAGCCGTAGAACAAATCACGCTGAATTGTGACTGCTGAGAACTCAGGTTTATCAAAGTCATCCGGTAACCTAAACAATTAAAATAAGAACATACATGATTATATAAGCATAGCATAATCAAATTCAATAATCAAATCAACTATAAAACATTGCAAACTAACAAGAAATAAGGAAGGATCAATCACATTGGAGGCTTGGTTGCCTTAGCTCTTTCCCATCCATTTTCGTCTGGCCAAACAAAGAGAAGACCTTGGGACACCATTGAAGGAAATCTGGTAGCACAAGCTCTGGGGGACTTAACTGCACGAGCTTCAGGACCCTCAGGCAAGGCCTGCGGTATACTTGTGCAAGATCCACACCCATCAAATGACCATCCATGGTATGAACATTGCAAATGCCCATTCTCATCAATCCGCCCTTCCTACAATACAAAGGGCACCTATCAAGATCATCAGCTCCAACTAGTAAGTTCCTAAGTTTGGTTGCCTAGACAACATGCAAAATCAGAAGACAAATAAAATATTCAGGAAATGAAATCCATTCTTATTTAGCACCCAATTATACAAACTGGCCACCAATACTAGCTTTGCACAAATTATAAGGCACGATGAGCTTAGAAATCAAGTTTACTAAATTAAGATATATATATATATATATATATATATATATAACCAAACCAATCAACCAGACAAAGAAGCCAGTTCAATTATGGTGAACAACATATAAATTTACTAACTTACAGATAAAGGAGCGAGCCTGTGGGGACACTTATCATCAAAAGCAACCCATTCTTGATTGGCCTTATCAAACCAAAGAACTAAGTCTCGACCCAGAAGCTGAAATGGGGTTGGCAAACAAGGGTCCAAATCCTCAACCAAGGAAACCGGGTACCAGTGATCCCTCCAAGAGAACTTAGAGTCAGAACTCTCTTCTCCACTCTCATCATCAATTCTAAAGTCCCCTTCTTTATCTTCTTCTTCCTCTTCTTTCTCAACAGATGGTGATGGGGGTGCTGCCACTTTAAGGGGAGAGAAGTTCAGAGATCTCGTTGGCAGTTTTTCACTAGTAAACAAAGGGGCTGGGGCTTTGAGGGAGATTTGTTTTAGTGATGTTGGTGATAGTAAAGATTTGGGCATGCAAGAGGCAGAGACAAGTAGAGCCATGTTTCAGTTGCTTAATGATTTTTTCTTTTCTTGGATTGGCTTATGAGAAATTTTTGTGCTTTCCTTATTGAGAGTTTGAGACTGGGGACTTGTCTTAGAGAGAGAAAAAACATGGGCCTCAGAGAGAAAATGTGAGAGAAGTACTTGCGTGCAAGCTCCTCTTCCAGTTTCTAGACGTGAAAGCGAAGGCTTGTAGATATGTTTTTCTGGTGCATTAAACCTCATTACTTCTGATGGGTCGGATCCTACCAAAGTTAGACGCGTCAGTACTTGTCTCGGTCAGTGCTTTTGATACATGACGTGTAAATTGTCAGACCATGGACTACGGAGAGCAGGAATGGGTCCACCGCTAATGCCTTGTAACCACAATTTCGGAATTTAACACGGTTATAATTTAGAGTAAATGAGGTGTTTTTCCTTAAATTAAAAAAAAAAACCTTATCAGATTATTTTAAAAGTCCCGTTTTGTTCGAATTTCGGAAATTGAAATTGAGAAAGAATTGAAGCAAAATAAAAAATGAAATGAACTTTTTTTCTTCTTTTTTTTAGTTTTCTTTTCTTTTTGAATAAATGGTTTTTTCTTTTTTTTTTAGATTTTATTTAGAATAAATAATTTACAAGAAAAAAAAATCTTATACAATTATATTTATTTATATTTTTTAAAATAATTTTTTAGGTCAAATATTTAAAATAAAAATATTTAATTATTTTTAACTGAAAAAATTTAACTTAAAAGAAATTTAAATCAAATTTAAATCAAGCAATGTATAATTGTGTGACAATTAAATAAAAATTTTTTTCACGCAAATAATTTATTTTACTATCTCCATCCATTATATATCGCATTTAAAAAATTAAGAAATATTATTTTTTTTTAAATTCTATTCTTTATCTTTATTAATATAATAAATATATATATATATAATTTTTTAAGTAAAATAAAAAATAATTTAATTTTATAAAAATGAGATTATTTAATTATTTTTTTAATTATAATATAAAATCAAAGTGTTTCAAATAAAAATAACAAAAATGAAACCATGTTTTCATGGTGGATTGGGTTTTGATAATTGAGATACCTAAAGCCAATATACAATCAAGTACAAAGAATATTATATAAAATTTCAATCCAGAAAATTAATAATAAATAATTTCGGATAAACAATAAGATTTACTTTACTTAAAACTATCTAACAAAAAGACAGAACAATAAAATTGATGGGATATATTTATAATAAAAATTATTATTTAATCTTATATTTTAACAAAAATAATTTTTTATTCTTTAAATTTTAATAAAATATACAGTTTAATTTATTTATTTTATTTCTTTTAAACTATTTAATTTATATGTCAAATTTTCTGCTAATTAATATTTGTCAAACTACTATTTAGTTTCATATTTTAGTGAACCTAATTAATTGATCTATGTATTTTGCTCTAAAATACAAGTGAGAATACCCTTCTTGTCTCCATTTGGGAATTAAAGGAGAAGGGATTTCTAGGGTAACATATTGTTCAGCAGAGGAGCTCTAAAGAGAACATTGGTCGATGCCGAGAGCCCTTACCATACGTATAAATTACTCATGCTATGCCTCTTCCCTCCTGTAGGAACTCTCTGGCTGTGTAGGTACTTTCTGGCTGTGCCCTTTTGTAACTTTATACGTATGATATTTTTCCTTGTAATTCCCTGTACATATTTTGAGCAAACACAATGAAAGAATCCACCTTTTGATCAATGTGATGAGTTCACAGGCTTCAATGTTCATTGGATCTTGGAAATCCTGCTAGATTGGATTAGACCAATTTATTGGTTCATTTTCAAGGGATTGGATGGATCCTAGGGACTTAGAAGAGGGAGAAGAGGTTTCCCAACCTGAGCATCTTCAGGTAAGGTGGCTATTTCTACAAGGTTATCAATCCGAGAAGAAAGAGTTCTTCTTAAGGGTCGATGCTGGGAGCCCTTACCATACGTATAAATTACTCATGCTATGCCTCTTTCCTCTTATAGGTACTCTCTAGCTGTGCTCTTTTTGTAACTTTATAGGTATGATAATGGGACCATCATGTCTAATATCATAACAAAGACATTTTTGATACACAGGATCCTCTGACGAGACAAGTGTAGAGCATACGTGTCTCTAATTGCACAAGTATAATACACATTCTAGGGTTTTTAGGAGAAGAAAGAAAGAATTAGAATGCCATAAATGAAAACAGAGAGGTTTATTTCTGAGAGGAAAGCTTAATTATAACTGAACTGAGAGTCTCCTACTGAGAGACTCTAACTTTTACAGGCAACCGGGTAGCAACCTGCTACCGACACTCTTAAAGTAAAACATACACACTTGTTACATAACAACATGGCCGACAAACTTTAATTACGGAGTTGTTGACAGATTGAGAGTCTGGTAGTCAGAATCATCCGAGTCATCAATTCCAAAAAAGTCCTTGGGCCATTGTCCATATTCTGTGGGAGAAAGGTGGGTCAGCATTCTCGATAGCTTCACGGGCTTCAATGTCCATTGGATTAGACTAATTTATTGGTTCATTTTCAAGGGATTGGATGAGTCTTGGGGACATGCAGTTCACATGAGGAAGAGTCAGGGGCTGGTAATTATTTATCTCACAGAGATGTTCAGCCAGTTGTCTTCTTAGGGTTCCCATTGCATCCTTTTCCAGGATTGATCCATTATAAGTTCTCCACTCAGATTCAGAATTTTGAGACCAGAGGAGTCCATCAGCCCTTCTTAAAAAGGGTCTGTGCATGATAAACAGGGTCTTAATAGTAGGTTGAGTCCTGATGGGCATTTCTTCAACTCCATGGACCTCTATGAGCCGTTTGAGACTGTTTTCGCCATGCAGAGATGGCTTGAACCATTTAAGGAACCTGAACAAGAGAGTCTTGTTTGTGTTGTTGAGTGTATATTGATAAAGTGTTAAGAGAGGAAACTCTATACTCGTAGAATATAAGGTGATCATACACCATAGGAGCCATAGTTCTTCGAGAATGAGATCTCTGTCAGGGTGAATGCTGAAACAGGTTAAAAATGGATTGTTAGGGATGAAAAGAGTAATCCCCTCAGAGTATTTCTGACACTTAAGTAGTGGAATAAATAGTCTTTTGCAAATTGGGCTATTTTTGGAATGAGTTGATTAGGAGAGCAACCTGGAGGGAAGCTGTCTGGTGTGGGGATAAGGAAACCAGGGGTATTTGGAGAGGAGGAAGAAGCCATTAAGATTAAAGGAAATGTAAAACGGGAATTAATGAGGTGAAGGTCTCTGGGTCTAGACAGGGAGTCTGGGATTAAATTGTGTTTTCCCTTTATGTGCTGGACTGTAAATTTATACTTGGCGAACCAGTCCTTTAACCTTAACAGTTGTGGTTCAGGAAGGGATTTGTTCTTGAAATCCAGAATCTTTGGGAAAGATGAGTTGTCCATGATTACAGTGAAATGATGTCCAATGAAATGAAACTCAAACTTCTTGATTCTATTTTTAACAACTAAGATTTCTTTGTACACAGAGTGATAATGCTTTTGGGATTCACCGCTGGCATGGCCACAGATGTATTTTTCTCCTTGGATTTCTTCGATAAGGACAGCACCCAAGTGGGTGTCACTGGCATCAGTTTGGAGGGTGCAATGTCCTGTACTGGGAATCTTCAGAGGTGGCAGATTCGAAGCCACTGCTTTAAGGGCCTTGACTGCCTCTGGTTGTTCCTTTCCCCAAGGAGGTGCAGTCTTCTTGAGCATATTTGAAAGTTTGCAGGTGTGTGTAGCGACATGAGGTATTAACTTTCTAATGTAATTGACAATGCCTAAGAATTGTTGTATTTGTTTTGTTGATAAGTCTTTGTCAGGGAACTTTAGCAATTCTTCTGCAATATGTGGCCCCAGCTGGTGCCTTTCATTTTTAAATCGCGTTCCAAGGAAATCGATATCAGATTTGTGCCAAAGAATTCTTCTTTTCAGACAGCATTATGCCATAAGATTCCAATATGGATTGAAAAGTAGTCAAAAGTGCTTTATAAGCCGTGACGTTTTTTGAGAACAGTAGGATGTCATCGATGTAAATGAGAACACTATGGAGTATATGCTCAAATATCTTTATCATGGCTTTTTGGAAAATAGAAGATGCTGTCTTTAGGCCAAAAAGGAGAACGGTCCATTGGTATTGGGCTGTGGGAATACAGAATGCAGTTTTGGGCCTATCCGTGGGTTGGATACTCAGTTACCAAAATCCAGCTTTGAGGTCAAACTTGGAAAATATGTGGGCTTCATGAAGCTGGGTAAACAGGGCTTCAAGCTTGGACAGTGGAAATTTGTCATCTTGTAAAAAATGATTAAGAGGCTTATAGTCGATTACGAGCCTCTTTTTGCCCCTTAGTTTTTCAGAACGTTTTTCCATATAAAAGGCTTGACAAGCCCATGGAGAGGATGTGGGTTCTATTAGGCCTTGTTGGAGTAACTGCTTACATTCTTCTTGAGCCAAAACCAGATCTGCTGGATTCATTCCCGGGTGTGAGGCCTTAGTGGGGTTTATGTCTTCATTCAATTTGAATGGTAGATGGACAAAGAACTCTGGATTTTTCCACAGAGGGTGATGGTGATGAAACTGTGCATGAGAATCTGCACAGGACTTCAAGAGAAGTTCTTTGTGTTCTTGGAACTCCATTGAGGCATCTGCTAATGAATACAGTTTAGGAACAGAGGTGAAAGGTTGAAAGTGTCTTTTGTATTTCAAATTCTTTGGCAGAATCTTTAAATGTTTTGCTTATTGATATAAATCAAACCCAATCAACAAGTTTTTATCAGGGAGGTCAAATCCAATGATTCTGGTCCAGAGGATGCAGGTTGGAAAGAACTGGATACCAATGGGATGTTTGGTAATCAGGTTGGTTTTAAAAATGTTCTCATCTACTGCTTTGAAATACTCCATGTGTGGGACCTAATATTCTCGAGGGAGTATGGCTGGGTTCATCATACTCTTATGGGCTCCAGTGTCAAGAAACCCAATAACATTAATTGGCCATTCATATTTACTGGGTAGGATATGTAATGGGACCAGAGGAACAAAGATAGTGTTTAGGCTGTAGGTCGGGCGAGAGGACTGGATATTTTGGGCCAGGTAAAATGGATAATGGGCTTCAAAGTTGGACTCTGAACTATCTGAGGATGGAGATTGGGTCTAGTCAAAGTCAGCATTATCTTCCCTAAGGGCAAAGATAGTTTCTGCATCAGGTTCATCTTGTTCTGAAAATAGGGACTCAATGTCATCATGTTCCAGGGAGATATGAGACACTTGTTGAATGTGCTGTAGAAGCATGACAGCTTTGTTTGGATTCTTGGGACAATTTTTTGCATAATGTCCACGATTTCCACAAATGTAACAGCGATCAAATTTCTTCGTGCCCATTCTCCTTTTTCTGAAGTACTGAACCAATTTCTTGTTCTTTAGATGTTTGAAAGGAGTCTTTGTTCCTGAGGAACCAGAATACCTTTTGTAATGGCTCTTTTTCTTGGGCTTACATTCACAGTTCTTTTCTTTACATTTGATGGCAAGGTGGGACTTCTGACAGACATTTTTCAGTGTCTTACTGTTGTCAACAATATCTTTGAACAGTCTCTGTTGCTTACACATCTTCTCCAGACAAACTAATGTCATTTGGTGTATTTCTCCAATGGTAATAGTATTCATGGCCCTACAGGTGGCAACAATGCTACGGTGTAACTCTGGTTGCAATGCTTCAGGAAGAGAAGCGATATAGGTATGCCGCAAGTTTATAGCATTGTAACCATTTAGCAAGTAGTACCGCTTGACCACACGCTGGTAATGCTTTTCTATATCTGCTCTCTTCAAGGAACAACAATACATGTCAAAGAATTCTTGGCATAGTTGCTTGTTGTACATAGAGGCATCTCCAAGAAATTCTGCAAAGATAGCATTGATAGCTGGCATGATGGTTAAATGGCAGAATTGAGCTTGGTGATATTCTCCAAGCAAAGCGAACCAATCTTGAAGTGTACCAATAGCCCGAGAAATTAATTCCCTAAGGACAACATGAAAATCAGCACCTTCTCGAAGCATCTGGACGTCTAGCTAGGTTTTAAATTCTGCGAGACGGTCTCTCCACTTTGATGGAGGTATGTCATCCAAAGTGAATTTAAAGCCTGGCTAGACGTCCAGATACTTCGAAAAGGCGCTGATTCCCATGTTGTCCTTAGGGAATTCATTTCTCGGGCTATTGGTACTCTTCAAGATTGGTTCGCCTTGCTTGGAGAATATCACTAAGCTGAATTCTGCCATTTAACCATTCGGCAAGCTATCAATGCTATCTTCGTAGAATTTCTTGGAGATGCCTCTTTGTACAACAAGCAACTACGCCAAGAATTCTTTGACATGCGTTGTTGTTCCTTGAAGAGAGCAAATATAGAAAAGCATTACCAGCGTATGGTCCAACGATACTACTTCCTGAATGGCTACAATGATATAAACCTGAGGCATACCTATATCGCTTCTCTTCCTGAAGCATTGCAAGCAGAGCTACACCATAGCATTGCTACCACCCCCAGGGCCATGAATGCCATTAATGTTGGAGAAATACACCAAATGACATTAGCTTATCTGGAGAAGATGTGTGAGCAACAGAGACTGTTCAAAGACATTGTTAACAACAGTTAGACACTGAAAAATGTCTGTCAGAAGTCCCACCTTGCCATCAAATATAAAGAAAAGAACTGTGAATGTAAGCCCAAGAAGAAGAGCCATTACAAAAAGTATTCCGGTTCCAAAAGTATTCCAGTTCTTCATGAACAAAGACTCCTTTCAATCATCGAAAGAACAAGAAACCGGTTCTGTACTTCATAAAAAGGAGAATGGGCACAAAGAAATCTGATCGTTGTTACATTTGTGGAAACCGTGGACATTATGCAAAAAATTGTCCCAAGAATCCAAACAAAGCTATCAAGCTTCTATAGCACATTCAACAAGTCTCTCATATCTCCCTGGAACATGATGACATTGAGTCCCTGTTTTCATAACAAGATGAACCTGATGCAGATGTGTGAGCAACAGAGACTATTCAAAGACATTGTTGACAATAGTAAGACACTGAAAAATATCTGTCAGAAGTCCCACCTTGCCATCAAATGTAAAGAAAAGAACTGTGAATGTAAGCCCAAGAAGAAGAGCCATTACAAAAAGTATTCCAATTCCTCATGAACCAAGACTCCTTTCAAACATCGAAAGAACAAGAAACTGGTTCTGTACTTCAGAAAAAGGATAATGGGCACGAAGAAATCTGATCGTTGTTACATTTGTGGAAACCGTGGACATTATGCAAAAAATTGTCCCAAGAATCCAAACAAAGCTGTCAAGCTTCTACAGCACGTTCAACAAGTCTCTCATATCTCCCTGGAACATGATGAAATTGAGTCCCTATTTTCAGAACAAGATGAACCTGATGCAGAAACTATCTTTGCCCTTAGAGAAGATGATGCTGACTTTGACCAGACCCAATCTCCATCCTCAGATAGTTCAGAGTCCGACTCTGAAGCCCATTATCCATTTTACCTGGCCCAAAATATCCAATCCGCTCGCCCTACCTACAGCCCAAACACTATCCATATTCCTCTGGTTCCGTTACATATCCTACCTAGTAAATATGAACGGCCCATAAATGTTATTGGGTTTCTCGACACTAGAGCCCATAAGAGTATGATGAACCCAGCCATACTCCCTCCAGAATATTGGGTCCCACACACGAGTATTTCAAAGCAGCAGATGGAAACATTTTTAAAACCAACCTGATTACCAAACATCCCATTGGTATCCAGTTCTTTCCAACCTGCATCATCTGGACCAGAATCATTGGATCTAACCTCCCTGATAAAGACTTGTTGATTGCATAAGTATAAAATAGCACCTTCTGTTTTCCAGAAAGCCATGATAAAGATATTTGAGCATATACTTCACAGTGCTCTCATTTACATCGATGACATCCTACTGTTCTAAAAAAATGTCAAGGCTCATAAAGCACTTTTGACCACTTTTTAATCCATAGTGGAATCTTATGGCATAATGCTGTCTGAAAAGAATAGTTCTTTGGCACAATTTGATATTGATTTCCTTGGAACGCGGTTTAAAAATGGAAGGTACCAGCCAAGGCCACATATTACAGAAGAATTGCTAAAGTTCCCTGACAAAGATTTATCAACAAAACAAATACAGCAATTCTTAGGCATTGTCAATTACATCAGAAAGTTTATTCCTCATGTCGCTACACACACCTGCAAACTTTCAAAGATGCTCAAGAAGACTGCACCTCTTTGGGGAAAGGAACAGACAGAAGCAGTCAAGGCCCTTAAAGCAGTAGCTTTAAATCCACCACCTCTGAAGATTCTCAGTACAAGACATCGCACGCTTCAAACTGATGCTAGTGACACCCATTGGGGTGCTGTCCTTATCGAAGAAATCCAAGGAGGAAAATACATTTGTGGCCATGCCATCGGTGAATTTCCAGAATCCCAAAAGCATTATCACTCTGTGTACAAAAAAATCTTAACTGTCAAAAATGGAATCAAGAAGTTCGAGTTTCATCTCATTGGACATCATTTCACTGTGATCATGGACAACTCATCTTTCCCAAAGATTCTGGATTTCAAGAACAAACCCCTTCCTGAACCACAACTGTTAAGGTTAAAGGACTGGTTCGCCAAGTATAAATTTACAGTCCAGCACATAAAGGGAAAACACAATTTGATCCCAAACCTCTTGTCTAGACCGAGAGACCTTCACCTCATTAATTCTTGTTTTACATTTCCCTTGATCTTAATGGCTTCTTCCTCCTCTCCAAATACCCCTGATTTCCTTATCCCCACACCAGACAGCTTCCCTCCAGGTTGCTCTCCCAATCAACCCATTCCAAAAATAGCCAAATTTGCAAAAGACCATTTATTCCACTACTTAAGTGCCATAAATACTCTGAGGGGATTACTCCCTTCTTCCTCTCTCTTCATCCCTGACAATCCCTTTTTAACATGTTTCAGCATTCACCCAGACAGAGATCTTATTCTCGAAGAATTATGGCTCCTATGATGTATGATCACCCTATATTCTACGAGTATAGAGTTTCCTCTCTTAGCACTTTATCAATATACACTCAACAACACAAACAGGACTCTCTTGTTCATGTTCCTTGAATGGTTCAAGCCCATCTCTGCATGACAAAACAATATTAAACGGCTCATAGAGGTCCATGGAATTGAAGAAAGGCCTATCAGGACTCAGCCTACTATTAAGACTCTGTTTATCATGCACAGACCCTTTTTCAGAAAGTCTGATGGACTCCTCTGGTCTCAAAATTCTGAATATGAGTGGAGAACGTATAATGGATCAATCCTGGAAAAGGATGCAATGGGACCCCTAAGAAGACAATTGGTTGAACATCTCTGTGAGATAAATAATTACCATCCCCTGACTCCTCCTCATGTAAACTGCACGTTCCTAGGACCCATCCAATCCCTTGAAAATGAATCAATAAATTGGTCTAATCCAATCTGGCAAGATTCCCAAGATCCAATGAACATTGAAGCCCGTGAAGCTATCAAGAATGCTGACCCACCTTCTCCCACAGAATATGGACAATGGCCCAAGGACTTTTTTGGAATTGATGACTCGGATGATTCTGACTACCAGACTCTCAATCTGTCAACAACTCCATAATTAAAGTTTGCTGGCCATGTTGTTATGTAATAAGTGTATATGTTTTACTTTAAGAGTGTCGGTAGCAGGTTGCTACCCGGTTGCCTGTAAAAGTTAGAGTCTCTTAGTCTATATAAGGAGACTCTCAGTTCAGTTGTAATCAAGCTTTCCTCTAAGAAATAAAACCTCTCTGTTTTCATCTATGGCATTCTAATTTTTTCTTTCTTCTCTTGAAAACCCTAGAATGTGTATTATACTTATGCAATCAGAGACACGTATGCTCTACACTTGCCTCGTCAGAGGATCCTGTATATCAGAAATGTCTTTGTTATGATATTAGACGCGACAGTCCCGTTATCATATGTATAAAGTTATAAAAAGGCATAGTCAGAGAGTACCTATAAGAGGGAAGAGGCATAGCATGAGTAATTTATACGTATGGTAAAAGCTCCCGGCATCGACGTGGTAACTAAAATTAATTAGTCTCTATATTTTGAAAATACAATATTTTAAAAAACACATTCTTGAATGAAAATGAAAATTCTGTCATATGAAAACTAAATTTGAATTTACATTTTTTTTAAGAAAATTATTCAAATATTATCATTCAATTCCTCAGGCCTTTTTTTCATGTTTTCTCTATTGAAAAACAAATTTTCTAGATTCACCTATTAATTACTTGAAGTTTTAGAAAAATTGATTAATCTTTTTACATATATAATTGTACCCATTTCTATTAAAAATAGAAAATAGAGAGAAATTAAAAGGGAGAAAGGCTTGTGCACGTGCAAAGGGAAAGAATTATGGTGAGAAATATTAAGGGGAGAGTCAGGGCAGGGCAGTTAGGCATGAGAAAAATAACATGAAGACCAAAAAGGTAATATATTTTTTCAAAATACAAGACTATGTTTTATTAAAATTAAAATATTTGATTAACTAAAAATTTGATGAAGAAATTAAATAATTTAACAAAAGTAAAATACATTATTTTCAAAATACAGGATGATGTAATTTTTCCACCTTTATATGCACCCATTTTGGGACAGGTATAAGGCAACGGCATGAGTAAAGTTAAAATAAGTTTTAACTTATTTAAGAAAGTGTTTAGTAGCTTTTAAAATTAATATTTAACAACTACTAAACCTTAATTCCAAAACAGATGGAGTTCGTTATATAGATTATTTTTACTATTCAACTCTGTTAAACATGAATCCACATCAATATCCTCAGCTTGTAAGTAAAATAATGAGCATAAAAATTTCGATAAGAGTTATTATAATCAATTTTATATTAAATCAAGTTTATAATAGCTGCACTCAATTGCTATTTATTCCAAGTAGAACTAGGAACAAGATCAACTTCATTAGAATAAACCACTAGGCCACCAACTCCCAAGCCTAGGAAGAGAATACAGAATCTCTTGTGCCGAATATATAAACAAGGGAGAAGTAAAAATCACCAACTCAACCTATGGCTCATACACTTTTAACTGGTCAAGTAAAATTCTCGGTAGTTGGTACAGACTGCTAAAAAGAAGTTCACCATAACAATTATACCCAGAAAAAGAGAGAAAGAGAAGTGGATGATTTGAGCAAATGTGATTGTAAAGTTCACAAAAATAGACCGGTAGTTTACTTACCCCCAACAACATTCATTTAGCAAAACACATCATTTCTTTGGGTATGTCTGAGAGTCAGGTCCAATGTCTCTTGAACCAGTATTTATGTAAGGCCCTCGGAAAGTTGCTTGTGGAGGCAGTGGCTTTGATGAATCTATCACTGGCCTACTCCTAGATGACCTGTATAAGAAGGTTCATATTATTCTAACATCTACAAGCATGAAGAGAATGCAAATTCTAAGAATCATTAATAAGAATCCAATTTACTTACGCCATGTAAAAGGGAAATGCCAATCCAGCAGCAGCAAAAGCTAGTAAACCAGTTGCAACAATTGTGTTGCGCTTACGGGTCATCGAGATCAGTATAGATCAATTTAAGGAATGATCTATTGAAAGACAAACAACAAAATGTCAATGCCATCTTACTTAAGAATGCCATATGGAAATAAATTCATTTTAACCAAAAAAAAAAAAGTGCACATAGGCAGTGATTATGCACTCTATTCCCCATCACCCACATGTTATGACTTGCAAGCTTGAGCTGATATTACCATAACTCTACATTTTCAAGTCCTAATTCAACTGACTTAAAATACTCTTTCACTCTTTTTTCTTTTTGGGTGTATCTAACATAAGTTTGATGATCTTATATATGAATGAACGTAGTAAGTCTTAAATTAAATATTTGCGCCTGTGAGAATCAATTATGAGCACATTTTAATTGATCCTATACGAATCTCGATACAAATATTGAAATCGTCCTTATATACAAGTTCAAGGTTATAATAGCTGTACCCTTTATTTCTTCTGTCCCATAATGTACAAATTCAAAACAGGCTAAAGAAAAGAACACTCAATTCTGGAAATGCTTAGCTACAGCACTCTAGAAATGGTGATTCATGATAAGAGCATGTAGTGGTACAATTTGCACAACCTTGAGATTTCACTGATAAAAGTTATAAATTATAATCAATGAACAAATACATAACAAAAATCGTAAATCTACAAGAAATTTCTCAAAGCCGCTAAACAATATATATAACAAGTATAGAAGATTAATCTCCATGACTTTCAATTATCTATATGCAAGTTATATATACCCATAATTTCAATTAGGGAAAAAAAAATGGACAGCAGAGAACCCTAAGACGAACAAGATATCCCACTACAGTGAATTGAGTTACCTGATTAATTCGAATGCCGATTTAAATCCCGAGCAACCGAGTTAGAAAAGAGGCTGAGCGAGCAGAGGCGTTTAGAAGAGGAGAAGAACAGTATAAACAAAAGCTTGGCAATTGGAATGGAAGAACTGTGAGCTACTGCATTACGGAGGGGATGATCCGATGGAGAAGAGAAACAGAGGGGCAGATCAAATGAAATCAGATTGGGCTTTTTGGGGGTTGTTTTGCATTATAAAATAATGGATTTGAAATCCTATCTGGGCTGGGTTAAATCTCTGAATTCTTAGGCCCAAGTCCATAATCTCATCATATTTAAAATAATTTTCTATTTACCGTTAGATGATTAGTATAATAATCAAATATCTATTTCATAATGCTGAAAATTCATAAATGTAAACTCAACAGAATCAATTGCTAAATTTCACAACAAACTATAGGTCTATTTGACAGAGTGTTAAAAATTTATTTAAAGTTAAATTAACCATATTTTACTTAGAAAAACTCTAGAATAATTAAATAATTAGTTGTATTGCATGTGCATTGTGTAAATAATTTTTTTATTTATTATTATTATTTATTTTTAATATTTTTAAAATCATATTAAAACTTTTTTAATATTAAAATTTTCATTAATTATATTAAATGCAAATTAAATTTTATTAAAATTTTGAATATTAATATCATTGTCACCATATGATAAAAGATATGAATGAAAATGAGCAATTCCGAAAACTTCAACTCAATTAGGCTTTATCTATTTTTTTTGTTAAATAATTTTTTTATTATTTAAATTTCAAATATTTTTTATAATTAATAATTATAATTAAAAGAAAATAACAAATGGTAAAATTTTAAATTACTTTCTTAAACACATGGCATGATTTTATGAAATTATTTATATGCTTTAACTTTTATATATATATATATATATATATTTTTTTTTTCAACAATTTTTAGCCTCCTAATCACAATACAAGCCTATATCGTGCCAAAAAGTTGGAAGATGCAGAAGCAGAAACGCTTGCAGTTAGGGGAACATTTTCGCCCAGTTTTCTTCTTTGACCTATTAAATGATGTGTTCATATTGAAGTACATCGAGTGCACACAAAGGTAGAAGAAATGTATGCATAAGTGAGTTATATAATATCAAAGACTGTTAAAATTATCATAATTTTAATAGTGATCCAGTTCTATCTTTGAATCGTGTGCGTATATTATTTCTTTCAATAGGAAGAAAAAAAAAAGAAAGAAAAGGAAGACTTCCTAGAGGATTACTGATGGAAGCAGGAAAACAACTGGGGATCAAATTCAGCCATCTTCTGCACTTTTAATTTAGCCAAGGACAGTTGAGGAATTAAAATACAGGACAAATAATTCAATTAAAAATTATTAGATGTGGCAAAAACAAAAATTGAATGAACAAACAAGGAGATCAACCAACTAACAGTTTACCACTTTTCCTGCTATATTGAATCAGTTCCGAAAGTTCAATATATCAGGATATGTTCCATGGTGTAGAAAAATAATTCAATCATATATTAGATTTGAGAAATATTATAAAAGGTTTCCGATAACATAGCTAAAACACACCCAACTACACAATTATCTAAATACTGTGCTTCCAGAGACTAACCAGAACCACACATACCAAAGAGTATCAATCCAAATCCACCATTAATTTTGGATCAACAACATCCAACCAACACACAAGAAAGTATCATATATCTAATCAAGTGATGCCAATAACACCAAAACATCAAGGTCAGAGTTAATAAAGAAAGAAACAAGAACCCATAATGAAATTCTCCAAAGGAGAGAATTACAACAGAACACTAGGAAATTCCAAATTATCCATGTTTCATACTGCTTACGCAGAGCATAAACCAAACTATTTTGTATTTGACATTTTCCACATATCGGGAGGTAAAACTGATCACTTTAGCAAGCATATTTTGCTAAGCTTGATTCTCCTGCTGCTGCTGATAGTTCAAGGGCCTCCTGAAGAGCATGATATGTGGCTCAGGGCGATGAATTGCATAGTGGACCCAACCACGGCTCTGCTGAACACCAATAGCACGCCATTCATTCTGCAGAACCAAATTAACAAAAAAAAATGCTAAGAATTTCAGCAAACTTAACTGCTCATAAAGACCATATATAATGTGCAAACAATCAAAGAAAATGAAAACTTTAGGTTTTAAACTGCAAATAAATGCCTTGAATTTACTCAATGTGCTTCAAAAGCTAAATGAAATGCAATAATAGCATCTTAGTAAGAAATTTGACAAAATGAAACAAAACCCTAAATCCAACAACATTTCCAATTTCCTCTAAAGCACATTATTTTCTTGTTCTCCATCCAAATCTCAGTCCCAGTGATTCTGTTATGATTTTATACACATTGAATTTCTATCTTCAGAAAAGAGGAACTAGAAACCCAGAATCCTGCATTATTTTTCTTGATCTCAATCCAAAAATTAGACAATAATTGCGTACAATTAACCGAAAACATTCAAATAACACAAAAATATATTTAAATATAAGACAGCCACAAAATTAAAATCAATGATGAAACCATATAATAAAATGCCTATTAAGAGACACAGCAAAGAAAACCCCCCCAATTGAACTTACTTCAGAGAGAAGCCGATTCTTTGGAAGAAGCTTTGCCACTTCAGGAGGGAGCACCACATGCCTGTACGGAAAACATTAAGAACAGAATTACCACCCAATCAAGCAACACTCTAAGGAAGTAAAGACTGAAAGGAAGAGATTAAAGCGATGATTAATGTAATTAATACCTGTACTCATAAGTGTCATCGAAATACTTCTCGGAGTACTGGATCTGACCCATCTTCCACTCTACTAGGGATTTTAGTCTCAATCAAATTCCACTTTCAAGTCGGTTGTCCAGTTTTCTTCAAGACTTATAATTGATCTGTGAAAACTGAAGCAATATCAAAGAAGAAACAGGATTCAATGAAATCACAAGTGCACAGATCAGTAAGGGAAGAATCGCAAAGGGAATTTCATACCTCGAGAGAGAGAGAGAGAGAGAGAGAGAGAAAAGTGGCGAGAATATGTGGGTTTTGATAAAGAAGAGACAAAAAGCGCAAATGAAGGGGAATTATTGGGGGCAAATTGTAATTGTATTTGCTGAATGTGATTAATTTAATTGACAAGATGGAATGTAATGGATTTTTAAATTTCAAATTTTTGAATTTTTCCCGCTTTTAAAATAATCAATTACTAAATCCACAACTTTTCGATTTTTTTATGTATACCTTTGATTCCATTGGATACGATAATTATTTAAATTCTCTAAATAAAATGTTAATCATTTAAATATATTAATTATAGGATATTAAAAATAATGATTTACAACTAAAATTTTAATGTGCTTTAAGTAATAAAAGCTTTAAAATGATTAAATAATTTTCAATAATTACTTTTTAAATTTCAATTACATTAAAATTAATGATTTTATTCGTATATTTTTAAAAAATATATGATATAATTTCTCACATTTAATTTTATTAATTATTAAAGAAATTCCTTCAAAGAGCAAAGGTTGCTTCCATTCACTATCAAGTCAAAACTATGCAAGTTTACTGCAAATGTAGAGCCCCCTAGCGCCTGTATACATATCAACTGCCTATGATCTCTTTCCACTTTCCTTCTACAAAAAGAATTTTTTGTAAAAACCCTGTGAGCTTCAACTATAACCATCTATATCCTGTACACTAACTTGCAAAAACATATCCCTGTACATTAAAAGGAATTTGACTCCCCCAAAATTTGCTTTCCCTACTTGTATGAAAAGCATTCCACTCATTCCTTCATCATTCAACCACCTTCCGATCGACCAACAATCCGGCACTTGGGGACTGGCTTCTGCAGCATTGATGTCCCTTGAAACACCATCATTTGATAATTCTTCCTAAATTTCATAAACTGCAATACGGCATAATGTATAAGTATGGAGATTATTTCATTAATAGAATACTTATTGAAAATTACAAAATACTGCAAGTGATAATAGGAGAAGCTGAAAAGTTTTGAGTGTATTAATAGGAAGAAACTATCTACCACCACAGAATTCAAAACTTGCTAGTTGAAAAACATGTTAGGACACAAGACATGCACATCTAACTAATCAGTAGGAAGATCGGTTTAGGAGGTTAACAAGCAGAAAGCACACGCACGCATGTATACTTAGATCATGAGAACATGTCCGCACCTCTTCTTGGGTTAACTTGCTGAAACCAAATTTATTTGTCCAAATAGATTCAGCTTCTTCGGCTGCAGGAAGTACAAGATTCTTAACATTGAGAAACCCAAGTAGCTTCTCAATACAAGTAAATAAGGCCTGAAAATAACCCTACAGATGTAAAAACACCATTGCAGTCAGAAATGCTATCCGAGAAGGAATCCTTAGATAGACACAAACAAACAATAGCAAAACAATGAGCATGTCCAGTGCAGCATGTCATATCACCTGTCCTTGGACTTTGCTCCTAGTTGCAACTAAAGGAAGCTCTGCCAATTCCTGGCCAAAAAACCTAATGATTGCAGATGACACCACCACTTGGCTGCACAAGTAATCACTAATCAGTATATATTATAACTGGAAAGCAAGATGCCGAAAAGATAACATTCTTAAAAATTCTTACTTGACAATCAATACAGCACAATACATGCCACCCAGTTCCTGTCCTTTGACACTATCTCTGCAAAATCAAATTAATGCATTCATTCACCAGCACATTGGATGTGGCACAACCAATAATAAGATCATAGAGAAGAAAGAAAGAAAGGGTCCAATGTGTAAAATAAAAAAAAATAAAAAAAATAAAAACTAAAATGTGTTCAAGCTACTACTTAGTGCAGGGCCTGCAGGCACAAGTGCATATCATTACTTACCCAAAAACCATTGATGGGATGAGGTCACAGTCAGCTTTGGCAGAAGTTCCAGCTACAAGAATAGGATCAAATTGCTCCTGACCTCATAAAGGGTGTAAAAAAAATAATTAAGACGAGGAAAAATCAATAAATGGCCAACAACTATATACATACTCCTGACTCATGATTGAATGAGCACAGGAACATATCAAAATTGCACAGAACCAAACAGCAAGTAAAGGCAAGAACACCTCCTCATGAAGTTCAAACAAATTTCAGCAAAATGAATACTTTTAACAAAATAAAGAAAGTGATCATTTCCTATTAAATGAAAATATTCTAAACACAGCAAAGAGCAATCTCTTACCTGGAAAATAGAAAGGGCTTCAGATAGTAATGCTTCAGTATCACCAGAAGGATCTATTTTTCCATTAAGAAGCCTCCATCTCACATCAATGCTGTCGCCAGTCTCCAAAATGTTTTCCTCATGCTTCTTTTTTATGGCATTTAAACATGAATCAGGAAGCTTCTCTTCTCCACGAACAACCAATTTCTCCAAAGCCGAATGAATTCTGTTGCAGTCTGTGCAACAGAACCAATTCCCTTTGGGCAACTCCTGCAGTGTAAACTGTGTCAAAATTTTCTACATTGAATAACCACTTTTGCATTATAAAGAAACAATATTATGGCACCTTTAGATCCTCCATGTTGTGATCCTTTAAACAGCCGACATGGAACTCCTTCTCACACTAGGGAAATTCCACACGAATTAGAGCACAACATAATTGGAAATACATTAAAAAATAGCAAAGATTATAAACCAAAATGTTTTGACAAGCATACACATGATTTTAACTTTTTTAAGTACCTGATCACAAAGTAGAACAGTTCGAGGACCAAATGACTTGTCAAAATCATGGCCCCTGCAAGGATCAACAACAAATTGAGAAATTACAGTTCAAACAAAAAAAAAAAAGAGTGAGAGAGAGAGCCAAAAAGAGATTGAGAATTCACAACTCAGGCCCAAATATAGTCTTCAAATGTCAGTGTCTAAACCAACACCAAAAAACATCCATAGCAGCAACTCTGGACACCCATTTTATGTCCAACCTCCATTTGCCAAACATACATAACAAACGCCCAATCATACACTTAACCAACCTTGCACCACAAACTACTGACTAAATCTACCTACAACTGTAAATACACTGTAACATCAGGTGCAAGTGCAAGCATAAGAACAAGTGCAAGTGCAATCTTACATTATCCGTAGGATAACTCGGTTATTACATGCTTAATCAAGAAGAGGAAAAGGTAAGACTACACTATTCATATTCAACATAGTGAGATACAAGCACTCCACCTGCATAACACACATCCACCAAATTCAGATTCTAGTGTCTTGACAATACGAATGCATCGCCTTGTTATCTGTTCTATTGGATCAATTCCTGCAACTCTTCCTGCTGCTATTGCATTGGCATTACGCTCCACAAACTTTTCTTTCTGGAAGGTATTCAAGCAAAATTTGCAATACCATTTACCATCCGGAATTGCTGGTAGAGAAAGACACTCTGCAATTGAAATATAATGAATATGAAATTAAGCAAATCAGAGGTAGATAATCAACCAAAAAAAAAGGATAGAACACGTTGAACAAAGAAAGAAAATGCAATGTGGAATCATCCTTATGGAGAACCTAGGCAACTAATTTCAAGTGTCCAGGCACTTTATTGAATTTGTACAAAGAGTTTAAATAGCTTAAGAAGAAAGCTCAAATGCAAACACAATGTAACATATATATATCTATGCACCAATGTATTATGCATATTCATAATAGTGTTCTGCAACATACTGAAAATATAGGTACACACTATCATGGCAAATTTAAAATACAAGATGGCAATATTCCCCATCTATTTTCCTTGGCCAGCAGCTATCACTCTCAGTCATCCTTTCCCAAAAGGAGCACTTAGATCCTGTAAACTTGTCTCATTTCCAAATTTTCACTGCTTTTTTCACACCAATTCCAGGCCTCAAGGTGCCATTGCACTGGGGACTACCACTACCTATGAGGATTGATATCAACAAAGATGCATTATGCATACACCAAAAGCAAAGCAACAACAAAGCTAAAGAAATAAACTAGCATTTGAATACAATTGTTCTCTTTTCTTCAGTAGGGCAATTGTTGACTGTGCCAACAGATGTATAGAACTTTGCATGACACTTTTTTCTATAAGCTGCCTTTGTTACCCACCAATACACTTTCAACAACTGAACTGATCATTATACACACACACACACACACACACACACACACACACACACTCCATGATCTCCATCTCAATTATTTAAATCTAAAATTTTAGAAACCATCTCAAAATAACACAAACAATTAAAGAGAGAGAGAGAGAGAGAGAGAGAGAGAGAGAGAGAGAGAGAGAGAGCTCCACCTTTATGATAAGCCCTTGGACATATATCACAACACAAAAGATTCCCACCATCTCGACAAATTTGGCACAGGTCATCATTTTCATGGGCAGAGAACTTCCGAGTTTTGGATAGTGATATTGCCAATTCATGAAGAGACACACCATTAGATGTGTAAATGTGCAGATAACTGTTCAAAAAAAAAAGACAAATCAAAAATAAATTAAAATAAAATACAACAGGCACATAAAACAAAAAAAAAAACTATTACTTCCAATTTCCAATGGCTTTCTGCGCAAAATAGGCAGTCCTGACGACTGCAGGTATTGCCATTTAATCATGCCATGGAACAGTAAAGTGTAACTTTTGAGTTTTTAATATAGCAAGGAATAATCTTTGGAACCAAGACCAACTAAGGTTTCTAAACATATATACTCACGGTTTTCGACGTGATGCCCAACCAGCATGGGCTTCAAATTGGGAGGGGCTGACCTGCTCAGTACATGCCAACAAAATCAGATCTCTAACCGAGTACACCAGAAAAAAACAAAATCCAACGGAAGAAAAATTACCTCAGCATTGCAGCAAGAACAAAATATGCCAAAACCCTTCTTGTATCCAACCAGCAATTTCTGCCAACAACATATTAAAAATCAGAAAATGCACATTCGAATCAAATGCACCAAAAATAGATATGCCATCACAGTAGCAACAACCTGTCCTCTAGAATAATAAGCAACTTCAGTTCCATCCGGCAAGACATCTTCCTCGAAAACCAACTTATGCATCCGCAAATCCCTATTGAAAAGGACAAATAAAGCCAAAAAGCTTATACCTCTGAACAGAAAAATTACAAAAAAATATTTATCTAGATTCTACACAATAGAACCTGATAAAAATTAAACACAAAATAACAAATAAAAGAATACAAGATGAATGCCCCACTATTAAGAAGAAAAATAAGAAGAATACTTTGTTGTAAGTCTCCCCTGACTCTTGCTCCGTGACGAGGTACACTTTGACACACTGTCAGAGGACTTTGGAACCGGAAGTGGTTTTGGAGTTCTGAAACAAGACAATAGAAACATATGAAATTTTTTAGCAATAAAAACCAGAAAAAGATTTTCAGTCCAAATTTATTATGCAACAAAGAAATCTGATTATCAACAATTACACCCAGGAAATGTAAATATTAAATTGCATACGTATGGGATTTGTAGTTAGTTAGAAGCACATAATTCTGTCTTTGACTAAAAAACAAATCCTATACACAGGTTTTGCATAAAGTTAAGCAAAAGAATGTAAAAACAGAAGATAAACTGATCTAACAAGCTTTATAGTTAGCAATCCACATGAAGACACTGTCATATTTAATATAAATATAAAGGAGAGAGAAATAGACGGGCAAGAAACTGAGAAATTTGTGATGACACAACCACTCATGATATTAGAAATTAGAAGACCACAAAATATAAGAGCAGGAACATGGGTACTTACAATTGATCAATCAAATATAACAAACAAAGTAGCAAAAAATTGAACATACCCGGTAAAATGTGGTGTACATCCAACACCCATACTAAGTCCAAGCAACACACATATACTATCAATTGAAGTTAACCAATCAATCATATGATAGCTGTAATTCTTAGTTATAATGTTACCGCCAAATGCCACAAACTTTAGCACATGAAATTGTAGTCAATATAACAAAGAGAAGAAAGGAAAAGATTTTCCAATACAAAATAGGGCCAGAATCAAGGCCATCATGCTCCAATCGATTGCCCTCATGTAGTCTAGGATGAAGTAACTTGCTCATGAAAGGGAACCATCAAATCATGAGATGAAAATACACTAGGATTTTGAATTCATCATTCATTACATAACTATATATAACATGTAGATTCTAGAAAAATATATTGTCAGTGATTTAAGCATAGAAATATGGTTCAGCATACCCTTTGTCTGAATCTGTTGTCCCTGATAAGCTCGCTTGAGAATCTCTCAACCCCATGCATTGACTACATAATACCATTGATTTTCCAGCATCAACCCCAGCAATTGACCCTGCAAACCATCAAATATAACCCCGACACTTAATGTCTGAAAATATACCCATGAAGAAAGAAATCAATCATATCAGCTGTTGTGTAAATTTAAACCTCTGCAGTTCAGACAGAAAGCAGATTTCTGCAAAGATGAACAACCAATAGAAAGCCGAATAGCTTCATCCACCGTCTCCAATGATGCATCCTTGCATGCATTCATCACATCACGAAGTGTATTCCCATTCTCCAGGTAAATATACTCTGGTGGACGTTTATTTGCACTGCCAGCATGCAGCTCAAATAAAGAAGGTGTAACAACCTGTATTTACATTTGACAACAAAATGCTCTCAATAATTCAACCAAAAAGCCCTATCAGTTCTAAACACATGATAATATTTCAAAATTATACACATTACTCACTTCATTTCCTCCACAAGCGCTACAAAAACAGAGAATCCCCGATCCCTTGATAACTCCGCGCAACCCTGTCTCTCCAGGAGCTCTCGCCTACAATCAAAAGAGCCCTAGCTAAGAGTTGAAACAGTAATGATAGCTCCTAGGAATTCATATAAATTATTATCGTAAAGTCAAGTCATACCTTATAGCCCCGCATATACTTCACCTTTGATCCCTCTAATATCCCCGAATCAAGAAGATCCTTCAACTTCGATGGAAATTTCTTTGATGCATCATTCTTCACCGTCTTCAACAGTGGATGGGAATTGGCAACCGAGGAACTACCTGCATCATCAATACTTGAAATTGCTTTCGCATCATTCCCTCCCACACCATCTTTAGCAGTGGATTCTTTCACTGTCTCTTTCTTTGGCTTCAGCAATGACCTGGTAAACCTCCTAAGAGGCTTCTCCTGCGGCTCACTATTACTATCATTAACCAAAATTGGCGATGACTTATTAATAGGAATTACAGGTGCCCTGCTAGTCCCCTCTTCAGATACATTATTCCCGTCACCCTTCACTTCAGAATCACTGTTGCTTCCCGAAATTGTATTCACTGTCACCTTCCCAAGCTCGTTCTTTGAATCCTCGTCCATTAAAACTGGCACTGACCCCCTAGTTCCTTCCTCACATTGATCATTCCTGTCACCTTCCTTAGATCCTCCATCCATCATAACCTCATCCAAATAATTTCCTTTCACTAAACCCTCATTATTCATGGAATTTGGCAACGAATCACTGGTCTTTTCTTCACATTCATCATTCCTATTATAATCTCCCTGCAAGTCCTCATTCATTACAGCGATTTCAGGCTCATTGCTCTTCACTGTCTCCTCTACACACATTGAAGACACTCCATTATCTTTCTCTTGCACAAGCCCCACAACCCCACCATTTATTTTCCCTCTCGAAAGAGGAACTGATTCAATCAAGCCAACCTTTGCCTCCTCATCCCCACTCCCCAATTCCACCACATCACTTTTCGCCTCCTCTTCCCTCATCGCCTCCACTGCATCTCCACCACCCACCATTTTCTCCCCCAAATCCCTCACCTTTTCAACTTTTTTGGCCTCCTTTGAGCCATTGGCTTTCAACCTCTTCTTATTAATAGATCTCTCTGCAATTCCATTCACTGGGGAGTCTCCAGCCTCAGGCCGCCTAGCCCGGGTCCGACCCAAAGACCCAGAGATCTCTGAGTGGGCCCTGAACGCGAACTCAAATTCGCGTTTCAAACCTGGTCGGACCTTCGCCACCAGCATATCCTTAGCCTCCGTTCCGTTTGCCATATATAAGAATCAGATTCCAAAAAACCGTCTGGGTTTCCTTCTTTCGTTCTCTCTGGTTAATGGGTCAGTTTCAGATTGAGATTTGAATCATATAAGCAGCTATTTATCAAATAATTTGCGCCTTTTCACCTCTGAATTATATTGTTGGCATATGATTTTTCGAATTGGAGAGGATAATCTGAAGGGATTTTCGCAACTGAAAAGATAGAGGAACAGGTTAGGGTTAGAGAAACGAGGATAGAGGCGAGAAGGGTAGAGGTCGGTTCATTAGATTGAAGAAGGAAAGGAAAAAAGGAAAAAAAAACAGCGGATTACAGAGAGAGAGAGAGAGGGAGAGATGTGTGGGGTTAACTAAAGGGCGAGGTGGAGACAGAGGAGGACACCTCAATTTTATTTGAATGACCAAACTAGCCCTAGCAGAATACAAATGATCTTTGCTCTTTTCTGCTTTTTTGCTAATCAGGGTCTTATTTTATGGTTTATTTTGGTACATACAAGTCCTTAGGGTTTTTTATTTTTACGTTTTCGGCCACATTTTTATAATTCTTGTTTTTATTGTCGGATTACACAATACTTAATTGTATTAGTCCAGTGAATAAGAATGGAAGCCTCACTTCTGCAGTTTGGAGCAATCAGTGGCGTTGGATGTCCATAGGCCGCCCTTCTTTGGACAAAGCTCTGGTAGAGGGTTTCGATCTCTTCACCAACACGTTTATGGAATCTTCGATTTTGGATCCTCTGCTTTTTTAGTGGACCGGTTTGCCGCGCAACTCCAGGTAGAGAGAGGTGAGCATTCAGTTAATCAAATCGAACTAAATTAAATTTTTAATTAATTCAATTATTAATCTGATTTTAAAAATATTAATCACACTAAAATTAAGAAAAAATTGAAATTAATCAAAATTAAAAATATTTGGCCAGTTATCTATTGTAATCGAATTAATCGAAAAAAATATATATATTTTTTATATTATTAATTATTTAATAAAAATATTAACAAAAATGTATTTATATTCTTTTTTATTTATAAAAATAATAAATATAATTTAATATTAATAAGATAATAATTATAAGCTAAATATTATTATAAAATCATAAAAATAATAATTATAAATAATATAATATTAATAAAATTATAATTAATATATTAATTAATTGAAATTAAATTATTTCTATAACATCCTGTGCGGAAAGGAATATCTCGGCTAAGAGCGATTTTCTAAGAGAGGACAAGGCTAGGACGATCCTGTCACGACCCAACCTATGGGCCGGACCGGCACTAGGACCTGGGCCAGCCTAAAACCTCCGAGGCCCGTAGTAAGCCTAACTATTCCTCAACCCATAACCAAGCCCACAATTTAGGCCCAATATGTATATAAAAATAATTTAAATTAAACTGTTATAATTTTATTTCGGGCCATCTTAGCCCAGAAATCATCAGAGACTAAAATTAGGGGAGCCCGGCTCAACCCTGTTACCTCATTTCACAAACTGTTTAAATACCATACAAATCTTCATTTATTAATCTGAAAAATTTAAATTAACACGATTCCTAATAAGGTCCACACTATTACTAACACATGCGGAGTTCTAGATTTTAAATTTAGAAAAGATAGTAACACAATTAAATAACCTACGTTAAACCTGCGAGGAAGAAAACAGGTTGCTCTGTAAAATAACTCCTCCTGTGGCCTGGAAAAATATTGAACAGGAGTGAGCGTTCGACTCAGAGAGTAAAATATCAATTTTAACCATAATCTCTATAACTATCTAAAGCTAATGCACCCTGTAGAGTGAAATGCAACATCAACAACAATTGCACATCATAACATCAAAAAGGTAATTTGGAGCACTCACACACCCAATAATATCAATCATAATATATGGGAGCTGATCCCTATCTGACTCTCTTAATTCCAAGCGTGCGTGAAGAACTCATTTCGGACTTCCACTTAATAACCAAATCGGGGTCCCAGTGAAGAACTCAAGCGTGTCTACCCGAAGGACCGGTCCCCGAAGATCTCAAGCCGTGTCCACCCGTCCTATCCATAGTCCACACCACATCACACGCACGCCAACGCACGCACGCTGCTCCAAATTACCACAACAACATACATGGCACTTTAACAGTTGTGAATGCAACATAAAACGTGCCTAGAGTTTAACTACATAGATATATGCATATAGGTGATGCATGGGCATGCTTGAACATATAATAATATTGAAATTACAATTAAAATTAATATTTTACTCACAGTACACCGATGACTATTGTGGTCTTTGGATGCGAAAAATAGTGACCTCGATCACCTAATAATTAAATTATAAATTTATTAGTACTAAGTTAAGAGAAAACTCTAAAGAGGCAATAGACACCTAATTCATGCAGGAAATCCGTGAGGTTTTCCTATACCTAGGACCTACCCAACCTGCAAAAAGGCTCAAATAACACTTCTAAATTCTCAATTTCCACAATCACATCTCATCAATATCACATGGCCCCTCCTGGGCCCTCCAAATCAGACAATACTCAAAATCTTAAAAATTATATTTTAGTCCCTATAATTGACATTTTTCAAAAATCCACTCAAATAAGCTCTAAAAATTCTAAAATTTTGCCCCGCGGTCATTAATAATATTATAAGGCTATTGCAAAATGAATTGAAATTTTCTAATCACCCATGAATATTTTATTCAAGAATTTTACTCGATTCCATAAGTTTCCAACATCTAACATATTCTTAATTCAACCCAATTAAATATTCACATATTTAAACCTCCATCCTCAAGCTTCAACCAATTATATAAAATTTAATTATCTAAATTTCAAATAATCTTATATGCCCATATGCTAAAAATCTAACTAAAATCCATCTATATTTTTCAAAAATATTCTACAATCACTCAAAAATTCAACAAACACCATAGAATATCTCCAAATAATTTTTCTTTCATCATATATTTTTCTTAGAATTTTTCTCCAATTTTTTCCTGTTTAAGAAACACTGTATTTATGCTCCACAGACAGAGAAATAATAAAAATTGTCTTACCCGAAGTTTATCTGTGTCTCAAAAATTTCAAAAATTTATGAGGAAGCCTCTGGAAGTTGAATCACCTCCATAGCCTATCGGAGCCACCACCGGAACCACCGCGCACGGTGACCGGCCGCTGGTCGCCTGCGACATTTGCCGGATCTGATCATACCACCATGTTCCTCTCCTCTTCCTCAGTCCATATGTGGTCTCGGATCGTCGATCCAACGGTCGGATCGTCGTAGATCTGACGAAAAAGCTTGAAAAACCAGAAACTTCTCTCCTCCATATCTCACTCATCCAACCTCCATTTGTTGCAAAATTGGTATCAAAAGAAAGCTCTCGGAACAAGCTTTCCAACGCCACCTGAATCGCCTCGATCGAACGTCGGATGAAGCCGGAATAGCGCCGGAAAGCCGCTGCCCACTGTGCGTGCGTTTTCTCTCTCTCCACCCTCTCTTGCCGCCGTTTCTGGTGGCTCTTGCCGTCGCCGGAGGGTCGCCGGCCAGGTGGGGAGCTGCTCGGAAGGTCGCCGGCCTGTCACCGGAAAAAGAAAGAAGAAGAAGAGAGGGAAGGAAAGGGAGAGAAAAGAGAGAATTGGGGGGGGGGGGGGGTTCCTCCTCCCGTTTTTGAAATTTTTTTTTTTTTTGGGTTGTTACAGATCCGACGGTTGGATCTAGGACGATCCGAGACCACCTATGGATTAAGGAAGAGGAGAGGAACATGGTGGTATGATCAAATCCGGCAAATGTCACCGGCGGCCGACCATCGTGCGTGGTGGTTCCGGCGGTGGCTCCGGTGGGCTATGGAGATGATTCAACTTCCAGAGGCTTCCTCATAAATTTTTTGAATTTTTAAGACACAGATAAACTTCGGGTAAGACTATTTTCATTATTTCTCTGTCTGTGGAGCATAAATACAGTGTTTCTTAAACAGGAAAAATTGGAGAAAAATTCTAAGAAAAATATATGATGAAAGTAAAATTATTTGGAGATATTCTATGGTGTTAGTTAAATTTTTGAGTGATTGTAGAATATTTTTGAGAAATATAGATAGATTTTAGTTAGATTTTTAGCATATGGGCATATAAGATTATTTGAAATTAAGATATTTAAATTTTATATGATTGGTTGAAGCTTGAGGATGGAGGTTTAAATATGTGAATATTAAATTGGGTTGAATTAAGAATATATTAGCTGTTGGAAACTTATGAAATTGAGTAATATTTTTGGGTAAAATATTCATGGGTGATTAGAAAATTACAATTCCTTTTGCAATAGCCTTATAATATTGTTAAGGACCGCGGGGCAAAATTTTAGAATTTTTAGAGCTTGTTTGAGTGAATTTTTGCAATGTATCAATTATAGGGACTAAAACGTAATTTTAAAGATTTTGAGTATTGCTTGGTTTGGAGGGCCCAGGAGGGGCCATATAATGATGATGAGATATGAGTTGAATTTAGAAGTGTTATTTGAGCCTTTTTGCAGGTTGGGTAGGTCTCAGGTATAGGGGAAACTCTGCCGGATTTCCGGCATGAATTAGGCTGTCTGTTGCCTCTTTAGAGTTTTATCTTAATTTAGTACTAATAAATTTATAATTTAATTATTAGGTGATCGAGATCAGCCATTTTTTTTCTGCATCCAGCAGCCACAATAGTCATCGATGTACTATGAGTAAAATATTAATTTTAATTGTAATTTCACTATTATTATATGTTCAAGCATGCCCATGCATCACTTATATGTATGTATCTATGTAGTTAAACTCTAGTCACGTTTTATGTTGCATTCACAACTGTTAAAGTGCCATGGATGTTGTTGTAGTAATTTGGAGCAGTGTGCATGCGTGTAATATGGTGTGGACTATGGATAGGACGGGTAGACACGGCTTGAGATCTTCACTGGGACCCGGTCCTTCGGGGTAGACACGGCTTGAGTTCTTCGCTGGGACCCCGATTTGGTTATTTAAGTGGAAGTCCGAGCTGAGTTCTTCGCTGGCACAGGTTGGATTAAGAGAGCTGTATAGGGGATCAGCTCTCATATATTATAATTGATATTACTGGGTGTGTGAGTGCTCCAAATTACCTTTTTGCTGTTATGATGTGAAAATATTGTTGATGTTGCATTTCACTCTACAGGGTGCTTTAGCTTTAGATAGTTATAGAGATTATGGTTAAAATTGATATTTTACTCTCTGAGTCGAACGCTCACTCCTGTTCACCATATTTTTCCAAGCTACATGAGGAGACATTTTTCAAAATAATCTGTCCCTTTCCTCTCATGTTATGAAAAGATTACTTAATTGTATTATTATTCTTCAAATTTGTAATTTAGGACTCCGCGTGTGCTAGTAGTAGCATTAAACCTGTCAGGGACTGCATGAATTTAAGTTTTCGTATTAATAAATGAAATTTTTTTTTATGAGTTTTAAATGGTTGTAAATGAGGTAGCAGGGTTGAGCTGGGCTCCCCTAATTTTAGTTTCTGATAATTACTGTGTTAAGTTAGCCCAAAATATAATTATAACAGTTTAATTTAAATTATTTTATATGCATATTGGCCCTAAATTGTGGGCCTAGTTATGGGTTTGAGAACAGTAAGGCTTACTACGGGACTTGGGGGCTTTATGCTAGCCCAGGTCCTAGTGCCGGTCCGGCCCATAGGTTGGATCGTGACACCTTTAACATAGATAGCGCAATTTTGGACCTCAAAGAATGGGTCCAAAGAATAAAGTCCTGAGACCTGTCGGGTTAAAGCCGATAATACTATTTAATTCTAAGAGAGGCATTATAATTTTGGTTAGTTCAGTTACAAAATCAAAAGTAACTGAATCAAAAATCGAAAATTTTTATTATAATTAATAGAATCGAACCGAATTTACTTTTATCAAAATAATTGAATTTTATCAGTTTGATTCGATTATTCGGCTACAATCAAATAATAGACACCCTTAACGAGGGTTTAGATCTCTTTCCTAGCATATTTATAGAATCATCGATTCTGATTCTCTCTACTCTTTTAGTAGGCCTATTCAATTTTGCGCTGATGAGTTCGATTGTATTGTTTAGTTTGGGCTTTGACCGAAAGCCTATCATTTATAATCTCTCAAATTTTAATGATATTCTAAAAATTTAATGTTTGAAAAAAAATAATAAAGGAGGTCTTACTTTTTTTTGTTAATTATGATATGACTTTACTATGGAATATTTTGTGGTTATTTGTTGCATTTGGTATAATTTATTTATGGGTAGACTAAGTTATTCGTCGACACGTGACACTTTCTAAGAAGAGTTGGACTTATTAATTAATGTTTTAATTTTTTTAATTAATTAGGTTAAATTTATAATTTTAAAAAATAAAATAATAAATTATATTATATAAAAATTGATTTGTAATTTATGGCTCTTATTTTATAAAAGTGACAACAAAATTTAATTTTATTAAAAAAATTAAATTGGATATGAAAATATAAAAAATAAAGTATTAAACGAAAGTATTATAGTTAAATGTTATAACTTTTAATGATCAAATTTAAAAAGATTAAAAATAACTTTAGTAAAAATAAAATATTAAAATTTAAATTAAATATAAAAAATTAATTTTTATTAAATTTGTGCATAGCACAAGCGTTTAGCTAATGTTAAGATAATTGAGGATTAAGTGTTATTTTGTAAGTTTTAATCTCTAAAAGTAATTGTTAACTTAACCCTAAAATTAATATTTAACTTTATAGAAAAGATAAATATTAATCAAAATAATTATTTTAAACATTCAAATAAAATTAATAAGAGATTAACAGTTTTATTAACATTGGTTCTGACTCCATAATTTTCATATGTTAAAATGCAGCCTTAAAATTACTAAAAAAAAAAAAAATGGAGCACAAAAATTAATTTGAGAACATTCCTACTAGGGGAGAGCAGTTTTCGGTTTAAACCGAAAAATCGAACCGAACCGATTGAATTCGGTTCAATCGGTTTGATTTTAAAATTCAATCGGTTCGGTTCGGTTTATAATTTTAATAATTCTGGTTAATCGGTTCGGTTCGGTTATTTTCATAAAAAAAATTAAAAAAACCGAACCGAACTGAAATTATTAATATATATAGGAAATAAAAAAATCAAACCGAATTGAGTCGAACCGAATCGAACCGACCCGAACCTTAAGATTTTTTAGTTTTGATTTCTAATTTTTTTTTGTTTTTATGTTTTTATTATTTAGATTTAATGTTAAAAATATAAAATTTTATAAATTTCAGTTTGATCGGTTTAAAATCGAACCGAACCGATATTTATAGGTTCGATTCGGTTTGGTTTTCTCTTATCAATCGGTTCGGTTCAGTTTTTAAAATTTTTTATTTTCGGTTTTTAGTTTTATCGGTTCGGTTCGGTTCGAAACCTAACCGACCATTTGCACACCCCTAATTCCTACCCATAAAAATACCAAAAAAAATTTATATATTTTATATCAGTTTTTCTAATAAATGTAAAATTAGTAATAAATAAGTATGTTTAATAAATTTTAACGAATATAATATTACACTCGTTATCAGGTGACAGATTTTTTTTCTTAATATTATCACATATTATTTTCTATAAAGAAATTAGTTTACTAATTAATAAAGAGATTAATATATTAATTAATAATTATTTCTTATTAAATCATAATTATTTCCATATAATAATTATTACTTTGCAAAGCATTATTAATAGTGTAAGCTCAACCGCGTATAGGGACGGCTTCTCTTGCCGTTATATTTAAATATTAATAGGCATTAGTGCGTCCATACTATTATATTTTTTGCTTTTATTACTTTGATAAACCAATTCAATAATTTTCCCTCATTTTATTTCCTCATCTTTATTTTTTTTATTTTGCAAATACCATTTTATCTTCTCATTATAATGTATTTCTAATAATTACTAGTCATAAAATAAAGACATATTTATAATAGCAAAATATTTTTAAATCTCAAAAAATTAATGCCAAAAATAATAATAAAAGTTATGATTTTAACTGAAAATATATATATTTTTTTAATTTTTAAATTACTAATGAATTTTAATTTCACTAGTAAATTTACCAATGAATTATAATATTTGATGTTCATTTTTCATTTTTCTCTTGATTTATCAATGGAAGTTGTTAAAAATTTGGCAATGAATTGTAATATTTGATGTTTTTTTGTCTTTTATTTTTTCAATTTATGAACAGAATCTGCTGTAAATACAAACAAATTTAAAATCCATTAATATAAAAATTACCAACAAGATTCACTACAATCGACTTAGTCTATTAGTAATTTCAATTATCAATGAATTTTATTAGATCACCAACCGAAAAATCCATTGATAAACATTAAAAATCTTGCTTGTGATTGCATTAAATCTATTTTTCATTTTATTCAATTAAAACTTTAATGTAATACCTTACAATTATAAAGATTACTACAATGTCATTAAATTAAAATAGAGAGTTAATACGCACTTAACAATTTTTTGAAATTTCAAAAAAAATATAGGTTGAGACTTGAGATTACTTTTAAATTTTTAAAGTACATGTGTGAAAGGGGTGTTACAGACATTTATTCAAAAATATATTATACTACATAGTAAAGTAAGAAAATTCCCACGTTATTAAAATAGTTTTTCAGTGTTGGGAAATGATAATTTAATAAAATAGAAATCGGAGGAGATAAGTGAATAAAAAGGTGAAATATATAGAATTATATATATTTAAATAAATATATATTATTTTATAATTACACTCAGGTTTTGCACATGAGAATCATTTTATTTTTATTTATTTATTTTTATAAATAAATTTTAATAGTTATCTCTGTTAATAAATAAATATGCATATTCATAAATAGATATATCTATTGAAAAATAGATAATCACACCTATCAGGAGAGGTATCTATTTAATTAGTTTTGAAAATAAACAGTCATGTTCTTTGTAATTTAAAATAAAAAGGTATGTATATCTAGATAAATGACACGGCCTTCATTATCTACAAATATGAATGAGTTGTTTTATTCATATTCACTTTTTTTTTATTTCTTATTCTTCTCTTTTCTATCTCTCTAAATTATATTCGTACAAAAAGGTGAAAAAAAAGAAGAAATTATTGTTTGCAGATTTTATTGTATCTTAGATATATATTACCATAGTCAGGCAGAGAGTAATTTATCATTTTTCAAAGCCTATTCTGTATCTATTGTCTTTAACAAATCGACCCTAAGAAAGTTGTCGCTATCCATTATGTTGAGGAAAAATCTTTTTATTCCTATTTTTTATTTTCCTAGAGGATAAGAAACACAAAATATGTCCGATAAAGTTATTATATTATTTTTTGCACTTATTTTTAAAAATATTTTACAAAAACGTGCAATTATTTTTGAAAAAACATATTTTATGGTTTCAATTTATTGTTTTAGCTTTTTTTTTCCTATTAATAAAATAATTAATTTAAAATAAAAAAAAAATTATAAGAGTATGAATGAGGTATTTAAGTTATGCATGGACTCTAAAGGAGTAAAAAAAAAGGTTCTCTAATATAGAGGGGCATGAATGAAAAATAAAGAAAATGTAAGGATGCACATGCAATGCTAAAAAAAAAAAACCCACGTTGGCAGGGGTGACAATTGAAGAGGGGTATGTTTGTCCACATGGAGAATTAAAATGAATCACCTTCTCTCTCTACCTCACATTATTTACCCTCAAAATTTCTATTTACCCTTTCTTTAACCGCCGTAAATTTCTCGACCCAGCCAATAACCTCACTGTTGCCCAATGCCCAATCGCCTAATATCTCTTTTATTGCTTCAAGTTTCGACGAAGTAACACGCGCATGGGTTACTCGAACTCCAAAACCAGCCGACTTCACAGCGCGTGCGACAACGTGGAGAACTTTCCAGTTTCTAGGCAACTTGTCGTTGTATCTGAGATTGTGATTTTTAGGTTAAAACTATTTTTTTTTAATATATTATTTTAAAAATTATTTAATTATTTTAAATTGTTATAATAAAAAATATTAAAATTTTACTTAATATTTAAAAATTTTGAAAATTTTTAATTTTGGGGGAATTAGAGTACGTGTTTTGGGTTTGATTTTCAATGGCGCGTGAGGGAATTTTTGGTTTTGTGTGTAAGTTTGGATTGGCAAAATATGGGAGAAAAAGGTAGTAAAAGTAGAAATTAGGTTATTTGTTAAAAACTTGAAATTTTTTGATGGTAGCGGGAAATTATTTTAGAGTGCCACGTGGCATTAATTATCAAGCCGTTGGATAAATCAATAAATTTATTTTTTTTTTTTTTATGTTGGTATAGGAATTAGGAGGTGCATTATTTTGCTTGGTGGAATATTAATGTGAAATTATATGATTGATTATAGGGTTAATGAAGAAAAATTGAAGGGATTTTTAATTATTGTGAATTTTTTAAATTTCGTTAATTACAATATGTACAATTTTTTCATAATATTATTGTTAGTTATAGTAAAATTTGAAAATATAAAAATAAAAAAAAATATTAATTTGCAATATATGCAAATATTACATATATTTTATTAAAAAAATTACATAATTATTTTAAAGAGAGAATGATATAGAGAGTAGAATTCATGAATATATACATATATTCATGAATATGTTATGTTGATTTATATTTTTTTCAGTTTAATTTTAATTAATAAAATATTTTTTATTTCTATAAAAAGAAAGCAGAAATAAATTTTGATATAAATATTTAATATAATAATTATTAAATTTATTAATAATAAAGTTTTTTTAGCAGAATTAATATATAAAGGTTAATTTATAGTAATTACACCTTTTTTTTAATAAAATATATTACAAATCTACTAAAAATATATCCCATATTAATTACTTCATTTAAGAGTTAACATATATTTTCTAGATTTGCTACCAATTTAAAAATGATGCCCATAACATAATTTCCTCAACTACCGTTCCTCTTTTCCAATATTAAAAAAAAAATTATGTATATAACTGAAAAAAAAATTAAAAATGGGCCATAATTATAAATTTGATAAAAGTTTTTATTTATTTATTTATTTTGTTAAAACTTAATTATAATTAGCAATACTTAATTAGGTCAAGGTTGGACAAAGTGGTTTTATTGTTCTCACCAAGGAAAGTAAATTGCATTGGGTAAACATCAAAGACAGTCACTTAATTTTACGAGTATTTTTATTAAAATCACTTAATTTTAATTTTAATTTTTAAAAATTTTAAAAAAAATCACATTAAAATTAAATAAATTTTATAAAATACATTAAAATTCAGCAACTTTTATAAAAATATTAATAAAATTGAGTGTTGGTAAATAATAATTACTCATTGCATTGTATTGTTATTAGTTATTAAAAATGGAATTTTAGATTTGTTAATCTTTAACTTTTTTATTTTTTATTTTTATTTTTGAAGTTGATTACATTATCTTCCTTGATTTCATTATAGAGATTACCAAAGAAAATTTCATAAGATTTCTAGAACTTCTATAATTATTTTGTTATTAAAACTCATTATATTTCTTTCCTTATATTGTATATGGTAGAGATTTTATTACTTTTATTAGAAATTAGAAAATCACATTATAAATTTTTTTAAATTGTAAATTAATAAAAAGAAAATCTAGAAAAATCCTAAATAATTTAAAGAATATCATGTTCTTTAATGTTAAATTAATATTATGAACATTTTAAAGATTTTGACTTTGTTTAAAATTGTAATCGAAAAGGTTAAAAATATATTTTTTTAAATATTATTTTAGATATCATTAAAAAATAATTTAAAAATATTTAATTAAATTTAAAATTTTATAATTAATATTCCATTTATTTTAAAGAAAATATGAAAAATATTTTATTTTTCATGAAAATCATTTTTATTATTTAGTTACGTTGTTAAATTAATAATATGTATTTATTTCATGTATATATAAATATTTTCATATTTTATAAGATTATTAAAGTCTAAAAAATAAAAAATAACTTGATCTTTTAAAAAAAGAACATCATTTTTCTTAAAAGTAATTTAATTTTCCTTTTGAAACAAAAAAATCTTTCGTTAACTAATTTTTCTAAATATCTCAAATACTAAAAAAATTAAAAAATAATTTTTATAAAATAAACAGAGCCTTAAACATATTAAAATTAATTATAGAATGTTTTAATTATCATATTTAAAGAATTGCTTGTCTCCACAGCATTTTCCAATGCGAAATATTTGTCAATTGGGTATTGAGAATTACATCAGGCTCCGAGAGCAAATGGATTAAATGTTGGCTCTGATTTGCATAGTTGGGCTTCAGCAAATCCACCAATAGCTAGGCGTAGGCTCTCTAACCACTGCTTATTTCTCTGGTACTCGTCTTCATATTTCAAGCTTAAACTCCCTTAATAAAACTGCACTGGATAAGCCTAATTTGACTTGATTTAATGGTTTAAAGTCTATCACTAATCTAAGGGCATGTGACAATTTTTCTTTTCAATTCTCGATTTTTATCTTCTAGTTAGATGAAATCTTATAAAGAAATATTAGATTTAGGAGAAAAATTTTTACTACCAAGAGTATAAAAATTTATGAGAATAAATTTATGGCAACAACGATTATTGTTAAAAAAAAATTACAACAAAATTATGGTTATTAGAAGAAAAAAAATTATTGACGGTAATAATTATTTCTACGGAAAAATTATCAATGATAACTATAATTATTGCTTTATATATTTTCTTTATGTACCATTAGCAGTATTTGTTATGTTGCTGCTATATATTAACTTTATATATAACAAAATTAATGTTGCTATAAAATTAAATCAGTTCGAATTACTTAATTTTAACCGAGCTTTTGTTTTAAGAAAAGGAAAAGACTTTCAATTATTGAATTAACTCAAATCAAATTGAATTATAATTAATGACCATATGATCAGTTCTAGACTATCAGTTTTAGAAATTTTTATTTAGTGTAATTGTTGTACATACAATGGTTTAATTATAATAATGAATCATGCTAGGACTCACATAGCACCCACCACAATCAATGATCATTTTTTCAATTTTGGAGATAAAAAATGGACCGACTGGCTGAGTAGGTCTTGCCATGTTATTGGGGAATCTTTCTATTCTCATAAAATAAGTTAATCAGTACATGAACATTGGAAAGATTAGGCAATATATTCTCTCAAGAGATTTTTCAAGGCATTCATATGTTCTTTCAACTTTCTACATCAACAATTACAATTCTTGGTGATATTGAGATCATATATTATAGCAGTAATGTACGAATAAATTTGGAAACTTCAAGCCTTGTTTAATTGATTAAATTCTTCCGTAGCAGTTCTTACCCTTCTCTGATTGCTAAAGCTTCAGCTTTCAAGGATCATCATGGAGATTCCATTTTTTCATTAGGAAGGGATTGAATTCTTCTAATATAATTAATTTCTTGATGCATCTTGCTACACTTAGTTATCAAGGACGAATTGTAATAAGATTGAAGAGAATATTTATGTTCTTGCATGAAATTTTGAAATGCAATAAGCTCACAAGAACGTGAGTAATATGAAGTATTACAGAAGCATTGCTTCTGCTTTCCTAGAGTATAAAGAAAGAAAGAACCATTACAATTAAATGCAACACCAAAAGCAACAAAATCCACAGGCTCTAAACACATATTGAGAACCCAGGAAGAGACATGACCTTTTCCATGTACATATTTAGAGCACAGAAACAACAGAATAAGAGTTATAAAAATATCCCAGAATCTGATTAACTCGTTGTCATGATGATCGAGCAAATACCTTCGAGCCTCGAGCTTGAGCCTGAGCCTGAGCCTGAGCTTGAACCTGAACCTCAAGCGCAGATCATGTCATGAAAACGAAGAGAATCTCCCAAATTTTTGTGTGACAAAATCTATATGTAGCCTTGCATATCCAGCCACCTCCCACCACCCCTAAACCAACCCACTAAGGCATTAAAGCCATGGTGGGTGATGTGGGTTTAGCACGTTGGGGGTGGCGCTAATGCTAAGAGAAAATAACTGATTATGAGCTTGAAGTAGCTCATAGGTAGATGGAGATGGTGATCAATAGGGAATGTGAATGTGTCTGTGTGTGTGTATATATATGTCCTTATAAACGAGGAGCAAAGAGATTTTAAACTATGGGTGGTTCCTTCTCCAATGGCCGCATCTTCCAAGGGATATGCTGCGACCATCTGCTCCATTGCTCCACATATGACCACAGCTTTACTCCTTTTTCTGCACTATACTTTTTCAATATCTTGCCATTCTCACTAACATATAATAAATTCCTCTAATTCTGTAGCCCTCACACGCCACACGCTCCAATGAATTCAGTTAACATGGCAAGCCATGAAGACAACACCTGCCGAAAGTAACCAAAATGTTAAACCCATCTAGGCGTGTGATGACACAGTGAGATGGGTCTAAGCCTCTTTCTGCAACTTATTATAATGTTCCTACAATTGCTTTTCTGCTTGTCTCCATTTCTTCTGTTAAAAAAGCAAGGTTTCTTTCACTGTTCCTGAAAAAAAAAAAAAAAAAGAATTGAAAGACATTTGGATTTTGAAATGACGTGTGAAAGTCACCAGAGAAATGGAGTGGTAAATGGCCTTAGACAGGGATATCAAGATCAGGGAATGAAGGATTGTACCTAATTTTAATTATTAGGATCAGCATTAAGATGCTATTGATGTCCTTTCCAGACCAATGTGGAGCCATTCAAGTTATAATTGGTTGCTGAGATTTGCATTCTATGGTCCACTTTGAAGTTGGAGCATAAGCATAATTAAGGGACTAAATTCAACTTTGAGCAGAGTCCAAAGTATAGGGCTATTGGGGGATGAGATCAACTCCAAGATGGGCATAGAGTTCTCTACTTTGATTTCCAAGAAGCTAATATGTGACATTTTATTCAAATCGGACTGAAAATCAAGAATTGGTGACCACCCCTATCTTTCTGGTTGATGAAAATGAGAGGAAATAGCTGGAATTTGGAATTACTTGGAGACAAAGCAAGAATCACTATGGAAAAGAAAGTATTACTTCAAAAGTTCTATATTTAAAAAGAGTGCTTCAAAAATAGGAAGAAGAACAAAATCAAAAGACTCTTGGTAATTAGTGCAAGAGTTTAAAGTTCTCTACTTTAAACTCCAAGAAAGGCATAAAGTTCTCTACTTTGATTTCCAAGAAGCTAATATGTGACATTTTATTCAAATTGGACTGAAAATCAAGAATCGGCGGCCATCCCTATCTATCTGGTTGATGAAAATGAGAGGAAATAGCTGGAATTTGGAATTACTTGGAGACAAAGCAAGAATCACCATGGAAAATAAAGTATTACTTCAAAAGTTCTATATTTAAAAAGATTGCTTTAGAAATAGGAAGAAGAACAAAATCAGAAGACTCTTAGTAATTAGTGCAAGAGTTTAATATAGAATGTTGATATATACATTCAAAGAGCACATACAGCAAACTAAAGCCTGTCTTGTGTAAGCACTGATAATTTCCTGACAGCATTGGATGCTTAGTACATATAATTAAACAGATTTCCATGGCTTCACTGGTATTGAATATTCTTAATTATAAATAAACCAAAAATAATTTTTTAAAATTGGGTATTTTCAAACTATGAAGGATAATTGATTACTTGCAACAAACCAACTCATCATCCTGAGTCCATAATAATCTTTAATTTACCATTTATTTTGAAGATTTCATGTCCTGATTGCAGCAAAATGGTCTAAAGTGGTAGTCTACTCAGAAAACCAGCTTTTTCAACAATCTAAGTAGCCAAGAACTTTTTCTGTCCGTAACAGAAGTGATGATTGTGGCTTACACAAGGCATCAAGGGATTATTTTTGCCTGGTGGCGGCATATTCTTATTTTCATATTTGATTATATATATAGCATATTCCTGCAGATCATAAAGTAGGTAGAATAATGCTTCAAAGTGTCCTAACTCCCTAAATGATCATCTTAAGCATACATAGATGCAGTAATTAATGAATCTTGAAGCATTCAATCTGAAGAAAAGAACAATGGAACCTGAATCCCCCAGATTTCTTGAGTTTCTTACAAGAAATGTTTAAGATAAAAAAGTTCAAAGCAAATCCTTCTCTAATTTATTAGTTTAATAGGTCTAGCAGTCAACAGATCCTTCCCTTACCAATCCTAAAGCAAAACCATGGATTACTTTTGGTATAATTTAACGGGTTTATCTTATTCTCAAGCAAAAGAATCCCTACCCTTTTATCCTCTATAAAACTATAACAAGAATTTGATCATAGATAACACCAAAACCATCAATTCCTTCACAATGGCTAATGGTGTTACTACCCAACCACCAGCTGAAGCCAGGCCAGCCCACTCAAATCTGCTTCGAGTCATTGCTATCGTGATACTAGCCCTGATAGTCCTCGTGGGTCTAGCTGTGCTAATCACTTGGCTAGTAATCAAGCCTAAACAGCTTGTTTACACCATTGAAAATGGTACAGTGAGTAACTTCAAACTCAACTACAACCACCTCAATGCCTCATTTGATTTTGGGATTAGGGTACGTAACCCTAATAGAAGAATCTCTGTATACTACGATTCTATTGATGTTTCTTTATCTTATGATGATCAAACCATTGCCTTTAACACCCTGGAGCCATTTCATCAACCTATGGGAAATGTGACTCAACTGAAGGCAAAGATTGAAGCTAGAGATGTTGCATTGTCTAATGGCTTGTCTAGAGACCTGAGGCTCGATAAAGCATCAGGAAAGGTCCAGTTAGATGTCAGGATTCAGGCAAGAACTCGTTTCAAGGTTGGAATATGGAAGTCTAAGCATAAAACTCTGAGAATTTTATGTCCCTCAGTGGTTGTGCACTTCACCTCTGCAAAGATTGCCCAGAGGACTTACTGTGATATAGACTACTAAGTGTCAATGTGATTTATGCATAGGAATAGCTATTATTAGTTAGTTAATTATCTATATTATGCATAGGAATAGCTATTATTAGTTAGTTAATTATCTATTATCTCTTTTTGTTTTTTCTTCTATCATTTCTTTTTAAATTTGCTTTCTCTTGATTTTATTGTTTTTCTTCTTTTTTTTTCTGAATTTGGTGTGAATTTTTTGTGTCTATTTTTTCTTCTTGTACCAAAAGGGATTGATTGTTGTATATTTAAAATTTATTTTAATTAATGTGACTTAATGATTTGTATTTTTTATGAATAATATCACCCATGAGTAATAGAAATATGAAACTTCATTTTAGAATTATGAAATGTATTTGAATTTCATATGTATTTGATCAATAAAAATGAATAAATATCAATCAAGAAATAATTTAAAAAAATTTAATTGATTTCAAGTCGAAGAAAACCAATTAAACTGCCTTTAATTGACGGAATATATTAATTTTTTGGTTAGAGTCAATGTTATTAAACTTGGCTCGAAAATTTACTTGGTAAAAAAGATTAAGTGAATAGATCAATGGTCACTAAATTTTAATCATTTAAAATGAAATTTTAATATTTATTAAGTTATATTTAAAAATTTTTAAATTTTATATAAAAGTATTCAATTAATATAATGTATAAAAATTTCTATAAAATTATAATTTTTTTTAATATTTATGAAATATTAAATATATATTAAAAAATAAATATATTGAAAAAAAAAACATAACTAATAAGTTAGTTCTGATTTTGATTTTAAAATTTTTTTATGAGATTTTGTGTTCAATTATCTATATCAACACTAAAAGAAATTATATTGAATAATTAAATCGGCCGGTTCAATTGAGTCACACCGATTCGTTAGTTCAACTATCAAGTCAATTGGATCATACTGAATCACTTTCTTATCTAGTTTAATTATAAACTTAGACCAGTTTAAAGATCGATTCACTAATCTAATCCATCAGTTTGATTCGAATTTAATTATTATTGTCAGAGTCATTAAAATAAGAGAATCTCATGTCCTCCCAATTATTATTCAATTTATTAGATATGTCTTGTTTTAAAAAAGAAAAATTAGAAAAGTAGAAATGCGAATTTAAGTCCCCTATGTGAGCAGTTATGCCCTATTGGACATGTCTTGAATAAAAAACAAAAGTAAAAACTAGTGGACACTAAGGTGGGGGCCCAATTGTGTGGAGGAGACATTGTTGTTCCTTGGAAAGATATCATATATTAGTGAGACCCATTACGTAATGGGCTATGGGCTTTTGTCAGAGAGCAACATGGTCATCGAGGACATAAATTCAGGTGTTGGGCCTATGTACGAACTGAAAAGCTGGAAAAAAAAAAAAAAAAAGTTAAAGTTAAGGTGATACAGAAATTGGGGAAAAATTGCAAGTGGATGGAAACCTTTCACTCCAAGTGAACACAATTATTTCCCAAAATGCCAACTTTAGAAAAAGACTGCTACCCATGAGACATCAAATATATAGTTTAGAATTCTGGTTTTGAAGACACCATTAATTGTAGTTGTAGGGTTAAAATTACCTTTAAAAAATAAATTTAAATAATATTAAATAAAATGGTTTAAAAAAAAATTTAGTGTTATTTTAGTGTTTTATGATTAAAATTTATCAAATTTAATTGTAAATTATTTTTTAATATTTCCTAATTAATATGTTTTAAAAAAATATTTTTCTTGATAGTAATTTCAACAGTATTGCTAGGGATGATAACGATAAGATATCCATAAAAATCATTATACTCGAACCTAATTAATATTCTTAAAATCTAAACCCGTCTCAAACACGATTAAAATTTATTATTAATTATCTAAACCCGTCTCAAACTCTCGATTATCATTACTCGAAAAAACTTGTTTAATTTTATAGATTTTAATTACTAATCTACATAAAAATTATTTTAATTAATAATTTATATTTTAAAAATATAATAATTTCATCAAATATTTAAATTTCATTTTATATAAAATAAAATATAAAAAAGTTTATAAATATTATTATAAAAAATATATATTTTATAATTAATTAATTATCTATATAAACAAGTTCAGATAATGGATATTTAACACGTAACTAAACCCATTACGAGTATTATATATTTTTCAAATCTAAACCCATTTTAAATTGAATTATATATCATTCCAACTCGTCCTATTCGAATTCGATCGGATCATATATCTATAAAAATCCGACATATTGCGATCGTAAATATTGGCAAATAGACCTAAATTTTGTTGGAAAGGGTAGAGAGGGGGAAATAGTTTCTTTACACTTCTCTATGGATAGAAAGAAAAAGTAAAGGATATTTTTGGGGGAAAGATAATTAAAGAGGAAATGAAGTTTGGTGAAAATATTATGGCTATAAAATGCAGCACACCTTTCTCTTAGGGAGGTCAAAAGAAATAGTAAATATTAAAGAGAATATTAAAATGTTATATGGTCTAACACATAAATTTGTTTGAATTAATTGAAAATTTTCTATTGTAAGTCTGATTAATCTTTTTATTTTGGTACAAATAATTTGGATTAGAGTTCGAACTCAATACTTTACAGTTTTAGAGATGACTTTAGTACCGTTCAATTAACATCTCATTAGTAGTAATTTTTATTTTTAAATTATGTAAATGGATTTTCATGTATTGTTGATATTCCAAAGCAAGAAGAGATAATTAAAGGGAAACAGTAACTTAAATAGAAATGCCAGATAAGAAATGCCCCCATTTGATAAAGCCCTTCCCACAATAACCAAGCCATTCTTAATCTTTTGTGTTTATTTTGCCTCTAAAAAGATATGCAAGATGACTTTCTTCAGGCAGAAGTTTAGCATAGTATTATAAAGGCCAAACCCATGTTTTGGGTCCCTAAATGGGATGGGTCCTTAGAAATTATACACATTGATTTGATCTTGTGCCCTTAAAAGCCACCATTTCTGGGTACCTGTTCTCACTGTTTTAGACCCCTCCATGCCCCCATCTTCCTCATCATTTATATCTGCATGAAGTGTTGCTGTAGGATAAGCAATCAAATTTTCAAAAAACCCTAGCTAAATGATGCAAAGGAGGAAGGCAAAATTCAACAACAATGTTAGAGATGTTAACTTTTAACTCTCACTTATAAATTTAAATTTAAAAATTTTTTTATTGAGTAATTTCATGTTAAATTATTAAAGCTGCATTAATTAAAAAAAAAGATTAGAGTTAGATTAACTTTTTTTTTTAATTAATTTCTTATTGATTATATAAATTTTTTTTATAATATTTAAGTTTCACAAATTTCATATGAAATATCATTTATTCACTTATATTAACTTTAAATTCATTTTTTGTGCTCCTCGCAAAAAATATAAATAAATTTTAGATTAATTCGAGAAAAATGAAATATTTTCATAATTTTCTTTTGATGTGACATATTAATTTTGTTCAATTATTTTTAAAATTAGTGATATAGACGAAATCTCTTTTTTTTTTTCATATAAATGTGTAAAAGATTTTAGTGGAAATTATATTATTAAATAAGATATTTATTATAAATATGAGTTCTTATATATTATGATATATAAACAAATATAAATGAATGAAATGTAGCTCTTAAAATTTTACATTCATAGATGGAAGCTTTCAGTAATCTAACTATGTGAATCCTCCTCTTATTATTATTATTATTTTTTTTTATAATTTAAATTTTAATTAAGGATGTAATTTAAAATTTTATAATTTTCAAAACATTCTAATACTATTATATTAATATTTTTTTTAATATAAAGTTGAATGTTTAGATTGAGAAATATATCATCATACAAAGATCCATCAAGTGAAAGACAGGCAACCTAACTCACATAATCACTTGCTTTGGATGCATATCTATAGCACTATGTCTCAATGTTAATGGACACATATGTGCCATTACCTTTAAACTAAGGCCCATCAATCTTCAATTATTAATGGCTTGTTTAATTTGATAAAAAAAAAAAAAAAAAAAAAAAAAAACCTTGTTTAGTTGATAACTTAGTTTAGAAATTTTAAATTTTCATAAATTGTAAAAATTTTGTTTTTTTTGGTTGGTTATATAAAACTCTCTCTAAGATAAAAGTAATTTATTTTTCTAAATCAATTACAGTTCTGTTTGGTATTGAGTTTCAGAGTCTGAAATTAATTTTTTGAATAAAAACACAATTTTATATGTTGTTAATAAAAACAGTTTGAAAAAAATTGTTTTATTATTTTAGTATTCTTATTATTAAAATTGATCAAATTTAATTTTTAATTATTTTTTAAAACTCTCTAACTAATATATTTAAAAAAGTGATTTTCTCAACGGTAGTTTTAACAGTAAACCCAAACAGACTCTATATTATTTTTTTTTAAATTTATTTTAAAAAAATAAATAATTTAAACCAAACAAAGCCTAAGCCTTTTTATAAAACTTTCTTGATTCTTCTGATTTGTCTATCTCCTCATACTTAAGAGAGATGAACATGTTTATGTTTATTTGATAGTTGTTTGTTGTTGCTCTTTTCTTGAACTGAACCTCACCTCTTGTCCCCCTACAAAGTCATCAATGGGGGCACTTCCCACTAGCTAGTTGCCATAGTTACCAACTACCAATATTTGGAACTTAGATCCATGCAAGAGTGTACATTATTACACTTTGTTGAGTTTTAATCATGATTTCAAACTTGCCCTCATCTGAAAATCTCTAAAAATAGAAAGTTTAATCAAACTTGAATTGTGTCAAATCTATACACAATTCATTCATTAAATATTAAATTTATATTATATAATTAATAATATTAATAATAATATATTAATATTAGATTAAATATTAATAAGTTAAATTAATATTATCCTCATAAATATAATAATTTATAAAATAATTTTAGTATATTTGCTTATATATTAAATTATATTATTTTAACATTTAGTTTCCATTATATATTCATTATTCAAAATTGATTATAAAAAACATTGATAATAAATTTGCATTATCCATATGAGGAATTTAGAGTTATTTATTAGAGAAATAAATATCACTATTTACATTCAAGATATATATATATATATATATATATATCATAAAACATAGTTATTTTTTTAATTTTTTTTTATCATACAAAGAGTTAATATACATCACTAACTAATGATTTTCACGTGTGATAAAAAAAAAACTTAATTGCCTTTTATAATTATAATAAATTTCCTCTATTTTTTCATATTTCTTCTTTTTTACGTTCATTTATTGATAATTTTCTTTTTCTAAGTTCATTCTTTTTTATGTCCACACCTTTTTCTCTCTCATTCTCTTTTAATTTTCATTTATTGATAAAAATGCTACAAACTATTTACAACAAAAAAATTAATCAATTTCTTTAAATTTCTAAATAAGTAGGAAAATCATTTTCTAATAAAGAAAACTAAAATGATATTTAAATAATTGAAAATTAAAAAAAAATATAAATTGAGATTTAATCTCTAAATAATAAAATTTTTATTTTTATCTAATAATATATTTTTCAAAATACATAGACCAACTAATTAATTTCACTAAAATAGAGAGATTAAATAATAATATTTTTTAAAATATAGCGATCAACTAATTATTTTTTTTAAAATAAAGAGACTAATTAGTAGTTTGAATAATATAAATAATAAAAAATTTGACAGAATACTAAATAATTTAGCAGAAATAAAATACATTGAATAAATAATATATTTTTTAAAATATAATAATCAAATAACTAATTTCGTTAAAATATAAAAATTATATAATAATTTTTTTATTTAAAATTAATTATTAAAAACATTGATAATCCATAACAAAAATTTATAGTTATCTATTGGAGAAATAAATATTACCATTGCATTCAAAATATATATAAAAAAATAAAACATAGTTATATATATATATTTTTTTATCATGTAAAGAGTTAATACTTGTCCCTAACTAATGATTGCCTCGTGTGGTAAAAAATTAAAACTTAGTTGACTTGTATAATTATAATTAGATCAAATGGACCGACGAAATTTAATCAAATTTTTTAATTTTCAAAACCATGATATTATGTATATATGTGCATACACATTTGATGAATTTTTTTTTCATATGCTTTGGTATCAGTAGCATGCAGCTAAGTATCCCACGTTATCAACTTTCAAATCACATGACCCACTCAAGGGTCTACCATTTTCAAGCTACATGTGACATTAACCCTAGTTTTTATTCATCAACACACCAACGAAAAGGAAAATAAATTTTTGTAATTAATTGTAATTAACCACTTAAAATAGGTAACTTTTTTAAAATATATTTTATTAAAATATAAAACATTAAAAAAAACTCAATATAATTATAATGAGACGATTGAAAAATATTTATTTTAAATATATTAAATTATATATTAAAATTACTCAAAGAGTAATTTAACATTCCATTAGGAATACTCTTAATAATAAATTAAAAATAAAAAACCTTAAAGTATTCGATATCATGTATTGTTTTGGCCTGTTGATTTGCACAGCTTATTTGCTTTTTAAATTAGTAATATATTCAAAAAATTAAATGACATACTTGATTACGAAGGTTTAACTTTTTTAAATAAATATTAAATAAAATTTTATTGAAATTTTAAAAAATTATTATCTTTAAAATAATTTAAATATTTTAAGATGGTACCGAATAATATATATTGTATGAGAAGGCTAGTTCAAGGTAGCCACGAAGTAGTCTAAGCCCTTCAATAATGGAATAATGAAGTATCACTTGGTTGGGAAGTTGAACTAACATTTTTATTAAAAAAAAATTATTAATAATGAATTCGGATTTTGCAAATTATGTAAGATTAATTAAGGAGCACCAACGATAAACAAACGGAGTCAATGCATTTCTTCAAATTTATATTTTGGATTTTGTTAATCCTTCTAAGACGGCGTGATTGGATGTGTATAAAAATTTTTATTATATAATTAGAAGTGTATTATTTTTATTGTATAATTTAATATAATTAATTATCAAAATGGTAATCATCATTATCCTTAGGATTGCATCTTGGATTGGTGGATGAGAAAATGAGTGATAACCAAAATTTTACATTTTGGGAAAGAAGTGGAACAAATTTTCTCATGCTTGTAATTGAAGATGTTAAGGGTGTTTCTTACTTTTTGGTTAGAGTAAAGTTGTGATTCTTTCTATTCAAGAAGTGTGAAACTTGGAAAATAAAATCACAAAACCCAAAAGTGAAAAATCTTTACACTACTAGCAATTGAAGCATAGGTAGTTAAGAGTTGCAATCCTTTAACCAACCAAAATTGTTGGTGGTTGCTGAAGGACTAAGGAGACTCAAAGTATGTATAAAGTGGGAAATGCATTTTGCTCCCAAAAGTCAAGTTTACTTGACTAGCCACCTTTTGTTCTCATTAATACTTAAATATCCATAGAAATGATGATGATCTATGGACATGGCTTTAATATTTTTAACTATTAGTTTTGTGTTTTTTTTTTTAATTATTTATAAAAGAAACTCCAATATATTTCATTTGTCAATATTTTTTTATTTGTCATTTAGGGTTTTTATTTATTAATTAAGAAAATAGTTAAATCAAATATAATTAAATTATAACAAAATACTTATTAATTTGACTAGACTGCTATTCATTTCACCTAATTAAGAGAGAGAGGAGGTGATAAGATGAGTTTTGGAGAAGTTGTGAAAATAATTACTGTATTTAGTAGATATAAGGGTAAAATTAATTAAAAAATAATAATTAATTTTTATTAATCTTTTTAAAATGATAAATAATTATAAATAAATTAACTTTTAAAAAATGATAAATAAAAGTGAACAGTTAGATAAATTACTTTTTATTTTTATATCTTGCAATTATTGATTTTTTGGTTCATTTATTTAAAAAAATAGACTAAAAATACTCTGATTTTGATTCATTAAACACTTTACTAAACCCTTTTTTTTTGTCTATTTAACCATTAAAACCTCACATGAAACAAAAAATATCCTCATTAAAACCATTGACTTTAGAAACATTTTAATATTTTTTTAAATAAATGAGAAAAGTGTTAAAAATAGTAAAATTTAAAGATAAAATAGTAATTTATTTAAAATATTTCTTAATTGGACTTGTTTGAATGAAGTAATTTATTAAAATATATATTTAGAGAATAAATAAAGCAACTAAAGTGTTGAAGAAATTAAAATTTAGAAAATTTTTAATTTATTTTTAAAATAAATTAATGAAAAAATATTAATAATAACAAAATACTCTAATTAAAAAATAGTTTATTTTTATTTTTTATTTTTTTTAAGATTTAGAATATTTTTAGCTAATTTTAAAACTATTTAAGCACATTTTTTTCACATTAATTTAATAAATTATGGTTCTCAATAAAATCAAAGTGTAGTCAATAAAAAATATATTTATCATGACTAAACCAAGATATCCATCAACTTTATACTTATTTCTTACATTTAATGAACCTAACACACCTGCCTAAAAGAAGTTCTTAATGTATTGAAGTTCACTCTACATTATTGGTAGATAGCTTTCATGACACTTGATGAACTCACCATATTACACATTCTACACATACCTCTCATGGCTAGCCTCTGAAAATTCAATACTCCTGTAAATTGCCAAAAGATCAATAAATGTTGAAAAAAAAATCATGGAAAACATTTATTTCAATTTCTTCAAATTATTATTATTATTAAGCATAAATAATTGTTTAATTAGGCTAGAAGTTTTAGAATGCTTATCCAGTGACAATGATTGAGACATAAAGTGTAGAATGAGAGCAGATATTTTTAGCTTTTAAATTATTTTTCAGGAATATATATTTTTTTATAGTTTAATAGATAATTAAAGTCATATATATGTTATTTATAAAATCATCCACCCACATACATATATTAAAATTTAAATATTTTTAATAGGGGTATTGAGAGCGTAAGACTCAAACTCGATACCTGTCTGGTAAGCGATACGCTTTTAGTTATTGAATTAAATTAAGTTAATTAAAATTTAAATATTATATTTTATATTTATGAAAAAAAGAAAAATATATAAATTATCATTTTAATTATATATATATGGCATTATCTTAAATGATATTATCACGTGATATGCCTTTTTATAGTATTGTTACATGATATTTTCTATTATATGTAAATTATAAATTATTTAATAATTATTTATTAATACTATAATAAATAGTTATTATTACTATAAGGTAATTTATAATATATTAATATACATTAATTATATATATATATAAATTTTAATTATTTTTATTAAAAAATTTAAGAGATAAAAAAAAATAAAATTTAAAATAATTAATAAAAAATTTAAAACATTATATTATTTTTATATGTTAAAATTAAAATTATTAATAATCACATAAATTCCCTAATTGTATATATTTTTAATGGAACATGTTAAAACTGATTTGATCATGCAATCAAATAGATTCAAATTTGAAATTTTATTTAAATTTATGGATGATAATTATGATGGAGAATGAAAAGAAAATTCAAATTAAGGTGTTAATTAGCCATCCTTAATTCAAATACACCATTTAAAATTCTCATAATTGCCCATAAACACATGGCCTAATCATATAATAATGGAGTTAATTACCTTAACTTTTGAGCCAAGGACTAGTACTACAAATCAGAATCTCTTCTAACATGTTACTTCAAAGTGTCCTCTAATGGAGACAAATTAGTAAGGCTATCTTCCACTTTCTTAGAAAGAGTCTCTAATCATCCTTATTACAAAAAGTCTCTTTTAAATTGCTGTTATTTCCCACTCTTAACCGTTAAATTTGCCGTCATGTGCCGTTATTTTCTGCGCATTTGACGGAACAACTTTCAACGTCGCCGTATGGAAGGTAGGTGAAAAGTGAAGCGATGAATCCGGCGTCGTTTAGTTCGTGCTTTCAGCTTCTTCATCACTTACCGTTGCGCTCAAGATTTGAGAATTTTCCAGAAAGAAAGGGACGCTGCCACGTGTCAAATCCTCGCTGCTCTTTCCTCGTCTCAAATATATTTTGCACGTTAGTGTTACGGCTGTTAACCGATGACGTGTCTACCTTCCCATTTATTTTTCTAAAATAAAATCGCTTCCCTCTCCCCCTTCTCCTCCTTCTCTCTCTCTCTCTCTCTCTCTCTCTCTCTGTCAAAAGCTCTGTTTTTTCTTTCTTTGCATAGCTTTCACTCTCCTTCGCTAGGGTTTCGTTTTCTTTACTTCGAAATCATCAAGAGCAGAGCTTCACTGGTAAGTTTCGAGTGGTTTTATATGTTTAGTTGCAGGAGTTCTCTTCGATGTATTTAAAAATGGAGCGTTTCCTCTCGTTTTGGATGGTTTGTTTATGTATTTGTCATGAGTTGTTTGATTTGGTGTTTTGTTGAGGGAATTTGATTTGGCAGAGCATTTGTAATGGTGGTTTAAGTAATGGTTTTCGGTTATCGTTCGCGGTTTGTTTGGTTGCTGAGAAAGGTGAGGAAAAGGATGGGAAATAAATTGTTTTGGATTTTTGGAATTCAGCAGCTTAATATGAGATTGTTAAATTGGAGGTCGTTAAGTATTGTTTTGCGAGTAATGGAAAATGTGAGGTATAAAGTTTCGCTTTCTCACCTTTTCTTGCATTTTCTCAGCGACCAAACGGAGACCAGAGGGATTGGGAATTGAATAGATTCATATATTTTGTGTTGGACTCACCTGAGTCGATGAGGCTACTGCATCTCCCTGCCACATGATGGAGACTCTGTTATTTGAATTCAATTTCTTTTATTTTTCTTATTGTTCCTTGTAACCAAACAGCGAATTTAGCAATTGAATGAGCCTGTGGTTATTGTGCTGTTGAGGTTTGGGTTTAGGTAGTTTCTTTATGAAACCTGTTATTTTGGTATCGAAATTTTTTGCTTTATCTTCTTAAAACTTTTTTTTAGCAAGTAGTCTGTTTAAGAGTAGAGAGAGTGATATTTTTTTATTTGATGCAGGAATGAGACTGCTTCTGGAGAGTTTTCTTGTGAAGGATTGAAAAGTTTAATGCTGGTTCCTTTGATGTTTGTATTGGATTGCCTTCCTTTGGCTTCACATTGAAGGTTGACAGTGATGGAGATCATCGTTTGGAGGGTTCTTGATCTCTCCTTATAAACTAATTAATACAGTGATCTAATTTGTAAACACTCGTCTGCATGAATTTACTGTAAATAAATGCGTTTTTTAATGCATTTTAAGCAGATGGTTGGGAGGTTTTGATTGTTTGTTTGGAATTTGGACTAATGGCTGTTGCTGGTCTACACAATGTTTCTGTACTTGATTCTTCATTTCTTAGAGAACCTCAATCAGAAGCTGTGACAATAAGGGGTGATGATGGCAGAACTAGCACCCGAGCTTCATCAGTCCTGCGAATGTGGCGGGAGCTTGAGGATGAGCATGTGGTGAGTCATGGCCGAGAGAGATTTGGTGGGAGAATGCCCAACAATAGAAGTGATGGTTTGAGTTCTGACCTGTCAAGGATGGATATTTCTGACAGCCATGGTAGTGAGCATAGTGGCACCTCAGAGGATGTGAGTGTGAGTGAGAATGACTATGGACAATGGTCTCCAGGTCCAATTGGATCAGAGAATGGTCAAGACGATACTTCTGATCTGGGTGAGATTGCAAGGGAAAGGGTAAGGCAGATTTTTCAGGAATGGATGAACTGCGCTGCAAGGGAATGCACATCTAATATTTCCTGGAGGAGCAATAGTTCTAGGGCACAATGGCTTGGTGAAACTGAGCAGGAGAGGGTAAGAATTATAAGGGAGTGGGTACAAATGAACAGCCGACAGAGAGGTACTTGTGTTGACCATAGACAAGAGCATGGTGCTGAACTTGTGGGTCAAATAGAGCAAGTTCTTGATGGATCAGTTGTTAACCCCAATGTAGGACAAATTGAGCATACACGGAGGGGCATTCGTCGGTTATGTGGTAGACAGGCTCTGCTTGATATGCTTAAAAGGGCTGAGAGAGAAAGGCATCATGAGCTTCAAGTTCTGTTGGAGCATCGGGCTGTATCACAATTTGCTCATCGCAACCGTATTCAGGTTAGCTTTTATAAAATGCCCTTATTTTAGTCATTGATGGATCTTTTTTCTTTCTTGATTTGCATGCTGTGTGATGCCTATGCTTTTGTTTCTTTTCTGTTTTTCTAAGTAAGATATACAATCTTTAATGGGGTAAAACTACACTTGGGTGGTTAGAGATTCTAGCTTCTAGGTGTAATTTCTCGAGGGAAATACACTGGTATGGTTCAATAATTCAATGGTATTTGCAAGTATGATTTACTTTCTCCTTGAATGATTATTGTTGACTGTTCACTTCTTGTCTCATTGTTATAATGCTTGCATATTTCAAGTTTTTGATGGTGTCTCACTTTTGGGTTAATTCTTGTTGTATTTTGCTGTTGCAGTATCTGCCTCTGAGTTGTTAGTTATTTTTTTCTTGCATTTCTATTATTTGAGATAAGGATTCTTTTACATTGGTTGGCAGTCATTACTCAGAGGTAGGTTCTTGCGAAATGGCAGAATGATTGAAGACAAGAGGCCTACATCCATAGCTGCAAGTGAATTGGGCTTACTGAGGCAAAGACATACAGTATCTGGTTTGAGGTATTTGGATCCTTCTGCAAATCTCCATATTATCCTTAACTATGGTGTACTGTCTCTCTCTCTCTCTCTCTCTCTCTCACACACACACACACACACACACACACACACACACACAAGAATTGTTATTACAGTCAATTGATAGAAATTTTAATTGATCACGAGAAGAGAATAGATTGATCATTATGAGCCTGTAAAGTTTATAATTAATTATGGAGTCCTTGCAATTTTAAATGTATTACGTGATAAGGTTTTGAAAATGGTTTGCCTTTGCTTGATAGGAGGATTTTCTCGTGTGGACTTTAGCTACACCTGCTTATATTTTCAGTTCTGTTTGGAACTTTTTTATAGAGGACTATTTACCTATCTTTGCAATTTAATCAAATTAATATCTAAGAATTTTATTCTAGACTTGCATGTTTCTGATAGATTAGACTTCTTATGACTTATGATTATATATATATATCTGGATTTGTTTTATTTCATCAAGGAATATTGCTATATAAGGATATTTGGAAAATCACAAAACTTGTCCATGAATTTTGAACCATTTTAATTTTTCTTGTTAACTTTTTTTTTTTTAAAAAACAAGAAATGTTTCAGAAATTTGTTGCTTATGTGCTAAAATTAAGATATAATATTTCAGGTTGGTCCAAAACTAGACTGAAAGAGTTATTGCTGCCCCAAATTGATTATTGGATTTTCTGTCGATTTCATATTTTTATTATTGTAGTTTAGTATATTTTCTTAATGACGTTATGCAAACTGTTTCTTCCATGAAGGGAAGGGTTTTTCTCCAGATTGGACCATTCTATTTATGGTCAAGTAAGCAGCAGTGCCTCTGATACTTCATCTAACACTGACATCAATGGTAATGGAAGTGAACAAACCCAAGTAAATAATTCACAACAGGTTGTAGATGGATTTCATGAACAAACAGAGTCAAATATTGAGGAAACTGACAACCACGGGTTATCAGATGGTAGAACTGATATAGGAAGTAACATTGTTGAAGATAGAAGTTCTCAGGAATCTACTTCTGCTTCAGAAGTGGAGTCAGGAAAAGTTCCAGAGAATGAGATAAGAGACAGGCAACAAACCATGAGTACCGAATTTGTTGGAAGCAGAGATGGTACTGGAGAAGAGGTGAATGGAAACTGGAGAGAAGGTACCAATGAAAATGTAGCTGGAGAGCAAATTCGTCTGCAGTCAACCAGTGAAGTATTTTCTCAACAATTAGAGCCAAATGGGAATGAAAATTCTGCCCCCATCTTATCCAATCATGTGGATGATTTGGATGGCAATGAAGTTGAAGATGTAAATCAGCATGGATCTGCTGCACTAGTAGACCAGTGGCAGAGTCAAGTTTTAGGAAGTGAAGACGGAGGCTCGTTTGCAGATGGTTTTGGATCTAATGAATGGAGAGATGGTATTCAAGATAACATGGATGGACATCAACATGAAACCATTGCTAATGAATGGCTGGTAAATGATGATAGAGATGAAGCCTCTGAGGTGTGGCACCAAGATGGTGGTTTTCAAGAGGCCGTTCAAAGTTGGTTAGAAGAGCCTTCTGAACGGGAAGCTGTTCCTGCTGGAAGGATGGATCCTTCTTATTTACCTGATGATGACAATGCGTACAGTATGGAAATCAGGGAACTCCTAAATAGGTAAGAATTTTATTATTGGAGGGCTTATTCAATTGGCTGATTTAAGTCATTGAAATACCTAATCAAACTTTGTTTATGTTATAGGAGAAGTGTCTCTACTCTTCTTCGTAGTGGTTTCCGTGAGAGTCTTGATCAATTGATACGATCTTATGTGGAAAGGCAAAGCCATGCTCCCCTTGATTGGGAACTGCAAGGAACATCACCCACATCAGCTGACCAAGAACTGGAGCAGCATAGTGGGGATCAGAATGAGGGTCAGCAAGATTCTGTTCAGAATTCCCCCCTTGCTCTACCTTCTCCATCAATTCCCCCTGTACAGCAGCTCTGGGACCAGGAGTCCCAGCATTTTACATGGTCACACCATGACATGCATCAACGCTTTGGAATTGTGCGTTCATTTTTCCTCAATTATTCTCTGAAGTTAGTTTTTTTTTTTAAAGATGTATAATACAGATGAGGATAGAAAGAAAAAAAGGGGTAGACCTAAATTGACTTGGAGGAGAGTAGTACAAAATGATCTAGAAGCATTACACATTTTTAAGGATTTAACCCAAAATCATTTAGGGTGGAGAAAGCGAATCCACATAGCCGACCCCAAATTTTTGGGATAAAGGCTTAGTTGAGTTGAGTTGAGTTGAGTATGTATAATACACATGAACATGTGCTTATCTTTCAGACAGTTAATGTTTTGCATATTAGATGCTAGCAAATTATGAAAAACTTGACTCTCTTGAAAGTTGCCCGTCTTTATACATGTATCACTGAAGTTGATGCATTTGGACAGGAACTCGTTTTTGAAATTCATTGCTGTGATTGTTTGTCCCTATGTAATTGCTGGCTGAGATTTTCTCTCATCAGCATTGATTCTTGTTTTTCTTCTTTTCCCCCAGTACGGAAACTTTAAAGTTGCAAATTGATTTTGGGTTCTAACTTCAACTGGAATATGTTTTTTTATTTGGTGCAGGAGTGGGACATCATTAATGATTTGAGGATTGACATGGCTAGGTTACAACAAAGGATGAATAACATGCAGAGGATGCTGGAAGCCTGTATGGACATGCAACTTGAGTTGCAGAGGTCAATTAGGGAAGAAGTTTCTGCTGCTCTAAATCGCTCAGCTGGATCAGCAGGTGCATGCATGGAAGTTGGTGCGATTCTCATATATCTTCCTCCATTTTTTTACCTTCCTCTTTTTAGGTCAAAGTATAATGTGTTTGAGGCATTGTCTGGAGATGTAGTTTGCTAGTGTATATTTTCCCATCTTGATAGATATTTCCTCTCTTAGTTGATATTTTACCTTGAAGACAGGGCCACATAGATCATGATGACTTGTGAGTTAGCTTTAGCAGAAAGTAGCATTCATGTTATTGCTTTTTCATGTGGAGAACTCTTCCTTGGACATGTTTTGTTCCCCAATTTTGAGTTCCATCATTTAGTATGTGCATCTACTTCTCCATACATGCAATGCACTTATTTGCGGATTTAAGTAAACTTTTTTCCATTGGATTTTTTTTCCTTGCAAATTATAATTCTGGACTACGAATTTTTCTTTGGTGATCATTTTGCCCCTGCACTCTGTCATCAGACTTAATTTGTACCTTGTGAATTTAACATATAAGATGCTGTTGTTCTATGGCAGGTATGTGCGAGAATGGTTTGCCAGAGGATAGTTCTAAATGGGATCATGTGAGAAAAGGAATTTGCTGTATATGTTGTGATAGCAATATAGACTCTTTGCTGTACAGGTATATTTAAGCAGAATTATATAATTGTCTAATACTTGATTTGAAGCATTCATTACCCTGACAATAATAATATGCATTGTTGCTTGCTTATCTAATCTTGCATTATTTCGTATTTTTCTCATTACAGATGTGGGCACATGTGCACTTGTTCAAAATGTGCAAATGAGTTGGTCCAAAAAGGAGAAAAGTGTCCAATGTGCAGGGCACCTGTAATTGAGGTCATCCGTGCTTACTCCATCTTATAATTTGATGATTGAAAAGAAGAATGGAGGATTTAAAAGAAAAGAAATTTGGTTCACAAAATAGAGCCATTTCAGATCATGCTCTAGGTTCTGGCCAGGTATTTATTATTTCCTGGATTCTTCATATGTATTGATTGTATGATTGACTATACAATGGGATTTTTCGATTTGTCGTTTTAATGTGAATAAAGATTTTGAGTGGAAGAATCATATTGGTGTTAGCGACAAGAAAGTTTTTGAAGGCAACTTTTTCCTGAGATGATGTACGAAGGTTATATATGACTTGTGACCATTTTCTGATCCCGGACAGCTGCCACTTCAAGTGGGGTATATAGCAATAAGCTTTTTGCACAGCCATGTAAAGTTTATTTTATCAATTTATGGCAACTTGCTTAACTTGTTGATTGTTTTAATTAACATCTTGTAACGTCTGAAATTGCACTTATCTCACTCTATTGCTTCAATGATTGGGAGACATGAAACAGATAGAAAAGGCTACACTTTAGATTCCACATCATAGGACTTACAATATTGACATGTTACGGTAAAATTCAAGATTTTATTATAAGGTCTTAGTGATTTCCAACAAGAATCTAGGTTAACATTGGGAACCTTAGATACTAATTGTACGTTTAGTAAAGTAAGAGACATAATTATCTGCTAGGTCCTTGATAATGGATGTTCTTTTCCCACTTCTCTCTCCGTGTATGCCATTGGGGTTCGCACAGAGTACTCCTGCCATGAATTTTTTGATTCTGTAGTTGATTTGTGGTTATGGTTGTTATGAAAGTATTAAATGGGTTTGCTTTAAGCTGAAAATGGAGTAGGATGGGAAGTAAAATCAAAATCCCCATACGTCCAATTCAAGGTCCTGATGAATCCAACTTCTTTAAGGTAATTAAAAGTTAATAAATGATAAAAATGTTGCCCTAAATCAATATTTTCATTTAAATTGAAACGAGTCGAGTCTTGATGTTATGAAAGTTGAGTATCTCTAAAGACAAAGTGATTGGTCAAAGGTGGAAAAGTAGACAAATGGGCCCATGAAATTAAATTATGAATCATTTGGTCAAGTTGGTAGTCGGGGGTAGGGGCCTAAAGAAGGAAAGAAAAAAAAAAAAATAATGTTAAGAGTTTTATAAAATTTAATTATTTTTTAATTAAAATTTTGATTTTTTAATTTAAAAAAGATTTTATTTTAATAAAAAATAAATATGATTATCTAATAATTTAATTATTTTTTTGGGTAAATGATTTAATTCAAAAATTACTTTCTTATAAATTTTGATAATAATTCACATGAAAATAATCAATTAGTGTGATTTAATTGGCAATTATTTTAATTTTAATATTAAATAATGATGGGTGTACAATTTGAATTTGGGAAATCTATTTAAAAAACATTTTATTTTAACAAAAAATAAAAAATAAAAATGATTATATAATAATTTAATTATTTTTTTTGGTAAATGATTTAATTCAAAAATTACTTTCTTATAAATTTTGATAATAATTCACATGAAAATAATCAATTAGTGTGGTTTAATTCATATGAAAATAATCAATTAGTGTGATTTAATTGGCAATTATTTTAATTTTAATATTAAATAATGATGGGTGTACAATTTGAATTTGGGAAATCTATTGCTTCCTGAATTTAGTTTTGTATTATATTTTAGCTTTAAATTTTAAAAAATTAATTATTTAATTCTTAAATTTTACATTATATTACATTTTAATCTCTATAATTTTAATATATAAAATAAATTAGTCATCTTATTAATGGATCAAACTATTATAAACATTAGGATTACAAAGATTAAATTGTTTTATATATTACAATTAAAAAGACTAAATAATTCATTTATTAAAATTTAAATATTAAATAAATAATTTTTTAAAATTTAAATATTAAAATGTAATATAAAGTAAAACTTAAAGTCTAAATTATAAATTTCTCTTTGAATTTTACCCTTAAAAACGTGTTATCTAAATAGGGAAACAATTTATTTTCCCGATTAATATAAAATAATACAGATTGTAATAGAAACAAACCTAAACAAAAAAAATCTTATAAAACCATGAATTTGTCCAATTCTTTTTACCAAAATTAATTAATAGCAAATCAATATTAATTACTAATGGAAAAAATGAAACAAAATGTTAGTTGCAAAATCCTACTACCATTGAAATCAAACTATAATTAAATCCCTGTTTGTCTCGAAAATAAGTTATATATTAAAATTTATTTTATACAAAAATTAAAATTTTTATATTATATATATAAAGTATTTTTATATTTTAATAAAATTATTAAAATTTAATTATGATTTAATTGATTAATTTTTTAAATTCTTTAAATACTAAAAAAATTAAAAAAATATATATTTTTACAAAAATATTTTAGATGACTTGATTTATTTTATTTTTTTTAAATTAATCATTATTGAAACTAAAATTATTTTTAAATTAAAATAGTCCAAACCAAACTATGAAGAATCAGTAATCAGAACAATATATAGAAATCAACAAAGTGATCAGCTCTATATATATTACCATTTTCCACCAATGACCCTACTGCAACCACCGCCGTCGCCTCCATCAACACTGATACTCTTGCTATTCACCTCAAAAAAACTGGGTCCCTCTACAAACAGGGCAAGTCACCTGCTTTTAAGCCACGTGTCGATGCAGTCCAAGTGAAACACGTGCTTACAGTATGGTATTATTTTGACAGTCTCTTTGTCCTCAAACTCTCCCAAGCAAATTGCGCACTCAGTTAGGCACTTGGCATCCCCATGGTAATAAGAATACACCGGCAGTGAATTGATGACTTCCGGGTCGAGCCCTTTACTTGAACCTGGCGCTGCCCTTGATGGATGATCGGAAACGGTTGGATGGTTGCGATGGTGAGAAGAAAAGTCCGGCGTTGTGTCGCTAGAGGACTTGCGGATGTAGATGAATAAGCCCATGAAGAAGAGACCTATTAGACGGCCAAGAATGGTTAAGGAGATGGAAGAGCCAAAGGGTGGATGAGAATTTTGTTGTTGTAAAGATGGCTGCGGCGATGGTGGTGAGGCCGTGGTGAAGGAGTTATGAAGGGTGTTAAGGGATTGGAACGACATGTCGTTCAATGACACTTGTACGTTGCGGCTATGATATTTCATTGAAGGCTGAGAAGTAAAAAGAAAGGGCATGGCCGCGAGTGTGTGTATGGGGGCGTGTGGGGGAGAGTTAATGGCGGTGGTGGAGGAGGACGATGGAATAAGAGGGCGATCAAGGGGGGGGAAGGTGAATGGGTGACCAGAAATGTCCCCCATAAGGGTAATAATAGATGCACACATTAAAAATGAAGAAAAATAACACTATGCATGGAGGATATATTTTGGCAAAATCAAATTCTTTTATTCCACCATGAATATCATTAAATATTAAATAATAATAAATTTGACTATAAAATATGATAAGTCAGTGTAATTACTGAGAAGTTTCTGTGAAATTTCTGATACTTATTTTTATTATTTTACTTTATTTTTAATTAAAACTAATTTGAAGTTAATTAGAATTACATTTAAATTAATTAATTTAATTGAATTTAAAAAATCAAATTTTTTAAAATGAGAACAAAATTTACAATATTAAATTTAATTAAAATTAAAATGAACTAAAGCTAAAAAAAAAAAAAAAGAATCGAGATATAGTACAATCGAACACTGTCACTTGGCTGTTTTGTTGATTTGGACAAAAACCATTACACTTGCATTAAGCTCCAAATTTGCCTCGGTGTTTGGGGGCTTTTCTTTAGCTCTAAGATAACCTGACAAGTGATAAGGATGCTCCTCCACTTCCTTCGGTCCTTGTTAAAAACTCAACACAGTTAACTAAATTTTTATCCTAAAATTTATTTGAGTTGGTTATATAAATTTTTTTTTTTATTTTAAATAGTCTTGGATTAAATTATTAAAAATATGTTCTTTTTAAATAATTTTAGATTAAATTCTCTTCCTCCTTCTATCCTTGTTAAAAAAAAATCAATTGGATTTAATTTATAAATTAAGCTAATTGAGTTAAAAATGTTGAATATTTACGTTAAATTATAATTATATTTAAAATTTTTAATTTTACATAAATAATTAAAATTTTTAAATTAAGCATAATTTTATTTAAATACTTAAATTAATTTTTATTATATATTAAATCTGTTATCTAAATAAATATGTGACATTTCTAATTTATTGTTTTTTTGATTTTTCTTGCAATTTGTGACAATTTTTTTGGATTTGTTGAATAATGCTTGGATAAAAGTTTGTATTTAATTTTTATTGATTTTTATTTTTTTTTTTTTTTTTCTTTCTTCTTTTAACTAAATCTATAGCTGAAACTAAAGCCTTCATCTAAATATTTTTCTTATTTTTCCTTTTTTTTTTTTTTTTTTTTTTTTTTTTAATTTTTATTTTTTAAAATTTTTTTTAAAAAATAAAATCAAAAAAAAAAAAAAATAAAAATTTTATATTAATATAATGGGTTGGGATTTGTTATACAAAAAAAAAAAAAAAATTCAAATTTAAACAAAAAAAAATTTTTTAAAAAAAAATTTTTATTTTAAAATTTTGATTTTCTTTAAAGATTTCAATTTAATTAAATTTATTAATTTGTAATTTAATTATTAATTAATTTTTATTTCTTTTTTTCTTATAGTTGTTTTTGGTGGTGGATTTTTTTTTTTGCATAAAGTTGATGTTGATGATTAAAATAAATATTTTTTATTTTTTATATTTATTTTATTTATATTATTTTTATTTATTTAATTTATGAGAATGTTTGAGGATTTTTGAAAAGCTTATGTTCTAGTTTTGTTGTGTCTTTTTTTTTTGATTTTTTAATTTTGATTGTTTGATTTTATTTTTTTATTTATATTGTATGTGTTGTGGAAAATGGTTGTATTCTGGAATTTAGTTGATGTTGTTCATAATAACAAAATAATTATTTTAACAACTATTAAAATAGTTAACTGTTACTAAAATAGCTAACAGCTATTAAAATAATTAAAAATTATTAAAACAGCTAATATTGCTAAATATAGCTTTAGTATTAACAAAAAAAAGACATTTGTAAAAATTTTTTATTTTTTTTTCAAATTTCAATAGAGTTAAATTTACGTATATTAATTTAATTTGTGGATAGATTCATTAATATTTAATTTAATTTTAATGGATTTCTTAGCAATATTAGCTCAATTAATTAAGATGAAATCGAAGAGAAGGTTCACCCTTTTTCATGTATTCCTTAGTAATAATAATTTTGATATTTTTTTAATTAGTTATTTTAATATTAAATAATAGGTTAGATAAATGCAATTAATTAAGATAAAATTTGTTAATATCTTCCTATTGTAGATACTTTTTACTAAATAGTAATGAAATCTATGATGGTACGAAATAATTTATTTTAATTTTTTTTAAAGTTATTATTTATATATAATTTATTATGATTTTAAAAATTTAATAATATCATTAAATTTTGATAAATCCAATATTAATAAAAAAAAAAAAGTTGAGAGATTATTGTCATTTGTTTTTTTATTTTTTTGTTTTGAATTTTTACAACAATATGAATAGATTGTAAAAGGAATAAGTATGCTATAATTATTCAAACATAAATATAATGAATGTATCTCAAAAATTCAGTTTAAGAAATGAATTGCAATATATGATGTATAAAGAGATAATTTTTATTTATTTCGAAGCAGTGTTTTAATAAGAATAAATAAATAAATAAATCCTAAAATAGATGGAAAAAAATAAATTTAAGAAGAAAATATTTTGTAAATATTTCAATTTCATAGCTAATAAATAAATAATAAATAAAATAAAATAGTCGAAAACACATATAAAAAAGAAAAATAGAGAAGAATCATCTATTTGACACCATCTTAATTGCATCCAAAGGAAATTAAGAAGAAAAGAACTTTAAAATTCTATAAGAAGTCATAGACACACAAGAAAGAGGAGAAAGAACTTCTCTATATCTGTATTTTAATTACACTAATAAAAATAAAAAAATTTATAAAAATTAAGATTACCATTTAAAATAACTAAAAAAAAATCAATATCTTAAAGAATTTGGGATACTTAAAAATAGTATATAAACATTATAACACAATGAACTCAAAAAAAAAATCCCTCATCATTCCACACTATCTATTAAACTAATTTAAGTCACAATTTCTTTTATTCCATTGTTACCTCTATTAATAAATTTATAAAATAATCCCTAATAGGGTAAAATTAAAAATTTTTAATTTTACAAATTAAAAATTTATAAATTACATATTAAAATTTTTAATATAATTAATATAGTTAATTTTAAAAATAATTGTTCATTATAAAATTAATTATTTATTAAAATTTTAAAAAATAAATAGGTGATTTTTAAAAATATAAAAATTAATATGTAAATTTTGTCAAACTTTAGAGATTAAATTTTAATTTTTTTATTTGTAATTAACTTAAATTTTTAAATATTTTAAAGTAATTATCATTTTAATATTTATTAAAAAAAATTTAATTAAAAACTTATTTATAATTAATTAAAATTTTAAAGAATTTTGAAGTAGTTAATTTATATTCTAATTAATTAATATTTAAAAATTAAAAAAAAACCCAACTCATTGGCAAAAAGTTCAAGGGTTAACAGCACTATAAATTTACTAAAAAAAATTGCCTTTCTCAAAAAAAGAAAATTGCAATTAATATGAACTTAAATTTTAAGTTTTGATCTAATCGAGTTTTTTTTTAAAATGAAATTTCTAATGTAAACATTGTAATTTGCCTTTTACTTATTAGTATTGATTTTGGGATTTGATTACTTAAAAAATAAATCCATACTCTTATAACTTTTAATTGGTATTAGTTTCAATTCAAGCCGTTTCAAATTATTCTTATGGGCGTTTAGCATTGTGGTCTACAGTAGATATGACTTAGATAAAAATAAAGTGCAAATTGCTGCTTAAACACCTTAATTACAACCATATATATATATATATATATATATATATATATATATTCACAGACATACATATGCACATTCCTCCAAAATGTAGCCTTTGCATATAATACAAAGCCAAATTCTAACACACTACGATACCAATTAAAAGCAAACTTGTTAAGACTTATAGAACACCTATTGGTTTCAAGAGACTTGACTCTATATTAACAAATGCTAGGCCTTGGACCCTTTCGTCTCATAAGACATATAGTTAGTTATAGCTTTAGAACCCTCAGCAATGGCATGCCTCCCAAGTTCTCCAGGCAAAACAAGCTTCACTGCATCCTGAATCTCCCTGGATGAGAGTGTCATTCTGTGGCTGTGCTGTGAAAGATTTGCTGCCTCATCAGCTATCCTCTCAAACATGTCCTTCATCAAGCTGTTAATAACGCTCATCGCCATTGATGATATTCTCAGCTCCGGATGTACCTGCTTCAGTACCCTAAATACATATCTTTTATAACCTTCACCACCTGATTCTATTCCCCTTCTCCCCCTCTTCTTCTTCTTCTTCTTCTCCTGCCCTTTCCCTTCCTGGGTTGTCTTCTTTGTTCTTGTAGTCTTTGATGGTTCTTGTTTTTCTGTGAAAGTATCTTTTTTCGATGGCTCTTCTTGGGAAAGTGCCCTCGTCTGATCCTACTTTCTCTCTTCTTCGTTTAACGGCTCTTCTCGAGAGCCATCTGCAGGAGCTTCTTTCTTAGGCTTCTTGACTGAAATTTCAATTGTTTGGTTTCCTTCCTCAACATTTTCTTCAACAGGAATGGTCCTGACCAGAGGCTCTTTATCAGGAACATCAACCTCTTCTGTATCTCCATTTTGATCTTCTTGTGTTGATTCTTGAGTGTCTCCCTCAATAACAGCAAGTTTCACAGTTTCTTTAACAACTCGCTTACTAGACCTCAATACAGTCCCTATCACCTTCTTCTTCTTTCCCTTCCCAGAACGCTTTGGAGCCATGGTTTTGTCCTCTCTTAAAAATTACATATAAAATTTCCCTCCAGAAACCAATTTGAACCAAGATAACTATTAATGGAAACCTGAAACCTGGCAGAAGATAATGGAATTTGCTAGAGGTTGACGTGTGGAGGACCAGGTGTCTAGCAATTTCCAGATAGAATGGCTCCGTGGGGTAGATTTGAGCATGGTAACTGCTGCTGCTTTAGAAGAAGGGATTTCACGATTTGTACAGTGCTTCAGAATTCTAGAAAAATGGATGTTTTGCTAACACCATCCTGAGGTTAAATTACCAATGATTAATATATAAAAATTAAAATAAAAATGAGTTAATTGAATTGGTTTTATGACTAATTCACATAAAAAATTCTAGAAATCCTTCATTCAGATATGAATTTATAATTGAATCACAAACACAATTATCTGGACATCATCACATGATTGCAAGGTTAATTTTTTTTTAATTAATTTGTACATCTAAAAAGCGAATTAAATGTGACAAACATGTGAGTGATTATATTAATTATATGATAATCATTAAAAATAATCATTAAATTAAGTACTTGAATTAATGAGTTTGGTTTTAAAGATTGTTTACCCATAAATAATTATATACTTATCAATATTAAAAAAATTAAAAAAAAAAAAATATATATATATATATATATATATATATACACACACTGTGTGTGCAGTGTAGTATTAATATTTTTTTTAAATGTAATTTTTTTCATTATTATAATAGGACAAGACAATTGTATTGAGTGGGCTCCTTCATAATATGTGTGGCCCAAACAAAAGGAATTTTCATTTCCATGTATAGGGCCAAGAATGTTGTGGCCCATTAAAAGGGTCCCCCGTATATAAATAAAAAGGCAAATTATTAAAAAATATTTTGTGATTTAAATCAATTATTTTAGGTAGAATTTTATTATTTGATTTTAATAAATCAGTATTTTATAATTAAATTAGTAAAAAAATTCAAACATTTTGTCATCGTTAATGAATATTGATATCATATCTATATTAAAATGGCCCAAATCACAATTTTAATATATTTTTTCTTAAATATATATACATATTTTTTAATTTAAATAAATTTTTTAAAAAAATTGAGGTGGAAATATAAATAATGTAGTAAAATATTAGTATTTCTATTGCTCTTTATTGAAAAAATTATTAAAATTATAAAGCAACATTTAGTATTAAGTTAATAATTATAAGTTAATTTCTTTAAAAAAAATTATAAGGTAGAAAAATGATAATTAATAATTATATATGGTCCAAAAACAGTATATTTAGTGAACATTTAAAAGTGCCAGATGAAAACGAAGAAGAAATTGCTACAAAATAACACTAGAAAACTGGGACTTAGAACCTTACTGGACCAACCAGGAACAAAACTTGGCTAACAGGCTATTCATATTTGCCCTGGAAGATAGGTGACTCGTCTCTAAATTACTCATTTAACTGCCAGTTGATATGCTTCTTGAAACTTTTACATAATCTGCAGGGAAGGCTTGTTGCAACATGCAAGCAGCCCCACTAAAACCCCTAAAACACCAAGCAAAATTCCCATCTACAGAGAGGGGAACTACAACTCCATTTATGAAGACTAAAAGAGAACTAAGAAACTAAAGGACAACTAGAAAAAAAAAAAAAAAAAACCTAAGGATAAAGAAGGGAGAGGTTCGACGGCCCCCTAGGACTAACACTAGAGCAGGGACCATTTTAGAGTGAGGGGACAGTATTTTGAGTGAGAGAGAGAGTCTAGGCTTTGGGAATTGAATTGCATCGCAGCCTTACATATCCAAAATTTGAAATCATAATACAATATAAGTTTGTGTAATAGTTAGGAAGGAGGACAAAACAAGGGAATTTGACATTATGTGCATTTCGAATCAAGAAATGCAGTTAAAGAACCTGTACACTCTCTGCAAGAATTCAAGAACGCCTTTTCCCATTAAATGCACATACAAGTCATCCAAAGTAAGCATTCGAACTCAAACAATATATGCTCTTTCCCTTCTTTTTCCTCCAGCTTACAGAGTTTGGGAATCACTATGCATGTGAATAGCTAGTTTTAACTCTTCATAAACCAAAAATCTAATTGAATCTTGTTTCTAATTGGACATACAGACAAAGCATATGTAAAAACACATGCAGAAATAGACATTGGCTTTGGTTGATTTAATTAATTATTATCTCTATATAAAGAAGGAGACATGTTTTGGACATTTAGAGGAAAGTCACTTCCTAACTATTCCAAGAGGTATATACAAATTGGAAATTGTCTGTGTGTGCGTACTAAACTAGACCCATTATTAGAACACCATCATGTCATTATTACACCATTTTAATAGCATTAGTTATCTAGTCATTTGAAGTTTTAAATTAAATATTTTTGTTATAATTTTACAAATGATTAATTAAAATGTATATATAATTAAAATAATGAATATGTTTAGGTTAAATTATTTTTGTCTTTAAATTATGTCAAAATTAATATATATGTCTCTAATTTTTTTTAAAAATAAATATTTTTGTATTTATATTTTGATTTTATCAAACTAAAGGTTCCTCTGTCTAATTTTTCATCATTTTTTTAATCGTTTTAGAAATGACTAAAATGTAAAAAATTAACACATATATCACTCAATTTTGAAAAATCAATAGTTTAGTTTATGTAATTTGATTATGTGAAATTGAAGGTTCATTTGTCTAATATTCCATTAATTTTTTGTTAATTGTTTGGAAAATTACCAAAATACCCTTAAAAGTATATTACTTTTTCATTTTCATATTATGTCAAAATTAACAAACGCATTCAGAACTTTTTAAAAATCAATAGTTTGATCTCTATTGTAATACCCCAAAATTTTAAATTTTATTATTTTATGAGCATTTTTGATATTTTAATTTTATTTAAATTTTAGAAATTTTTTTGAGATTTTTCGGATTTTAAAAATCGGGTTCGATTTTCCGAAAATATAAACTTTGATGATTTTTAAAAATTAATTTAAAGACCACGTGGTAAAACTAAAAATATATTTGATTTTAAATTTTAATTTTGGACCTCATTTTAAAAATTCAAAATTTTATATTCCCCTCCTCCTTCTCTCTTCCTCTCTTGTGTCTAAAATCATCTACGAGCTTTCCATAGACACCAAGAACACCGAAATCCATCTTTGTCCAATTTTAAATTTTAGCCAATTTTGATTTTTGAGCTAGATTTCATAAACCATAAACCGACATAAATTTCAAATTTGATTTTTCCGAGCATTTAATGAGCTTAGAAAATTAACCCGTGTTGTTGAACCCCGTGTAGGTATCGGATCGAGGTTTTGGCTACCCCATTGTCGTTGGAATCAACCTTACTTTTTCGTAATTTTCTAGTGCTTAAATAGGATTAAAAATCCATAAAATATAAAATTATGATTCTTTTGCAATAGCCTAATAATATTGCTAAGCAAAGTTTTAGAATTTTTAGAGCTTGTTTTTTGCAAAAATGATCAATTATGAGGACTAAATTAAAATTTTACATATTGTGATGAATGATTGCTTTGAGTGATGTGATTGAATGGTGGATATATGAGTTGCGAATATAGAAGTGTGTTTTAAGCCCTTTTGTACTTGGTTTTTTCTTGATTTGTAGGAGTCATTGGTATTAAATAATTGTAATGTAATTTCCTTCTTCCTCCGGATTGGTGAGTAAAATATTAATTTTAATTGTAATTTCACTATTATTATATGTTCAAACATGCCCATGCATCACTTATATGCATATATCTATGTAGATAAACTTTAGGCACAATTTATGTTGCATTCATAACTGTGAAAGTGCCATGTATGTGGTAATTTGGAGTGATGTGGTGTGGACTATGGATTAGTCACGAGTTCTACCCCGATTTGGTTTATTAAAGTCCGGCTTGAGTTCTGTTGGATTTAAGAGATCGGCTCCCATATATTATGATTTATACTACAGGGTGTGTGAGTGCTCAAAATTACCTTTTTGATATTATGATGTGAAAATGTTGTTGATGTTGCATTTCACTTTACAGGGTGCATTAGTTTTAGATAGTTATAGAGATTATGATTAAAATTGATCTTTCAATATTTTAGGATATTTTTGAGGTTAATTTATCAATATTTGTGTAATTCTATGAATTTCTAGAATTTCCGCATGTATTAGAAACCTTCATTTAAATTGGGCTTGTAATATAAGTTCTTATTGTGGACCTGTAAAATTATTATATGCATGTTTGATGGACTGGATGAGGGAGCTGAGCTCCCATTTATCTTTATAATGATATGAGTATGTGGAGGGTGAATGGATTGTATATTGTGTTTGAGTCAAAACTCCAAATGGGCCTTAGAATTGGGTTAATGAATAGTATAGGTTGGGTCGTGACATCTATATTTTGACTCTATTAGACTTACTATTTTAAATATATGAACCGAGAGACTTTCAGTTTCACAGAATCAAAATATGAAGACTAAATCATTAAGTTTTGAAAACTAAGGGACATATGTATTAATTTTAACATAATTTAGATAAAAAATGTAATTTACCCATATATAATTTTATATAAATTTCACAAAAAAAATATTTAATTTAAAAACCGTGTAGCTACATCTTTTCTTGTGATGGAGTAATGATGCCTTATGTAACAATTTTCTTTATCTTCCATTTGCAAGTGGAATAATAGGTAGAGAGATCCAGCTACTTGAAAGTTAGATGATTGAGAATGAAGTGATAACAGAATGAAGTGATTAGATTATCACAATCATTTTCTTTACAAATTTTCAAAACATATATATAAAAAATTGCAGATTACAGGTTGAAATCTCAATTTTGTCAAACTCTTCAAATTAATTATTCCCTGAGATTCAATCTCAATGAATGTTTTCGCCAACTATGGCGCATGAATCACATCACTAAGCTATTAACTGGCATGATAGTGATATCAACTCATCGCCCTCTTTAGAATTTTAAATTTATAGGTCTCTTCGATTTAAAATCTCCTTCAATACTTATTTTCAAAACTCGAATACCTAAATATTTAAAATTAAAATTCCTTTTTTTACTTCAATTTTTTTTTTAAGAATTAAAGTTGTCACAATTTGGAATTTTATATTTTAAAAAATAAATGAAAATATTCTTAAGTTTTTATTTCGTCAAATATTTTTGTTATTCATTATTTTTCTCAATTTTTATCATTAATAAATAGGGAAAAAATACTTTAATTCGTTCAAAATAAATTATTAATTCGTTTCTTAGTTTTATTATTATAAATAATTTCATCTCTGCATTTTTATTATTATTAACACTTTAGTCACTCATCAATTATTTTTTAATTTTTTAACTAATAATTAAATTGATAAAAATTAAAAAAGACAAAAATATACGATAAAACTAAAATTTAAGAACATTACAGGGATTCAAATATTAATTATGGCACAACACATGAATAAAAAATAATTTACCTTAATTAAAACTCTTAACACAAGGTAAGAAGCAGTGGTTATGATTAACTAGTTTGAACATAAGAATTAATTAACTAAATGTTCTCTTTTTCAGTAGTTACAAGTGGTTTGGGGCTAGTTAAATTTGTCTAATTTAGTATGATCAAGTGGTTCAAGTTAAGTGCATTAAGGATAAAGAAGGAAAAATGTTGGTGAAAGATGAGAACATTAAAGAAATATGGAGACATTATTTTAATGATCTATTTAATAATAGTCAAAATGGTAATAGTTTGAATATAGACTATAGAACAATAGAAAAGAATACGAATTATACTAGAAGGATTAGATCTTTAGAAGTAAAGGAAGCACTTAAGAGAATGAAAGTTAATAAAGCCTGTGTACCCGATGGAATACCAATTGAAGTGTGGAAGTGTTTGGGAGATATGAGAGTGACAATGTTAACTAAATTATTTAATAAGATTCTAAACTTAAAGAAAATGTCTGATGAATGAGGATGAGTATTTTAGTACCTATTTTTAAAAATAAGGGAGATATATAGAGTTACTCAAACTATATGGGAATTAAACTCATGAGCCATACTATAAAGTTATGGGAGAGAGTTGTGGAGTATCGACTATGTCATTATACCTCTATCTCTTTCAATCAATTTGGCTTCATGCCCGGTCGTTCAACTATGGAAGCGATCTTTTTCATTAGAAGTTTGATAGAAAAATATAGAGATGTAAAAAAAGATCTACACATGATTTTTATTGATTTGGAAAAGGCTTATGATAGTGTTCCAAGAGATGTCTTATGGAAAGCGTTAGAACAAAAGATGATATCTATTAGGTACATACAAGTGTTAAAAGATATATATGAAGGAGTAACTACTATTGTGTGCACAGTGGGAAGGGACACAAGAGATTTTTCGATCTCAGTTGGATTACACCAAGGATCAGCTATAAGCCCTTACCTTTTTACATTAGTTTTAGATGAATTGACGAAACATATACAAGAGAGTATTCCTTGGTGTATGATGTTTGTGGATGATTTTGTTCTGATAGATGAGACGCAAGAAAGAGTTAATAGAAAGCTAAAACTTTGGAGAATTACTCTAGAGTCAAAGAGTAGAGACGAAGAGAATACATGCATGCATTGCAAAGTGAAAAAAGCGTGTGTGATAGAAGGAGTAGTTTTGATGAGAGGTGAATGTCCCCAAAGTAATCACTTTAAATATCTCAGCTCAGTCCTTGGTGTATGATGTTTGTGGATGATTTTGTTCTGATAGATGAGACGCAAGAAAGAGTTAATAGAAAGCTAAAACTTTGGAGAATTACTCTAGAGTCAAAGGGCTTTAAGTTAAGTAGAACGAAGACAGAATACATGCATTGAAAGTTCAGTGAAGGCCAAACTGGTAATAGGGAAGGAGTTAGTTTGAATGGAGTGGTACTGTCCCAAAGTAATCACTTTAAATATCTCAGCTCAGTCCTTCAAGTAGATGGGGATGTGAGGAGGTTGTTAGTCATAGGATTAAAGCCGGATGGTTGAAGTGAAAACGTGTCACAGGAGTTTTATGTGATCGCAAGATTCCTAATAAGTTGAAAGGAAAATTTTACTGTATAGCCATACGACCTGCCATGTCATATAGTAGTGAGCGTTGGGCACTGAAAGAGTCGTATGCGTCTAAGATAAGAGTTACAGAGATGAGAATGTTAAGATGGATGAGTGGCCATACTAGACTAGATAAAGTCCATAATGAGAGTATTAGAGAAAATGTAGGAGTAGTGCCAATTGAGAATAAGTTGATAGAAGGGAGATTGAGTTTGTTTGGTAATGTGAAGCGTAGATATACGGAGGCTCCAGTTAGACAATTAGAGCACATTAAGTTAGAGGATAGAAAGAAAAAAAGGAGCAGACCTAAATTAACTTGGAGGAGAGTAGTACAACATGACCTATAAACATTACACATTTCTGAGAATTTAATCCAAAATCATTTAGAGTTGAGAGAGTGAATCCATATAGTCGTCCCTAAATTTTTTTGATAAAAGCTTAGTTGAATTGAGTATGATCAAGTGATTGAAAGCATAATATTCGATTTGATAGAGCCAGATTCAAGTCCTTAATTTCTTAATCCCTCTTAATTAACGAGGTTAAATTTTCAATGATACTGAAGTTATTCTCGGTTAGGCAGCTCGTAGAGATATCTCTCAATCAATGGAAAAACGAAAAAGTTGTTAACCGAGGAGCAGTACTGCATGCAGGGGCTGCCACTGAGAGTTGGCCAGCAGCCAAACACAACACACAAATTACGGAGCGACTTCACTACATGATTGCTGGAAAACAAAAAATTCTACTAACTCCATATAGGAAGAATACCAATTAATTAAACTATACCCAAATGGTTTAGTTTCAATTTTCAAGTTAGAAATGATTGTAGATCCACACTTACGTCAAATTGTGGATGGTGGGATTTAAACTGAAAATTCTCCCAAATTCTTGTTGGAAAAATACCGATTAAATTATACGAAAATGGTTTAATTTAAATTTTTTAATTAAGTTAAAAATGAAATTTAATAAAAAATTATATTATAGTACATTATATTACCTTTATAAACATAGCTAAGATCATCTGCCAGCCTAGGTTTTGAGTCACAAATTCCCAGGCAGATGCGAACTAGGCATATATTCTTGGAATAAATAAAAAGAAAACGGTGATATAGCTGAGGTGGTGTACCATATATAAGAAATAAATTTAATTAAGAGAAAATGAGATATTAATTCTAGGATACCACTCAAGTCCCCATAATTAATAATAACAGTCACTGTGCTTCTGCTTCTGCATCAAACCCAAACCTCAGGAGATGTAAATGTCAAGCAAATTAGCTATTCTTCTTTGCTGCTGTATCATACTTGAAAGAACCTATCTCTCTCTCTGGTTTGCACTAATCCATAAATGCAAAAAGAGGAACAAAACAACTCGCCAAATGCAATAATTCAAAATTTGTTGACATAAATAGATAGGGGCAAGAAAGAGATTGTACTAACAGAAGAAACAAAACTTTCTTTCTGTTGAAGATGAACAAAGATAAAAATGGATAGATAATTTATGATCATAGTCATAGGCCTAGCTAACATCATGATCGATCCATTTCTACACCTCAATAAAGATCATAAGTATAATTAAACAGATAAAAATTAAGTGTTAGCTATAGCTAGATTTATCAAGATTCATACATAAGAATAAAAAATTAAATATATTGCATATATGTACACATATGAAGAGATCATAAATTTAAAGAAAATCTGATCATCAATGACTTCTACATCTTCTCTTCATGCGACGATATTCAACTCTAGCTAACTCAAAGCTAGATCGAAAGAAAGACTCTACCTCATCTCTATTAGCAGCTTCAAAGAAGTCCATCTCAGGCAATTTCCTCTTGTTCAAGAACAATTTTTGCACTTTCTTTTTTGGTGTTGGTGGGCAGCTTCGGATAGTTGGTATCTTGTGATTACTAGAAGTTGGTGTTTTGCACTCTTCTTGATCACTTGGTACTAGTTCATCAGCAGCAACTACCTCACCATCGTCTTGCTTGGGACCTTGTGATGTGGCAGATTCTTCAAGTTCTGGTAGAATTTGCTGGGTTATGTGATCTTTAGACATGGAAATGGAAGGTGTAGGTATGGAAACTTGTAGTGGAAGAACTCTGAGAGAGAGAGAGAGAGAGAGAGACAGACAGACTTTTGACAATTTGTATTCTTGTAGTATTTTTCTTTCTTTCTTTCTTATCTTTTGAAAGCTGTTATGTCTATTTATTACAGTTTGCTCCATGTACTGCTCTTATTATATTTTTTCTTTCTGTCTTTCTTTCTTTGTACTATTTCTTTCACATTAGCTTCTTTCCTTCTCTTGTTTTGAAATGCACCAGCATCACAGCACAGTAACTCTAAATGAGTCTCCTTTCATTTGTGGATTAGTGCATACATATAAATGAATATCTCCTTTACGCTCTAATAAATGAGTTTTTTAACTTAATTATCGAAATTTAAAATATAATTATTTCATATATATAATAATTTTATTATTATTGTCATTAATCATAATGGTCTATCATAATTTATGGTCAAAATTTAATTGTTGTACATATAGTATGAAAAATTATCAGAAAATGAAAGATTTAATCCATTATTACCTCATCAAAATGGATGGCTGAGAATCAGCATTCATGGTGATAGACAAGTATATGAGCCGTCACTCTAACTTTCACCCTCTAGTTTTCTTCTCCTATAGGCTACGTCGTCTTGAGAATGAAAGGACGAGCTAGGTCAAGGGCATTGTGTAAAACGAAAAAGGAGCCATCCCAGTTCAGTGATTTTAGAACTCCATGGTTATCATGTAAATGTATTAATGATGCAATTATCCTTGAGTTTTTATTTTTAATATAAAATGTTCACCAAAAAATTAATTTTATTTATCTATGAATTTTAACTTAATTTTTTATATTTTAAAAGTAATTAAAAATAATTATCTTTCATTATGAAATTCATTCTATAAAAAATTATATATAAGCAATTAAATAATTTATTATGTTAAAAAAGAAATAAATTCTTATCCACAAAACATATATCATTATATTAGAACATATATTGTTTGAAGAACTACAAATGAAAAAGACAATGATATTAATAGAATCCTATAAATTGAAGGAACAAAGAAACCAAGTGTTTATATATAATTTGTATAAGAAATTGAAGCCATGTGATTATGTCTATTGGGAGCTAAGCATATAGAAACAATCTAAATAACCAAAAAAAAAATGGTGAATCTGCCTATAGGAGCATCCCATGACACCGTAACTAATATATCTCCTTGTCTTCTCTCTCTATTCGCTTCACCTGTCACGTCATACCCTCTTCCTCACCTTGTCTGTATTTATGCTAAGTGCATAGGATACCCTTTTGGACGTGTGCCATTATTTGACAGTTGAAGGTGATCTAGCTAGAATTCCCTTAAGTCCACATCAGGTGCACATGCCATTACTCTGCTTGCCCTACAATCACCAATAGCAAATACCCATTTCAGATCCATATATCGGGCTGACGAATTATAGGGCAATTGTTTCATGTGATTGGTGAGTTCAATACCTGAGTAAAGCACAAGGAAGGGATGGTGCCTGTACCTTAGCACTCCGACCAGAGAGCAGTTGAGCGCCAGAGGTATCTAGCAGTTTCCTTCTTCTTTGTTTCTTTAACAATTTTACAGATCTACAGAGCAAGTACTACACTTTATATTAGATACCCTTCACAGCCAATTGCCCCCAGAGTTTGGGGTATATATTCTCCTACTTTTGCCTTTTCAATGCAGCCTGTTTTGTGGTGATTTTATTTTATATATAAAATAAAGAAAATACGATCTGGGAATAAACTCTTATGAGAATCTAATACACTAATTATGATATTTATATATTTATATTTTAAATTTATAAATGACTCAATTACAGTTAAAGCTGGTTGTTAATTGAAGTTTACTGTTAATGTTGACTTTGCATTCAAATTTGATTGCTCTTAATATATAATATATATGTAATTAAGTTACCAACAGTTTTAAATAGTGCATAAAAAAAGTCAATTCAAACTTAATTATATATTAATTGTAGGGTAGTTAAGATTTTGAGCTAATGAACTTATTTAAGGACGTGTTTACCAATACCAATCAATGGAGTACTGAAGATTTTTATTTATTTATTTATTTTTGGTGATTAAAATACAAGAAACAAGATTTTAAAAATAAAAAAATACTAAGCGCTCGTATCAATAATTAATATAACAATAAATGATTGAATTAGAGGTATAAAGATGATTTTCAAGCGAATTTTACTAGTAAAGCTATAATTTAAATCATAAAATTATTATTATTGGGAGAGTTTTATTTAAATATCACTCCTAATCTAAATATGAGAAACCACGTAATTAGAACTAATTTCAGATGGAGCACATGAGGCCATGATGATTTTGGACTATAATTAAATTGAAAATTTTCTTTTAAATTTTAATTTTAATATAATTTTAATTTGATTTAATTTTAGTTAAATTTAAATTAGAAATCAAACCGATTGATTCCATTTTATTTCAAATCTAAGTTTAATTAATTCAGATTTAGCTGATTTTAATTTTGATAATAATTGTAACTTTACACATTGAAATTCAACGTGTTAAACAATATAAACATTCAAATATTAAATGTAACTATAAATCATGAATGATATACAATAAACATGATAAACAACATAAAAATATTTACATGCTAAATGTCATTATAAACAATCGTGCAACATATGAAATCATGTGTTTGTAGAAAAATTATTAATTAAAAATTTTTTATTCTTTTATTTTTCAAACATATATAATGGACACAGATTTGGATGAGATGGATATGTGGCAACCCACTTCTAAATAATTTTCACTATAAATTTTTTAGGGTTCATTTTTATATAGATGTGAAATTGAGCCCAAATTTTAGATTATGTATGAAATTATGGTTCACAAATTACGGAATTAATTTTTTAAAAAGTATTATTTTAGATGTTGATAAAAATGTATTTTAATAATTTTTTAAAAAAAAATTATAATTAAAAACATATTAAGTTATTAAAATAAAATTTAAAAATTTTTAATAAATATTTTCAAAATTTTTTTATTAATAATAATTAAAATAATAATATCAAATAGATATTTTGACTCTATTTATTTTACGAAAAATATTTTATATATTTTTTAGCATTTAAAGCATATAAAAAAAATAAATCAACAAAAAATATTTTCTTAATTAAAGAAAAAATTAAGTTATTTTTAAAAAAAATGACTTTTTTTTTAAAAGAAGTTAAATTTCATTTTTTAAATTTTGATAATAAAACACTTATATATACATATAAAAATACATATTATTAATTTAACATTGTAAGTGAATAATAAAAAATATTTTTTATAAAAAAGATTTTTCATATTCAATTACTTAAATTTTGTAGCAAGGAAAAATCATGGGTGGCTGTGGTCCATATTCAAGGACAATTGGCTACCACAACATATTTCTTTATCTAAGAGAGATTTTGTACCAACTCTTCTGTTCAATGGTCCCTCAATAAAAAACATTATTATTATTATTATTATTATTATTATTATTATTATTATTATTAACTCCTTCAAATTGGGTGCCATTATAATGTGACTTCAATTTTTAAACCCAATTCTTAATTTTTTTTTTTATAAAACAAGAAATATATAATGCAATGTTGAGTATTATGAAAATTAATGCATTAGTCCAAATGGGTATACAACAAAAATTATTAGAAAAAATTTTACGGTAATAATAATTTTATTGCCTGTAAATTTAACGTATGGTAGCAACATAAATAACCTCTGCTAATGATATATAAAAATTGTATGATAATAATTATTGTTATTATTAAAATTTTTTACAGTAATAATTGTTATTACTATTTTTTTACAGCAACGATAATTTTATTGTAAAATACTTATGATCACAATTTTATAATAATAACAAATAATAATTTATATATTGCTGCCATAAATTTTTATGACATCAAATTTAATATATTTGGCATTAAAAATTATCCCTACTAAATGTAACATTTCTTGTAGTGGTATAATAGAATCATGTCAAATTAATATAATATATGTTTTTTTCTTTGTTTTACTCAATAATGAAACTTGAGGCTTGAACTCAATTGAATTTCATTTTTCATATGTAAATTCAAATATAAATATAATTATTGAATAATTACTTCAATATCACATTCAACATAATATGTATATATTTTTAGAATTAATTAAACTTATAAATATTACAGCATTTGAATTCACTCTACTTAATTCAAATAAAATATATCATGAGTTAAATTTAAATAATTTATGAGTAATTTTAATGGTTTAATTCATGCCTAAAGGTAAAACATAAATTCGTAAAATGTTGCAATTTGTTTCTGATCAAATGATACGTTAAGAATATTACTCACCTTGTAAAACTAGTTTTGAGAGCAATCGACTTGAATAGAAAACTATTAAACTGCCTACTTGCACTTAGATGGGCAAACATGTGAGCCCAGTTAATTGGTTTTCAAGCCCAGCTCAAACTGCTGGGCTGCAAGGGTGACCAATGATAATTGTAAAATCTTAGAGCCCAACTGAACTAATTAAAATCAATTTGCAAAATAGATTAATCAATTAAACTGTTTAAAAATGAAATGTAAAATAGGTTAATCAAACTGTTTAAAGTTGAATTTTTAAAAATTTTGATTATTTAATTTGATTATAATTTTTAAATTTTAAAAAATAATTAATTAACTTTTATATACATATATCCAGAATCCGATGAAGTAAAATAAATTGAAATGATATGATTAAACATTCATTACACTTTTTTAAGAAAAATATGACAAATAATTATTTTTAATTAAGAAAAAAAAATATTTTCATAGCATCTCATACATGTTTTTGCATGTTTCATGAGCACAAGCAATTAAAGAAAAGCTGAGGTCCATTTTCCAAACTTTAATGCTACCATCATTAATAATTGAACCTAAAGTGTGTGTGTGTATATATATATATATAAAATAAAAACCTGCTTCTGCACTTATTTATTTTCTTTAAAACCCATGAATTAAAATACTCCTTAATTAGTAATTAATTACTCCTTAATCAATCCCATGTGGTGGGTTGTGAGGAATGAGCTGTATCATTTACAAAGTTATAAAGGGAAGAAGATTAATTAATAAAATATAATTAATTAGGATCCAAAAGGTGCTCTATGAGGGATGCCTTTTCTTCTTCTTGAATTGGAATTGTGAGAAGTGCTTCTGTACATGTCTTGTTGGCTTTCTACACGCAATTCTTCTTCTTCCTTTGATGTCAATCTTCTTCCTGAAATTCCTTCCCTTCTTTCCTCCATTTCCTCCTCCTTAGTGGTTAAGTTAAAGTTGGTATCCCCATTTTTCTTTATTCCTACTACCTGAATTATATATAAATAAATCAATTAGCTTAAACCATTATCCAAGGAAAAAACAATATTAAATTAATGTAATTAATCTACATGACATCAGTATGGATCACCGGTAAGTTTTCATAAGGCAGCTAATAAAGGGTAAATTTTAAGATAGTATACTAAAAAATAATACCTCGTCTGTTCATAAAAAAAAAAATCTCGTCTACTCATAAAAATTTAATTTTTCTATAAATTATATGTATATGCATTGGAGCGCTCACCAATTTCCCCCTAACACATTGATCATTAAATATTCAAACTCTGATAATCCTTTTGTTTTTAAGAATTTTCAATGAGAAGAATAGAAAAAAAAATTATTCCATTAATGTTCAAATATACATAACCTTATTACCATTCAAATGATCAATTCATTTTTTTTTCTATAATTGCCTTTGATTCGGTTTCAAATTCAAGAAATTACAGTCATGGAGAGTATCAGGGAACTAAAACTCAAATGAATAGAAGAAATTTATATAATTTAGGAAAATTAAAGAGAAGAAAGTAAAACTGACCTTGCATCCGAGAGAACAGAAACGAAAGGGGTCCAAGAGACTTCTTCCACATGTTTCGCATAAATGAGAGACCCCTTTGCTTGAACTAGTCTTAGGCTGTGGTCTTTCATTTAGAAAAAGAACTCTAGCACTGTTTATAACGTAAGTTTGAACTTCACTAATGTCCAAAACATTCTGAATCTCAGCAACCCTAACAACATCATGATACGATGATCTCCTGATCTGTACAAGCACCACCATTCAGGCATTCTTGATCCGTATTAATTGAGCGTTACTGAAAATCAATGAGATACAAAGAGACAGAGAGACAGAGAGAACAAGAACTTTAACTGGATAATCAAGAACTAGAGAGAACAAATACGACATACATACTTGAATAACTATATGATCTTTGTGGCTGGAGGATCGGCAATAGAAGCAAAAGGCTTCGTTCTTGCAATCAAGGCAAAACATATTGCATTCATTACGTGGGGAATCTTGGTGCCTAGGGCAAATGTTGAAAAATGAAGATGACAATAACGATTCTAGCCATGGTGGCACCAGCATTTGTTCCTGTTTGGCAACTGGGAAATTTAGTTATCATACAATGATGATAATAACTAAAAACTACACACATATATAGTCTTTCATTACCATTAACAAGAAATGAGCAAGAAACGGAGGCTCTACTCCACGGAGAAATAGGCGATGAGGGGTTGATTTACATAGGATTCATCAGCAAATTGAAGGAGAAAGATCAAAGAAGACAAGAAAAACCAAGGGCGTAAAAGTTGAGATCAAGGTCTGGTAGATTAAGGTGGGTTTTGAAACGTTGGATTTGAGAAAGAAAAAGAGCAGTGGGAGTGTTTGGAGCTTACGCAAAAGCTTAGGTTCTTGTTTTGCGTTTATTTCTAAGACACACAAAGGTCGGCAATATTTAAGGTTACGTATGGGCTGTTTAATTAATGACCCATTTTTCATTTTTTATTTATTATATATTTCCAGAAATAATTCTGACATGGAATATTCAGTTTCAGGCTAGTAATTTCCCTATGAGATATAGTTTCCAATTCCAGATAAGTTCACAAGTGAAAATTCTCATTCTTGCAGATCTTCGATTCCAATGTATTCTGCTTTATGTCATCAGTCATCTTCTTCTCTAACTTGAAGATGGGCTTAATTTCTTTGAGTTACATCTGAGCCTAGATGTTAAAGAGCCCCAGATAGGACTGTATAGGGTTTGTTCAGAAGTTGATAAGCCCCTTGCATAACTAGACAATTGTTTCCAAAAGGTTTGGGCCAGCTTGGATCCAACGGAGTCTATCAAAACAGACAGAGAGAAAAATATCTAAAGTAAAGAATACAAATAATATTCAAGAACTTTCAATTGAAACAGTATGCTTCTTCAATTGGTTTAATTTTGAGAACATTCTCTCTCTCTCTCTCTCTCTCTCTCTCTCTCTCTCTCTCTCTCTCATGTCTTCTCCAACCACAAGGCTTAATTGTGCTGGATACCTTCGGATTTTTGTAATCAACAATATAAACAAGAGAAGGGCTTTCAAATTAGTTTTGATTTCTTTTTTTTTTTGTTCAAAAAAATTTAAAATACATTATTAATAAGAATTCTTAACAACTACCCAGTAATATGTATAAATCTTGTAATCTAAAATTTTTAATAAAATTTTCACACTAATGTATAGCATTATCATGATGTTGAATATATTATCTATTATTTCAAATATTATCTTCGTGTTATTTATTACTCTAGTATAATATACAGAATGATATTAAAAAAGTGTTATTAAAAGTTTAAATTTATTACAGTGTGAAATTTATTTTTTTGGATAAAACTAAATGCTGAAAGTGTAAGAAGGAACTTCCAATAAATTAAGCACTCTACTCCATGAACCTCCACTAAGTGATTTAATTTAACATTTCAAGTATTTTTCATTAAATTAATAATCTAATTAATGAAGATTTATTTCATAATATAAGAAATTAAAAATTTTAATCTTAAAATTCTCTTCCTCTTTAAATAATTCAAATTATGATCACAAGACTCTATGAGAAGGACAAAATGTTGTTTGATCTAATAAACTAATAATAATATACCATACCTTCAAAATTGTAATTAATACTTTTCTAAATTTGTTGGTAAATATTAGGCTTATCTAAGATATATAAAAGCTTGGTGTATATATATATAATACTCTTTGAATTTTATAAAAATTTAGTGACACTCTAATCTTTTTGTCAAATGGCTTTAATTGAAAACTTAAACTCGAGAAATCATAGCTCTAATTTAATAATTTTAATATATAAATAATATTAATTTATATATATATATATATTAATTTTAATATATGAAAATTAAATAAAATTTTAATTTTTTATTAGTGATTTCATATTTTATTTTTATATATTTTATTTTTTGTAAATTAAATATTATTTTATATTTTTTATTAATTTTTTATCTCTCAAAATTTTTAATAAATATTTTATAATAAAAATAATAAAAATATAGTAATATAATAGGAATATTGCTTAAAGATATAAAATCATTTAAAGTTATTCAATTATATAATTATTTTTATCATTTTACATATTAAAATTTTGTTATATAATTAAAATAACAGAAAAAAAGAATTAAATGAAAAATGCCATGAATAATACTATAGATAATGCCACGTGATAATACTATGAAAAATAATATCATATAACAAAATTGAAAATACTTTTTTACTTTATATATAATTTTGTGCGTATTAATCGTGACATTTAAGATGGGTGTAAAACATAAATTAAAATTTTCCTAAATTTTGAAGAATGTGATTTATTATATTAGTATAATCTCAATTGATTTCATTTTTTAATAAATTATTATCATTTTAAAAAATTAAATATAATTTTTAGAAAAATCTCAATCACATCTAGTTTAAAAAAAAATTAAAGGGTGAAAATCATTTAAGCATGAGCTAGATCTAAATCTATGAAACATAGATGGAAGAGAAGAGTTGATTTTTGCCCCACTTCCAGGTTGTCCATATAGGCTGACATTGAAAGCCAGCTGGGACCAATTCAAGCAACTTGAGAAATTATTTTAATTTTAATCATTTTCAAAATTTTAATATATTTATTATAATTTATTAAATTTAAAATTTAATATATGTCATACTGGATTAGAGATAATTTGGATTAATTTGGGGCTGTGAGTTTGCAATATGAAACTATCTACATTAATTTCACAATATCATTAAAAATTTGGATACTGACATTTGATTTGGGTTTAATTTTAGTACAAATTATTAATAAATTATAAATTTTAAATAATATCATTAATTCACTGTACATTTTAAGAACTTTTAATGATGATTTGAAATAATATTATTTTATAAATTATTTAAATTCACACTTAAATAACATGTTATTCATGCTTATAAAGTTTAATATATATTCATAATTCTAATCAATTGAACAAAATATAATTTTATCAAATTTAAATTTTATATTTCAAATTCTCCCATCCAAACACACCCCTGAAACTTCCCATTAAATATATAACATATTAGTGGGAATACCTGTACTGTCCTAAGAGATAGAAAAAATTCATATAGATTTAATTAGGTCATTAAATTGTTATTAATTAAAAAAATTATTTTTTTAATTAAAATAATTTTAATATTACTATTTAAAATATTAAAACTCTAAAATCTTGGCAATAAATTTTGATAAAAAAAGTTAGCATTACTTTAAGAACAATAGTCTTAACGGTCATAAGTTATTATTTATTTATGATAATAATAATTATTATTCTTGTTATTATTGTTATTAAATCATTTTAATATAATAAAATAAAATAATATTAAAATAAATTAAAATTTATTAAATATATAAAAGGGAAAGAGAAAACTTTTAAGTATTAATTTTCTTTCAAAGTAAATATGAGTTTTGATTTTACTGTTATTGAAGTTTTCAAATTAAAAATTAAGTAACATGATAATGTATGATAATTATATTTAGTAATTATATATTACAGCTGTTTAGAAAATATAAAAAAAATTTAATGTTGACTTTTCTCTTTAAAAAAAAAAAATAATGCATAGATATTACCTTTAATAATTAAACATGTTTAAAAGAAAATTTAATAATTAATTTATCACAAAAATTCAAATATTCTCTATGCTTGGTTCTAATTTTGAGCATATATTTTTAAAAAAATTAGACTTTTAATTGTGGCAATAATTGAAGAGTCTTGATAATGTTCATTATTTTTGAAATTAAACGTCTTGAATTGACAAATCATCAACTATTAAATATTAAATTTAATTACAATAAATATGTTTAAAAATATTTCATTAAACGATTTTGATTTTCATTTAAAAATTAAAAAAATTAAATTAAAAAAATATATGTCTTAATTTTATTGTCATTGAACTTTTCAAATTAAAAATTAGAAAATCTCATAATAAATGATAATTATGTTTAGTAATTAATACATTTTTATTATTTGAATATGAAAAATCAAATTAATTAAAGATTGTATTTAAAAAATTAAATTATATTATAATTATATATTACAACTATTTAGAAAATATATAAAAAATTATAACTCATTCTTTAAAAAAAAAATTTAAGCAAACAATTGTCTAAATCTCATAAAATATTATATAAAAAGCTTTCAATATAGAAAAATTATTATACATACATTAATTTTTTACTATCATAATGGGAGCCATATAAAATTCACCACAAATAAAAGTGAAATCATTTTACATATACAGATACATCGGTTTCATTATATAATTTTCCGGTTTTCCCTCTCAACACTAACAAGACAAAACTAAATACCATCCTTCACGCAATCTCTACTTCCTCACATCAGTTAAAAAATCCACATCTTTTCTTTTCAATCATACTCTTTCTCAATTCTCATGTGTGATCCAAATACGTTAAATAAACAAATTTTTTTTTTCCCTTTCACGGTTGATTGTAATGTACAATCTTTAAACAACTTGCCTTCACAGAAACATATTCTCAGAAATAACTTGCCATATTTTGCTTATTTCTGTTGCAGATAGAAACAAAGAAAGCTTCACTTCAACCATCCTTTCTGTTTATATATAGTTGTTATTCTTTTCTGCCACTACATGATTCTATTGAATCTTTGAAGTGGGTATCTAGCCGTTCTCCTTTTTTGGATGGGAAAGTTTTGTGTTCTTGTTGTGTGTGTTGTGTTCTTGGTTTTTCTGCTTCAAGAAGGGATTGCCACAACTGCAAGAACCCAGGATGGATCAGAATCTTGGGGATATGTAGAAGTGAGACCTAGTAAGCAACGACTGTATATATATAGTTTACATTTCCTTGTGCTTGTTTTTTTTATACGCTTTGAAACAGAATTGTTAATGGAAATGTGTTCATCTTGGCTTGTGTTGAATTAAACAGAGGCACACATGTTTTGGTGGCTTTATAAAAGTCCTTACAGAGTTGAAAATCCATCCAAGCCATGGCCAGTCATTCTTTGGTTGCAGGGTGGACCTGTATGTTTCAATATTTGGTACTTTATTCATTTTCCAAGCTTATGATTAGTTCTTTATTTACTTTCTCGGTTATTTTTTTTTTATTTAAAACAGGGAGCATCAGGTGTTGGTTTAGGGAATTTTGAAGAAATTGGGCCACTGGATGTCAATCTAAAGCCAAGAAATTCAACATGGCTAAGAATGGCTGATCTCTTGTTTGTGGTAATTCAGCTTCTTAACTCTCCTTAATCATAAATTTTATTTTATTTATTAATATGTTTTTCTTGGACATGATGCAGGATAATCCAGTAGGTACAGGATACAGTTTTGTGGAAGAATCAAATTTATTTGTGAAAACTGATGAAGAGGCAGCAACTGATTTAACCACATTGTTGGAGGAAATATTTAACAGAAACGTGAGTCTGCAGAAAAGTCCTTTGTATATAGTGGCAGAGTCTTATGGAGGCAAATTTGCAGTAACCCTTGGATTGTCAGCTCATAAAGCTATAGAAGCAGGCAAATTAAAGGCTAAACTTGGAGGTAATTTCTTGTTATTCAATTCTCTTTAATTACTATATAATCATGATTATATTATGATATTCTAAATTACTCTTCAATGTTCAGGAGTGGTATTGGGTGATTCTTGGATCTCCCCAGAAGATTTTGTGGTAAGTTCAGTATTAATCAAGCACATTTGTAATCGAAGTTCTGCAATTTTCTTAATATTCTAAGATTTAATTCTAATTTTTCCAGCTTTCATGGGGTCCTCTTCTCAAAGATGTCTCAAGACTAGATAACAATGGTGTTGAGAAGGCAAACAGGTCTATAATGTTCATTAATTTCTAGATCAAAACTAGCTAGATAAATAATAATCAATCTTAAGAATAGAACTTCCTTCATTATCTAACAAATCCCATTGTAAAACAGTCTAGCAGAGAAGATTAAGCAGCAAATCCGCGACGGTCAGTATGTTTCTGCAACAGATTCTTGGGCTGAACTTGAGGGAGCAATTAGCAGAAGCAGCAATTCAGTGGTACCTATAATCCTATAAACATAAAAAAAATTTCAATTTCAATTCTTACCATATAAGAACTTAATTTTGTGTCATTTCTGGCATATTCAGGATTTCTATAATTTTCTTTTAGATTCTGGAATGGACCCAGTATCTCTAACAGCAGCAGAATTATCACAAGGAAGAGCAATGAAGAGGTATATCAGATACCTTAGCTCCTTGAGGTCATCTCCTGATGGTGATGGTGATATCGATAGCTTGATGAATGGTGTAATTAAACAGAAGCTAAAGATTATTCCAAATAACATCAGGTATGATTTTCTTCTCCTTTAAGTAATTATCTTGCTTAATGATAAATAGTCTACCATTAGAAGGATAAACTTGGTGTTTACAGCTGGGGAGGACAGGCAGGTGAAGTGTTCACTAATCTGGCAGGTGATTTCATGAGGCCAAGGATTAATGAGGTACTAATAATTTTTACAAAAGCGAATTGAATCGAAAAAAATAAAAAAAAAAACTGAATATTTATGAAATAAATTAAAATTTAACAAAATCTCAAATCAAAATAAAATCAAATTAAATTACCTAATAAATTAAAATTTTGAAATAGGACGGTTTGATTCAAAAATTCAGTTGAAATCAAATTTTGCTTATGGAGTAGTAATTCTATTTCTAATCATGAAAATATTAAGTTTTTAGTTCAATTTTTTACCTTTTTTGAATCGAATTGAAATAAATAAATTATATACATATATTTTTATAAATTTTGAATTGAATTAAACCAAATTACTTGATAAACCAAACCAAATTTCCAAAGCATGACAATTCAGTTCAAACTAAAAATTTCTTGCCCCTAAATGACAATTAATTGGAATTCACATTTTATAAAGAGAAATTTGAATAAATTTACACTTCATTGATTGAGTCATTTCTTTATGTGCTGGTAGGTGGATGAGCTTGTAGCTAAAGGGGTGAATGTGACTGTATACAATGGGCAAGTAAGAATTCCTTTTACCCTCTAATTATCTTCTGTAATAGTTTTTAAGATAACATTTAGTGTTTGACCCTAATCAAGACACTATCTCTTTTATTTATATTATTTGGTAGTATAATATTTATATTAGTACTTAGAGATTGAGTGAGCATTTTAATTAGAATCAACAAAATGATGCAAATAGATTTACGTTTAGCAGCTATTTTTATCAAACACTTTTACTTTAAATCACTGTATAAACAGCTAGAAATTATTAATTGTTACTAAAATAGTTAACAGATATTAAAACAGATAATATTGTCAAATAAAGTGAATATTGACAATAACTATATGGTAGCTAAAGATAAGCATTCAAGTGCCTGTTTGGCGTTGAATTTGGAGGATCTAAACTGCTTTTATGAATAAAAATACTATTTTAAATGCTGTTAAAAAAAATAGTTTGAAAAAAAAATTATTTTATTATTTTAGTATTCTTATAACTACAACTTATCAAATTAATTTTAAATCATTTTTTAATACTGTCTAAATAAAATATTTAAAAAAATAATTTTTTTAACAGCAATACCAAATAAGCCCTAAGAATGAATTTGTCTCCACTAGAGTCTAGACCACCCATGTACAATAACATTTTCTCTCTTTGTTTTTGTCTTTATTTTAAATTTTCAATATTTAAAATTTTAATTTACTAAATTGTAAGATAAACACTTTGTTATTATATTATTAATTTTTAATAAAATCATTTGATTGGCAAAATATAAAACATAATTCTATAATTTTAACTTTTTTTAATTAATTTCTAACAATATATTTTTTTTTATTGTAGCTTGATTTGATATGTGCAACCAAGGGCACTCAAGCATGGGTTCAAAAACTCAAGTAATAGAAGATTTAAATTTGAACTCATAACACCCCTATTTAATTACTAATGAATATTATTTTTTTTTTGGTCATCTTTAATTAGAGTAATTTATTTATGTTTTAATTATCAGGTGGGAAGGGCTTCCCACCTTCTTGAAGATGGGCAGAACCCCTCTTTACTGTGGTGATGATATTCTCACAAGAGGATTTACCAAATCTTACAAAAACTTCCATTTTTATTGGATTCTTGGAGCTGGCCATTTTGTAAGTGAACAAAACTTATATTTCTTCACATCAAACATTGCAATTCTGTCATATCATGTGATCTGTAATCATTAGGGATGGTAATCAATCAGATCTTTATAAGTGTTCGATTTAGATTGCAATGATTCTCCTTATGATTAAGAGAAGTGTGATTACAGCTCTATTGAATTGATCATAATCTAGAATATTAAATAATAGTAATAAATTGTCTTAATGGTAATGTAATCATCACTGGCATAGCTAGCTAAGCTATGATGCCATGATTGGCCAGCTGGGTGTTTGTTGGTAGATCGATATTTTTATTTTTTAAGTGATAAAGTCTTGATTATCATTGATCTGCAGAAAGGAAGTTCTTGAAATCTTCCATTTTAGTGATTTTAAAACTAAATTATTTAGTGATATTGTTGTTGTTTTTTAAGCATTAATTTACAACTAATTGCTTAATTAGTATGCTTTTTCTTTGTAATTTATTTATTTTTAGGATTTCAATCAGTCAAAAGGTAAATAAATTAATCAAATTTGATAAAAATAATTTTTAAAATTCAAGTGGTGAATATTAATATATTATAAAAAGCTAAAATTTTCGATTTTTAACACTTACAATGTACTTATCAAACCAAGCATACCCAAATAAAAAGCTCATCATTGGTTGTATATATCAAGCAATTGAGTGCTTTTTTTTATATGGGTGCAGGTACCAGTAGACCAACCCTGCATAGCATTAAACATGGTGGGGGTAATCACAGAGTCGCCAGCAGCAGCAGCTTCTGCAGAGGAAAGACAAGGAGAATTGTTCACAAATAATGACACCGAACATGAAGTCAAGAAGAAATGGAGTGAGAAAAATACACTATACAAAAGCTGATTCAACAAGCAAAACCAGTACACAGTAGGACAAACTCACACACAGCAGAGGCAATGATATATATATATATATATAGACTGGCTGGATCAAATAGATTGTTTTCTTTTTAGATAAGAAATAATTTATTTTTCCCATTATTATTTTATTTTTAATTGACCATTCTTATTAAATTCCTTGATTTAAATAGTTTATTATTTTTCTTAACTGTAAATATGAGCACTACAAATATCATGTTTGATATAATTTGTATATAAACAATCTTAGTGGTGCTACTCGCCCCATAAAACTAGCTCGAGAGACGATCCATCGCCCAAGTATTAAATGGACGTCAAGACACCTAGATAAAGAAGGGGAGATCTCCCTCTCTCGTATAGAATTCCGAGATACTCACATGATCGAGATATTCGGAGATATCTCCTATCACAACTCATAATCCTAATTCTAATGGGAGTCTAATTAATGCCATATATACATGGGATGAAGATTGTCAAGTATGTATAATTTAATCTTATTTTCTCATTCTCGATTCTCATTATCAGTGCTTGTTAACTAACCCACTTAGTTTTTTGGATATATTTTAATTATAAAAGTTCATTTAGTATTTTTTATATATTTTAATTATAAAAGTTTTATAATAAATAATTTTTTATGATTTTTAAAATTTCTTACTTATAATTTTAAACAGACTCTTACACTTTGTTTCATAAAAAATAACTTTTATATATAAAATATTTTTTATAAAAATATTTTTTGTTATTTGGTTGTAATGTTAAATTAATAATATTTATTTATTTCATATATGTATAAGTGTATTCACATTTTAATAAAATTTTAATAAGATTTTCAAAGTTTAAAAAATATAAAATGATTTCCTATTTTGAAAAATGAAAGTCGTTTTCCTTAAAAATGAATTAATTTTCCTTCGATAGAAAAAATATTTTTCATTAACTAATTTTACTGAGTGCTTCCAAACACTGAAAAATACGAATGAAACAAACAGAGTTCTGAAAATTTTTCATATCTGAATTTGAATTCCTCAATTCGCAGCTAATAAATTAGGCACATTTAATGGTGGCCAAAAAAAACAGGCACATTAAAGTGAAAACAAAATAGTAGACCACATGAGAAAGACCCCTTGCACTTTTGAAAAGGTTTCCCCAGTAGGGTCCTTTCCTTTATTTCATTTTCTTGGGATCTTCTTCAGATGCTCCAAAGGCAAATATTTTAATTGATACCCAAAAATATATATAAAAAAAACTACAATATAATTAAATTAAAAAAAAAAATACCACAACAAAGTTAATCCAATTGATAAGAAGGAGATTTGAGAGTTCTCCTTTCTAGCTAATTAGAGTTTAACTTTGTTGTGAGCAATTTATAATTATTTATTCTGAATGCATCAAATCGATATGAGGAAATTCGTCTCAAAAATCGCTTGGAAGAAGATTCAAGCTCAGTGTGGGAGTTGGTTGGCTCGAGAATACTTAAATATATTAAAAAAATATAAAAAGAGATAAAATAAAGTAGTATTAAAAAAATTTGTTTGGTTGTTGAGAATATGTTTATGAATATAAAATCTTAAAAGATACAAAGTTTTAAATAATATATTTCATTCATTTTTATTTTTTATAATAAGAAATAAAATATATATGGTATATTATCAGTAAAGGACAAATCATACTTTTATATAAATATTAATCAATTCATTGACTTTTCCTAATTATTCACATTATCTTTTTATGATCATGTAATTGTTTAACATGGATCAAAATATATATAATTTTTTTTAAGAGAGTAGGTGATTGCATAGTGAAATATTTGAAAGAGAGAGAAAAATGTACCATTTTTTAATATTCCAAAACAAATCAGACACCCTTTTCCTTTTGCAGAAGCAGCAAGCAAAGACCCACCATGTGAAGCTAAATATTTTAGCAAATTTGATGTTTTGGTTACATTTGTGTCACCCACAGTGTGTCACCTACCTTTCATAGCATCTGGGATGTATATGGTTTTCCTTTCCACCATTTCATGCCTGAACTTTATTATAAAAAAGGATAATCGCGTGATATTTTAAATTTTTAAAATATGTTATAACACATCTCAATTTTTATAAATATTTCTCTTACAGGAATTGAGTCGTCTCATGAGATGAATTGAGATATTCTTTTATAAAATTAAAATATAAATTTATATATTCAACTATTTTTTTTATATATAATTCATCTTATTTAAAATTCAAATTCAAAACACTTTCCATTTATCTAATTGTGAGTTATAGAATTTTTTTTTCTCAATTGAGTACAACTCAAATTTAAGATGTGACAGCCTAGCAACATAAATCACACAATCATGGAGATAAGATAAAAACTAAATTGCCGGTGATGATACTGAGCTAACAGTCATAGAATTTGCAAGCTCTTTATTCATTTTTTTGTTGTTAATTGCCGTTTTTGCGACGGTCAAGTGAAATTAGGCTTCATCATGTGTCGTACGGTTTAGAAACTCCTCTCCTTTATAGCCGCCTTTGTTTTTGCTGCATGTTTACATCCAACCTTAGCAAAACCAGTGAGCATACTTTTTTTTTTTTCCATCTTTTTAAATTCCTTTTCAGTCTTTCTTTATTCTTTTTGGGTGAATATTAGATCATTAGCTTGTATTTACCTGCATTTGTTTTTTTTTTTTTTTATAAATTCTGTCTGAGATTCAGAGCTGGAATTAAAGAAAAAAGCTTCTTTAATCATCAATTTTGTTTGCTTTTGTGTGTATGTTTTCTTCAATAGTTGCATGATTCTGACCAAGCTGTGAAGTGAGTGTCGGTCTCTGTTCTTTTTTAAATGGAAAACTTTCTTCTCTTTTCCCTCTCTCTTCTCCTCTTGAATCCTCTGCTTCATGGAGGAATAGCCATTGCTGGAAAAACAAAAGATGGATTAGAAGAATGGGGATATGCTCGAGTCAGACCCAGTAAGCAAAATGTTCTATATGATTATTATTTCCTTTTTTTGAAAATTTTCAATTGTTTTGAAGCTTAAATATGTTTGAATTGTGATAAAACAGAAGCACACATGTTTTGGTGGCTTTATAGAAGTCCAAACAGAGTTGAGAATCCCTCCAAGCCATGGCCTATCATTCTCTGGCTACAGGGAGGACCTGTGAGTAATCTGTTTATCATAAAGCAATGAATTGCTTCTTTGATGGAAACCCAGATATCTATTTTCTCTGTAGATCATTCTCTGTATTGAATTTTGGCCTTTTTTTTTTGTCATTTTATTGAATTATTTTGATTGGTAATATAGGGTGCATCAGGTGTTTCTATAGGGAATTTCCAGGAGGTTGGTCCATTGGACATTGATTTTAAACCTCGAAATTCTACATGGCTTCAAGTAGCTGATCTCTTGTTTGTAGTAAGTAAAGCTATAATCAAAATTATGCTCTAAATTTCTTGATTTTCTTTAGCATTAATGGGATTTCAATTTTGATAAAAAAAAATGTAGGACAATCCAGTTGGAACAGGATTCAGTTTCGTGGAGGACAAAGAACTGTTGGTGAAAAGTGATGTGGAGGCAGCAGCTGATTTAACTATAATGTTGCAGAAGATTTTTAATAGAAATAAGAGCCTGCAAAAGAGTCCTCTGTACATTGTTGCAGAGTCTTATGGAGGAAAATATGCAGTCACTCTTGCACTGTCTGCTCTAAAAGCCATTGAAGCAGGGAAATTGAATCTTAATCTTGGAGGTAATTGCTTGTGAACAATCTTCAACAGGCAGAATTTATTTACTTTAAATTCTTGGTAATGAATTCTTTACTTTCTGGTGATGAATTCTTGGTAACTTAATTAGGAGTGGCATTGGGTGACAGTTGGATTTCTCCTGAAGATTTTGTGGTAAGTGATCTTATTTGCATTATAGCTTTTGCTTCCAGGAATAGTTGTAAATTATAATCATGATCTTAATATTGTAGCTTTCATGGGGTCCTCTTCTGAAAGATATATCGCGGCTAGACAAGAAAGATTTTGAGATTGTAGACAGGTCTTGATTTCTTCTTTCTTGATGATCAAAATTCTAGAACTAGTTTTATATACTGTGACAGCAGGGTTTGATTGTTGTTGTTATCTAACAAACCCATTTTAATTAATCAACAGTGTGGCCCAGAAGATTAAGCAACAAATCAGAGAAGGTCTCTATGTTAATGCAACGGGTTCTTGGAGTGAACTTGAAAATTTGATAGTCCAAAGAAGCGGCAATGTGGTACTGCTTTTCTTGGTTAATTACGTTTTAATCAAGTTTACTTCAGAAAAAAATTAAAAAAAAAATGTTTATTTAAATTCAAGCATTTTTCCTTTATGGGTTGCAGGATTTTTATAATTTTATGATGGCTGATGCAGTATCTGATTCATCATCCATGGCAGCTTCAAGAACAAGGCAATTATCTAAGGAAATTGCATTGAAGAAATACTCTAAATATCTAAATTCTATGAGGTCTATTCCAGGTGATAGTGATAATGATGATGAAGAAAGTGATTTTATAAGTATAATTAGAAAGAAACTCAAGATTATCCCTCATGATATCACGTAATTTATCTTCTCCCTCAATTAATTAATTAATTAATTAATTGTTGATGTTTATTAAAAAAAAATAAATTGAAGTATATGATTGTTTTGTTTACAGATTCGGTCAACAGGATGGTTTAGTTTTTGATGCATTGGCAGGTGATTTTATGAAAGCAAGAATTAAAGAGGTATTATTTAATAAAATTAGCATTTAAAATGAGAGTTTTAATACAATAATAACTATTTTTTTAGAAAATTTTTTAGTATTTAATATATATATATATATGAACAGTATTTGTGTAAATTTGATCTATCATAAGCACATTTTGTTTATTTTATATATTAATTTTATCATGTATTTTATATCTTAAATCACGATAAATTAAGTTTAAATAAAATCTTTAATTATTTTATGATATATAAATTTTACCATTTTTATATTAAAGGCTGATATTACTATTAAAATTGCTTTTAAAAAAACACTTTTCAAATATATTAATTAAAAGTATTAAAAATTAATTTAAAATTAAATTTGTATATTCTAGTAATAAGTTCTTTTAAATAATAAAATAATTTTTTCAAATTATTTTTTTTAACAGCTAGAATATAAAAAGCACTTTTTTTGTTAATTCAGAAATCTAATGTCAAACAAGCCTTAATCTTACTATATAAATCCATTAAATTTTGATATTTGGCAGGTTGATGAGCTTTTAGCTAAAGGGATAAATGTGACTATATATAATGGGCAGGTATGAGATATGGATTAACATTTGATATCTCTTAAGTATTATTACAATTATTATCATATAATCACATTATTTCTTTATTTAAAACAAAATAAATTGGGTTGTTGTAGCTTGATCTGATTTGTGCAACAAAGGGGACGGAAGCATGGGTTGAGAAGCTTAAGTAAGAGTTTAATCTTTCTTTTTTTTTTTTAATATTGAAAGGTAAATGGATTTATTAATGGAAATTTTATAATTTGGCCTTTAGGTTTTACCCTATAGTATACTTTGATCCTTAAATTTTAAAATTTTAATTATTTAGGCTCAACTATATTATATTTTAGTTCTTTAATTTTTAAAAATTAATTATTTAGTCCCTAAATTTTTTACTATATCCCATTTTAGTCCTTGTAATTTTAATATATAAAATAATTTAATTTTTTCATCGATGGATAAAATTGTTGTAAATATTAAAATTGTAGGGACTAAATTATTCTATTTTTAAAATTAAAGAGACTAAATAATTCATTTATCAAAATTCAGAGTTTAATGCGTAATATAGTACAAAACTGAGGGACTAAATGATTAACTTCTCAAAATCTAGAGACTAAAATGTAATATAGAGTAAAACCTAAGGACCAAATTGTAAATTTCCATTTATTAATTAATTCTGTGTCATTTTTTAGGTGGGAAGGGCTGCAGAACTTTCAAAGCAAGGACAGAATTCCTTTATTTTGTGGTAAAGACAGGCTTGTTAGAGGATTCACCAAGTCATACAAGAATTTACACTTCTATTGGATTCTTGGAGCTGGCCATTTTGTAAGTCAGAAATTATATTCACATCATAAACAGAATCCCTTTTTTTTTCCTCTCTTTTTATCTTATCATGATATCGATGCTTTAGTTTTGTGTGTCATCACTGTCAGTCTGTCTCAACTCAAAATATTCTCTAATATCATGATTACACCATTATTACTGCCACATTCTGATGATTCCATCATACTTATATAATGGGGCCATGCATTAATACATCAAGTGCATTGAGTGTTTCTCCATTATTATTCCACATGGATCTGGAATGGAGTATTTCTTTCTCTTTCACCTATCTTTTAGAGGTGAATTAGACATTCTTCTTAAAATGATATTGGAGCCTCTCCATGTTGAGTCTTTCAAAAATGTTATATTCTCTGAGTTTCTAATCCTTTCGTTGAGTTTGCTTTTGGAATGAATTAAGCTTGACCCATTATAGTGAAAAGGATATTAGCACCAGCAAACTGGATGAAGACAATGAAATTTGAAAAGGAAAACGCCAGGATAGAAAAGAAAAGGAAGAAAAAGAGAATGACATCATCTAAATTTACATGCATGCAACTGTTTTGTACTTGTATTATTGTATGCATGACGTTGGAGATAGAATTTTTTATTTATAGAGTGAACATTGATGGTGAAAATACGACTGATATCTGTAGAAACCAGATCAGAAGAGAATATAGATGGATAGATAGACCCATCAGATCACTGACAAAGAGAGAATATTTTTAAAAAATCTAAAAAATTAAACAGGGATTCCCATCTTCTGATAATTATTTTCTTTTATTTTTGGTTTGGTTGAATTATTACAGGTTCCAGTGGATGAGCCCTGCATTACAATAAAGATGATAAGTGCCATAACACAATCGCCTGCAGTGCTATCTAGTTAGAAAGTTGACAAGAATTAGCAGCAAAACGAGGAGGGGGAAGCTAGATTAGATATTAAGGATATTAATTGCATACACATGATGATATGCTATTTCCAATAAAATTAATTAATTCCCTTCTTTTTGTTACTATATTTATTCTTTTTCTTTGAATTTATTCATTTTACTTACTTTAATTTAGCATCCTCCATTAAAGGAGCTCTTTGTTTTTAGCTATATTTTTGTGGGAAGGAAGGCTCGTCATCAGAGAAGAAAATTAATGGCTATACTTCAAAAGTTATTCCACACTTTTAATCATTCAGCATTATAAGATTTCAAGTTCGATTTCCAACTAACATTTAATTATATATAAAAAAAATTTTAGAATAAAATAAATTATAAATTTTTTTTTTTTAAAAATTATTATTACACACATGAATTTTTTTTTTATTGTATTGCTATTAAAATAATAAAATTTTGATAAAGTAATTTACTTTAGTATATTCTTCTTGAATTTTTATTTTTTTTATAATAATTATTTTTTTATATAAATTAAAATAAAGCGACGTACAATGAAAAACGACACCATTTGCCCAACGCAAAGACGAAAATTTCAGGCTTTTCGCATTACCGATGTAAACTTAACGTCGTTATTATCATCGCTAAAACGTCATTATAACGACGTTCCGTCCGCTTTGGCGACACTAATCAACGTCTCTCTTGAGACATTACATTTTAACTTATCTTATTCACAAAATAATTATTTTCATGTGGATTATACATCACAAATTTGATTATTTCAACTTTGGTTAAACTTAAACTCAAGTATTACTCAGCTAGCACACAAAAGAGGTAAATTACATAAATGATGCCTCAACTTAGAGGTATGTAATAATAAGATATATAAATTTCAATTTGTAACATAAAATTTCTAATCTTTAATTTAAGGAACATAAATTCTTAATGAATTTTAGTAGCCAAATTATAGATTATTTATACTAATGTGATATTTATCAAATTAAAAAAAATTATATTTTCTCAATTAATAGCTTCGAGTAAATAAATTATATATGACTGTAGTAAATAAATTATATATGGCTGTAGTTTCAGTGCAATCTGAATTAGAACAAGTGAGAGAAGAATGGGTGAAAAATTAATTTAAAATATTATTTTTAATTAATTATTTTTTGTTCGACATGACAAGTTAGCCGAAAGAAAACATAATTTTTTTAATCTGACAAGTGACACATCAAAAAAACATAATTTAAAAATCTGTTATTCAAGGTCATAAGGAGATTTCATATTATTTAAATTAAATATTAGAAAATTTTATATTATAAATTAAAGTTATTTAAGTACAATACTATTACATACTTCTTAGTTGAAATACCGTCTATATAATTTACCCAAACAAAAATATGAAGAATGAAACAAAGTGATGCAAAGTAAATCAAAATGCCTGGCATTTTGATGATGGAAGCTCCAATTCAGACCAATTCATGAAACAAGCCCTACCTGTTTGTTCATCCACAAATGAGCCCTCCCGGTTGAAGGAAATATGGGTATTTCATCAGGCCTTTTTTTTAATGGTATCTTTGGTTCAATTAATTATCATAATAATGAAAAATTAACGAGAAAAGCAAATACAAGAAATGAGTTTCGTAGAATTTAACACTCACATTATTCAGATTACAGAAGACTGCACTTTGATCATACATTTTGTAGCCTTGGAATTGAAAATTTCCTATAAACTCACTATTTCACATAGGATGTGATCCAAAATTACATTTGATATTCCCACATAGGGTAAACCATATATATTACAAAATATACATACAGCCTACATAATTAAGGAAAAGGAACATGAATATTCTATCCAAATATACATCACTCAAATAATGAACCAAAGAAGAAAAGAAAAGAAAAGCACTGCAGGATTTTATGCACTTGAAACCTCATATGGCCACCCAAAGCTACATATCACCTCACTCAATCTTTTCTATTATTTCCAACCTGGTTTTCCTCTTCCAACCTTTCATTGTAGCAACAAGGTTAATCAACCCAACAATTTGATTCTTAGAATATTCCTGCAAGAACAAGGTACTCTCACATTCAGAACATCATCTAACCACTCATTTTAAACTATAAATAACACTTCCACGGTGCAAAGCTGTCTTACTGGGTGAGCACGGGCCCAGTGCACATACTCAGTTTCTGGAAGGTAGTAAGCCTGTATGAGCACAGAAAGTGAGAACTACTATTAGTAATCACAATAGTAGATTCTATCCAACAGAACATATCTTTTTAACTGATTTAAGTGTACAATTCAAGCTGCAAGCCACGGGTCTAATCCTATTTGCGTCTATCTAAATACATATTAGTGAAGCTGAAGCTCGCATAAAATTAGAGAGCTTACACATGGATGCTGAACTGTAGATAATTATTTATGAATTACTTGGGGAAAACCTTAAATTGACTTATTGCTGGTCGAACTAATCATATACAATATAATTCACGCCAAACACAAGTTGGATTTTCATCATTGTCCTTGTTTTTATTGTCTTTGTCTTCTCTTGATTGTTTTTTCTTAATTTACATTCCTAACATTTATTACTACCATTCAGATTCCAATATTACAAAAAATTGATTGTAAAACAAAACACTAAAACAAACATATGCACATACTAGATATACTATGCCAGTGCCATCACATAAGCTTTCTCCTTCATTTTGTGTCCATTTTAAAAATACACCATCTTAATTTTACCCATTCTTACCTTAATGAAAGTTTCAACTAATTGTAACTTTGGCTTCACATTTATGGAGACAAAATGTTGCAAGCCATTGATCAAAACCTGAAAGGAACAGACGGCATTTTAACAAGCTGCATGCAAAATGAGCAAAGGGAAATCCTCTTACAGTTATAGGGAAGAAGAGGGAAAAAAAGAACACCTGAAGATCCAATGACATGAGAGCTCGGCCTTCATCAGTACACTTCTTCACCCGTGAGAGACCTTCAATGAGAGTTTCAGCCACAATTTCGAGACCATGTTCTAGAAGGAGGTCCTGAACCTAGGAAGAGAAACATGGCTGAAATAAGTTAAACAATCACATATTGACCAACTTAAAAAGGCTTTCTTCCTAGTCCCCAGTATCACATGAATTCTTAACATACAAGACTCAAGTCAATAAATCCATGGCAGACACGAATGGAAGTTAACAAGTTATTAAGACATAATTTTCTCCTATACAAGTTCTCTTGTGCCATGAAAAACAAGCCATTTGTGAAATATATAGCTTGTTGAATATGTGAATCAAAGATTTCACAGTATTTTATTTCTGCAGCTTATTTTGAAAAACACAATATAAAATATGAGATATTACTCCCTTTTAGTACTTAGCACTAATTACTTCACTTAAAAACTAATTACTTCACTTAAAAACAGAATGAATCAACATAATTATAAACATGCTAATGGGAATGAACGTGGAGATTGAAATCTATGCAACTCAACTAGCACATCAACCATTCAAGAGTTGCCCATTCATTTATCCACCTATTTACAAGTGCATACTTATATCTGCAATTTGACACATCCATTTAATCAAGAAAGCAACATAATCTAATGGACATTAATCTAGTGAAAATGAAGAGTCACCCAATAATATAGTATGAACTTCTAGAATGAATACAAAATTTGACAGGAACTGCCTGATGAATTGTAGCACCAGCTATTACCTCCTTGTGGATTCCTCCATGAGCAAGCCTCGTTTTATAGTGCTTAAATTCTCCCAACAACAAATCAACGTACCTAAAAATATACGTCAGAGAACTTGTCAATTGGCAGTAGCAAATTTACATGAATAGTTAATTAATTTGCTAACTTGCTTGCAGCTTGCTAGGAAGATGGGAAGAATATAAGAGAACTAGTTCAAAAGATATAAAATATCAAAAGCTAACAGACATGAAAAGTTATTTCATTAATATAGTGACTAACATAAAGCCAAAAGAGTAAATAGATACAGTTCAAACTTTTTGTTGCAAAGAACAAGGCAGAAAAAGGGCAGCGACTAATGCCATCAGAAAAAGTCTCATCCACAATCATGTAATGAAAACTTGGCCCCAAGTAAATTAAACTCGGCCAAAATAGAGAAAACACTCAAATTGTTGGGCCCAGATTGAGGCACTGAGTTTAGTTCAACATGGACGTCTTCGATGAAACCACAGAATCATGGCAAAGGATACATGCACTAACAGCATGATGACAGATGACCTATAAAACAATATTATCCAATAACTGAATTCTATCGCGCATTCTACAAAAAGTCAAAAATACACATCTTTGATATGTGAAATCATCTATCGGCAAACATTGGAATCTTTGCAAGATCAAAGCTAAAATAGAAATCATAAATTTAACAATAATAATAATAAAAGGAAAATAGAAGCACTGAAACAAACCCATTATGCTCTAGTCCAAGCTCTTTTACTTCCCATTTAGCATTAGCAATTCGGTCAACATAACTGCAACAAAATACTGCCCCATTAAACACAATAAAAATAACCTAGACAAAAGCAGCAGTCTAGCACATACACAATATAGTAGCACTTCATATAAAACATAGTACTGCAATAGATACCAATAACAGTAATGCAGAATGATATTGTTGGGGGCTTGACTTGCATTGTCCATTTTAAGGTTTGAATTTCTAGTAGTTAAAATAAGCATGTTTGGTGCAGTGCAGGTATGACGTTCACCACCCCCACCACACATATCTCCCCCCCCCCCCCCCCCCCTTCTTCCTTTTTCCTCCTCCTCCTTTATTCTTTATATAAAAGTGGGTGAAAAAATCTATCACCTCCCAACTAGCAAGTTATCAGGAAAAAAAAGAGAGTTTTGAGAAGTGTATGAAACTCAAGAAATGGAGCCTAAATCCCAACAAGACATTTTATACCCTTACCCATTAATATGTAAAAGTAGTCTTGCAGTTGTCCTATGTATATGCTCTGTAAGATCTGGTACAGAATCCACCTGTTAAAACATAACTCACATATTAACCACAAGAAGAACTCCGTACCAAAATTAAGAAGTTTCAAAAAACTATTACTAAATTGAGAATACATTTCAGTTAACAATATCAAAAAACAACCACATGCAGAACGTACAAAAAAGGTAATATCAAATCGACAAAAAAAAAAAAGGAAAAATACAGCAGGATCCTCATGCCCATATATTGTTGTTGGACAACTTGCCCGCTAAATTTAATTTTTAAATAAAAAAAGTAAAAGAAAAAAAGGCAATAACTTAATAATACAAGTAATAAAATGGATGGCATAGATGTATCATTATGATTCAGGCTTGTTAAAACTCTCTCTAAAATGTCATAAATTCTCCATGACATTAGAATCATGGAGTGCTCTGCTAGTAATTTCGTTTTGTGTGTAGCGTGTACGGCTGTACGCCTGTATGCACGGGTTTTCTTTTCTGTTTCATAGAAGTATAACAACAATCCAAGTGGTCATCTATTAATTTGCTATCCGGACACATGAAATTTTTATTGAGTTCTCAATTTCTATATTAGAGTGTCCATGCCAATTTATGCAACATCCCAAACTGCTAAGGCTGATAATAATAAATACCCCAAGAGATAGTAATAAGCATTACCAAGGTTGCATAGAAATCCTCCACGATAGCAGGATTATTTTGAAGAAGCATTGACTGAAGATGGGTTTTGGATCTGTGTAATATACGAGCAACGAGAGAGATATTATCGGCCGCTGCACATCTTTCCTGCAACACAATGATCGTATCATTCATAGGAACTCTTAATTTCTTATACAGAATAAAGTTTCTTTTCTAATTCAAACAGCCAAATCTAAATAAAAGCAACTCATGGTTCATGTATATCAACAAGACATATGCATTTGGTACATCCTGTGTTACTTGGACTTTGGTACGAGTATCAGATATGGACTTGCATATTTTCTAAAATCTTCAATTTTTTTTTTATTAATTTGAAAGCATCAAAGTGTTAACTCCATGTCCGAGCATCCTTATTTGATATTCATACCATAACTATGCCATAATAATTAAATGAAAATGAGAAGGAACACACGTTTTTGTGTGTGGGTCTGTGAATCACAGTTAACTAATTCATTACCACCCCCATGTACCACAATTTAGGATGAGGTCCCAGATCATAGTACTTTAGTGATCCAGATTGCAATGTTGTGAAATCTGGATCTCCAGAACTTGGGATCACATTTCTGTTTCTGCATCGATTTTCAGATATCTTTCTAACATCAATAATACAAAGAAGAAAGAAGTTTATGAGGTTTTGATATGAGAAATGGCTAGGGAAAGTGAACAGTAAAGCAGCAGTGGCAGTCGTGGTAACAGAAACTGAGATTGTAACCAATGATGGTGCCTTGTGGTGGTAGAACACTGGATGGGTGAATGGTGATGGTTAGGTGGAGATGGCTGTCAAAAGAGAGAAGAGAGGTACCAGTAAGGGAAGTGAGAAAAGAGAGCACACATGGACTGTACTCTCTCGACTTATTTAGTTAATTTCTCAGTGGGCATAAAGGACATTTAAACTGTATGCTTGACTTTCTCAGTGGGTAGCCATATGCCATAGATGCATGGGCACTAGCACATCAAAGGCAACAGAAAAAGACATTTTTCTAAGTACAATTTCATAGAAAAGGAAATAAAAGGATTTTCCCCAACATACAGCGTATAGCTTCCATGCTTATCTGCTACCAAATACAACTTGAAAAGGCCATGTCATGAAATTGAGAAAAGGATTGTATTTAAATTCAGCCATTGCATGAGCCTATTTTGGTGGAATCATAGCTAACTAATGGCCTTTTTCATTTAATAATTTTAGTTATATAACGAAAAGTAGAGAAAGGAAGATGATAGAGAGGGGGTTGGGTTGGAGGGGGTGTGGGGGGGCTACATGCTTGAAGATAAAAACTTAAATTAGAACAAATAAAGAAAAGAACTCTTGCACAGGAGATAAAGGATTGGAAAATATATTATCACCCTAGTAGCCTACTTGGATAAAAATAATTGTTCATCAGAATTCTAGAGTACCTTGAGACCAAAAGATGTGGCTGGTGAATGATTCTGAGGATTAGTTGGTGTTAAATCTGCATGCATATATGTACTTAAAGATGTGGGTGAAGAAGTAGATATTGTTGACTGGGATTTTATCCATTGGTCACAATCCTGTGATACTCTGGATAAGGCTATCTTCAGTCGATCTAAAAAACATTGTAAAAGCATGCATTATGAGTACACTTTAGCTGAAACTAAAAGCAGTTTTATCCAATACAATGATCAAGGAAATAATTAAAAAAAAAAAAACACACTTACAATTGACAGAATCAGATAAACCTTTTCCATTTGAGTTGGAATTTTGCTGACCAAATGTTTCAAATATAAAGTAGAAAAAAACCTCAAACAACTGGCATATCCCCTGCAATAGAATACTGAATCAGGGAAAATAATTTAGAGAAAAATAAACATATCACTGAAACATTTGCAATAAAAAAATGAAGATGAGCAATAAATTTAGCCAAAAAAATAGAAGCTTACCTTAAAAAACTCAACATTCACTATTTCTAGTTTCTGCATGAGCCTTGCATATTTATCCATTGACCTAATATGCATAAAAAAATATGGCCAAATTAAATCCATTTACACACATAAACAAGGTTACAGTCTAAAAACAGATTAGTATCACTTTGAAGCTGTAGAGCATTTCACCTTAGAAGACATATAGATGATCCCGTTTGTGCAGTTATCTCATCATTTTTCCAATGTGCAAATTTACTTCTCGAATGATTTAGCTTTGAAATTCGACTTGGGAGTTGACTATCCTCATCAATGAAGTCTGCAAGTAGATCTTCATTCTCATCTTCTGAAACAGGAGTTCCATTCGAATGATTGGCATCACTACTTTTGGGGGACATAAAATCAGCATGATAACTATCATTAGTATGTCCATCGTATTCATTTGAAGTTGCTCCATTAATTAGGGATGAACTATGGCCTTCTTTGGAAGTGTGCAATAGTTTTAGCGAAAATGGGTTTCCATTTCTAAGCCAACTTGTAAAACCATCCTTCTTAGCAGTAGGATCAACCAAATTCAATGGTTTATGAGAATGATGCAGTCTGACATTAATGGAGTTACCACCGATCAAGGGTGCCCCATCCCCAACAAGCCCATCAAAACTGATTGCTTGTACTGTATCTGATTGTAATTTCAGCCAATTCTCCTTTTCCAAAACCATTTTAAGTGCCTGAAAAAGAAAAAAAATAAATTTTCTTTCATGTTTCTAGCATAATTCCAGTATGTATTAGATAACAAATGAGATAACTACTAAAATAGCAGTTTTGAATATAGATAGATACTGTACTGCAACAGGCATGTCAACCAGCATCTCCAGTTTACAGTATGACATACAAGAACGATATTGACAAATGCCAAACATCCAAAACAGAGAAGACAACCACAAAAGAAGATGAACACAGCGAAATGAAGGTTAGGGAAAATCTCTGACAAAGGATACTCGAAACAATTAATCCATGAAAGACTAAATATATGAACGTGTCAAAAAGATTTGCAAAACATTTAAACTGGAAAATATAATAACCTGGTAACAACTTACATAAATATTTTGCCGATGGAATGCTACAAAATAATTCTCACAAACAACCTTCAACTTCTGCCTAAACTCAACTGCTTCAACACCACAGAAGGCTTCACCAGCCAAGATGAATAAATTCAGATCTTCATAATTTTTCAAGAATTGGTGAATGCTTATTGAACCAACTGCAGAAGAAGAAAGTAATACTGATACTCGACTTGTTGTAAGCTGCCAAAGATTCTTCCGACCTCTCTGAAGAGTTTGTGAGACAAAAGCAGTAGCATCTTTCCGCAGATGATACCAAGGGGATCCGCTGCTTGATGCTCCAGTGCTGTCACTCCTAGCTTCATCAACTCGATAATGAGAATCTGAATAAATGGAATTTGTAGTTCCCATATGGTCTGCCTTAGACACAGTGGTAATAGGTTCTTCTGTCAGCATGCTGTCCACAGATTTAGAGATAGAGCCATTAATTTCTTGAGGATCAGAAGAAATTCCAGTAGCTGAATCAATTTGCTGGGCCTCTCCAGATCGTTCAGAGTTGCCAGTTTCCCTCGGCTTCATATTTGATGTTTGGTATGCCCAATCCTGCAGCAGAGCAAAAAACAAGTTCATGAATAAAAACACTGAAACAAATGCATGAAAAATAAACAGATCAAGATAAACTACCCTCAAACAATAACGATATTGAACCACATACATATACTATATTACTATGACTACAACTAAACAAGATACACAAGTAATTGCATCCTGACGAAAGCAAATTCAAGGTGGAAATCATCTGCTTGTGCAAATGGTTTAAAGTTTTCCAACTCAAATTCTATTTTTATCTGCTAATTAATTTTGATAGGGACTTGAATATCTTCCTTTAAAAGGCTCTAGGTTATAAGAACTTGATGTTTTGATTCTTCAGTATTTGATACATGAAGTTTCGATTGTCCAAATCATCCATGATTTATCTAGAAATGTCTTTGGCAGATGACAACCAACACACTTAAAGGGTCGAATCAAATTGCAAATGAATGAAAAATGATTAGTTAGATATTATTCATAAAATGCTATAAATAGCACCTTCATGCAGGAAAGATAAGAGCAAAGAAAACATGCAACAAATAAACCAGGCGATAGAAAGAACATAAGTTTACCTTGTTTTCCAGCTGAAAGATCATGATCTCATGATAGGAACACATCAACCTGAATAAGACAGCTAGTGTTCCCAACAAACACTGCCTGAACTTAGAATCAGGTATCTGAAGGCATAGATCACTGTAGGTAAGTCTGGAATGAATTGGAAGGTTGAAAGATGTCATGAAACACATCAAAAGTGGAGAAGCTGATAATTATTCAGCACAGGGAATGTTAAATTGAGAAGAAAATACCTACTACTCTGCATTTCTACTTCTTGGTCCTGCAAAAGTTAATTAATCAAATTATCTAATGATGTTCGTCCCTAAGACAGGGGAAACCAAATTCTATAAAATTTTAAGTTAATAAAGATAAGAAAGCATACATCTAAAGGGAAAAACCTATGAACAAGATGGAGCTTCAAACAAACCCAATGTGTGGATGACATAAGCAGAAAGAAAGGAAAACAGAAACAGATAGATATTTCGAATTGAAAACTAACTCCCAATCCTCCAGAAGTCAAGTTCCCATGTAAATCTTAATTACATCAGCATACCTCTTGCAAAATATTCTTCAAAACAGAGTGGGTTTCTGAAAGAACTTCCTGCATAAAGAAGCTTTGAATCTTTTCAGCAAGACCAGATACATCTCCAATTAAAGCATAAGCATCAACCACCTGTTGAGAACAATAAAAATCTATTATTTAATTGAGAATTTGGCACAAAAACTGAAACAGAATAATATTATTGAATTCTTCAATTTAATTTTCCAAGAGACTACTGTGGCTACTAATGTCGGTTATTGATAATGGTAGTGGAGATTCCCCAGAAAAGATAAAACAAAATAAGCCTAATCTAAAACATCACATTCATCATGACTGCTATTTTCTTAGAGTCTTGCTTCTTGAGAGTGAGGAGAGTCATTTAATCAGATAGAAGTCCCATAGCCCATGAATGATAAGCTTTTGTTCATTAATAGAGGAAAACATAAAGAGAAATGAAGTGAGAAAAACAATGATGGAAAAGAGGGAAAAGGATCTTCTGACTGGTGGAAGTCAATGGTGAGACACCAGAAAAAAAGGAAGGAGAATTTTCGAGAACTCTCTGCAAGTAATGAGGGAAAAATGATTGAATAAGATGAAGAATATACATTGTGGATGAATGAAGTTGGATACGAGACAGGATCCAATATGATTGCAAAATATCAGCTAAGGAGATGGGGAAATGTTACAGAATCACAATTCAACCAACTATGATTCATTAGCATTGGGATATGAGGAAACGACACATTCACAAAATTAGCATAGCAGATATGAGGATGTTAATATGGATGTGCAAAATACAATCATTGACAGGATAAGGAATGAATACAAGGTGGCAGTGACAACTACTCAGGAGAAGTTAAGAGAATAGCAGTTGAAATGGCTTGGACATGTGCATCACAGACCAACATAAATACAATAATAGACAGGATAAGGAAATACATTCACAGAAAGGTGGAAGTTAAACCTACTGCATAAAAGTTCAGAGAATGACAATTCAAATGGTTTGGACATGTGCATCGTAGACCAGCACACGCACCAATATGGAAGTTTCAGCGCATGGGAGTGATAAGAGATAATAAAATGAGGGGCAAACCTTGTGTTACATGGGGGAATGTAGTAAGAAAGGATTAACAACTCTAGATATTTCTAAACAATTTGATACAGAGCAAGCTATCAATTTTTCCTTTGGTCCTATGTTTGAACTACCCATGAGATTAAAAACACCAATCCATTCTCAGAAATCCCTGTCTGAGACATCAGCAGGATCTGATCACAAGCCTCCACTACTATGCCAAGAGACTAGCAATTATCAATTGTACACTAAACTCCCCTACATTGATAAATTACTAAGAGGCCCAAATAAAAAAAGACACAAATTCACAGATGCACCAGTATACTAAGGTACCATGAAAAAAAAAAGACAGGGCATCTCATGAAACATATGAACCTAATACAGCAACAACAGCTAAAGATGCTTCAAAGTAATAATTTTGAGAACATTGTGTCCATACAATTTTGAAAAAATAACTGATGATTAATGTCACAGCAAAGGAATGATATACTGACAGTTATATAACTCTCTTCCTTGAACTCCTGGCACACTCCTAATAAAAGTGAATCCAGCTTTTGAAGGGTTCTTCCCAACCAAACCTGTATTAATATTAAAACAATTAAAAGAAAAGGAGGAAAGCCGCTTCAACCATAACTTTCTGCAATGCATATGAGGAACGGATAAGCAGTAAAAGCACAAAAGACATATCATCCAATAATGAAGTACAAGGGGAGATACATCGATGCAGAAATGAAGTTAACATATATACTAACATAGGCTTTATTAAAATAAAAACAAGAAAAAACATGATTCATTTGGTTTTGAATAATAAATGCATCTCAATCAAATATTCACCTCAACTCCACGAGTCATCTCCTGCATGGCTGAAAGCTCTGAAAAACTATCTAATAGCTGTAAATATTCAGATAGTACTTGGAATGCCTGAGGAGCAATGAAAATGTAGTGTATTTATTCAGGAAGGCCACAAAGTAATAAAAAAGTAACCCATCAGGGGAGAAGGAAAGTGGAGAATCAAAGGTCAAACATGGTAATCCACCAGCCCACCTTGCAATAATTTCCTTCTTCAACTAATGATTCAAGAGCTGCTTGCATGTCCAATGCATGATGAAGGTCAGATAATATAGGAAGCAAATCCTGCAATTGCAAATGATGACACAAATCTATTCAATTGAGCATGTTTATCAATATGGTTCCAGTGAAAAATACTCGATAATAAATGGTTCTTCCTGCTAAGTGAGTATAATATCCAATAAAGGCCACCTTTAGTTTTCCCCAAAAACCCAAAGAAACACAAAAATTTAGATTGTATTCTGGTAAATACAAGGATGTAGATATGTGTTCCCACAGTGTTCAGAAATAGGATATACCAGGAGAGCTTGTTTCTTTTTGGAATTAGAATTTACAATGAGATCCCTTGAGACCTCATTCCTTGATGAGGTTAAGTGCCTTCTTCCATTCTGCAAACATAGTGACAACTGTAATGAAAGCCGGATCCAGCAAAGAAGGTAGCAGTCATGATTAACATGATGTTAACAACGGCATTACCCACAAAATAATAACTGAAAAGGAAAAATGAAAGGAAAAAAGATGCATTTCTTACAAATATTCTCTTTAAAATAAGCTCTTTAATCTTTTAAAGAAGACAACATGCACATGCTTACCATGCAGATGACATTTGCAACCTTCAAGTCTTTCTCTAATTCCCTGACCAAATTCATCCCCTTCACTGCCCAAAAGCAAGCATAAACATCTCATTCAAATGTGAGGCTATATAATATTCTGAACTTCTTAATAAATTATGGCCATACTAGAAAAGACAATTGAATTAGGTTAAGACTTGAAAGCAACACGAGAAAGACTACAGAAGTTGACTTCTATTTACTAGCAAGACACTACACGGAAACAGAGGAAGCAATAAGTAAGCCGTAAGGCCAGGCAAAGCAAGTAACTCTAACTGAAATACGCACTTATAGTGTGAAAATGCTACTAACTTTAAGCACAAAATCACATAGGGCTCAGTTCTCTAGTTAGCTGATATGATGAATGTGAAATGGAAAATATTGTGAACACAAATGTAACCATATTAAGGCAATATCAAAATGGCATGACAAGCATGCACAGTAGCATCATACAAACAAACTCATTTATTGCACTTTGAAAAGGTCCAATGCATGATGGGACAAGCAGCTAGCAACAAAAACAAACATTTAAAAAGTTGTTGCTGTCACATTAGATAAAATTAGGACCAGTGATATAGTCAAGGAAGTCCAAGAAGATTCAATTTACGATTCTATCATAGTTATTAAAGGCTCAAGACGCACTAAGACGCCAAGGGGTCTTGGAGCCTAGGCTCAAGGCACAGGCGCACGCTTGAACAAAGTGAGGCACAAAAATATGAAAAAATCGTTAAAAATAAATTACATAATAAATTCATTAAAAATAAGCACCATAAATTTAATTATTATATTAATAATCATATAAAAATATATTAACCACCATTATTGTTAACTAAATTATATATATTATTGAAAATTCTCATTAAAAATAATAAATTTTATTTTTAATCAAATATAATATTAAAATAATAATTTTAATTTTTATTGCATTATAATTTTAATTTTAACCATAGGTTTGATTTAGTAATATCTACCTAAACATAATTTAAAATAATTTAAATTGATTTTTATAGCTATAATTTATATTTATTTTTATTTTATGAAAAATAGAATTAAAAAAATACATGCAAAAAAGTATTAATAAAATATATGATCTCTACTACATTTCAACAACAGGCATAGCCAAGTATTTCTTCTTCCTTTGTTTCAAGGCTATTGTTTGTTGTCTTCAATGTCTTCTTCTTCATCATGTTTTGTGGTTGTTGTCTACATGTGGGAAGGAAAAAAAAAAAAAGCGAGCATTTATGGCTGGGATCTCTAAGGTGCGCCTCCCGTAGGTCCTTGCCTTTGGGTGTCTCAGGCGATGGGTCCCTCGCTTAGTGCGCCTTGCGACTCAGGCACGCCAAAACAGTGAATTCAATTAATTAGGAAATTCAGAGTTCTATTATTATTTAGGAATATTTATAGTTCTATTTGGTTTAGATTTTTATTATTTATGAATTCTAGTAGGTTTATTATTATTTTCCTAATTTGAGTTTGTTTAGCATTCCTAATTAGTTACCACTAGGACTAGTTATTTTACTATAAATATCTATGTCTAGGAATTGGATAATTTTTATCCAACATCCCTCAAGTTAGGAGGTTGTATTATTTCCGCCCTTCAACTTCAATTTGTTTCAATAATATAACAAAAATTTAATTTTACTTCAGAAACTATCCCTCTAACCTGTTATAACAGGTTTACAAGGTATAAAAAAAAATAAATAAAAAAAAACCTCAAATACCCTTAAATTACCACCTTCCTTAACATCCACTTTCCCTCTCTTCTCTCTCTCGCTCTCTCTCTGTTCCTCCCACCAAAGACCCAAAGTTTGGCATCCATCATTGGGGTGTTACCCATCTGCCCTACAAGACACACCGTGGTCTATGGAGTTGTCTCTCTTTCCACATTACTTTTGCTATAAATTTGCCTTTTTCCGCAAATACCCACAACATAAAGCCATAAACAATAAAACCATGAACTTTGCTCCAGCAACGAAAGAACTCGCCAATATAAACCCTGCGAAGAAACTAATTCCATATGATAGATAGTAGAACAGATAGTGGAATAGAACACAAGATAGACATAGAAAATAATAGAAGATATTATAGAAAGAGACAAATTAGGAAGGAACAGGATAAGAGGAGAATCAGGGTTGGTACTTGAAATGTTGGATCACTTACAGGAAAATTAATGGAGCTTGTGGATACCTTGAAAAGGAGAAGGGTGAATATTGCTCGCATTCAAGAGATTAAATGGGTGGGAGAGAAAAGCAAGGAAGTGGGTAATTCAATATACAAACTGTGATTTACCGGAAAGGAGAGAAACAAGAACGGAGTGGGCATAATCATAGACAAGACATTGAAAGACGCTGTAATAGCTGTGAAAAGAGTAGGAGATATAATTATACTAGTAAAACTAATACTAGAAGGAGAAACAATAAATGTAGTTAGTGCTTATGCCCCACAAATAGGACTAAATAGTGAGAGTAAATAAAGGTTTTGGGAAGATATGGATGATTTAATGCAAAGCATACCGAATGAAGAGAATGTTTTCATTGGTGGAGATTTGAATGGACATGTAGGAAGTGATAAGCAAGGTTATGAGAATGTTCATGGAGGTTTTGGTTTTGGCAGTCAAAATGAGAAAGGAAAAAGCATCCTAGATTTTGCTATGGCATACGACCTAATACTAGCAAATACCTACTTTATAAAAAGAGAGTCACATTTAGTGACTTTCAAAAGTGGGCAACATAGAAGCCAAATCAACTTCCTCTTAACCAGGAACACAAATAGAGCTCTATGTAAGGATTGCAAGGTCATTCCAGGAGAGGCTTTAACAAGTCAACATCGGTTAGTGGTCTTGGATGTCAAGTTTAGGAACAATTCAAGTAAGGTCAAAAGAAATAGTATAGCTCGAACAAAGTGGTGGGAGTTCAAAAGAGTAAAGCAAGTGAAGTTCGAAAATGAGCTTCTCGAGTCCGAAGCATGGAAGCTGGATATGGAGGCCAATGATATGTAGATGCAGATGGCATTAAAGATTAGAGAAGTAGCTAGAAAAATACTTGGAGAGTCTAAAGGACATGGACTACCCTCAAAAGAGAGATGGTGGTGGAATGAGGAAGTACAAAAGGCAGTGAAGAGAAAAAGGGAATGGTATAAGAAATTACCTAAATGTGATAATAATGAGGCATATGAACAGTACAATATAGCAAAGAAAGAGGCAAAAAAGGCAGTTAGTCAAGCAATAGCACAGGCCTTTGAAAAGTTATATGAGAAACTTGGAATTAAAGAAGGGGAGAAAGATATTTATAGATTAGCAAAGAGGAAAAAAAGAAAATGTCAAGATCTCAATCAAGTTAGGGGCATTAAGGATAAAGAAGGAAAAGTGTTGGTGAAAGATAAGGACATTAAAGAAAGATGGAGAAATTATTTTAATGATCTCTTTAATAATAGTCAAAATGATAATAGCATGAATATGGGCTATAGAACAATAGAAAAGAATGTGAATTATACTAGAAGGATTAAATCTTTAGAAGTAAAGGAAACACTTAAAAGAATGAAAGTGGGTAAAGCCTGTGTACCCGATGAAATACCAATTGAAGTGTGGAAGTGTTTGGGAGATATAGGAGTGGCATGGTTAACTAAATTATTTAATAAGATTCTAAACTCAAAGAAAATGCCTGATGAATAGAGGAGAAGTATTTTAGTACCTATTTTTAAAAATAAGTTGACATACAGAGTTGCTCAAACTATAGGGGAATTAAACTGATGAGCCATACTATGAAGTTGTGGGAGAGAGTTGTAGAGCATCGACTACGTCATGATACTTCTATCTCTCTCAATCAATTTGGTTTCATACCTGATCGTTCAACTATGGAAGCGATCTTTCTCATTAGAAGCTTAATGGAGAAATATAGAGATGTGAAGAAAGATCTACACATGGTTTTCATTGATTTGGAGAAGGCTTATGATAATGTTCCAAGAGAGGTCTTATGGAATATGTTAGAACAAAAGAGGGTATCTATTAGGTACATATAAGTATTGAAAGATATGTATGAAGGAGCAACTACTATTATGCGCACAGTGGGAGGGGACACAAGAAATTTCCCGATCTCAATTGGATTACACCAAGGATCAGCTATAAACCCTTACCTTTTTACATTAGTTTTAGATGAATTGACGAAACATATACAAGAGAGTATTCCTTGGTGTATGATGTTTGCGGATGATATTATTCTGATAGATGAGACGCGAGAATGAGTCAATAGAAAGCTAAAACTTTGGAGAAGTACTCTAGAGTCAAAGGGTTTTAAGTTAAGTAGAACGAAGACAGAATACATGCATTGCAAGTTCAGTGAATGCCAAACTGGTGATAGAGAAATAGTTAGTTTGGATGGAGTGGTACTGTCCCAAAGTAATCACTTTAAATATCTCGGCTCAGTCCTTCAAGTAGATGGGGGATGTGAGGAAGAAGTTAGTCATAGGATTAAAGCCGGATGGTTGAAGTGGAGACGTGCCACGTGAGTTTTATGTGATCGCAAGATTCCCAATAAGTTGAAAGGAAAATTTTACCGTACAACTATATGACCGGCTATGTTATATGGTAGTGAGTATTGGGCACTGAAGGAGTCGTATGCGTCTAAGATAAGAGTTGCGAAGATGAGAATGTTAAGGTGAATAAGTGGCTATACTAGACTAGATAAAGTCCGTAATGAAAGTTTTAGAAAAAAAGTAAGAGTGGTGCCAATTAAGGATAAGTTGAGAGAAGGGAGATTGAGGTGGTTTGGTCATGTGAAGCGTAGACATACGGAGGCTCCAGTTAGACAAGTAGAGCACATTAGGTTAGAGGATAGAAAGAAAAAAAGGGGTAGCCCTAAATTGACTTAGAGAAAAGTAGTACAACATGACCTAGAAGCATTATACGTTTCTGAGAATTTAACCCAAAATCGTTTAGAGTGGAGAAAGCGAATTCATATAGCCGACCCCAAATTTTTGGGATAAAGGCTTAGTTGAGTTGAGTTGAGTTCAAGAAACTAATTCCATAACAAAACAAAAGCAATTTTCTTTCAATGGCTGTAGTCACCTCTCCATTAACCAATTCTAAGCCTTACCCTTTTTTTGGCTACTAACTGTGTGAAAGCATCATATACAATCTCTAACACATCGTCTACAGTCCTAAATTCTGATCAGTGTAACCCAAAATTATTTCTGCTAAAAACCATCTCCAAACGTGAAAACTCAAGTCTTTTCACTGCTTCAAACAAGAAAAGCAGCAGTGGAGCTGTTCTGGCAATGGCTAATACTAATGGTCCATTTTTGAATCAGGACCAAAGCAAAAGAAATGTAGGAGAATTTTATTATCATATGGTGGTGATGAGAGGAAGGAACGTGCATGGGGGAGGAAAGGGAACTTACTGGATATTGGCACTGCTGGTTTTGTTTTGGCAATGTATTTGCTTAGTTTGTTTATTCCCTTTTATTTCAGTTGGGTTGCTTTTGGACTCCTTTTTTTTTTTTTAAATAGACTTTTGGTCTCTTATGTTGTTACAGGACTTTGGGCATTGCTCTTTTTTATCATAGGAATCTTTCGCACATGAGCTTCAAGCTTCCCAAATGGCTTCAGTACCTTTTTCCATATTGTGGTGTCAAGAACTTTAGGTGGGTATGGTATTATATTGTTTGGTTCATCCACAAATAGTTTTGGTGATTTTTGTGCTAATGAACTTGTTGATTTAATTTGGGGGTTGCAGGGGAATCCCACTGATTGGGTTAGCATCAACTTTGTGATTATGAGAGGGGAGGTTTTTAAGGGTAGTTTAGTCTTTTTATTTTTTTATTTTTTATTTTAACCGGTAAACCTGTTATAACAGGTTAAGAGGGACAATTTCTGAAACAAAATTAAAGTTGGATGATATTATTGAAACAAATTGAAATCAAGGGACATTAATGAGACAATCTCCTAAGTTGGAGGACAGTAACTAAAGTTACCCTCTAGGTATTTTATTGGATGAAAGCTTATTATGATATTATTTTTAACAATTAATAAGAGTTGAGAATTTGTTTATCTTCTTTATTTGAGAATTTATTTCTCTAGAAAATGTGTCCCTATCCTTTGAGAATGTGCTTCTCTATCCTTTGAGAATTTGTTTCTCACCCCTTTGTTCCCTTGGTTCTACATCAGCCAGCCGCAGTCAAGTTCCGTGTTGGAGCTAAACAGATGCTCTAGTTCCAAGGGGACCAGGACATGACCGAAAGGTCTCACCTCAATTCTGGTCCTGATTTCAGTTCTAGTTCAGTTTAGTTTTGATCAAATCCAACAGTCAAATTTTTTAAAATTTTTTTCTTTTTTCCTTTAAGGCAAAAATCGATTATGGCCCGCAATCGCATCAACCGGACCAACTGATTCCAGTCAATCTGAGTTTGACCAGTTTCTGTCCATTTCAGTTCCAGGTTGGACAAGTTCCAATTTCAAAGTGGACCATGGCCACCTCTAGATAAAATACAAAAGGAGTCACAAGTTTATAGAGGCAAAAGCATTAATTTATCAGAATTTTTTATCATAACCTTGGTTGATAATATAATATAAACACATTAGTTAATTGAAGTCTTGTGACTTCACTAAAAGAACTTAGAAAGGTTATAGGAACTACTTACCCATTACTTCATAATGCTCCATAACTTGGTGGGATAAACGTTCTGATACTCTATCCAATTGTGCTAACCTAAGAGCAGCCTACAAAGAGAAGAACCAATGTTGATCATAGTCAATCAACCACAAGAAACTTATAGAGAAACGAATGCCTTGTAAAAACAAAATGCAAATAACATAAAGTTTCCATAGTTTAGCCAGGTAACAAACTTGAACAACATAAAATCAACAATATTTTCTTTACATTTGATGTCAGATTCTGAGAATTTGACTGAGGCTTATATATGTAATACATGCAAAAAGACAAAAAATAAAAAATAAAAAAGTGCATCTCTTATAAGAACATAAACATCAGTACACCCATCCATTAGGCTTATAAAAATATTGAATTTTTTTTTCATTAGAAGAAGAAATACCTGTTTCTCAAAATGGTCCAACTCATTTTCTTCAGATGGAATATGCTCTAAAATGTGTCTAACTGGATCAAAATCCTGCACAAAGGTTGTACAACAATAGTTTAGAAAACCAAACCCAAAACTTGACAAACAAAATAGCCCTCAACGTAGATGGAACTGCTCACATTGTAAGTGGTGAACAAGACACAAATATTACAAGCCTTTATGTGCAATAGTTATATGACCACATATTTAACTACCGGAAAAGAAAAGGTGAAACAGAAAAAAGTATGTTAACATATAAGAGAGAGAGAGAGAGAGAACAATTATTATAATCTTCATGCATTAACATTCTCAGACATATGATATAATATGTTGATATTGCTAATGTTGCCTCAAAAATTCCATGGCACAGAGTATAAATGATCACTCCAACAATATGATCACTCCAACAAATAAACAATCTATCTCAAGCCACAGCATAGACATAAAATAATTTACAAGACATTGTTATACTAAATAATAGAAGACCGCACATCAGTCTGCCTGTCTCGTGAATTCATTCACAGCCTTAAAACAGAATCGATTTGTCTCACAAACAAAACAATATTTACTAATCCTTTTCAAGCACCTACACAAGCAAGGATACCAAAATCCAATTACCAACTAAACTCATCCTACTCCATAAAGTGGCATTCCATATTAGCCACTCTGGTGTGTTTATCATTATGTTCAAATTGCATGAGACTACTGTATGTTGGCATGTCCATTGAGAAGCAGTTAATGGTCATAACCTGAAACAGCCTAACAATAAATTGGGTGGAAACCAAAACATATGAATTTCATTATACACGAATAAACTCGCAGCCTTAAATTTTTGTTTTAACAACCCATATCATGCATACTGGAGGAAGCTGAAATAGGGATTACACTTAAGTTACCTGAAAGAAGGAAAAAATTTAAGAAGCCACAGAGAGGAGGGTAGCCAATGTACACAAATGTAAACAATACTTACCCCCCAAAAGCAAGCTGTGAAGGAAAAGGGAAAAAGGGAAAAGGAAAAAGGGAAGAAAAGTGTTGAAAGTCAAGATAGCACTCAGCAGTGCACCCTAACAACTAAGTTGAGGTAAGTGCTTAAAAATTTTTACAACAAAGACAAAGGAAAGCAATCGTAAAAATTCAACAAACCATAAAATGATCTCAGAAAACTATGCATCTCAAGCTCCACCTTTCAACATGTGCATTCCCTGACAGAAGAAACTCCTCATAAGACATCATACAAATTCTCACCAAAAAGCACAATTTCTGTCTCCTCGAAATCTACCACTCTAGCATTTGAATACCTGGATCGCCAGGACAGGTGAAAAATCTATCCCAGAAAGGCCCCCACTCCCCCAGCCAAGTAATTAGCAAGCATTCTGCTAGTACTCCACTATATTTGGATTTAGAATGCCGTCATACATAAACTAGTTTTCTGTTTTAAAATTAATGAAATTTTAGGGATAATCTTCTAACTTTCTTTCTTTGTTTTTGTGTTGTTGCTACCAAAATGATCTTCTTTTCGTGTTCTTTGGGCACATCACAACTTTGGGGATCCAGTATGTGAAAGCATCACGTCATAACAAAAAGTTAGGATCACAATTCCAAATTCTAAGGGCAGTCAAGTGATTCCTGTAAAATTGCATTATATATAGATGCCACAGAACCAACACAGAGGAAGATACCCTCTGTATTAATGCCAGTGAAGGCCTTTGCAGCTATGATATTCTCCTTAGTAAACTTTTCAACTGAAATCAAAAACTCAACTCAACTCAACTCAGCCAAAATTTGGGGTCGGCTCTATGGATTCGCTTTCTCCACTCTAAACGATTTTGGGTTAAATCCTCAAAAATGTGTAATGCTTCTAGGTAATGTTGTAATACTCTCCTCCAAGTCAATTTAGGTCTACCCTTTTTTTTTCTTTCTATCCTCTAACCTAATGTGCTCTACTTGTCTAACTGAAACCTCCATATGTCTACGCTTCACATGACCAAACCACCTCAATCTCTCTTCTCTCAACTTATCCTCAATTGGCACCACTTCTGCCTTTTCTCTAATACTCTCATTACAGACTTTATCTAGTTTAGTATGGCCACTCATCCACCTTAACATTCTCATCTCCGCAACTCTTACCTTAGACGCATATGACTCATTTAGTGCCCAACACTCACTACCATATAACATAGCCGGTCGTATGGCTGTACAGTAAAATTTTCCTTTCAACTTATTGGGAATCTTGCGATCACATAAAACTCCCGTGGCACGTCTCTACTTCAACCATCCGGCTTTAATCCTATGACTAACATCTTCCTCACATCCCCCATCTACTTGAAGGACTGAGCCGAGATATTTAAAGTGATTACTTTGGGAAAGTACCACTCTATCTAAACTAAAATCAACATTAAGAAATTTTTTTCTTTTTTTTTTTCTACACCAATCATAGCAAAAAAGTGAAGAAAGAGATTGACAGAATAATACAAGCTACTAAGGAAAGGTGGCTTTTGGCTAAAGGGAAATATTGGCTCTTGATTTCATCACGTTCAAAGGATAGGCAAAGGTAGTAAGTATTCCTCTTTGAAATTATATCTAAAAGAGATGAGGGTTTATTAAATTTGGCATACAACTTGAGTACATCATATCGTAAAAATCTCAAAGTTTATTCCATTTCAGAAAGAGTTTAACCAAAATTTTTAAAATTTATAGTCAAGTAAAAAAATTTTGTTAAATTATTCCACCAAAAGAAATTAAAGTCATTCTCATTGATGACATTGTATTTGGTTACATATTATTACTTTACTGTATGAGAAATAGATAGCGGAGGCTGGTCTAAAACTATTATCTAATATATATATACAACATTAATCCATCATTTGTCCTACATGCATAGATTTTCTTCTTTTGACTTTTCAGAAGCAAGTATCACAAACCAAGTACAAACCACAAGGGAGATCAGAGGCTTTGGAAAATTCCCCCTTTTTCTTCCTTCTCCGGATGCATAAAAAGATTAATATGGAAACATAGGACTGCCAATCCATTAAGAAATGACAACTTATTTATGAAATCAAAAACTTCATGAACATCCAGAAAGCAGTGTTCAATATACCAAAGATACAAAGAAAAACCTTCTTTCTCTAATGTGATTATAAACAAAACTTTAATTGAGGTTATTAGTTAAGGTTGGTCTGCTGTTGGGTTCAATTGTGCTATGTGTATTTTTAATGCTTTCTTACTTTTCTACAATGATTTTGTATATAAACTTTACCCTCACCCCCAACTTCTTTTTTTCTAGATTGTTATGTTAATGATTTTGGATGGTCAGAATCTCATCAAATTCTTAAAGTCTTTTTTTTTTTTTCTTTAAACTATCAGGCACGCCTAAAAGTGTAAAGTTAATGGTATCATGAATGTTACACCCTCTCAAAGATTCAGATAACTATCATGAAACTTATTCTCTTGTATTAGATACAGACACATGACATGATGACAAAGTATAGTCATATAGATAGTGATGATCCTTCAATAATTCAAACTATATATAAAATCTGTGACAACCTTTATGCTAATGAACCATGTCATTGTCAATGAGAATATCATTGACATATAAGATGTCTCAACTCCTAAATTTAAAGAAGAATACAAAAAGAAGAAAAAAATCAGGGCCAAATAAAACTCATTAAAGATTTAAATCAAGCAGAAACCTCTTCGTAGAAGTCCTCTTCTAGTTCCTCCACCACTTGACCATGTGATCTGCTCCCATATATTGAGCTTAATTCTTCAGAACTTGATGGAAGATTCAATCGCTGATGAGGAGGCAGTCCAGCAAGAACACGAGCAACAGCTGCAGCAGCCGCAGCTCTTGCTGGAACCTATTATAGGAAAACAAGTCAAATCGGGATATTACTAACTCTTCAGTGTGAGATTAGAGTTGCATAGAAGTTGATTAAGGATTTATTTAACAATTGGGAAATCATCCTTGTAACTACCCCATCATCAAAAATTGTTAAGCTGTGAACAGAAAACTTAGATGCATTAAGTCTAAACCTAATAAAAATACAGGGTTGAAAACCCAGAAGTATCAGTATCAGAACAAAACTCCAAATTCCCTCAGTTGCAGCATAATCCAAATACAAAATTTCCCCAACTCAGCCACATCTTTTTTCTCTGTTAAAATCTCGTTCACTAAATTCTACTAAAACTAGCCAACCTCATGGCGCCCTTAAATTGATTAATTTCCAGATAAACTTAACTCCATTGAGATTTAATATTTCTAAAATTATGACAACCCACAAACCTACTTTACCGGGTAATTTCCATGAGAATTCATGATGAAAGAAAATAAATAAGCGCAACTCAAAACTAGTGAAAACAGGGTGTGGTGGGGGATGGGGGGGGGGGGGGGGGGGGTGGTGTGGAAGCACTCCTATTAGTGGCACTTTGAGAATTTATCAGTGCTCAGAGCCTACTTAACGAAGTTCTAAAAGCTTTAATCAGACTGCATTAGATTCAATTAATGACAACAAAAATCCAGGATTAAAAAATAAATATAGCTAATAAAAATCCAATATCTTCTGATTAACTAAATTATAACAAAATCAAACTACATTTCATCCGGCAACAATTTACCTCAGGTCGATCAGAGGTGGAAGGCAAGAGACCAAGCGATCTAGCGGAACGAACAGAGCTCAAAATCTTCTCACCAACCTTGGACAAATCCATGCCACCTCCTTGGAACAACAAAAAGGGGACCAAGAAGAAAACCCTAGAGCTCTCAAATCCACCGACACCAGCGTCGCTCAAATCACCATTGAAGAGAAAGGGATTCCCAAAGACGGTACCAAAAGGAAAGAGATTGGGCTGCATTTCAACTCCGAAGTGCGAGATCAAGCACCAGGATTACCCCCATTGAATCGTCGATTGAGATCTGATGTGAAATTTTGTAAGTGCTTCTTTTTATCCTCTGCGCTGTAAGAGTTTTGGGATAGAAGTGATTTTGGTATACCGCGTTTGGATGGGTAATTATTAGGGAGCTGTCACTGACTTGACTTAGGGCTTGGAGCTAAAGTGCTGCTTCGTTTTATTTTTTCCTTGAATAGTGTTTTAGATTGACTTTAATGTGTTTGAGATGAAAAAATCATGCATTTTAGAAAAATATTATTTTTATATTATTAAAAAATATTTTGAAAAATATTTTATTTAATAATTTTAAAACTAAAAATATCAAATTCAACCTTAACTAAATTTTAATATTCTCTTAATAATAATTTCAGTATTAATATAATCAGACTACATATTTAACTAAACGAAATTAAATAAAATAAGGATTCTCAAGCCATAATCTTATATGAAATATATATTAAAATCAATTTATACGCATCTATTATTTATGAGCTAATTAAAACTTGTAAATATTTAAAATTTTAAATAGTTATGTATTTTATTAAAATATTTATGGGTGATAAATAACTGATAATGTATATAATAAAAAAATAACTTTATAAATATATTTATTATTAAAATGATTAAAAATAATGTTAAATAAGATTGATGATTAAAATTTAAAAATTAAATGAGATTATATTGTAAAATATTTGATAAAAATAAGTTATAAGGATATAACTTATAAATTATTTTTTACTAAATATATTAAATGTTTATATGCCACTTATAAGAATTTGGACTAAGCACGTAACTGTTTAAAATTTTAAATATTTATAAATTTTAATTAGTTTATAAGTACTACCTGATTTTAATAAACTAAACCAAATACATTTTAAAAAGTTAGACCCCTCAACTTATTTTTTTAGCTTATAAATTCAAAAATTATTATAAATAAATAAGTCAATATATTTTTAAAATTTATAAGTCAGTTGAATAATTTATAAATTAAGATAAACATTCTTTAAGCAGACATAGCCAATAATTAAATTAAAATATTTTTGAGTCAATTAGATTTAACTATTAATTTTTCTTTTAAAATATTTCTTTTTTAATAAAAGAAATAAATTTGTCCTGAATTATCCTGACAAACTAAAGGGCATTTAGCTTAATTTATGAAAATCAATTAGTACTTATAAGTTGCCATAAAGTGGATCTTTCAATGGGAAGTTTTTGACTCACCCGACCTGTAAACAAAATATATCATCAATTGGGGAGCTCAGCTCACCCTCCACATACTCAAATCAACATAAAGATAAATGGGAGCTCAGCTCCCTCATCCAGTCTATCGAATATGCATATAATAATTTTACAGGTCCACATGACAATTTATATTACAAACCCAAATCATTTAAATATTTCTAACACATGCGGAAATTATAGGAGTAAATAAAATTACACAAATATTGATAAAACAACCTGCGAAGGATAAAAGCAGGTTAACCACAATAAAATCCTCCTGTAACCTGAAAAAATATTGAACAGGAGTGAGCGTTCGACTCAGAGAGTAAAATATCAATTTTAACCATAATCTCTATAACTATCTAAAACTAATGCACCCTGTAGAGTGAAATACAACATCAACAACATTTTCACATAATAAAATCAAAAAGGTAATTTGGAGCACTTACGCACCCTGTAACATCAATCATAATATATGGGAGCTGATCCCCTATACAGCCCTCTTAAATCCAACCCGTGCCAAGAAGAACCAAGCCTGACTTTCGCTTAATAAACCAAATCGGGTCCGTGATAAGAACTCAAGCCGTGACTACCCGTCCTGTCGATAGTCCACACCACATCACACGCACGCCAACGCACGCACACTGCTCCAAATTACCACAACAACATCCATGGCACTTTAACAGTTATGAATGCAACATAAATCGTGCCTAGAGTTTAACTACATAAATATATGCATATAAGTGATGCATGGGCATACTTGAATATATAATAATATCGAAATTACAATTAAAATTAATATTTTACTCACAGACTTGACGGTGGTCACTGAGACGGCTGGGCGGAGGAAGAAGGCTGTCCCGGCTCACCTGACAATTTTATTACAATCATTTAATAAATTTGACTCAATACAAACAAAGAAAAATGACCAAATACATCATAAGTCTTGCCAAAAATCCGGCAGAGTCTCCCTTATATCTAGGGCCTACCCAACCTGCAAAATAGCTCAAAACACACTTCTATATTTGCAACCCATATATCCACAACTCAATCACATCACACAGCCCCTCCTGGGCCCATCAAATCAATCATCCATCACAATATGTAAAATTTTAATTTAGTCCTTATAATTGATCATTTTTGCAAAAACTGCCCAAACAAGCTCCAAAAATTTTAAAAATTTGCTCCGCGGTCCCTAGCAATATTACTAGGCTATTGCAAAAAGAATCATAATTTTCTGAGCTACCACGAATATTTTATGGATTTTTAATCCTATTTAAACACTAGGAAATTACGAAAAAGCAAGGTTCGGGTTTACCTTTGCCGATTTCGACTTCGGGAACGCGCTCGGGATGTCTGACAATGGTGGGGTAGCCAAAACCTCGATCCAATTCGGAGACTTTTTCGGTAACGGGTCTGTCTAGCCGGAAATTCACATACTTGGACAACTGTCGAATTTCCGTGAATTGAGGATACCTACACGAAGCCCATAACACGGGGGTTAGCACATAAATTTTTCAGAATTTTCTAAGCTCATTTAATGCTCGGAAAAATATTGCGAAGTTCCCTGGGACCCACCGAAAAACGGTGTCGGAAAAATTCGAAATTTATGTCGTCGGAAAGCTCTCGACGAGTGGAGCGCTCTGGTACTCTCTGTTTTCTCGTGGGGTTTACGGTTTGTGAGAAATCTAGCCCAAAAGTCAAAATGGGCTAAAACTTTCCGGGCAAAAATTGGACAAACCGCTCGATGGATTTCGGTGTTCTTAGTGTCTATGGAAAGCTCTCGACGAGTAGATGAGTTTAGACACAAGACCCGGTCCGATTGGTGGCCGGATCGGCCGGATTTTGGCCGGGAAGTCGAAAAGTCGCGCGCGCGTGCGCGTCGCTTCAGGAGCCGTTTTTCGGCGTTCCAGGCGGCGGCCGGCCGTGGGGGAGGGGTGAGGCGGCGCGCCGGCGAGCTGGGGTGGCAGGGGAGGTGGCGGCGCGGCAAGGGGAGGAGGGAGGAGAGAGAAAAAGAGAGAGAAAGGGAAGAGGAGAAACGCGCGCGGGAGAGGAAGAAAAAGGAAGAAGAAGGCCGGTCCGATTCGATCGGTCCGATCCGGTCCGGTTCGATTCGGCCGGTTCGATTCAGAATACAAAATTTTGAATTTTTACTCTGCCTCGGGACCGAAAACGAGGTCCAAAAATTCCGAAAAAATTTCAGAAAACTCAGAAAAATTCTTAGACTCCAAATATATTTTTAGTTTTGCCACGTGGTCTTTAAATTAATTTTTAAAAATCATCAAAGTTTATATTTTCAGAAAATCGAACCCGATTTTTAAAATCCGAAAAATCTCAAATAATTTCTTAAAACTTAAATAAAATTAAAATATTAAAAATGCTCATAAGATAATAAAATTTAAAATTTTGGGGTGTTACAAACACTCTTTAAGCAGACATGGCCAATAATTAAATTAAAATAATTTTGAGTCAATTAGATTTAACTATTAATTTTTCTTTTAAAAAATTTCTTTTTTAATAAAAAAAAATAAATTTGTCCTGAATTATACTAACAAACTAAAGGGCATTTAGCTTAATTTATGAAAATCAATTAGTACTTATAAGTTAATTTAAATTTATAAGCATTTAAAATTTTAAATAGTTACATATTTGATTAAAATGCTTATAAGTAGTTGAAAAATGATTAAAATGTTTGGTAAAAAATAACTTATAAGCACATTATTATTAAAATGACTAAAAATTAATATTAAATGAGATTTATAATAAGATTTTAAAAATTAAATAAGATTAATATAGTAAAATATTTAGTTAAATTAACTTAAAAGTACTAAAATAAAAAAGTGATCTCCTAACTTAATTTTTTTTAACTTATAAGCTCAATTTATAAGTTCAAAAATTGTTAAAAATAAATAGATGAACCTATATTTAGAGTTTATAAGCCGGTTTGATACACTTATAAATTAAGACAAATATCACATTAATATGATTATTTTAGTTCATTCAAATTTCTAGTTTGATTTTAATTATAAACTAATAATTACCCATATTAATGTATGTGACTATTAATAATTTTAATTTATATTTATATTTTAATATTTTAAAAAATATAATATCCTAAAATTTTATTAATTATTGTATATTTTATTATTTATTATTTTTATTTTTGAAACTTTTTAATAAAAGTTTTTATAATAGACATGAATAAAATATATATATATATATATATATATATATATATATAAATATATAAATACATGTAATTAATATAATATATGTTAATGTATAATAATTTATCTTATAATAATAGTTACTTATTATAATATTAAAAAATAACTATTAAATAACTTATAAGTTATATATATAATTTAGGAAGTAATAATTTAATTATAATTTAAAGTAATTAAATAAATAATTAATTAAAAATATAAAATTTAATAGAGAAAAATCACGTGACAATATAATAAATACTACCACATAACAATGTCATAAAATAAAATAACCCGTGACTTTCTATTTTATAAATAGATAGATAGTTATACATTTGGCCATCCCAATTTCTATTTTTCTCTTAAAAGATAAGTAGTTCAAATTTTAATAATTTTTCTACCAATTTTATATCTATGTAACTGAAGGAAATTCTGAAGAAATTTGTTAGAGATTGTTAAAACTTATTTGTTTTAAGAAAAATATTAAAAATTATTATTTTTTTAATTTAATTTGAATGATAGTTAAATGTGCGCTTTCATGTATTTCTATGGGTCATCAGTGAGTTTTTTCAAGCTAGTAGTCAGTCTTAAGGACTTTGTATTAACTTGGCTAAAGTTGTTTTTTAAAAATTAGTTTAAAATTAAATTTTATATATTTTAACTATAAAAATTTTAAAATAATTGATATTTCTTTAAACTTTTACTTACCAGTCAGAAGATTGAAACATTCATCTTTGGTGGGTTTGCCATTAAACAACTTGAGCGTTTGCCTCCTACGGCATAGATGAAAAGGATTCTCTTACCAAAACCACCATTGAACAGCAGATTTTCCCTTGAAAATTACAGATATCCCTCTGCTTGAAATCTAAAAGTAATGTTAAAAAGGTTGATGCTACTACCATCAATCAAACATTAGATTTGGCATCCTCTACAATGACGAAAAGAAAACAGAAATTTCCTCACACTACCATTGTCTGCTTCATTCAGCTTCATTGCACAACCAGCCAATTTCCCCTGCCACCTCCATCTGGACCCTCTGTATTCTCCTGTCATGTCTTCCTCTCTTGTCATGTCTTCCCCACCTGTGGTTTAGAAAGAATGCTTTTCTTGTACACATCCAAACGTGCAAGCATTTACAGAGGACGCAACTGGCATGTTGGGATAGCAGAACTTGACTATGAGCTTCTGGACAAGTTCTTCATCCTTCACAATCCTGAATGCATATATAAAAAGGCGAAAGTTTAATGTCATGGTTACCAGTTGATTTTCATGTATCAGTATGTTACTTCTGATAAATACTTCCCATGAAGGCTTTTTAAGATCAAAACTTGAGCTTAAGCTTGTCGACAAATTCTTCATCACGGCACTGAGAATTCATGTGCCTCGTTCGTTATGCTTGCTTTATCTCTGCGCATGTTTGCCTGAAAGCATTTCTGTCCCCCACTCCCACTTACTGATACCCTATTATTAAAGGAACTTTTGAGCTTGATAAAGGGACTTTTGAGCCTGGTAAGGTGGTCCAGCTCGGATGTCTAGGACTGAAGGGAACCTTCTCAATGAGAGAAGGGGGGAAAAAGGTTAAAAACCAGTGTGTACTAACGTCACGTTTGTCATTCATCGCTATATTAGTGTCGCAGATTTGCTACGTCAGTGTCTAGCTAACGATTTTGAATCACATTTTTTAAAAATAAAATATTATATATTAATTTAATAAAAATTAAATCATAATTAGTCATGTATTAATACGATAAAATATAATTTTTTGTATTTTTCTTTTTTCATTTACATGTCGTTTTCGTTGGGTATATGATTAGGATAAAAAGTATAACAATGATCTCATTTAAGAAGGTCCACGTAGTGTTCTCTTTTACAGTTCTACCCACTGAGTTATAAGGGAACCATTTATTCCACCAAAAAAATGGTCCTTTTCGCGAGTGTCATGAGCACCTTCCTCGGTCCTCTCCTTACCTACCAAGCATCTTCTCCTTGACATAACCATGCCATGGTAGGTAGCTTGAGAGGGGCTCAATCCTTGTGATTTTGATGGCACGACTACTTTCTGTATTAAAAAAAGGTGACTAAGGTCCAAAGATATGGAATTTGGCATGGGAAAATCAAAATAAATTAATTATTATTCGAAAATATGAGTTAATATTGACCAACATATGACTAATAGAAAATAAAATAACCAATTATCATCTGTTCAATGTGATTAAGTCATTGAGAGTCTATTTGATTCATCAGTTATAATTAAATAATTAAATTTAAATAATAGTCAATAATTAAAAAAATAATGAATATAATGTTTTTTTTTTAATTTAATATAATATTACTAATATAATTGATGCTGTTGTGAGCTTTAAATGTTCGATCCTATTGCCATGTAGACCTGAGTGGGGTCGATAGTTCTAACCAATCATTTTGACACTTAAATTAATAATATTAATCTGAAAAAAAAAAATAATACAATAATTATGTATTGATTTAGATAAAATGTATGCGTATTTATTGTTTTCTTGCTTTTAATATTTATGGACATAATTAAAAAAAAATAGTCGTTATTTTAATTTTAAAAGCAAATTGGTCTCTTAAAAATTTAGCTGGTCCTTTATTTGACATTATTTTTGCCTGATTGCTTGATTTTGCTCAGCTTATTTCCTGAGGAATAACATTATTTTCTTTTTTATGTCCAATTCAGGTGTGACTGAATAATCTTTTACTCGGTTTGACTCAATTTACTTAGTGATCTTTAACTCGGTTTAACTCTACTCTATTGTTTGACATTTTGACCATTATATTAAATTTTTGTCTTACGTTTTAATTGTGTGACCTTATTTTGCTTGGGTAGTATTAGTAATTTACGAATAATACAATATATTTAATTTATAAAAAAATAATGAAGAAGGAGGGGAAGTAATTGGGCCGATCAAATCAGAGGAAGCACCCAAGGAGAGAGCGTAGAAGCAGTATACAGGTGTCACTCTTCAGTTGTCATCACTCTTTTGTTGGCTTGCAAATAAATAATTAAACAACCATTTTTAACCAAACCACTCACGGCCTCGCCCATACACATCGTCACCCAAACAAAGCAGATCTCTCTCAAATCATTTCCTCTTTCCTTTCCTTTCTCTCCATAACGAATTCCACAATTCTCCAAATGGCTCCTCTTCCGTCGGAGAACGGCGTCGACGGAGACGATGAGCGGGAAGAGGACGAAGAAGAGGATGAAGAACAGGAAGAGGACGACGAGGAAGAAGAACCCAGGCTCAAGTATCAGAGAATGGGAGGTAGCATACCTACGCTTCTATCCAATGATGCGGCGTCGTGTATTGCGGTGGCGGAACGCATGATCGCGCTCGGGACACTCGACGGCACCGTTCACATGCTTGATTTCCTTGGCAACCAGGTGATTAATGAGTGACTGAGCTGTGAAATTGTTGAATTGAAGTTTTTTGGATCTCAATTTGGATTGGAATTTTATTTTTCGATGGTAATTCTGCTCACCTTTAGGGATATTTGAGTTTGCTTGGTATTTTTACTTATTCTTTTACGTATTTATTGTTTTTACATCTCAAAATTTGTTATGTTTATATTTAGCTCGCATGCTTACTTGCCAGCTTATCAGTATGTGAAACCAAGTATTTTTCACCTTTTCCTTGTCTTAATGAAACGGATTCTAGTTGTTATTGATAGTATTTTAGCTTCTGAATCTAAATATTTTAAGAAAGTTGAAAAGGGAAACTTTGTTTATTCACATAAGAGGGAACGTTGAACGATCAAAACATGATTAAGTATAAGATTTAGCTTCAGCAACCCTTGAGTGATACTGCTTTTTGTTTTTCAAATGAGTACGAATTATGTGCTGCCCTTTTACTAAAGTTTGCACCTAATCGCACTCACCTTGTCTCTCTACTCTGAACACAGCTCTTCTTGTCTTGACCCTAGAATCCGCTTTCCCATAAGGGATACCCAAAGCACTGTAGCATAATGTGTATATCATATGCGACTGTTTACAGGATGGTAGAAAATTGTGGAAAATTTTAAGCTTGTTTTCTAACCTTCACACATTCATGTCAGAGAACAAAACCAAATACTCCTTGCCTCACAAGTTTCAGTGGTAAATGCAAAATACTTCCAATATAAGAACTTATGGTCTGCGGGGGTTTGGGGGGAGAGTGGAGGAGAGTTGAGAGGTGCAGTAAGGTTGACAGTTTGGCTAGTCTACTGACCTTTAAATGACAATATTAGTGCAGAGAAAGAAACCTTATGGATGGTTTATAGCTGACAATGGACACCACATTTGTTATGGGCCCAAACTTATTGTGTTCTTGATTTATTACTTTTCAGGTTAAGGAATTTGCTGCTCATACTGCTGCGGTCAATGACCTCAGCTTTGATATAGATGGTGAATATGTTGGAAGCTGTTCAGATGATGGGTCTGTTGTAATACATAGCCTTTTCACTGACGAGAAAATGAAGTTTGATTATCATCGTCCAATGAAGGCTATTGCTTTGGACCCTGAATATTCTAGAAAGACGTCTAGAAGATTTGTAGCCGGTGGTTTAGCAGGTCATTTGTATTTTAATTCAAAGAAATGGCTGGGCTATCGAGACCAGGTCTGTACAAGTTCACTGTTTGATAACCTATGTAGAATTGCTTGGTTAAATTTTCAGTTTTTAATGCTTCAAATTAATCTATTTTTCAGGTTTTGCACTCTGGTGAAGGTCCGATACATGCTGTAAAGTGGAGAACAAGTCTTATTGCATGGGCTAATGATGCAGGTGTGAAAGTTTATGATGCTGCCAATGATCAACGAATAACATTCATCGAAAGACCACGAGGAAGTCCACGCCCTGAGCTTTTGCTCCCTCACTTAGTTTGGCAGGTTAGTCAAAGCGCAAGTGTCTGTAATAGTCCAAACAGCTTCAACCATCTTTTGTATTACTTTATTTTATCTGTTATCTATTATACTTTTGTGGTTTTGGAAATAAAATGAGCGTGTTGTTTTTCCCAAAATTTATGCTTTTCCTTGGTGCCCTTCTATCACATTCAGGACGATTCCCTCTTGGTTATTGGCTGGGGAACATCCGTGAAAATTGCATCAATAAGAACAAATGAGTATAATGGAACCAATGGGACATATAAGCACATTCCAGCAGCTAGTATGAACAAGGTGGATATTGTGGCATCTTTTCAAACCAGCTATTATATTTCAGGAATTGCTCCTTTTGGTGATTCTTTGGTTGTTCTAGCTTATATTTCTGGACAAGAAGATGGAGAGAAGGAATTTAGCAGCGCCATTCCATCAAGACAGGTATTTCCTCAATCATGTTGTGTTAAGTATATGAATTGTGATTCTTGACCTAGTACCTTTTAAGTGGTAAGACAAAAGAGAAAACATATGAATTGTCATTTTGGTAAGTTGCAAATCAATTTCATCAGTTAATTTTTTGGTCTGCCAACTTTTTACTGCCATTACAGAAGTAAGAATATTTGTAATAGGAGATCATGCTGCATTTGAAGACTCTATGTTATGAAGGTTATTTTCGAGTGGCTAGTATCATTTCATCTTCAAGCTTTTAGACTTTATTTTTCAGCATCCAGGCTTTGCTTTATTTATTGAACCCATTAATGAGATGAATGAGGATTTTCCTGCTTGAAAATGTTGAGTAATGAGTAATCTAAGCCCCCTTTTTGGGTCTAAAATATAATTTAAACATCCCTTCCTGCTATGTTACTTGTTTGCAAGAGGGACGCGTTGGTTTCTGTAGTTAGTTTATCAGTTGAACAAGTTATTTTTGCACTCATTAATGTTGCTTTTTTTAGCATCCATTATTTGGTTTTGTTTATATGCCTGTAAGCATGACCAACTCAAATTTCATTTATGCTAGTTAGCATGATATGTGAATAGCCTTAATGATTTTTGCTTTTAGACACCAAAATGGTATGGTCTTTGACCGTATGACTATGAAGCAGCTTTGTTCCTGTAGTAAAAATGATTTAAATCACTTTCAGCTATTCAAGAACTACTATTTTTTCTAACTTTTTCTTCCTAATTTAAGCAGGGCAATGCACAGAGACCAGAAGTACGCGTAGTTACGTGGAATAATGATGAACTGGCAACAGATGCCCTACCTGTGCATGGATTCGAGCATTACAAGGCAAAGGACTATTCCCTTGCTCATTCTCCTTTCTCAGGTTAACATTTTTGTATTTGAACTTCGAAGTTTGTGGTCTTTGTATGCTAGGTGATCTACATTTAAGTTGTTATGATGCTTTTGATGTGAATATAGGTAGCAGCTATGCTGGCGGTCAATGGGCTGCTGGTGATGAACCATTGTATTACATTGTATCCCCAAAGGATGTGGTTATTGCAAAACCAAGGTTCGTATTAATTGCTTCTCAGATTTGAGCATATCTGATTTAAGTGAAAAGGGACATATGCTGGCTTCTACTCCAGTTTGGTTAGAATTTATTCACAGATGCACATATAAGCAAAAAATTGACATTTAAAACATAAATCTAAGTCTGTGTTTTGAATTATAATTTCATCTATACATGCTTATCTTTCATTATCACCCTTTCATGTATAAGTTGCTTCAATAATTATAATGCATTAACAGTATAAAAGGAATTAAGAATCAGGATGTATGATGTCATGATCAATTGATCACAGAATATAACTTCCATTATTGATTTATGGTGGTAAATTGGGCCACTGTATTATTTCTTCAATGCTTACTTTTAGGTCACTGGTTTATGGGACTTTGTCACATTAATAGTGTGTATGTTATTGATAAACAGTATTTAGAAAATTGGACTGACATGATTAGAACATCACCCTTTTTTTTCAATTTTTTTTTTCCTTTCATGATGATGGTTGAAATAGTAAGAACTTGGTTGATGGAGAACCTTATAGATGATTAGTATCGTATTTATATTACTGTCTGTTTGACGTGTTTGTAAACTGATTAAAAGCAGTATATCATGGAAAGAAACTTATAAATGTATAGTAGGATCAATCTATAGTTTCTTATATGCTTATCATAGGTATGAATATCTAGAATGGAAGCCAAATCTTAACAAATTATGTTGCATTCATAAAAAGTTGAATTCTAGTTTTGAGATTTGATCAGCAGTAATCTTTTAACAATTGGATGGTGTGGAAAATTATGCTAGGCTTTGATGAAATATCTTGAATTTTGGTTGAAGCTATAAGGTAATGCATAACCATTCCACTGTCCTGGTTTCTAGAAGTGGAAACCTAATGATCCTCTAAACAGAAATTTTTAAAGAAAAATGATGTTTTGTTAGGGATGCTGAAGATCACATTGCATGGCTTCTACAACATGGTTGGCATGAAAAAGCTTTAGCTGCGGTTGAAGCAGGTCAGGCTCGAAGTGAACTCCTTGATGAGGTACATTTTTCTCTTATAATGCTAAGAATTTTAGAGCACTTTTCTGTCTTTATATGTATGCCATAGGTAATTAGGATTTTGTACCCCTGGATATAATATGTAAGTTTGTACATACTAGTCAACACTAGTGGTAGGCATTAGCCAAACTTTACCAAAATCAAAGGCCCTGAGGTCCAGAGTTTAGTTAGGCTTGGCTAGGGTTGAGCCCAACCTATGATCTTAAGCCTGGCCTAAGGAGGGAAAAAAGGTCTGGGCTGGCCACAATTTTTTTTTTTTGTGTTTCTAATAAAAACTTATTTATTTCATCTACTTATTAATAAAAATGGATAAATAAATTATTACATTACACATATTATGCTACAATATACATTTTAAAAATATATATCATAATATATTGTAAAATAATATAATATATATAATTTCGATTCATGTATATTTTAATATAATATTAAATAAAAAATGGAAACATATCTATTTGGTCCAGGCAGGCTCAGTTTCAAACTACTCAGGCCTAAAAATTAACCCTAGCTCTAGTCTTTGGCCGTAAATTAGGGGCCAAGCCATTTAGTTTCTACGTTAGTTTAGTCTGCATGATGGTTTAATGGGTCTGCTACGTGATCAGGTGGGATCTAGATATCTTGATCATTTGATTGTGGAAAGGAAATATGCTGAAGCTGCATCTTTGTGTCCCAAATTGTTACAAGGATCTGCAACAGCATGGGAGAGGTAAATAAAGCAACTATTACTAAATATTACCACATCCCTTGTTAATAATGATCGTGGACTGCTTTTTTGCAGGTGGGTTTTCCATTTTGCTCATCTCCGTCAGCTTCCTGTTTTGGTTCCATATATACCAACAGAAAACCCAAGACTGCGTGATACTGCTTACGAGGTTTGCGGAAGAAATGTGTTTATATAGTCCTGTTATGCCTCTTCTAATATGCCAGCTTGTGATCAAGGTGTCTTGTTGTTTTTCATGCTACAGGTTGCACTTGTAGCACTGGCAACAAATTCATCTTTTCATAAGGATCTTTTATCAACTGTTAAATCTTGGCCATCTGTGATTTATTCTGCATTACCTGTCATTTCTGCTATAGAACCTCAGCTAAACACCTCTTCAATGACTGATGCACTCAAAGAGGTCAGGCTGAGAGTTTCTGCATGTCAATTGAGATAAAGAACTTTTAACTTCAACCTGTCTTTAATCAGTCTGCTTTTATATCAGGCGCTAGCCGAGTTGTATGTAATTGGTGGGCAATATGAGAAAGCTTGTTCACTTTATGCTGATGTAAGTATTTCTGTTTATTCTTATGTTCCTGCAAACTTATGCACAGAGTCAGCAACACTGTAATTATGTCTGCCTAAATGTTTTGGAAAAGTAAAATATTGCATCAATTTAATCATTTTGAAAAGTAAAATATTGCATCAATTTAATCATTCTGATGTCATTTTATTTATTGTTTTACTGGTTTTTGTTTTTCAGCTTATGAAACCGGGTATATTTGAATTCATTGAAAAACACAACTTACATGATGCTATTCGTGAAAAGGTATGGCTGTGCAAAATAAGTTGAAATGACTATGATGTTATTTGCCTTTTTTTCCCCCTACAGGTTTTGCTATTCTGTTATCACTGTTTACCTAAAGATTCACTTCTCTATTTGAAACTTTACATTCCAAAGAAGGCAGAGCAAATGGATTCTTTTCCTAATATTTTTCTCTTGTGCTTGTTCTTGTGCAGGTTGTCCAATTGATGATACTGGATTGCAAGCGTGCTGTTCCTTTGTTTATCCAAAACAAGGACTTAATTCCCCCAGCTGAAGTTGTTTCGCAACTGCTGGCTGCTAGAAATAAGTGTGATTCAAGATATTTCTTGCATGTATATCTGCATTCATTATTCGAGGCAAATCCACATGCTGGAAAGGATTTTCATGATATGCAGGTATGTGAAGGCTGTTAGTTAGGCACTGTAGTTTTCTGATTGTGAATATTGTCTTAATAACAAAGCTTTAGTTCTTGTCTTTAAAGATTTTGTTTTGCTTGAAATGTTATTGGATAAGGATATCAAATGACACGAACCTTATCAACTCAGCATTAAAATTGAAGTGAGGTGAACATATAAAAATGTATCATAACGGCATTTTTTGGGCTGTTATGGAGGTACATAAATTGTTTGTAACCATTTGTCAAATAAGTGTAGCTTTCTGCGTAATAGTTTACTGATTCACGTGAAGTGTTGTCTGTATCATGCAGAAGTGGGTATTGTCATATACATGATTGTTTGTATCACTCCAAAAACTAAACACGAATGTGATTCAGTTATTATATCAGTGATGTGATGAGATACAACAAGCGTAATTGATTTAATAAGCATGTCATGATGGGTTGACGTGCACAACCCCTTATTATGATTTATATAACCTGTTAACTCCTGTAGGCTGGTTAATATGTGACACTGCACAAGTATCTTCTGTTAGAAATATGTCAACATGATTTTGGTATGAGTGCATTTAAGGCATAGCCAAATCCAATTTTTTTCGTGGATGAGTTGTGCTCAAGTTTGTCTCTACTGTTGCCTCCCCTAATTGATGCTGTTCCATTCTATCGGCTGATTTGAATATGTTGAATTTTCCTGTCTTGCCATTCAAATCAATCTCTAGTTTGAATTTGAAAAGACGGTAAGAAGCAACTTCCTTTCAGTAAAGGTCTATTTTATTTTATTTCCTGTAATGAAGCTTATGCTGTAAGATTCCTTTCTTGCCTAGAAAAACTGGCAGGGATATTTCTAGTGATTTTTCTTGTTCATATTTGTATATTTGAATCATAAAATTGAGTTCCAATCATATTTGTCTATTTGAATTATAAACATAAATTATTTCTATGTCACTGTATCTAGCCTTATCCTTAGCTGCTGGATTGCTCATGTCTGTTTAGTGCTGATGTGCACTGCACATGTGTGAATTGTCTGCAATGTCTAACATCAACTTTTATGTTTATTGTGCAGGTAGAACTTTATGCAGATTATGATCCAAAAATGCTACTTCCTTTTCTTCGTAGCAGCCAACATTACACACTTGAGAAGGTTTGAATGTGAATAAATTACCAGATCCTCATGTTCTAAGTTGATGAATGGCCAATTGTTTTCTCGATTATTTGACAATTAATTTATCATTCAACTATATCAGGCTTACGACATTTGTGTCAAAAGAGATCTTTTGAGGGAGCAAGTCTTCATACTTGGAAGAATGGGAAACTCAAAAAAGGCCCTAGCTGTCATCATAAAAGAATTAGGAGATATTGAAGAGGTATCTAATGTCTTTACTTAAAACATCTCAGTTGTTCCTCAAGTAGTGGTGGATGTACATGTACTGCAAGAAATGGGTGGTCAATTAACCCCTCTTTCTTTTGAAAAAATATATATATAGATCCCTCATTAATTTAATTACTTAACTCTTTTTTTGCTAAAATTTAAAATTAGTTGAGACAAAGAAGTATGTTGTGTATTCAAAGGTTTATTTACTTTTAAAATTTAAAACTCTACTATATCTATTTTCAACAATGAACTTTATCAGGACAAAATGGTGTAATTCTATGTGTGATCAATTGATAAGTGATTGTTTAGTTATTTATATAGGGAGATATGTATTTGATAGCATTAATAATGATATAATTTTTAATAGTTTTTAGGGTATTAGATTTCGTTGAGTCTAATTATAAGATATTATTATTGTATTTTTGATATTTTTATAGTATTTTATTATTTATTTTTTATATGTTGACCCCAAAAAAAATTTTTTTTACCTGATTCGCCACTGTCCTCAAAGATCATTATTTTTGTTTGTGATAATTTTGAATATTGGTGCAGATAAGCATTATGATTTTGTATACAGGCTGTAGAATTTGTAACCATGCAGCATGATGATGAACTTTGGGAAGAATTGATTAAGCAGTGTCTTCACAAACCTGAAATGGTATATTAAGAACATAATTTGTTATTTGTATGCTAACACATTTCACACATTTTGTAAATAGGCATTTTTATGCAATTCTTTGTGAGCTTTTTCCTGAGCATGTTGTGCTGCTTGGCAGGTAGGAGTGTTGTTGGAGCATACAGTTGGCAATCTTGACCCCCTATATATTGTAAATATGGTGCCTAATGGCTTGGAAATTCCTCGGTGAGTATTCCTGGAATTAATTGTCAAGTTTTGGCTATACATTTCTTCTTATTGATTATTGATTTCAAGTTATCCCTTCCATTTTTATTGGCAATTGATGTAATCTGAGTGAATGTTGGGGCTGCTTTGAGACCAAAAAATTATTGAATCTGATCCTAGTCTCCTAGATCAGTTTTCCGCAAGTTTAATACATGCTTAGGATTCTCAGATAAGCCCTAGATGATGATGAGAGAAGGAAAGGAATAAATACAAGTTGGAAATTTTATTTTTTTGAGTTCAGAAACCGAACAACGATTCCACAATTCTTTCAAGTTATTAAATGTTTAGGCCATGAGGGATTGTTACGTATTATAGGAATAAGTTTACGAATAAAAAGGAGGGAAAGACTGTTGTAACTGAAGGAGAGTGGCTGATGGCAGTTATAAAAGTCAATAAATAGCTGGAATTGATTAGATAAACAGCTGGAATAGCTAAAGTGTATAAAACAGGGGAGTTACCTTATAATAGCATAACTGAAATCTCAGAAATAATAATTCTTCTTTTCTCTCTAATTTTCTCCTTAATTCTTCTTTCTTCCGATCCTCTTTTTTACTTCTTCTCTCTCAATTACCTCTTCTTTCTTCGGTTCTCCTAATTTCTCTTGTTAGGGATCCAAAACCCTAACATTTGGTATCAGAGCTGGTACATGGTGGGATTGATTCAATTGTTGGTTCTTGTGAGTTGGAAATATGACTATATCTATAGTGGTGAGTTCTTACATGGTCAAGATTGCTGAGCTAGAGGAGAAAATGAGAGATCTCTGAGAGGAGACTTGAGGAATGAAGGAGGAGGCAAAGAAAATTTCTCTGGAACTTATTTCTTTCAAGGAGGAATTTCGAACTTTCATGAGCATTATGATGGAGAAAAAAAGTAAAGAAAAAGGGAAGGGAATTTGTAGCAGTGATGAGGACAAATCTGGAGTGCCTGAAAACAGGGGGCTATTAGCCATTCCTTCTCAAGGTAGATCTAGCAATTCTAATAATTCTTTTAGTAATGAGGGATCAAACCCTTATTTGCCTAAGATTGAATTGATGACTTTTGATGGAAATGATCCTAGGGTTTGGATTAGGAAATGTGTTAAATATTTTGATGTGTATGGGGTGCCAAAGGATAAAAGGATTGGGATTGTTAGTCTGTTTTTAACTGATGAGGCAGATGATTGTTTCATAATTGGAATAGGGAAAAGAGTCATTCTTGGGAGGAATTTGAGCAGAGTACTTGTGAGAGGTTTGGGGATCAAGGGTTACAAGATGTTATTGAGGAATTTATGAAGTTAAGGCAGGAGGGAATTGTAGATGAATATTAAGATGTTTTTGAGGATCTAAGGATTAGAATGGAGAGGGTTATGCCATATTTGGGTGGATCCTATTTTCTTTCGGGATTTATTGGGGGTTTGAAGGATGAGGTGAGGCTTATGGTAAGAATGATGAAACCAACTACTCTTCCTCAAGCTATTGAGGTTGCTAGATTGCAAGAGCAGCTCCTGGATGATACTAGAAGGTACAAAGGTCCTGCTAAGAATTCTTATGCTACTACAAGTTTAAGATCTATTTCTTATAGCAAACCTAACAATAACAATTCTGGTAATAACTTTAATTCTGCAAATGCTAGCCAACCCTACCAAAATTCCAGACCTAATCAGTTATACTCTTACCCTCCAAGACCACCTCTTATTAATTTTCTTCCTAAGCCAAATTTCCCTTTGAATAAAATGATTATTGGCAATACTACCCTTGTTGTTACAGCCAATTCTTTAGTCAACAAACCTTCCAATCAACCTAATTCAACCACTAAAACCAACCCAAGACCTTGTTACAAGTGTGGGGAGAAGTTTGTACTTGGGCAGCTATGTAAGCCTAAGACTGCAATGGCAATGCAGATTGAGGAATTAGAAGGGGAAAATGAGGAAGAAGGTTTGAATATGTAGGAATCTTAGGAGTTGGAAAATATGGGTGAACTTATGCTGTCAGTATATGCTGTGGAAGGAAGGCAAGGGAATGAAACTATTAAAGTCTTGGGGAAGCATTGGAGTAGACAGGTAGTGATTCTTCTTGACACAGGGAGTACTAATAGCTTCTTGGATAGGAAAATTGCTGAGGAATTGAAGCTGCCAATGGTGAAAATGTTAGCTGCCAATATTTCTATTGCTGATGGGAGGAAAATTACTTGTGAACACAAATGTCAACACCTTTCTTGGCAGATGCAGTCTCATCATTTCAACTTTGACTTGAGGATTCTGTAGTTGGGAAGTTTTGATATGATTTTAGGGGTTGATTGGCTTAAAAGTTTTAATCCAGTTTTGTTTGATTTTAAAGCTTCAAGGGTTATATTGAACGGTGATGGGAAACCAATTGTTATACAAGAGTTGAATGATTCCTCTTCAGGATCTGTTTTGAAATCCTGTGATACTATTTCTGAATTACTGCAGAAAGATAGTAGTGGTGCCAATTGAGGATAAGTTGAGAGAAGGGAGATTGAGGTGGTTTGATCATGTGAAGCGTAGACATACAGAGGCTTCAGTTCGACAAGTAGAGCACATTAGGTTAGAGGATAGAAAGAAAAGAAGGGATAGACCTAAACTGACTTGGATGAGAGTAGTACAACATGATCTAGAAGTATTACACATTTCCGAGGATTTAACCCAAAATCGTTTAGAGCGCAGAAAGAGGATCCATATAGCTGACCTCAAATTTTTTGAATAAAGGCTTAGTTTGAGTTTGAGTTTCAGAAGTTGAGCAAGAGGATTCTGTGGTTAATGCGGCAGCAACAATGGATGTGGGTGAGGGTTTGCAGCAGCTATTGCAAAAGTATCATAGTATTTTTGAGGAACCTCAAGGCCTTCCACCATTTAGAAGCCACAATCATGCCATTTTATTGAATTCAACTTCTCAGGCCATTAATGTTAGGCCATACAAGTATCCCCATTTTCAGAAAGCTGAAATTGAGAAGTTATTTTCTGATATGCTGCAATCTCAAATCATTCAGCCTAGTACTAGTCCATATTCTTCTCCAATCCTTTTGGTGAAGAAAAAAGATGGGACATGGAAATTTTGTGTTGATTATAGGAAATTGAATGATCAAACAATTAAGGATAAGTTCCGTATTCGTATGATTGATGATCTATTAGATGAATTGCATGGAGCTTGTGTTTTTTCCAAGATAGACCTTAGAGCAGGGTGTCATCAAATAAGAATGCATATTCCAGACATACCCAAAACTACATTCAGAACTCACCAAGGCCATTATGAGTTTACTGTGATGTCTTTTGGGCTTACCAATGCCCCAGCAAACTTCCAGGCATTGATGAATCACATATTTTAGCCTTATTTGAGAAAGTTTGTTCTTTTTTTTTTATGATATTTTAATCTATAGCTCTAATATGGAAACATATTTGCAGCACCGAGAAGTGGTGTTTAAGGTTCTTCAAGAGCAGCAATTATATTAAAAAATGTCTAAATATTCTTTTGGGAAGACTAAAGCGGAGTATTTGGGTCATATAATTTCAGGGGAAGGGGTAGCAACAGATCCAAAAAAAGTGCATGCCATGATTACTTGGCCAACCCCTATTTCTATTAAGGAATTGAGGAGTTTTTTGGGGTTCACTGGCTACTATCGAAAGTTTATAAGGAACTATGGTATCATCAGTAAACCCTTGACAGATTTATTGAAGAAAGATGCTTTCCAATGGGGTCCAGCAGGTCAAGAAGCCTTTAACAGGCTCAAGCAAGCTATAACTGAAGCTCCTGTTCTTTTTTTGCTAAATTTCACAAAAAATTTTGTCATTAAAACTGATGTTAGCAACTGGGGAATGAGTGCAGGATTGCAACAGGAGAATCATCCTATTGCTTTTATTTCTAAAGCTTTTGGTCCTAGATCACAGACCCTATCTGTGTATGAAAAGGAGCTTTTGGCCATTACCCTTGCTGTCTCTAAATGGAGACATTACTTGGAGTAAGGTCAATTCTTCATAGAGACTGACCATGAGAGTATCAAGCATCTTTTAGAGCAAAGGCTACATACTGGATTACAATTAAGGGGAATTTCAAAATTATTGGGCCTTGATTATAAAATTCTCTATAGAAAAGGAGTTGACAATAAAGTGGATTATGCCTTATGATTTATCTAGAAGGTTCGATAGGACAGTTTAGCAAGTCAATGTATTACAGCTGTCCAATTCTTCTGTTACACCAACTTGGATGTCCAATTTGGTTCATAGTTATGAGGTGATGAGAAAGCATTGAAGTTGCAAAGAACTCTTTCATTGGATCTTGATGCACATCCTGGTTATAAGTTGAAAAATGGACTGATCCTTTATAAGGATAGAATGTATGTGGGGGCTGCTATAGTTTTGAGGTAGAATTTGTTAGCACTTTAGCAGTTGGGGGACATTCAGGGGTGCATGCTACTCACATGAGGTTGAAAAGACTTTTTTTTTGGCCTAGTATGTTGGCTGATGTTATGCAGTATATCAAAACTTGTGATACTTGTGCTAGGTGCAAATCTGAGCATTGTGCTTCCCCTGGTTTATTGCAACCATTGGAGATTCCTACTTAACCTTGGCAACAAATTTCTATGGATTTCATAGAGCATTTGCCAAAATCAATTAGGAAAGATACTATTCTAGTAGTTATTTGCAGATTGACAAAATATGCCCATTTCCTTCCCTTAACACATCCATTTACAGCTTCTTCAGTAGCCAAAATCTTTATGGATTCTGTGTTTAGGCTTCATGGCATTCCTCAATCCATTATGTTAGATAGAGACAAGATTTTCACTAGTATCTTTTGGAAGGATCTCTTTAAATGTTTGGGGGTTATACTTGCTTTTAGCACAACATATCACCCTCAAACTGATGGGCAGTCTGAAAGATTAAATCAGTGCTTGGAGGCCTATTTGAGATGCATGTGTGACTTGCAACCTTCTTCTTGGAGTAAATGGCTTTCTTTAGCAAAATGGTGGTACAACTCTTCTCATCACAGTGCAATTAAGATGTCCCCTTTTGAAGCTTTTATGGGTATTCTTCTTCATTTCTGCCAGTAATTCCATCAGAGTTGCCTACTGTTGGGGCTGTAGCTGAATACTTGGAACAACGGCAACATATGAATTCTGTTCTCAAGGAAAATTTGTCATTGGCACAACACAGGGTGAAGCATCAAGCCGATAAAAAAAAAAAAAGAAAAGTGAATGGGAGTTTGCTGTAGGAGATTGGGTCTATTTGAAACTTTAGCCTTACAAACAATCTTCTATTACCCTTAGGACTTCATTGAAGCTCGCTGCCAAGTATTATGGTCCATATCAGGTGTTGGAAAGGATTGGATTAGTGGCCTACAGATTGCATTTGCCACCTAGTTCCTCTATATACCTTGTTTTCCATGTTTCTCTTTTAAAAAAGGAAACTGGGAGATAAAGTAACTCCTTGGACAGAATTACTAACAATGGTAGAGGAAAGGGTTATTGTTGCTTCGGAGAAGGTTTTCCAGACAAGAGTTATTACAAGAGACCAACAACATGTGCTTCAAGGCCTCATTAAATGGGCTATAATCTACCTGCTGAAGCTGCTACTTGGGAAGATCAAGCTTCTCTTTTAGCTCAATTCCCTGAATTTTTACATTATTGGGGACAAGAATGTTGTAATGGGAGAGGTATTGTTACGTATTATAGTAAGAAGTTTAGGAATAAAAAGGAGGGAAAGACTATTGTAACTGAAGGAGAGTAGTTGATGGTAGTTATAGAAGCCAATAAACAGTTGGAATTGATTAAATAGACAGCCGGAATTGATTAGATAAGCAGTTACGACTGCTAAAGTGTATAAAACAGGAGAGTTACTTTGTAATAGCATAATTGAAATCTCAGAAATAACATTCTTCTTCTTTTCTCTCTAATTTCTCCCTAATTCTTCTTTCTTCCGATCCTCTTTCTTACTTCTTCTCTCTCAATTACTTCTTTCTTCTATTCTCCTAATTTCTCTTGTTAGGGATCCAAAACCCTAACAAGGATCCAGGTCCCTAACCAACCCCAACTTCACTTGGACTCTTCGCTCATAAAACCTGATAAGAAACAGGCTGAGCTCCTAACGAAAAGTATATACTCATTATAATATTTAACTCTTCAACTTTTATTTAAATAATGACATTTGTTTAGCAAATGTTTGTACTAATTATGTCTATTTCTCTATTGTTCTATGTTGTTTTCAGGCTTAGGGATTGCCTAGTCAAAATTGTCACTGATTACAGAACTGAAACATCTCTTAGACATGGGTGCAATGATATTCTTAAGGTGCCAAGCTTCACATGCCCTTGCTTTTCATTTGAACAGAAAATAATATATAGTTTTCATCATTAGCATTTTGGTGTTACTTTGAAATGTACAGGCAGATTGTGTGAACCTCTTAGTCAAATACTACAAGGAAGCAAGACGGGGAGTTTGCTTAAGTAGTGAAGGAGATGATGCACGAGCGATAAGTGACGGTAGTAGGGATTCTCAGGCGACTGAGAGAACATTGAGCATGAGAACAATGGAGGTCAAGTCGAAAACAAGGGGAGATTCAAGATGTTGCATGTGTTTTGATCCCTTCTCTATACAAAATGTGTCGGTTATTGTATTCTTTTGCTGTCATGCTTATCACATGACTTGTTTAATGGATTCCATGCATACTGTAAGTGGCCAAAAAGAGAGTCGAGAAAACAATGAATATGATGATGATGATGATGAAGAAGATGATGATACTCAATCCGGTAGTCCTCGATTGCGATGCATTTTGTGTACTACTGCTGCCAGTTGAGATAGTGTGTTCCTTTTTTCCCCCTTTTTAGCCTGGGGAGTGGGGAATGGGTGGGTATTGTAGGAGTTTTTACTATTTTACCAGGCTTTTCTTTTCTTTTTTCTTTCATTTTTTTTCGTGTCAATATATGATATATGTGTGGTATTCATCAACATGCCATTTTTGATAGTTTCAATCGTTGTATTATATATATATATATATATATATATATATATATATATATATATATATATATATATATATTAGAAATGGAAAAGTTTTGATTTTAGGTGGAAGGGTATGTCGTGTGTGTTTGTACAACGATGCATATCAAGGTATTTGTGAGCAGAACTCCAGCCTCCAGCCAAGAGTTTCTCCTGAACCTCGCGGGAAGACTTGAATTTAAAGCTGCAATTTGCCAGTTTGATGCGTGTAGATTCCATACCTTCTTCGTATTTAAGGATCAAAGGAATTAAACCGATAAAATTTTGGGTCTTCTTTTTCATTTTTTATTGCAAAATAATCTTCACAAGCGTGAATCACTATTTTTTATTCATTCATTCTAATTGAGACTACTTGAAATCTTATGATTTTAAAGATAGACTTGGATATAACTTTTTCTCGTTGGTAGCACAAATTTCACTTATATAGACCTTAAAATTCTCGTATAAAATAAACAATAGTTTTATTTTACGTAGAGGATTGGAAGGATAGGAATTCAGAATTTAGATCTTTTAAAGAGAGTGGTATGCATTTAACTAATAACCAAGCTAAGCTAACATTTTAGGTTCATTGTTTTTGTAATAAAAATTAAAATGTATGTTAGCAAGGGGTAATTGTTACTCTTGTAACTTTTAACTTTTCATTAATTTCATTTGAATACTTTAAAAAGATTAGGTTAAATTTTTACTTTATTAATATTTATCCTTTCTTGGAGGGCTTAAGTTAACAATTATTCTCTTTAATGGTGTGTTTAGTAGAAAGGATTAAATGTTATACTTGTAAATTTTAATCTTTAAAAAGGATAATTATTAACATATACTTTCCTAAATTAATATTTAATCTCTAAAAAAATCATAAATATTAATGAAGTGAAAAATTAACCTCATCGATCAAAGCTTGTTCTTCGATTAGATTGATCAATGTTTCAATGCTAATTGTTGGGTTCTGCAGAATACAAGTGAAAGTTGCTACAACACCATTAAACAATCCTGGTCTGAAATTGATAGAGTTGCAGCTGAAACTAATGGTCTTCTAACCCTTGGCCGCATCTTCAATGCTTGCATGTAATTCAATAACAACTTAGTCTAATTTCAGAATTTTTTATTGAGAAATTATATCACACACACACACACAGAATAATTGAAGAGAGTAATAAAAAAACAAAAGAATATAGATTTTACGTGATTTGATAATGTGCCTACGTCTGCAGAGTCACTGCAGTCTTTTGCTATGATTAAAATCAAGCAAACACATCATATTAGGTTATCAATATATAGCCGGCATCCCTTGTGCTCAAAACATGATAATGTGCCCTTATATGGCATTATTTATTAATCACTTTTAAAGTAACGTTTAGCGTTTTAATTTTAATATTTTTATTCAAATTAAAACACTATTTCTCTTTATTTATACTATTTGATAATATAATATTTATACTAACTTTTAGGAGAATGTTTTGACCAAAGTAATCTAACGGTTATTTTTACCGAATACTTTTGCTTTAAATCATTTTATAAATAACTAATTACTAACAGTAATATCTAATCATTAATAGCTAATAATTGTTAGAATAATTAATATTATTGTACAGGATCATAATAAAAATAAAAATACCTTGACTAAAAAAATATCGTATTGTACCACAGGGACAATACAAACAGTAAATACATCACAATAACAATTGGAGACAACGTTCGCTTCATTTTGAGCTTAAATGTTTAGCAATACTGCTAATTTGAGCCACTAACTCAACATTTATATATATATATATAAATTTTTAATTTTTCATCAAAGTGCCCTGCAAATGCAAATGACCATGACTGATTGGTTGCACAACGAGACAAAGAGATCAAAATCAATTCAGCTTGCAATTTTTAATTTTTCATCAAAGTGCCTTGCAAATGCAAATGACCATGACTGATTGGTTGCACAACGAGACAAAGAGATCAAAATCAATTCAGCTTGGATCGTATCGAACCATGCCAAGCTTTCCACAAAATGGAATACTATTTATTTATACTTTTCTAAAGGGAGCCCCAATAAAAAGAGTTTCCCATTTGATATGAAGAATGCCTATGCTTGCTCGTCTACAGTCCTTTACATTATTATTATTATTATAAAATTTATTTTAAAATTGATAATCTTTTAAGTGAGTAATATATCTTCAGTTACTATATTAAACTAGATTAAATTAAAATTTAAAAAGATATTAGAGTTATAATTGAAAGCCAAGTAATTTAATATAGTATTAAAATTAATAAATTAATTTTAATTAAGGAAATTGAGAATTAGGAAAATATTATTAGAAATAAATAAATAATTGCTATTTTTAAAATTTATTATCTTTTTGGCTTGCTGCTTTAAGATACCAAATATCGATTTTGAAAGCTCCAAATCATTAGTCTTCTCATCCATTTCCAGGATGCTTCCATCAAGATAAATAAATATGGCCGTGACAACCAAGGCATGAATTTTATTGGCTCCTTCAGCATTCAATTCTATTTTCCTTAGTCCATTTTGTACAAATAAAAGGCATTGACTTGACTTGTTCTTTTCAATCAATTCATAATCTCCCTTCTTAATTCATTGGAGACTTGCTATATATTCCACATGCATTTTTCTAAATGGTCCACAAACATTTAAGAGCTTGATAGAGTGGAAATTAGGTAGCAAAATTAAATGATTATATAGACCTTAAATTTGAATTCTAAATTTAAAGGATACTCTAAGTTTATGGGTTGGGGCAATTCCTGCCTCAACTAGGGTGGCAATAAATCGGTATTTTTAGATAATTGATTTAATCAAACTCTATTGAAATGGATGAGGTGATCTATATTCGGGTTTAATATGAATTTATGTTTAAAAAATAATCTTTATATCAGGTTCAGATAGAATTAAATTTTATATGTTAAATATTTATTTTTAAACTTATTTATATAAATAATTAATTAATTATAAAATATATATTTTATACCAATATTTGAATTTTTTATATATTATATATTAAATAAATAAAATTTAAATATTTTATAGAATTATTAAAATTATTAATAAAAATATATTTTTGTGTAAATTATTATTTAAAATATATAAAATTAAATGAGTTTGAAAATTATTTGAATAATAATAATTGAATTAAAAAAAATTAAATAATTTATAATAAATTTTAATCAAATTTAAAATAAATTTAAGTATTTAAAATATTAGTGGAGTTGCTATCCCTAATCGCAATCAAGCTTTAGAAGAGATTTCACTCAAGAAGACATACACAACCACCGATATAATTTTTAGGAGTATTACTTTTCAAAAAGTTCAACAAATAACCAAAATTAAAGGATACAAATACAAAATTAATAGTCAATTGCTTCTATATATTAAGACAAGTGATTTTAATGGCTTCAACACTCTATTCTATTTTTCCTCGTCCATTTTGCAGAGATATATTAAAGGAAGTATTGTGTGGGTTAATCACTATTTATTTAATTAAATAAAAATATAGCTATATAACTTTTTCTATGTTTTATATTGCATATTTAAAATATTTTAAAAATAGCTTGTAAAAAATTTTAAAAAAATGTAAAAAAGTATATGGGGAGAATAAATATAAATTGAAAATTAATATAAAGAACATATAATGAGATGCCAATAAAATATATAAATATTATTTCTTCTACTTACATTAGAAAGAAACTAATTTGATTTTTAATGTGTGATATTGGCTCATATAATTTATAATTATGACTTTTAATTTTTTGAGTATATTAATTAAATTGTAATTATTTTTATATTTTTTTATTATAAGTATATGATTTTATAATTATAATGAACAATAAAAAGGTGGTTTTAATTTATATAATTTAATACTATGACTCTTAATTTCCTATATTAATTAAGTTATAACCATTGTTATAATTTTTTTTATTATTATTACATGCATTATACATTATCAATTGATGTTATAACATTGTTAGAGTAATGAGAGTAAAATGGATAAATGGAGAAAAAATTTAATAGCGGGTCACTTGCCACTCTTTCTTAAAATTTATTTTGAGACCAACTTTGTTATATTTATATAAATAGATATACTTATAATAATTTTTTTGAAAATTTGTTTTCAACCCATGTTATTTTAATCTTAGCCAGCTATAAGCTAAAATCCAAACATAATCATCACTCAAGGGGTTGAATTAATGATATTTAGTAAATCACATGGCATAAAAAGATTACAAAGATAAAGGCAAGAGAGGGACTTTAAATATTCAAACAAGATAGTGTGAGAGCAGAAGGTTCATAGCTTAAAATGGCACTACCTTCATTTCAATTATGGCTTGCGTTGCTGCTGCTTGCAGCAGTATGTGCATCTGCAGTAAATCCTAGGATATTTGCTGGATTAGGTGGGTTAAAAAGATTAGCCGCCAGCAGGTCCTTTAGCGATCTTCCACCAGAATATGAAATACATTACTACAGACAGACACTCGATCATTTCAACTATAAACCAGAAAGTTATGCTACATTTCAGCACAGATATATTTTGAATTACAAGTACTGGGGTGGGGCAAATACTAGTTCACCTATCTTTGTTTATACAGGTGAAGAGGGCGATATAACATATGATGTTGAGGGTTTCATTCTTGATCTTGCTGCTCGTTTTAAAGGTTTGCTATTGTATATAGAGGTAATTAGACTGTCTTTATTCATTTGTTCTTGATGTAACAAAAATCACGGGGCTTGATTGTCATAGTCTTATAAGGCTTTCATCAGCATTTAGTTTAGCAATTTTAATTTCCTTATGCTGGACTAACAACTAATGGCGATATCTTTCGTTGCAGCATCGTTACTATGGAAAATCAATGCCTTTTGGATCTGAAAATCAAACATTTCAAAATTCCAGCACCCTTGGATACTTGAGCTCAGAACAAGCCTTAGCAGATTATGCACAGGTGATAGTACATGTTAAGAAGAACCTGTCGGCAGAAAATTGTCCAGCTATTGCGGTTGGAGGATCTTATGGTGGGAGTAAGTACATGTACTTGAAATTGCCTGTAAGAATATATATCAACTGAGCCTGAAAATCTCATAATTTATATTGATATTTTCTTGCTTAATTAAAATTATTCAGTGCTCGCATCTTGGTTTCGTCTGAAATACCCTCATATTATAATTGGTGCTTTGGCATCATCTGCTCCAATACTGTACTTTGAGGATATCACACCACAGGATGGATACCATGCTGTTGTATCTAGGAATTTCAGAGTACGTATAAGAAGTTAATCCAACAAAGCTTGTTCTTGGATTAGATTGATCATTGTTTCAATGCTAATGTTGAGTTCTGCAGAATACCAGTGAAAGTTGCTACAACACCATTAAAAAGTCCTGGTCCGAAATTGATAGAGTTGGAGCTGAAACTAATGGTCTTCTAACCCTTGGCAACATCTTCAATTCTTGCATGTAATTCAATAAGAACTTAGTTTACTGTGTAGATTTTTCTTTTTAATATAATTGGGTTTGATGAAAACTTGAACTGGAGTTGAAGTTCTTGAAACAACTCCAGTCCCACCTAAGTTAAAGCTCATCAGCAACGTAAACTTTTTTTTTTCCTTATTTTTTCTGATTTGACCTCTCCATCCTTTCTTTTTTAAGGCCTTTGAACTCATCACAAGAGCTGAAGGACTACCTAGCGCTCATTTATAAGGTGTCAGCACAATTTGACAATCCTCCAGATTATTATGTAGAGAATTTGTGTAAGGCCATTGATGGAGCACCTCAAGGGACTGATACTCTTGGAAGAGTTGCTGCTGGTCTAGATGCCAGTACTATTTTTGGAGAAGGTTCGTGCCTTTATGTATATGAACCTCCAGTTATATTCAGACAGAGTGCATGGTCATGGCAGGTATTTATATATTGTTTTTCATTTATAATTGGAAATTTTAATATAATTAATCAAACAAATTAGGTTATTTTGTTTTTTTTTTTGTTTTTAGTTAGTTATGTGGTTTTTGTAATTTTTTTTATCGATTAGATCGCTAAAAAAATTTACTAAAATAATGAATTTCTTATAAAAATATATAAATGCCTGGTTTTGATTTAATGGCATTGTTAAATTTTTATTTTTAATTTTTTTAAGAAAAATCGGTTTGATTCTGAATTACACCGAATCAACTAATTTTAATCTAATTCAAAAAGAAAGAAAACAGTTTAGTTCCAGACTTAAGTTAAACCAAATCGATTATAGACTTGAATTGAAGGGCAATTTACCAAAGTGTGACTACTGGAAAAAGAAATTTATCAAAATGGGGCAATTTCAAAATTATTTACTAAAATGGGGTGTTTTAACTGAAAGGGGGAGTGACGACGGGAAAAAGAAATTTACCAAAAGGAGGCAACTTCAAAATTATTTACCAAAAGGAGTGTTTTAGCTGACATGGAGAAGAGAGATAGTTAGTCGCTAATATAGGTAGTGACCAGCAAATAAAAAATTAAAAAAAAAGTATAATTGCGGAAAAGATAGCTCAATACTATTTAAAATAGTGTCTGGCTATTAGACGTTACTCTAAGAAGCATTCAACTACTTTTTTCTCCTTAAAAATATGTATTAATTACTTTAAGGTCTTTAAATTTTTTTTAATTACAAAATCATCTATATATTTTATAAAATAATACTAAATATTATAACTATTTACAAATAAGTCCTTATGTTTTTATAATTAATAAACATATAAAGATTATTTTGTAAAATTAAAAAATTATTATTTATTGTGTATAAAAAATTTGAAAATTGTACATAAAATTAATAACTATATAATATAAAAAATTTAAAAATATTAATATTATTTATATGTAAAGAAGCATTAATATTTATTTAGCAAATTAATAAAATTAGTATAGTGAGTAAATTATATTAAATATTTTATAAATATTTAAAAATTGTTATTATTTAGTATTATTAATTTAACAAAATATTAAATTATGATAAATATTATTAATATGAACAAATAAAAATATGAATAAATAATTTTTGAAATAAATTATTTAAAAATAAATAAAATAATTTATAAATATTAAATTAATATTTGTGAAATATGAAATTAAAAAAATCAAAATAATAAAAATAACGTATACATATTTAAAATATAGTTTCAATATTTAACAACATAAAATTTTGATAATTAGTATATAATAAATAGCTTTTAATAATTATTAATCAATAAATTATATGGGAAGAAAAAATTAATAATTAGACAATCAAGTTGACATTTGATTATATTTTTTAATTTATTTCGTTTATTTTATTCTATATATTCTTTCTAATTGAATAGATTTTCACTAAAATATTTATATATTACTTATATTATCTTTTTTTTTTAAGCTACCACTTTTTAGAGTGAAAGCCTGGAAATTTATGAAAATCTACCTGAAACGAATCTTCCTTTTTTTTTCCCTTTAAATTAGATTTCATCCGATCTGTATATATTAAAATTTATAAGATAATTCAATCTTATATATATATATATATATATATATATATATTACTTTTATTATTTTATTTATCTTTAATTAATTTGTTTCAACAATTATTTATTCATATCTTTTTTTATTAATAAATATTAAATAATATCAATTTTCAAATATTTATAAAATATTTAATATAATTTATTCACTATACTAATTTTATTAATTTTCCAAATAAATATTAATGCTCATTTACATATAAATAATATTTGTATTTTTAAATTTTTTATGTTATATAGTTATAATTTTATGTACAATTTTCAAATTTTTTATATATAATAAATATTAATTTTTTAATTTTACAAATTAATCCTTATATGTTTATTAATTATAAAAATATAAGAGCTTATTTGTAAATAGTTATAATATTTAGGATTATTTTGTAAAATATATGAATGATTTTATAATTAAATTTTTTTTTAAAGACTTTAAAGTAATTAATACATATTTTTAAGGATAAAAAAGTAGTTGAAAGCTTTTTAGAGTAGCCTCTAATAGCCAAATCCTACTTTAAGTAGCGTCCAGTTACTTTTTCAGCAATTATATTTTTTTTAAATTTTTTATTTACTGATCGTTATCTATACTAGCAAACAGCTCTCTCTCTCCTTCACATAAGCTTAAACACCCATTTTAATAAATAATTTTAAAGTTGCACCCTTTTGGTAAATTTTTTTTCCAGTCGCTATCCTTTAGTAAATTGCCCCGAATTGAACCGTGATGGGGGGTAGTATAAATGTATCATTTTTTCCCTTCTTCTAGCAACTTTACAATAACAATATTCATAAAATTTTCAGAAATGCACCGAGATGGTAATACCAATGGGGGTTGATAACAATAACACAATGTTCGAGTTATCACCCTTTGATCTCAATAACTTCACAAAAACCTGCCAAGAAGTTTTCGGTGTCACCCCAAGGCCTAGTTGGGTCCCTGTACAATTTGGTGGCCGTGTAAGCTCCTCAATTTCCTTCCTATCTCAAAAAGAATTTGAGTTTTAGTAATTTTTCTCTCTATATATGGAAACTTGGAAATATTTATGTGCTGATTAATCTTCAGGATATAAAATCTGCACTCGAAAATTTTGCGAGCAATATCATTTTCTCCAATGGATTCCGTGATCCGTGGAGCGCAGGAGGGTAAAAAACCTGAAGAACTTCCTTGAACCAATTATTTACAGAAATTTCCTTATTTAGACCTAGTACATCATACACTCAAAACATAAATATGGTGGGATTCCTCACCATACGTATTATGTCTTGAGTTCATGATTAACCGGGTATAGGCAGGCAAGAAATTGTCCTTACATTAGTCTACATTTATTAATTCTTTTGATTTCTTGACTCACAGAATTTTAGAGAACATATCAGATAGTGTTGTTGCTATACATACAGATAGAGGTACAGTTTATTTGCTTCAAGTTGGTTGTAGATATGATATGCTAAGCTAAGGTTTGGTAATTGAGAATTGTTATGGTAATTAGGTGCTCACTTCTTGGATCTATTAAGTCCTACAAGAAGTGACCCTGCCTGGCTGGTCGACCAGAGAGACAAAGAGATCAAAATCATTGCATTTTGGCTTGAAGAGTACTATGCCAAACTTGCTAGCAAGACTCGCGGCAGAACTGGCTAAAAGAGTATTCCTTTTCCCTTTTGGTTGAAAGAAAAAAGAGTCTAGATTCTGCTTATACTTGTAACAAAATAAATTATCGAATAGGAAATAAATAATTTTTATTTGTGTAATTGAAAGAAAAACTAGCCCTTTTTAATTTTTATTTGAGATGGTTATCATGAATCATTGTTTCAATAAAGAGAAAAACTTGCCTAACTATGTTGGATTACTAGTTCAACAATAGAGTGCTTTTCTCATAGTGCAGGTGATCAGGTTTTCATTTCCTATATTGCCACCGGCGGACGTCGCATGGGGCAGTGGAGCCAACTGTCCCACTGACTTCCGAAAATACTGCGCAGAGTTTGTCAAATAACAAATGTTCAATTCATAGAGATACGTATAAGCTTCAACTTTTTGGTTGAGCAGCATTTTAACATGATATATACAAGCCACCTCATCAACTAGAAGATCATAAATCATAGTCCGTTGATCAAACTTCAAGCCCAGATGACAGTGAATCACGTTCAATTATATATTTTCAAGCAACATCATTTTCAGCAGAGTGGTAGTTGAAAAGATTCAGAACTTCTGGAAACTCTATTTGACTGAGTTCTGTAGGTGTCTGATATACCTTGTAATTGAGTGTCTGAATTATGTAGTTGGCTACAAGATTCTGATTAAGATGGGTGTATCATCAGGTTCTCACTCTTTGGATCTTGCTATTCCCCAGCAGGTCCAAATGGCAACTTATAGCGACTGCATGTGCATCAGGAGATAGATATATCACTTACAATGGCAACCTTCCCAGCAAGCCTGACAACAAAAGTCGGCTAAAATATTCTCCGTGGGTCTGCTTGTCACATTGTGTGAAGGACGTGAGTAGAATGACTAGACAGGATCCTATCAATTCCATCCATAGCTTATTTATTATGTTATCTTTGAATATTGGTGCAGAATTGATCTTAAACAGAGTCGAATAGTGAAAAATGATTCACGTAACCGACTCCAATTAGTTTGAGATAAAGGTTTTATTATTCTTGTTGTGTTGGAGTTTTATAATTAAATATATCAAATCAATATTAATTAATAAATTTTAGAAGGTGCTTTTTTTTCCCACAACATTGGCTTGAACAACAATAACTAAATAGATTAGTATGCTTATGATAATCCTGTTAGACTTAGTTCTCAACCCATGTAATTGTTATGTACCTATTGACATTTTTGGAAGGCGTTTGTCTTGGCCGGCTATCTAAAATTTTAAGTCTAACAAGAAGCTATAATCCAAACATAATCCATCTTTGGATGGTCAAATTAATGATGCTTAGTAAAGCACATAGCATAACAAGATTACAAAGCCAAAGACAAGAAAGGACTTCTAGTTTAACTATTTAAACATGATAGTATGAGAGCAGAGTGTTCATAGCTTAAAATGGCACTGCCTTCGGTTCATCTACGGCTGGCATTGCTTCTGCTTTTAGCAGTTTGTGCATCTGCAGTACATCCTAGGAAATTAACTAGATTTGGCGGGGTAAGAAGATTCACTACCAGTGAGCCCTCTTATGAACTCCCACCAGAATATGAAATACATTATTACACACAAACAGTTGATCATTTCAACTACAAACCAGATAGTTACGCTACGTTTCAGCACAGATATATATTGAATTACAAGTACTGGGGTGGAGCAAATAGTAGCTCACCCATCTTTGTTTACACGGGTGAAGAAACTGATGTAACGTATGATGTTGAGACTTTCATTCTTGATCTTGCAGCTCGTTTTAAAGGTTTGTTATTGTATATAGAGGTATGGCATTCTTTATTCATTTGACCTCATTTGATAGTCTTACTTCTACAGGATTTCATCTACATTTACTACAGTTATTTTCCTGTTGCGTGAATAAGTATATTACTGTTGCAGCATCGTTACTATGGAGAATCAATGCCTTTTGGATCTGAAGACCAGGCATTTCAAAATGCCAGTACCCTTGGATACCTAAGCTCAGAACAAGCCTTAGCAGATTATGCACAGGTGATAGTAGATGTTAAGAAAAACCTGTCAGCAGAAAATTGTCCAGCTGTTGCAGTTGGAGCATCTTATGGTGGAAGTAAGTTAATTAATTAGACTGCAAAATTTTTCTTGTTGGGAAATTCCGGACTCAGACTAATCTTTTCTTGTTGTTGTCATTGATCAGTGCTTGCATCCTGGTTTCGTATAAAATATCCTCACATTGTTATTGGTGCTTTGGCATCATCCTCTCCCATACTCTATTTTGATGATATCACACCACAAAATGGATACCATGTTGTTGTCACCAAGGATTTTATAGTAAGAATTTAGTCAAATAATATTGGAAAGTTTCAACTTTCAGGATTTAGTAGCTTGTAGGATCTAAGTATCCAGTGTTTGCATTGATGGGAGCAGGATACTAGTGAGAGCTGTTACAACACAATAAAGCAATCTTGGTCTGAGATTGATAGAATAGCAGCTGAACCAAATGGGCTAATGACACTCAGCAATAAGTTCAATACTTGCAGGTAATCAACAAGAAAACCTATCTGAATGCCATAACAAGAAAACCTATCTGAATGCCATACTTGTATGCTCATAATCTCTGCTAAAATTAGGCTTTAATGTTCTGTTTAACAAAAGCCCTCTAAACACGTCCCAAGAGCTCAAGGACTACCTAGAAATCATGTATGTCAGTGCAGCTCAGTACGACAATCCTCCGTATTATCCAGTAGAGCGCACGTGCCGTGGAATTGATGGAGCCCCAGAAGGAACTGATATTCTTGGAAGAATTGTTGCAGGTCTCAAAAGTAGATTTCGTGGATGGGATTCGTGCCATGATATATTTACATTCGAACTAAGCAACAAGAGTGCATGGGATTGGCAGGTATATATTTCTAAACCACTTACAAATTCACTCCTCTGATACATCATAGAAACCCACAATCTTCATTTCTTGAAAACTGTCATAGTTCTCTATTCTGCTTCTTTCAGACATGTACTCAGATTGTAATGCCAATAGGATATGGTTATAATGAGACTATGTTCGAAGCAGAACCTTTCGATATAAATAACTATACCAAAGACTGTCTAGATGTTTTTGGTATTGTGCCCAGGCCTCATTGGATGACAACAGAATTCGGTGGCCATGTAAGCTTCTCTCTAGCTTATTATGCTTGTTCTTTCTTCTTCTTATAACTCCAGAAAATCTGAAGTTCAGAACATAATAACTCTTGCAATGAAAATCTTTCAGGACATAAAAACTGTACTGGGAAATTTTGCACGCAACATCATTTTCGCAAATGGACTCCGAGACCCTTATAGCATTGGAGGGTAAAGAACCAGATTTCTACTACTTTGCTATAAGTTTTAATATATTTATTCATGTTACAAGTGCTAATTCATTCTTATTTCTTTGACAAATCAACTGCAGAGTTCTAGAAGACATATCAGACAGCGTTGTTGCAGTGCATACAGAACATGGTATTTTCTATTTCTAGGAAAGTGTTTCAATTTCATAGTTATTTATGCAAGGTTTTGATTTAGATTATGTTATGGTAATTAGGAGCCCATTGCTCGGACTTACATCCCCCAACTCCAGATGATCCTGACTGGTTGGTTGCACAGAGAGATAAGGAAATCAAAATAATTTCAGCTTGGATTGCAGAGTACTATGCCAAGCTTGCCACCAAATAGATTACTGGCTAAAACAATCTCCATTTCATACATCTCGAGACCAAATAGTATCCAATGTTATGACAAAACTTGAAAGAAGTCCTTGTGAGATTTCAATAACACTGTGACTGTGTTTGGATGGAATGGATGTGAAATTTATTTTATATATAAATGAATTCTCTTTTTTGATATTTTGATTAATAAATATGAAATTCTTAAAATCAACTAAATTTAGTCGAAATCAAAGTTAAGTTAATTTTCTGCCTTATTCAAGTCATAATTAACTTGTAGCCATTCATTTTGAATTAATCAGCCCTGTTTCTAGAGAAGTAATATTAAGAAAAACTCTGTTAATGACATCAGACAGTGTTGTTGCAGTACATACAGAACATTGTATTTTGTGTTCTTAAGAAAGTGTTTGAATTTCATAGTTATTTATGCAAGAATTTGATTGAGATTTGTTATGGTAATTAGCAGCTACCAATTCTAAATGACCAGTGGCGGAGCCTGAACATTTCTTTTGAGGGGGCCATTGTATATTTGCAGCATGAGGAGAAGAATGAACTTATGATAAAGCTATATAAAGCAGAAAATTCAGCCTCATCAACATTAAAGGTCTAAGTTTTTACATTTTCCTAAAGACAGTCAAATTAAATTTTTAATTTTAAGATCTTTGTGATGAATTTCACTAGAAAAGAAAAAATTTGAGGTTGTGTTTTGCTAAATTTTCTTGTTTATCAATGGCCTAGCTAGGAGGTTTATTTTGAGGGCCAATTATAATTATCAATAATTCAAAAAAAAAATTATTTTGTCAATCCTTTTGACTAAGTCAGCTTCTATTTGAGCAATCCGAGCCTTTAACTTTTTGATTTCTGACTCATTTTACTCAAATTCATAGCCAAACATTTTCTGCTAAAATAAAGCTCTTAGGTCTTTATCAAATTGATTGATCTTCTCACACGTGCGCGCGCGCACACACATATATATATATATTGTCGTTTGTTTATAATTTTTTATATCTTTTTATATGATACTAAAAAAGTGAGGAATCAAATCTAACACATGGGAATTAGATGATATATATTTAATCAATAAATCAAATTAGATTAGGTTATCTCCTTTTATATTATTATTATTATTATTAGTATTATTATTATGCTTGAGATAGATGATATTTCAACAACTTAATTAATTTTTTTGTTAAACGTTTCCACCAATATTGTCAATTTGAGGTGACAGTTTCAAATTGACAAATTTGGTCCACTATAATGAATTGTGTAGTCAACAGAAAAGCTTGGTAGAACAAAATTTGTGCCTTATTATGGATAACATTTTTAATGTTGTGAGGCTGAGAGTAACTTCACTTCACTTTAATTTATTTATATATTTCGTGGAAGATAATATATTAAAAAATTAATTTTTTAATTTTAAATATTATTTTTCATATATTTAGACTGTCAAATTTTATTTTTATTGTTAAATATCAAAAATTACATAAAAATAGTAAATTTTTGAAGCCATTATCGATGGTGATCATTACATATTATAGTTGCCTGAGAAAAAGGTGAGAAATGGCAGCCAATAAATTAATGAGTTTATATTTATTTTTATATATTTATATTTTTTTTCCAAAAATTTATTAAATTTTAAAAAATTATTTTTTATTTAAAAAAATTTCTTAAAAATAACATAATTTTTCATTTAATAGAAAAAATATATAAACTCATTAATTTATATCAATAATATCACTTAAGGAAAAATATCATTTTTCTTAAATAAAAAAGCACAGATTTACTTTATTCTAATATCTTAACTTCAATTTGTGTCATTTAGAAACAGATTTAAGATTCTCTCTCTAATATTGAAATCCTATTTCTCCTCATTATTGGGGTTTTATTTTTCTCCCCTTAACGAAATTTTGTTTTTATCCCTTAGTGGGATTTTGTTTACTTTTTTTTTTTTAAATATTTGAATAGACTATTTGGCAATTTGAGATACTCAGGTATATGTGATGCTCTTTTATCAATTGAGTTTGATAGTACGACTTATTCTTTTATTGATGATTGGTAGTTTCATATATTCTGTGAGCCATAGAAGTAATAAATTTCTAAAAGTGCAGTATTGCGGAAGTTTTCTTTGATCGTCTAAAATCCAGTTACTACCTGGAAGGTTATTTTACTCTATTCAAATCATTTCTGAATATAATATTTTAATTATCTATATTTATTTTTTTTTTCTCTTATGAGAATATTATACTGTACTTATCTTATTATTCTTATTAATGATATGTAAAATTTCCTCTTCTCAAAAAAAAAGAATCTCTTCAATCCTGAAATAGCTGATTTCTAGCACAACTACAAAGAGATTTATGCTTATAAAAAAAATTATTAGGAGTTTTTTTAACCGACATTAATAAAGGCATCAGCATATAAAAGATATTCTCAATATTAGTAAAAAAGCATCATGCCATATTAGAGATATTTTCTACATTAATAAAAAAATATTAACTTATTAAAAATATTCTAATTAATAAAAAAAAACCATCATCATATTAGTGATATTTTCAAAATTAATAAAAAAATTATCATTTTATCTCTTTTCCTTTTTCTTTTTTCTTTTAAGAATTTAATTGTTTATGGTCAAATTGATAATTATTTATTAAAAATTAGTTAATTTTTAAAATTTTTATTAATAAAATAATTTATTAATTGTCTATTTTTATTAATTTATTATTATTCATTTAATTTTTATTAAACGTTAGTTTAAAATTTAATTTTTATAAAATTTAAATACAAATTTAAATTTTAAATCAAAATGTTATTTTTATTAAAAAAATATTTTAAAATTAGTATCCAATTAAAATAAAAAAATATTTCAAAATTAATTCTTTAATAAAATTAATAAATGAAAAGAATGCGGATGATTTAAATTAATTTTAAAACATCCATAGATATTTTAAAATTCAAATTATTTTCATATTTATCCTTTGGTATAAAATAAATTTCTCCATTAATATATCAATTAGTTTAAAAATTAAATTATTTTTAAATTAAATATCCATTGATTTAAAATAAATTTAAATAAAATATAAAATATCCAGGGATAGTAAAATTTAAATTCATTGTAAGTTTATAAAAATTAAAAATTCAAATTAAAGTTTCAAAAAACTAGATGAATAACAAATAGGAAAGATATAAATTGATAAATAATTAATTAAATATAAAATATATATTTTTATAATAATATTTAAAAAGTTTTCATAAATTGTATATTAAATAAATAAAATTTAAATATTTGTAGAATTATTAAAATTGTTAATAAAAAAATATTTTTTTATATAGATTATTGTCTAAAATATATAAAGCTAAATAGGTTCAGGAATTATTCAGATAATAATAATTAAGTTTGGGATAGATTTTAATAATTTAAGATAAATTTTTAATTAAATTTAAATATTTAAAATATTAATAAGTTTAAATTCAGGTTGAATGATTTTTTTCAGATATCTATCCTTTTGGCATTTCTAATCTCAATCCAAGCTTCAGAAGAGGTTACACTCAAGAAAACTACTTATAACCACCAATGAATATGATGTTTGAGAGTATTACTTTTCAAAAGGTTCAAAAAATAACCAAAATTAAAGTATATAAATTCATGAAAAATGTTTACCTAGATCGAGTTTATCATGATTCAAGACACAAATATATGAGACCTATGTACATAATAAGTCGGTCCTACCATATATCATGTATCTTTGGTCTATGATAAACCTGGTTTAGGTAAAAAAAATCTAATATAATTAATAGTCAATTGTTTCTATTAAGACAAGTATGGCCATGAAGACCTAGTCATTGACTTTAATGGCTTCAACACTATTCTATTTTCCCACTATACTTAATGATAATCTTTTCTGAGAATTTGTTTTCAACAAGAACCTAAAATCCAAACATAATCATCATTTAAGGGGTTGAATTAGATCCAGCCAAGGGTTGATTTTGATTCCATTATATGCCTGAACCGGCAGTTTCTTGGACCTTGAAGATTTAAATCAAAATTAGTCTGGATTTAGCCGTTCAAATCGGTTCCAAGACAATTTTAGTTAGGTTTTGAAGCAATTCCGATTCTCATTTTTATGGTTATGGTTTCAGTTTGACCTTAATTTGATTCGAGACGATTCTGATCTGATTTTGATTTCAATTTCGATATGAATTTTGAATCAATATTATTTAAAGAAATTTAAATTCAACAAAATTACAAATAGAAGATCAACATTCATTTTTAATTAAATAATATAATATTTGGACCACTAATAATTATTAAATTGACTATCTATTAAGTTGTCCAAATCATAATTCATAAAATAATTTCTTTTATAATAAATTTAATAAATCCTTATTCTCGGTCTCAATCCACATCTATTACATTCTAATAAAATTCTAATACTATTCATTTTAAATCAAACTAAAGAAATTTTCTTATTTAGTCCTAATATTCTTTCATCTTAATCCCCAAACTTATCTAACTTAAAATACAAATAATTTCTCATAAATAATTAAAAAATCTATAAAAAGTTCAATTTCCATATCAATGTATCTTGCATAATATGCATGCATCAATATAGCTTTTTAACTCATAATAAACTCACTTCTTAAAAAAAAAAAAAACTCATTTTTATATAAATTATATTCGCCAAAAATAATAATAATTATAATTACAAAAAATTCATAAAAATTCTCCAATTAAAAAAAATTACATAGCATAAAAGGATAAAGATAAAGAAAAGAAAGGCGCTCTAGATTACCTATTTAAACTTGATATTATGAGAGCAGAAGTTTCATAGCTTAAAATGCCACTACCTTCATTTCAATTATGGCTTGCATTGCTGCTGCTTGCTGCAGCATGTGCATCTGCAGTGCATCCTAGGAAATTAGCTAGATTAGGTGGGTTAAAAATATTAGCTGCTAGCGAGTCATCTAGCGATCTTCCACCAGAATATGAAATACATTACTACAGACAGACGCTCGATCATTTCAACTATAAACCAGAGAGTTATGCTACATTTCAGCAGAGATATATTTTGAATTATAAGTGTTGGGGTGGGGCAAATACTAGCTCACCCATCTTTGTTTATACAGGTGAAGAGAAAGATGTAACATATGATGTTGAGGCATGCTTGAGCTTGAACCCTTCAAATCATGAATCTCTCCAATCTTCATCTTGGATGTAACTTACCTTTTTCTTCAAAAAATCTTCGCGTTATAAACTTTCTTGATTTTACATCAAGAGTTTCACCTTAAATTCAACTCTTCACTGTCACCATTGTTGCATGTGCGACTTTCCACATCTAGCAGCAGCTACACCTTCAACCAAACTCACCAAGACCATCCCATATTCTGATACCAATTTGTTGCGTATCGCGAAAGTGTAAACTGCAAAGAAATAAAATAAAAACTGCAAAGAAATAAAGCAAATACAGAAAATACCAATATTTACGTGGTTGACCCTAGGGTTACATCCACGGACATGTCATCTTTCACTATTTTCAAATAATAAATTATCAAATACAAGCTCAAATTATATTATTCATAAATCCAATTACACCCAAGAGAACTCATATTACATCAAACTGCTCATAGTAAACATGTTAGTTAGTCTTTCTCAATCTCCTCTAAACATAACCCAATATACGTACTATTTTAACTGCTACACTACAAAGTATGTCTTCAACTATATGGGTAAGAGCCCTCTCACCAATTAACAAGAATTACTCTCTTTTAAATTCTATGCCATTTCTCCACTTTAAACTGAAGCATTTTTTCCCTCCATGGGACTGCAATGGGCAGAGCCCCTCATCAATAGGCAGAGCCAAATCGCAAAGTACTCTCTACAGTGGGTTACAGCCTCACTCCATGAGCTGATAGTCAAATAATATTTTCTATCATTCTCTTATTTATAGTGTTAATTTGCTCAATTCTAATTTGATTAGGAGTCCCACTCAAGTTAGGAAAAACACTAAAGTAAGAATTCTACTTATATAGGAAATATTCATCTATCCTATTAAGAAATATTTCTCACACTCAAATTAGGAAAAACTCTCTTCAAATTCTACTAGGATTTTGAGTTATAATTCTATCAATTCTTCGTATTCTAGCTATATAAGCAAGTTCTTGTACAAGTTGTAATTCGCAAGCAAATCCTCACAAAAAATATTCTACTGGGCACATTTCTGCTATGTCCTCAATACTTCTGTTTCAATGGTTTCTGTTCTTTTTTATTCTCTTAATCTCTGCAACTGCAGCACTGCTTAATATTCCAAGGCTTAGTCCAATAGGACCGAGAATTCTTGAAGACCCAGCTGAGATCTTGTCTGAACTAGTTTCAGATAATTTAGAAACATTCTTTTACAACCAAACTCTCGATCATTTCAACTATAAACCTGAAAGTTACAGCACCTTTGAACAAAGATATGTGATCAATTCCAAATACTGGGTTGGTGCTAATGCTAGTGCACCAATTCTTGTGTATTTTGGTGCAGAAGCACCACTGGATGGTGATCTTGCTGTTATTGGGTTTCTATCAGACAATGCTATTCGATTTAATGCTCTTCTGCTATATACAGAAGTATATATAAATGATTTTTCCTGCATATTATAACCTGCTTTATTGGCATATTAATTCCTAAATTTATGATTGAAACAATCCTCTCTTCCTTTTTTCTTTTCATCAGCATAGATACTATGGGAAATCAATCCCATTTGGATCAAGAGAAGAAGCATTGAAAAATGGAAGCACTCTTGGGTATTTCAACTCTGCTCAAGCTATTGCAGACTATGCTGAAATTATCATTCATGTCAAGAAAAGCTTCCAAGCTGAAAATTCTCCGGTTATCGTCATCGGAGGATCCTATGGTGGAAGTATGTTATCGATTCTTTATCTGAATTTCTTCACAACCATTACATAGAATATATTTTAAATTCAGTCTGTTAATTTTTTTTTCACTAGTTTTCTTATAGTGCTGGCTTCCTGGTTTCGACTTAAGTACCCTCACATAGCCCTTGGAGCTTTGGCTTCATCAGCACCTGTTCTTTACTTTGATGATATTACTCCACAGGATGGATACTATTCCATTGTCACCAAGGATTTTAGAGTAATCTATCTTCATTCTTGCCAATTTTTTATTTAATATTGCACTTGTTTTTAAGACAGTGGCTTTGGTGTAACGATAAAGTTACTCCACTTGTGATATGGAGATCACATATTCGAGCCACGAAAGCCCACAAGTACGGAATATTTCGTGGACTAATTCACCCTTAGTACGTTCTTTTAACCTTTTGAAAGGGTTTTTTCAGGAAGCAAGTGAGACTTGCTTACAGACAATACAAAAGTCATGGGCAGTAATTGATGAAATTGCTTCTAAACCCAATGGCCTTTCAATCCTCAGCAAGAAATTCAAGACTTGCAAGTAATAACATTATTTATTAATACAATTTTTGTAATTCATATCCATTCTTGTGATTCATTTACTTTGTTTTGGTTTAATGTTCTAGACCCTTAACCGACTCTGATGAGCTCAAAAACTACTCGGACTCCATGTATAGTTCTGCTGCTCAGTACAATAAGCCACCCACATATCCTGTAAACATAATCTGCGGAGGCATAGATAGTAGCACAAACTCTGAGAATGATACTCTGAGCAAAATAGTTGCCGGTCTTTTTGCTTACACAGGAAACAGATCCTGCTATATTAATGCACCCACTAATGTATCTGAAACAAGCGTGGGGTGGAGATGGCAGGTAAATCAATTACATTATCTTTATCTTCACTTTCCCACCACTTTCCACAGTAGTGGCAACCACAATAATAATAATAATAATAATAATAATAATACTCTTCTGTGACCGTGAGTGCTCCAACACAAAGAAATGATAACTTTCAGAATATCCTCCACAAACTGAAAGTTTCGACATTAAAATGAAAGCATTAGTTCCAATAAAAAAAAATGATAGCATTAGTTGTTTTCAGAGTTCGAATTATTATGAGACAGACACTCGAGTGTACTAATTGAAATTGAACCTGATTATGCAAAGATTTGATTGATTTATGTGGAATTTTTGTGTAGACATGTAGCGAGATGGTGATACCTATTGGCCGTGGGAATGACACCATGTTCCCACCTAAACCATTCGATCTCCAAAGCTACATCCAAGACTGCAAGGATTTGTATGGTGTTCCACCTCGACCTAACTGGGTCACTACCTATTATGGAGGTCATGTATGTTCTTCTTTTTCTTTTCTAACTTCTTTCTTATATAAAAGATTCTGCGTTCACTTTTCATTATTTTAATACACCCTTATAATTGTTCAAAGAGGAAATTCAATTTTAATACGTTAAAACTGAGCTAAAAATATCTGATTGTAAATATAAAAAAAGAAAATTAAATTGACTATTACATTTCCTTTAATTTTCTCTTTTTTTTTTCTTTATTTGCAATTGCAGAGTATAAAACTTATTCTCCAGAGATTTGGCAGCAACATCATTTTCTCCAATGGATTGAAAGATCCTTATAGTAGTGGCGGGTAAACACAAAAACTGAACAGGGAAATTCATGATTTTATTATTTACCTATGCATTTATTTATGATACATCTCTCACAATTATTATCTAACTCCATAAAGATTTTTGAAGTTGAAAATTTATTAAATTTTCTTTTCAACTCTGTTTTTCAAAGGTTAATTTTAGTTTAATCCTTCTGTCAATTTAGTTTTATGTTGGACAGCAGGACTATGTTGAAATTTTAAAAAGAAAATGAAGAGAGAAATTAAAATATTTATTTCTTTTAATTTGAAGGAACTCTTCAAATTGAGATGCAGTTGAGAATGCTTTTGTATTATTAAACATTGTTTATTATGTATATCACCTTCCTTGATTTACAATTGCAATCTATGTTTACTATAGGGTTTTGGAGAATTTATCAGACACCATTACCGCTGTTCATACTGTCAACGGTATATTCTCATATATACTTCATGTTAAAGCATGTTCAATATATAAATAATTAGACCTGAGTTGCCCATAAATAATTTAACTATAAAACATCAAGCCTTCATAAAAATTGTTACTAACACGTAAAACTTGGCATGCAGGGTCTCATTGCTTGGACATACTTGTTGCGAGCAAAACAACAGATCCAGAGTGGTTGGTGGCACAACGAGAAGTTGAGATCAAAATTATTGATGGATGGATTAATGACTATTATGATGATCTAAGGAATCAGTAATGAAAACCACATCAAACTTGTTATATTCTGGAATAAAGACTAGTGGAAATTGAAGTTAAGAGTTTTGTATACATTTGAGTACATTATGGCAAATAATTGCGAAGATGATATCAAGGACATATCAGTCAAAACTGATTCTCTAAGGATGAAATATATTCAGATTGAAGGACAAGAATCTAATGAAATCAAGAAAGAAATGTCTACTTTGTTACCCTTGAACAAGAAAAGTTCGTGAAAATTGATGTGATCCAGAAAGAAGAAGAAAGCAAAAAACAGATATTCAAGAATACATACAAAGAAAGGAGAGAAACTGAGAACACAAATCAAAGAAAGGAATCTTTTCAACAATAGGAATTACAAGCATGCCTAGCCTTACAGAATCTCACTTATTATAGCTAATCACTCAGCCACGTGCAGAAGTAACAGATTTCCTAACAAATCATCTACCAGTTCCGCCTATACTGGAACAGAAAGCATAACAACTTCAGAATGTTTATATTCCTTTCCCCTACATTTTTTGTTGCCAAATGTATCATATCAATGCATTCCCCTCAAGAAGTTCTTTGTCCTCAAGGAACTCAGAAGAATTCAGACATGGTTCGCACATATATTCCCATGCTCAGCTTCTTTGTGGACAGGAACCATATTTTCTTCCTGTGTCCTTGCCCAATTTCATCTCATTCTCCTTGGGATTCTAGCACTCTCTTTTACACGCATCAGTTAAATCTCATAAAGAACAAACATTTTCAACATTTGATCCACTCACTCCAAATTCTTCAAGCTTCAAAGACCGAACACCTGTTGCAATGGTAAGAATCTTACAGCTTATAGTCTCCCCAGCTGCAATCAGTGGAAGACTTAGTTCAATGACAGACTCAAACAACAGCATACCATTATTGCCCTGCCAATCTGCTGCATCCTCGCTTATCAACAAATGCCAAGAACCCATGTTCCTCTTGTGCATTCTATCAAACACCCAGCATGCATCTCTCATACTTCCACCTTTTCCATACATTCCCATCAATTTGTTGCATATGCATCAAATGCAAATGCAAATGCAAATGCAAGTTGTATTACACATGCAAATTAGATGATTTATATTTAATCAATAAATTAAATCACATTAGGTTATCTTCTTTTATATTATTATTATTATTATTATTATTATTATTATTATTATTATTATGCTTGAGATAGATGATATTTCAACAACTTAATTAATTTTTTTTGTTAAACGTTTCCACCAATATTGTCAATTTGAGGTGACAGTTTCAAATTGACAAATTTGTGCCTTATTATGGATAACATTTTTAATGTTGTGAGGCTGAGAGTAACTTCACTTCACTTTAATTTATTTATATATTTCGTGGAAAATAATATATTAAAAAATTAATTTTCTAATTTTTAATATTATTTTTCATATATCTAGACTGTCAAATTTTATTTTTATTGTTAAATATCAAAAATTACATAAAAATAGTAAATTTTTGAAGCCATTATCGATGGTGATCATTGCATATTATGATTGCCTGAGAAAAAGGTGAGAAATGTTAGCCAATAAATTAATGAGTTTATATTTATTTTTATATATTTATATTTTTTTTCTAAAAATTTATTAAATTTTAAAAAATTATTTTTTATTTAAAAAAATTTCTTAAAAATAACATAATTTTTCTTTTAATAGAAAAAAATATATAAACTCATTAATTTATATCAATAATATCACTTAAGGGAAAAATATCATCTTTCTTAAATAAAAAAGAAGAGATTTACTTTATTCTAATATCTTAACTTCAATTTGTGTCTTTTAGAAACAGATTTAAGATTCTCTCTCCAATATTGAAGTTATATTTCTCTTCATTATTAGGGTTTTATTTTTCTCCCCTTAACGAGATTTTGTTTTTATTGAGATTTTATTTTATTTTTTTTAATATTTGAATAGATTATTTAGCAATTTGAAATACTCAGCTATCAATTTCTATTGATGGTTGGTGGTTTCATATCTTCTGTGAATCATTAAGGTAATAAATTTCCAAAAGCACAGTATTGCGAAAGTTTTCTTTGATCTTCCAAAATCTAGTTACTATTTGAAAGGTTATTCTACTCTATTTAAATCATCTCTGAACATAATATTTTAATTAACCATTTTTTTTTTCTTATGAGAACATTATATTGTACTTCTCTTATTATTCTTATTAATGATATGTCAAATTTCCTATTCTCAAAAAAAAAAAAATCTCTTCAATCTGAAATAGCTGATTTTTGGCACTACAACAAAGAGATTTATGCTTATAAAAAAAATTATTAGGAGTTTTTTTAATCGACATTAATAAAGGCATCAGCATATAAAAGATATTCTCAATATTAGTAAAAAAGCATCATGCCATATTAGACATATTTTCTACATTAATAAAAAAATATTAACTTATTAAAAATATTCTCAATATTAATAAAAAAGCATCATCATATTAGTGATATTTTTAAAATTAATAAAAAAAAATTATCATTTTATCTCTTTTCCTTTTTCTTTTTTCCTTTAAGAATCTAATTGTTTATGGTCAAATTGATAATTATTTATTAAAAATTAATTAATTTTTAAAATTTTTATTAATAAAATAATTTATTAATTTTCTATTTTTATTAATTTATTATTATTCAACTTTAGTTTAAAATTTAATTTTTATAAAATTTAAATATAAATTTAAATTTTAAATCAAAATGTTATTTTTCATTAAAAATTTATTTTAAAATTAGTATACAATTAAAATAAAAAAAATATTTCAAAATTAATCTTTAATAAAATTAATAAATGAAAAGAAGGCGGATGATTTAAATTAATTTTAAAATATCAATAGATATTTTAAAATTCAAATTATTTTCATATTTTTCCATTGGTATAAAATAAATTTCTCCATTAATATATCAATTAATTTAAAAATTAAATTATTTTTAAATTAAATATCCATTGATTTAAAATAAATTTAAATAAAATATAAAATATCCAGGGATAGTAAAATTTAAATTCATTTTAAGTTTATAAAAATTAAAAATTCAAATTAAAGTTTTATAAAACTAGATGAATAACAAATAGGAAAGATATAAATTGATAAATAATTAATTAAATATAAAAAATATATATATTTTAATAATATTTAAAAAAATTTATATATTGTATATTAAATAAATAAAATTTAAATATTTATAGAATTATTAAAATTATTAATAAAAAATATATTTTTATATAGATTATTATCTAAAATATATAAAGCTAAATAGGTTCAGGAATTATTCTGACAATAATAATTAAGTTTGTGATAGATTTTAATAATTTATGATAAATTTTTAATTAAATTTAAATATTTAAAATATTAATAAATTTAAATTCAGGTTGAATGATTTTTACAATATCTATCCTTTTTGGCATCTCTAATCTCAATCCAAGTTACACTCAAGAAAACTACTTATAACCACCAATGAATATGATGTTTGAGAGTATTACTTTTCAAAAGGTTCAAAAAATAACCAAAATTAAAGTATATAAATTCATGAAAAATGTTTACCTAGATCGAGTTTATCATAATTCAAGACACAAATATATGAGACCTATGTACATAATAAGTCGATCCTACCATATATCATGTATCTTTGGTTTATGATAAACTTGATTTAGGTAAAAAAAATCTAATATAATTAATAGTCAATTGTTTCTATTAAGACAAGTATGGCCATGAAGACCTAGTCATTGACTTTAATGGCTTTAACGCTATTCTATTTTCCCACTGTACTTAATGATAATCTTTTCTGAGAATTTGTTTTCAACAAGAACCTAAAATCCAAACATAATCATCATTTAAGGGGTTGAATTAGATCCAGCCAAGGGTTGATTTTGATTCCATTCTATGCCTGAACCGGCAGTTTCTTGGTCCTTGAAGATTTGAATCAAAATTAGTCTGGGTTTAGCCATTCAAATTGGTTCCAAGACAATTTCAGTTAGGTTTTGAAGCAATTTCGATTCTCATTTTTATGGTTATGGTTTCAGTTGGACCCTAATTTGATTCGAGATGATTCTGATCTGATTTTGATTTCAATTTCGATATGAATTTTGAATCAATATTATTTAAAGAAATTTAAATTCAACAAAATTACAAATAGAAGATCAACATTTATTTTTATTTAAATAATATCATATTCGGACCACTAATAATTATTAAATTGACTATCTATTAATTAGTCCAAATCAAAATTCATAAAATAATTTCTTTTATAATAAATTTAATAAATCCGTATTCGCGTCTCAATCCACATTTATTACATGCTAATAAAATTCTAATATTATTCATTTTAAATCCAACAAAAAAAATTTTCTTATTTAGTCCTAATATTCTTTCATCTTAATCCCCAAATTTATCTAACTTAAAATACAAATAATTTCTCATAAATAATTAAAAAATCTATAAAAAGTTCAATTTCCATATCAATATATCTTGCATAATATACATGCATCAATATAGCTTTTTAACTCATAATAAACTCACTTCTTTAAAAAAAAACTCATTTTTATATAAATTATATTCTCCAAAAATAATAATAATTATAATTACAAAAAATTCATAAAAATTCACCAATTAAAAAAAAATTACATAGCATAAAAGGATAAAGATAAAGAAAAGAAAGGCGCTCTAGATTACCTATTTAAACTTGATATTATGAGAGCAGAAGTTTCATAGCTTAAAATGGCACTACCTTCATTTCAATTATGGCTTGCATTGCTGCTGCTTACTGCAGCATGTGCATCTGCAGTGCATCCTAGGAAATTAGCTAGATTAGGTGGGTTAAAAAGATTAGCTGCTAGCGAGTCGTCTAGCGATCTTCCACCAGAATATGAAATACATTACTACGGACAGGCGCTCGATCATTTCAACTATAAACCAGAGAGTTATGCTACATTTCAGCAGAGATATATTTTGAATTATAAGTACTGGGGTGGGGCAAATACTAGCTCACCCATCTTTGTTTATACAGGTGAAGAGAAAGATGTAACATATGATGTTGAGGGTTTCATTCTTGATCTTGCTGCTCGTTTTAAAGGTTTGCTATTGTATATAGAGGTAATTGGACTGTCTTTATTCATTTGATCTTGATGTAACAAAAATCACCTAGCTTGATTGCTATAGTCTTATAGGCTTTCATCTGCATTTAGTTTAGCAATTTTAATTTCCTTATGCTGGACTAAAAAGTAATGGTGATATCTTTCGTTGCAGCATCGTTACTATGGAGAATCAATGCCTTTTGGATCTGAAAATCTGGCATTTCAAAATTCCAGTACCCTTGGATACTTAAGCTCTGAACAAGCCTTAGCAGATTATGCACAGGTGATAGTAGATGTTGAGAAGAACCTATCAGCAGAAAATTGTCCAGCTATTGCAGTTGGAGCATCTTATGGTGGAAGTAAGTCAATTTAGACTGCAAGATTTTGTTGTTAAGAAATTACTTATCTTTTCTTGTTCTTGTTATTGATCAGTGCTCGCATCCTGGTTTCGTATCAAATACCCTCATATTGTCGTTGGTGCTTTGGCATCTTCCTCTCCAATACTCTACTTTGATGATATCACACCGCAAGATGGATTCGATGTTGTTGTCACCAAAGATTTTAAAGTAAGAAATTAGTTATGTAGTACAGGAATTTTCAGGATCTAATTATCCTGTATTTGTACTGACTGGAGCAGGAGACTAGTGAGAGTTGTTACAACACAATAAAGCAATCTTGGTCAGAGATTGATAGAGCGGCAGCTGAATCAAATGGGCTAACGATACTTAGCAATTTGTTCAATACTTGCAGGTGATCAGTAAGAGCTAGGCTAGGCACCTCTGGGAATACAAGACTGATATTCTTGGAAGAACAAATGCTCATAATCTCTGCTAATATTTGGCTTTGTTTTTGTTGTATCCATCTTCAAGCCCTCTGAACTCATCGCAAGAGCTCAAGGACTACTTAGGAATGATGTATGAGGATGCTGCCCAGTACGATAATCCTCCTTATTATCCAGTCCAGAATACCTGCCGTGGCATTGATGGAGCACCAGAAGGAACTGATGTTCTTGGAAGAATTGCTGCAGGTCTTAATAGTTTCAATAGTTGGGGTTCATGCCAAGGTATAGTTTCATATGAACTAAGCAACCAGAGTGCATGGGATTGGCAGGTATATTATATCATACAACTCTATGATCTCCTTTTTGGTTTTTGGCTTTTTTTTTGGGTATTTATGTTAAGGGGCATAATTGAGCCAGCTTACATCCCTCCTTGGCAATTTTAATGGGCAGTCCCCCGTATCGGCTTGGTACATTTAGGATTATTATTCCTGGAGCGCTTTCATCGGGAGGGGAATCGAATTCTGGTTGATAAGGAAATGGATCTTCCATCCTTGCCAACTAGACATGCAATCCATTTTCTAAAAAGTGTTATAGCTTTCTTTTCTACATCTTTCAGACATGTACTGAGATTGTAATGCCAATCGGACGTGGTAATGATACTATGTTCGAAGCTGAACCTTTCGATATAGAGAACTACACCAAAGAGTGTGTAGATGTTTTTAGAGTTATGCCTAGGCCTCATTGGATAACCACAGAATTTGGCGGCCATGTAAGCTTTTCACTTACTATGTCTTCTTTCTTCTTTCTTCTTTCTTTTAACTCAAGAAAATCAGAGCATAACAATACTTCTAACAAAAACCTTCAGGACATAAAAACTGTACTAGGAAATTTTGCAAGCAACATCATTTTCTCCAACGGACTCCGAGACCCATATAGCATAGGAGGGTAAATAATCATATCTCTACTCAATTGCTATACTTTTTCTTCATATTATAAATGTTAATTCAATCTTCTTCTTTGAAAAATCAACTGCAGAGTTCTAGAAGACATATCAGACAGTGTTGTTGCAGTGTATACAGAACAAGGTATTTTTTGCTCCTAGTAAAGTGTTTCAATTTCATAGTTATTTATGCAAGATTTTGATTGAGATTTTATTTTGGTAATTAGGAGCCCATTGCTTGGACATGGAACTCCCAACTCCGGATGATCCTGAGTGGTTGGTTGCACAGCGAGACAAAGAGATCAAAATCATTTCAGCTTGGATATCAGAGTACCATGCCTAGCTTTGCACCAAACAGGGCAAGTGACCAAATTGTATCAAATTTGAATGGGAGTCCTAGTGAGACTTCAATAACATTCTCTCGTATTTGATGGGAAGGAGGTATATTATTACTTGTCTGAAATTCTTTACATGTTGTTTACAGAGACTTGTGAAGATGAATTGACCAAAACTTGCTTAAATTTTCAATTTTTCTTCCTATTAGATCATGCAACAAACATTAAAAATTTCATATAATGTATGTGTTTTTTCATATAAAATTTAAGAATTTTAATAATGATATTTTATGGGAATGGGATCAAATTTAATTTCAAAGTCTTCAAGCTGTTGTTTCATCCACAAAATCTGTGCAACACAACTTCCAGCTGCAATATATTCAGCTTCTGCAGTAGAAAGTGCAACAGAAGTTTGCTTTTTACTGTGCCATGAAACTAATGCATGACCTAGAAATTGACAAGTTCCAGAAGTGCTTTTTCTGTCTAATCTACTACCAGCAAAATCTGAATCACTATAACCAATAAGATCAAATGATTCACATTTTGGATACCACAAGCCAATATTGTGAGTGCCAATGAGGTATTTAAAAATTCTCTTAACTGCTACAAGATGAGATTCTTTTGGACATGACTGAAATCTTGCACATAAACATACACTAAAATGAATATCTAGTCTAGATGCTGTTAAGTAGAGTAAAGAACCAATCATACCTCTATAAAATTTGTTATCTACCTCTTTACCTTTTTCATCTTTCTCCAATTTAATTGTTGAGCTCATGGGAGTTCCAATACTCTTCATATCCTCCATTTTGAACTTCTTTAGCATATCCTTTATATACTTAGACTGATTTATAAAAATTCCATCTTTCATTTGCTTAATTTGCAATCCAAGAAAGAAAGTAAGTTCACCCATCATACTCATTTCAAATTCACTTTTCATCATGTTGGAAAATTTCTTACAAAGAGAATGGTTAGTAGCACCAAAAATAATATCATCTACATAAATTTGCACAATAAGCATGTCTTTTCCAATTTTCTTAATGAAAATAGTAGTATCCACTTTTCCTCTTTTGAAATCATTTTGAAGCAAGAATTTACTAAGTCTCTCATACCATGCTCTAGGAGCTTGCTTTAAACCATAGAGAGCTTTAGTAAGCTTGTAAACATGATTTGGAAAGTGAGGGTCTTCAAAACCAGGAGGTTGAGCTACATAAACTTCTTCATCAATATATCCATTTAAAAATGCACTTTTAACATCCATTTGATAAAGCATGAAATTCTTAAAACAAGCAAATGCACACAACATTCTAATAGCTTCAATTCTAGCAACCGGAGCAAAAGTTTCATCAAAATCAATACCTTCCTCTTGGTTGTATCCTTGAGCTACTAGTCTAGCTTTATTTCTAACTACATGTCCTTTTTCATCCATCTTATTCCTAAATACCCATTTAGTTCCAATAACAGAATGCTTTTTAGGTTTAGGAACAAGTGTCCAAACTTTGTTTCTTTCAAACTGATTTAATTCCTCTTGCATAGCAAAAAGCCAATTTTCATCATTTTGAGCATCATCATATGTTTTGGGTTCAAATTGAGAAACAAAAGCAACATTACCAAAATATCTTCTAAGTTGAGCTCTTGTCATCATTCTTTGTGATGGACTATCAAGAATGTCATCTTTGGAATGATTTCTATGGTATCTCCATTCTTGTGGAATATCTTGATGTTGAGGTTCCTCAATTTGTAGTTCTTCCACATTTGGTTGGGAGTCATCTTGAATTTCAACATTTGTGGAGCAAGGTAGTTCTTCTTCTTTGTCATTTTGATCATCCTCCACTTGTTCTTTTGATTCAAGCTCATCATTATTCGAATTCTTTGAATTTAGAATCTGCTCAATTTCATCATCACAAGAATCTTTCCTTTGCAAGGAAGTGTTAGCATCATCAAAAAGTATATGCATTGATTCTTCCATGGTCAATGTTTTTCTATTGAAAATCCTATATGCTTTGCTATTTGTTGAGTAGCCTAGAAATATTCCTTCACAATATTTAGCATCAAATTTCTTGAGATTGCTGTCTTTGTTATTCAAAATGTAACATTTGCAACCAAAGACATGAAAATATGCAATATTGGGTTTTCTTCCTTTCCAAAGTTCATAAGGAGTTTTCTTTAAAATAGCTCTAATGGAAACTCTGTTTAAAATGTAGCATGCTGTATTTACAGCTTCTGCCCAAAAATATTTTGGTAAACTGTTTTCATTCAGCATTGTTCTTGCCATTTCTTGCAAAGATCTATTTTTCCTTTCAACAACTCCATTTTGTTGTGGAGTTCTAGGAGCTGAAAATGTATGATAAATACCATTTTGAGAGCAGAAATTTTCAAACAAATTATTCTCAAATTCTTTTCCATGATCACTCCTCAAAGATTTAATGCAATATCCTTTTTCATTTTGAGTTCTTTTGCAAAAAGCTTCAAATATATAAAAGGTTTCATCTTTATGAGCAAGAAAGAAAGTCCATGTGAATCTTGAAAAATCATCAACAATTACAAATGCATATGCCTTGCCTCCTAGACTTCTAGGTGTGATTGGACCAAAAAGATCAAGATGTAATAATTCCAATGGTCTAGACGTAGTTACAACATTTTTTGATTTAAAGGATGATTTTGTATGTTTACCAAGTGCACAAGCTTTGCATTGAAATTCTTTTTCAAATTTTAGCTTTGGAAGTCCTCTAACAAGGTTCTTTCTAGAGAGTTTAGCAAGTGTACTCATGCTAGCATGTCCTAATTTTCTATGCCATAACCATGCACTATCATCTGAAGTCATAAAACATGTTTCACAATTTTCTTCAAGACTTGTTAAATCAAGTAAGTAAATATTATCTATTCTAGCACCAGCAAACATAACATTATTTCCATGAATTTCACAATGTGTTGAAGTAAAAATCACTTTAAAACCATTATCACACAATTGACTAACACTTAAAAGATTATACTTTAATCCTTGAACTAATGCAACATTCTCAATACAAGGGTTTTTACCAATAGTTCCACATCCAACAATTTTAGCTTTGCTTTTATCACCAAATTTCACATAACCTTCTTCTTTCAAAGTAAGAGAGGAAAACTTGCCTTTATTTCCTGTCATGTGCCTAGAGCAGCCACTATCAATGTACCAATGTTCTGGTTTCCAAAGATACTCCTTAGCGGACACTGAAATCGCTTAATCGTTCTTAGGTACCCAAGCAACTTTGGGTCCTTGAATGTTAGTAACATTAGGTAGGGTTCCTTTAGGCACCCATACTTTCTTTGCCTTAAAGGTTCCTTTCCTAATAGGACAAGCATTAATCATATGACCATTGTGATTGCAATAAAAGCATGTAATACTTGGTTGAGAAAAGGATGTAGCTTTAACAAAAAATTGTTTGTATTTTCCATACTTCATAAATCCATCATATCCAATTCCAGATTTTTCATTTGTAAATCTTTGATTCCCAAGAAGTATATCAAGTGTTTCTTTTCCTTTTGTAAATTTAGATAAATCTCTTGTCAAATATTCAACTTTTCCTCAAGAATTTGCTTTTTCTCAAGAAGTTGTTCACATACTTCTTTTGATCTTTGAAGCTCATCATTAACTTCCTTAAATAATTTCATTTGAGATTTATAAAATTCATTTTCCTTTGAAACCATACTCAATGAAATATTTTCTGATCTTAAAGCACAATTTTCATGACCTAAAATTTTGCATATCTATTAAAAAGATCTATACTTATCATATGTCTTCACAAATGCAAGTTCTAATTCATCAACATTAGAAAGTTCAAGATTTACCTCATTTTCACTATCTTCGATGTGTGAGCTTTTACCTTTTTCTTCAATTGCCATCATACAAGTGTTTGCAGCCTCTTTGTCACTTGTTTCATCATTTGATGAAGAATCACCATCACTCCAAGTTCTGCCATTGCCTTTTTGCTTTTGTCCTTTCTAAACTTATTTTTCTTCTTCAATGTAGGACATTTTGGCTTAATGTGGCCTGGTTTGTTACACTCATAACAAACTATTTCACTTGAATGATTTGGAGTCTTTGGAGCATATTTCTTTGAGAACTTCTTGTATTTGCTTCCACCTTTTCTAAATGCTCTTTTGAATCTTTTGACTATCATAGCCATATCTTCATCATCATCACTTGAAGCACTTTTATCATCACTTGAACCAGCTTTAAGAGCAACATTTTTCTTTTCTCATCTACTTTTCGGATATGAAAGCTATCCCTTTCTTTTTCTTTTGATCACCTTCATTCTCATCTTTCCTATAAATCATCTCATGTGCAATGAGAGAACCAATCACTCATCATAGGTGTATTTTCAAATCCTTGGTGTCTTGAATAACATAGTCTTTGCTTCCCACGTCTTTGGAAGAGACCTCAGAATTTTCTTTACAAGTTCTTGTTCTTCAAATCTCTTTCCAAGAGCTTTAAGTAGATTTACAAGGTGCAGAACTGGTACTCATCTCAACAATAGTTTCACTGTGTTTCATCTCAAATAATTCATAATCACGGATGAGGAGGTTTGCCTTTGACTCTTTTACCACATCGTTCCTTCATATGTGACTTCTAGTTTGTCCCATATCTCTTTTGCAGTTTGACATCCTGAAACACGATTATACTCATTAATATCAAGAGCACAATGAAGAATATTAATAGCCTTGGCATTTGTAGAAATTTTATTCCAATCATTATCATCAAATTCAACATAAGATTTAGGAAATAGTACAGTTCCTAAAATGGATTTATAAGGAATATAAGGAACATCTTTAACTATTCTACAAGAATCAATGTCAACAGATTGTATAAAGTTTCTCATTCTAGTTTTCCAAAAGGAGTAATTTGTGCCATTAAAGAGTGGTGGTCTAGTGATGGAATAACCTTCACTAAGGCGGAGTATACAGTGAGAATTTCTAGATGAACTAGCCATGTGTGTGGATCACTCTAAGGGGTTTAATCCTCAAGCAAGAGAGACAAGCTCGATACCAAATTGATGTCCCAAAATATGTCCAAGAGGGGGTGAATTGGACTTTAAAACAATTTTCGATTCTTGCTCAAAACCTTTGAAAATTGCACTAAGTTCAACTTAATTAACTAATGCTAAATATGAACAATATAACTCAATTAACAAGTTGATTCAAGGTTAACTTATATGCAATCGATAATCGATATAATGACTATATAAGCATTCAAGAAATATATCAAGAACCGAATACGCTTTTATCACAAAGAACTAGAGCAAGATACGGATATCCTATCCGACAAAGACAACAGATAACCAGCGAATATATCGGATATCGCCAGATTTTGCAAGAAACTATTTTTCTCGATAGCGGCAAGAAGATCAACAAAGATATGATATCAATTTTCATATCGAAAAGCATATCATTCATAAAGCTAAATTGCAAAAATGTAAAGAGCAAGGGTTGAGAAAATGAACACTGGAATTTTTATAGTGGTTCGGCTTTAACTAGCCTACATCTACTCTCTCAAAGATCCCACTTTGAGTCTTCACTCCACTATTCTTCTCTTTTCAAGGCAAGAGACAAAGCCCTTTACAAATCTTCTCAACAAAGCTTTTACAAGTAGCTTCACACTTCTACCAAGTGTTATCCCAAACACTTATCACAACCAAGCTTCAATAGGTGCTTGAAAGACCTCTCACAAATAATAATAATGTGTTTAAAAACTCACTCTCACTCAATTACAACAGAAACTATAAAGAAGAGTTGAGTAAATAAGCCAATGATGAGCAATAAATCACTTTGAGCACTTTGAATGAAAGCTTTAAAGATTTTGAACAGTAGAGGGACTTTCATTAAGTGCAAAATGGCCAAAGGAAGGTGTATTTATAGCTTTGGAACGTTTTTTACCGTTGCAGAACTCATTTGAACGTTATAGATACGAATTTCAAGAAAATAGCCGTTATTTTATCGTTTTCTGCGATGTTGTGCAGAGTTGAAACAGTTAGCGTACTTGAGAAAATAGCAAACCAGTTAGCATACTAAAATAAGTAGCAAACCAGTTAGCATACCAGGAAAACTTTTCTGCATAACTTTCAAAAATATAAAACTTCACACCAAATCATAGTTAAACATTTTTTAGGCCAATAATAATGATGTTTTAAAGAAAAAATCATTTGAGGGATTGAAAATAAGGATCATTGACTTTTACTCCTCAATTCTTTTCACAAGTAATCCTAAGAAGTAAAACTAACTCTAATACTATATTTACCTTCAATTCTGATTTCCAATACAGCCTTGGAAGGTAACCTTTTCTTCTTTTATCTCTTTTGCTTCGTCTTGTGTTATCCTTAGAATGTCATCCTTTCTTCATAAGCACGAATCCATCATGAAATCCTTTTGTCCTTTTTCTTTGAGATACACAACACTTAAAACAATGTTAGTTTGATTCTAGTTGAGTTTTGGTATCATCAAAATCTATGCTCCTTTGAGCTTGTGGGGTCAACAATCTCCCCCTTTTTGATGATGACAAAACTCAATTGAATCACCATGTAAATGTAAGTAAGTGTGAGTATGTGTATGAATGTGTATGTGAGAATAACTCCCCCTATGTATGTGCTTATATCAACAATTAATCACAAATAACTCCCCCTTAATAATTTCAATAAAATATTCATAAGCATTTTCTTAAAGAGTCAAGTGTGACTAAATATACTAACTAAATATGCACAATATACACACTAATCACAAACTGTATATATCATTCACAAGTGATATCAACAATATGCACATCATAAAATTATATCAACAATATACTATTCACAAACTATATCAACCATGAGTAATCACAAACTATATCAACCACAAGTAATATCAACAAGATTACTCATTCATTACTTTTCTCCCCCTTTTTGTCAGCATCAAAAGAATATGGGAGAAATCATGCATGTGTGAATAAGTCAAAATTCAGTTTAGGTGCAGTGAATAAACAGTCAAAATAGTAACTGATATAGCAAACTAATTTAAAGTTCAGAAAAACCAAAAGTAGCAGACTAAGTAGCAGACTAAGTAGCAAACTAACAGACAGACTGTTAGACAAAATTCAATTAAAATTCAGTTCATCCTTTCAGCCTAGAACTTCTTCTGATTGGTTTTGGAGCACCCATTTTCAGCTTTTTGGGCTTGATAGGTTTGTCACTCAAAGTTTGAAGAATTGCAGCAGCCAATTCAGTTCCGGGTGTCAAAGGAACAATAGGCCCAGCTGCTAACTCAGTAGTACCAGACTCAGCTGCAGACTTTTTGCCAGTTTTAGTCTTTTTGCGGAGGGTTTACGGTTTCCTATTTACATTTGCGTCTTTGTTCTTGTTGATTTGTTTTGCCCTTTCCTTTTGCGAGGCAGTGTCTCGAGTTACCTTGGACTCTGAGTCACTCATATCTTTCCCACTACCTTCTTTGCTGCCTCCATTACCATTCTTATCATCAGATTCATCTTCATCTTTTTCTGCTTCAGCTTCTTCCTCTTCTTCCTTTTCTTCCTCTTTCTCTTCTTCTTCTTCAGTTTCTTTCTCTTCCTCTTCTTCTGTTTCTTCTTCCTCTTCCTCTTCTGTTTCTTCTTCTTCCTCTGTTTCTTTCTCTTTCTCCTTTTCTTTCACTTTCTCGGCTAGAGGAACAGAACCAGTAGCAACCTTACTGGTTTCTCCAGCCTCAGTGGTTGAAATACCCAAATGGACTTTGATTTTAAACAACTCTTCAACAATCTTGTACATCAACATCAAAGATCCATCAACTTTAGAGTCAAGAGCATTCATAAGAATAGTTTGAAAATTTCTAAATTTTTGTAGCTCTCCAAGTTCCATTTCAACAAATTCTCTCAAATTGTTTACTTCCTCCAAAATACCTTCAACATTGAAAGTACCACTTGCACTATCTTTGGAGCTAGCACCTTGCTCAAATCTAAGCTTTCTACCATCATCATCTTTTTGCAAGCTAGTGATTGGGATCATATTGGTCCTAAGTTTCTCAGTTTCCAAAGGTATCCCAAAGTCTCTAAATAGACCATTTAGAAGATGAGCATAGGGTAGCTTATAGGGTGGCTTCCATTTCATGATTTGTTTCAGCATAAAATAGGCAAGATTAAACTCAATTTGGTTCACTATATGCCAAATTATGCAGAGGTCAAGGGTACTCAAATAGTTGGGACTGCCGGTTCTAGGATTCAACACATAAATGATAAAACTATGAAGAATTTTAATGTGTTGATGAGCATGGGTAATGCTAGTCTTATCCTTCACTTCTCCTTTAAACACTTCACCCTCAAAATCCCGTTTGTTAAATCCACCAACAGCAAAAACATCTTTGTGGGAGCAGATTTTGTTCCCACTGTTTGGAATTCCTAGGGCTTTAGCTAATCTAGCTACTGTCACTTCATAAATTGTCCCTTTCATTTTTACCTTAAAAGACTCATCTTTGTCAGAATCATCAACCCTCAAATTTTTATAGAATTCTTGCACTAAGTCCACATACACTCCTTCAGTATCAGAACACAGTTTATCCCATTTTTGATACTCAAACAAAGATTGCAAAGGAACGGAAACTTCAACAAAAGCAGGCCAGTGAATGTACCTTGGCTCATGAATAGCCCTCTCCATATGCACAACTGGAGCTTTTGAAATCTTTTTCTTTTTGGTTCCCTTTTCTTGGACTGGCTCGCTTGTTCTTTTCTTGGTTGTTTCTTTTGGTTTACCAATTACCAGAGGAGCATCTTTTTGTGGAGGTGGTGACGCAGGGATACTTGCGTCAGTTGAGTTTGATGATGAGTATGTGGTGATTTTGGCTTTCCCTTTTCCTTTGTCTCGTGCCATAGTCAATCTCAGAAGTAAAATAGGCCGTAAGGACAGTGAAGACTGAGATTATAAATTTAGCGATGTGAGCAGCCAATATATATATATATTTATATATATAATCAATTTTAAGCATATCAACATCCATTTATCACAACAAAGCGCAATGACAGAAAAAATTAGAACAGACAGCAAGGAAAAAAAAATATTCGGGTTCTTACGAATCCATGGCAGTCGATTTATTTTTATATACCATATTTCACGAAATGTTAATGCCCAAAAAAAATTAACAACAGAGCGCTAAAACAGAACAAACAGGCGAGAGCAAATCAAGCAGGAAAAAAAAATTATCAGCATATTACGAAAGCAGAACAAAACAGGCATAGAAGAATATGAAACACGATTCCATTAACGGTTTAAACTTTATACCTGAAATATACTGAAATAGAGAGTGTGAATCGACAAAGAAAAATAACCAACAGCAAATGATTTCTTTCGGCAGATTCAGTGAAATAAAGGAAACGAAAAATTTCGGGGATTTTCTTTCTGTAAATGATCGATTTAATCGATTTACTGCCAAAGGGTTTCGGAAGTATTTGAGAACGATGAAGAGAGACGATGGCTTGGAATGGTGCGACCGAAATGGTTTTGTGAGTGGAAAGAGAAAGGCAGTCGTTCGGGTTCTGAGATACGAAACGACGGAAAGAGGAGTTTTGAATTTTAAAAACTGAAAAGACGCAACTGTAGGTTTTTGCAGGGAATAGGTAGCGTGTAGCAGAGGAGAGACGGCGAGAAGACTAATGGTTCAGAAGAAAAATTTAATCCCGCGCAAATCAAAGTGTTAAAAAGTCCATTTTGCCCTTAAATACATAATGATGCAATACTTTAAGTAGAGGGGTATTTAAGTCATATGGGCTTTAAACATGCAGAATAGGCGCTTCGAGAAAAAAAATAATTTTAGAGTTTTAGAGCAATCAGACCTGACTTCCAGTTTGCCAACGAAAAAGTAGGAGCAGTGGTAAAGCGTTTAGCAAACAAGAAAATTAGCAAACGGATTAGTATGCCACTGAGAGCAAATTCTGCAGATTACTGTTCATATCTGATATAACCCAGAATTTTTCAAATTGCACCAAAAATATCAGAATACATTTTCAACACTGCAAATCAACATATATCACTTCATTTTCATATGGAAACATGAGAATACATCAAAACTTAATCAAAAGCATCAATCATACCAAGTTCTCTTCTTATTTTGCAAAAAATTTCCTCACTAAGTGGCTTTGTGAAAATGTCAGCAAGCTGTTTTTCAGAAGGGACAAATTCGATTTGAATATCACCATTTTGAACATGATCCCTAATAAAATGATGTCTAATTTCAATATGCTTGCTTCTAGAGTGTTGAACAGGATTTTTGATAGGTTTATAGCACTAGTATTGTCACATCTTATGGGAATGTGATCAAATTTAATTTCAAAGTCTTCAAGTGTTGTTTCATCCACAAAATCATGCAACACAACTTCCAGTGCAATATATTCAACCTTCGATAGAAAGTGCAACAGAAGTTTGCTTTTTACTGTGCCATGAAACTAATGCATGACCTAGAAATTGACAAGTTCCAGAAGTGCTTTTTCTGTCTAATCTACTACCAGCAAAATCTGAATCACTATAACCAATAAGATCAAATGATTCACATTTTGGATACCACAAGCCAATATTGTGAGTGCCAATGAGGTATTTAAAAATTCTCTTAACTGCTACAAGATGAGATTCTTTTGGACATGACTGAAATCTTGCACATAAACATACACTAAAATGAATATCTAGTCTAGATGCTGTTAAGTAGAGTAAAGAACCAATCATACCTCTATAAAATTTGTTATCTACCTCTTTCATCTTTCTCCAATTTAATTGTTGAGCTCATGGGAGTTCCAATACTCTTCATATCCTCCATTTTGAACTTCTTTAGCATATCCTTTATATACTTAGACTGATTTATAAAAATTCCATCTTTCATTTGCTTAATTTGCAATCCAAGAAAGAAAGTAAGTTCACCCATCATACTCATTTCAAATTCACTTTTCATCATGTTGGAAAATTTCTTACAAAGAGAATGGTTAGTAGCACCAAAAATAATATCATCTACATAAATTTGCACAATAAGCATGTCTTTTCCAATTTTCTTAATGAAAATAGTAGTATCCACTTTTCCTCTTTTGAAATCATTTTGAAGCAAGAATTTACTAAGTCTCTCATACCATGCTCTAGGAGCTTGCTTTAAACCATAGAGAGCTTTAGTAAGCTTGTAAACATGATTTGGAAAGTGAGGGTCTTCAAAACCAGGAGGTTGAGCTACATAAACTTCTTCATCAATATATCCATTTAAAAATGCACTTTTAACATCCATTTGATAAAGCATGAAATTCTTAAAACAAGCAAATGCACACAACATTCTAATAGCTTCAATTCTAGCAACCGGAGCAAAAGTTTCATCAAAATCAATACCTTCCTCTTGGTTGTATCCTTGAGCTACTAGTCTAGCTTTATTTCTGACTACATGCCCTTTTTCATCCATCTTATTCCTAAATACCCATTTAGTTCCAATAATAGAATGCTTTTTAGGTTTAGGAACAAGAGTCAACACTTTGTTTCTTTCAAACTGATTTAATTCCTCTTGCATAGCAAAAGCCACTTTTCATCATTTTGAGCATCATCATATGTTTTGGGTTCAAATTGAGAAACAAAAGCAACATTACCAAAATATCTTCTAAGTTGAGCTCTTGTCATCATTCTTTGTGATGGACTATCAAGAATGTCATCTTTGGAATGATTTCTATGGTATCTCCATTCTTGTGGAATATCTTGATGTTGAGGTTCCTCAATTTGTAGTTCTTCCACATTTGGTTGGGAGTCATCTTGAATTTCAACATTTGTGGAGCAAGGTAGTTCTTCTTCTTTGTCATTTTGATCATCCTCCACTTGTTCTTTTGATTCAAGCTCATCATTATTCGAATTCTTTGAATTTAGAATCTGCTCAATTTCATCATCACAAGAATCTTTCCTTTGCAAGGAAGTGTTAGCATCATCAAAAAGTATATGCATTGATTCTTCCATGGTCAATGTTTTTCTATTGAAAATCCTATATGCTTTGCTATTTGTTGAGTAGCCTAGAAATATTCCTTCACAATATTTAGCATCAAATTTCTTGAGATTGCTGTCTTTGTTATTCAAAATGTAACATTTGCAACCAAAGACATGCCCAAAAATATTTTGGTAAACTATTTTCATTCAGCATTGTTCTTGCCATTTCTTGCAAAGATCTATTTTTCCTTTCAACAACTCCATTTTGTTGTGGAGTTCTAGGAGCTGAAAATGTATGATAAATACCATTTTGAGAGCAGAAATTTTCAAACAAATTATTCTCAAATTCTTTTCCATGATCACTCCTCAAAGATGTAATGCAATATCCTTTTTCATTTTGAGTTCTTTTGCAAAAAGCTTCAAATATATCAAAGGTTTCATCTTTATGAGCAAGAAAGAAAGTCCATGTGAATCTTGAAAAATCATCAACAATTACAAATGCATATGCCTTGCCTCCTAGACTTCTAGGTGTGATTGGACCAAAAAGATCAAGATGTAATAATTCCAATGGTCTAGACGTAGTTACAACATTTTTTGATTTAAAGGATGATTTTGTATGTTTACCAAGTGCACAAGCTTTGCATTGAAATTCTTTTTCAAATTTTAGCTTTGGAAGTCCTCTAACAAGGTTCTTTCTAGAGAGTTTAGCAAGTGTACTCATGCTAGCATGTCCTAATTTTCTATGCCATAACCATGCACTATCATCTGAAGTCATAAAACATGTTTCACAATTTTCTTCAAGACTTGTTAAATCAAGTAAGTAAATATTATCTATTCTAGCACCAGCAAACATAACATTATTTCCATGAATTTCACAATGTGTTGAAGTAAAAATCACTTTAAAACCATTATCACACAATTGACTAACACTTAAAAGATTATACTTTAATCCTTGAACTAATGCAACATTCTCAATACAAGGGTTTTTACCAATAGTTCCACATCCAACAATTTTAGCTTTGCTTTTATCACCAAATTTCACATAACCTTCTTCTTTCAAAGTAAGAGAGGAAAACTTGCCTTTATTTCCTGTCATGTGCCTAGAGCAGCCACTATCAATGTACCAATGTTACATTTCCAAGATACTCCTTAGCGGACACAAATCGATTAATCTGTTCTTAGGTACCCAAGCAACTTTGGGTCCTTGAATGTTAGTAACATTAGGTAGGGTTCCTTTAGGCACCCATACTTTCTTTGCCTTAAAGGTTCCTTTCCTAATAGGACAAGCATTAATCATATGACCATTGTGATTGCAATAAAAGCATGTAATACTTGGTTGAGAAAAGGATGTAGCTTTAACAAAAAATTGTTTGTATTTTCCATACTTCATAAATCCATCATATCCAATTCCAGATTTTTCATTTGTAAATCTTTGATTCCCAAGAAGTATATCAAGTGTTTCTTTTCCTTTTGTAAATTTAGATAAATCTCTTGTCAAAGATTCAACATTTTCCTCAAGAATTCTGTTTTTCTCAAGAAGTTGTTCACATACTTCTTTTGATCTTTGAAGCTCATCATTAACTTCCTTAAATAATTTCATTTGAGATTTATAAAATTCATTTTCCTTTGAAACCATACTCAATGAAATATTTTCTGATCTTAAAACACAATTTTCATGAACTAAAATTTTGCATTTCTTTTTAAAAGTTCTATACTTATCATATGTCTTCACAAATGCAAGTTCTAATTCATCAACATTAGAAAGTTCAAGATTTACCTCATTTTCACTATCTTCGATGTGTGAGCTTTCACCTTTTTCTTCAATTGCCATCATACAAGTGTTTGCAGCCTCTTTGTCACTTGTTTCATCATTTGATGAAGAATCACTGTCACTCCAAGTTGCTGCCATTGCCTTTTTGCTTTTGTCCTTTCTAAACTTATTTTTCTTCTTCAATGTAGGACATTTTGGCTTAATGTGGCCTGGTTTGTTACACTCATAACAAACTATTTCACTTGAATGATTTGGAGTCTTTGGAGCATATTTCTTTGTGAACTTCTTGTATTTGCTTCCACCTTTTCTAAATGCTCTTTTGAATCTTTTGACTATCATAGCCATATCTTCATCATCATCACTTGAAGCACTTGAATCATCACTTGAACCAGCTTTAAGAGCAACATTTTTCTTTTTCTCATCTACTTTTTCGGATATGAAAGCTATCCCTTTCTTTTTCTTTTGATCACCTTCATTCTCATCTTTCTTATAAATCATCTCATGTGCAATGAGAGAACCAATCAGCTCATCATAGGTGTATTTTCTGAAATCCTTGGTGTCTTGAATAACAGTAGTCTTTGCTTCCCACGTCTTTGGAAGAGACCTCAGAATTTTCTTTACAAGTTCTTGTTCTTCAAATCTCTTTCCAAGAGCTTTAAGTAGATTTACAAGGTCTGTAAATCTGGTACTCATCTCAGCAATAGTTTCACCAGGTTTCATCTCAAATAATTCATAATCACGGATGAGGAGGTTTGCCTTTGACTCTTTTACCACATCAGTTCCTTCATATGTGACTTCTAGTTTGTCCCATATCTCTTTTGCAGTTTGACATCCTGAAACACGATTATACTCATTAATATCAAGAGCACAATGAAGAATATTAATAGCCTTGGCATTTGTAGAAATTTTCTTCCAATCATTATCATCAAATTCAACTTCAGCTTTAGGAATTTGTACAGTTCCTTCACTGGTTTTATAAGGAATATAAGGACCATCTTTAACTATTCTCCAAGCATCAATGTCAACAGATTGTATAAAGTTTCTCATTCTAGTTTTCCAAAAGGAGTAATTTGTGCCATTAAAAAGTGGTGGTCTAGTGATGGAATAACCTTCAGCTAGAGGCGTGTATACGTGAGAATTTCTAGATGAACTAGCCATGTGTGTGGATCACTCTAAGGGGTTTAATCCTCAAGCAAGAGAGACAAGCTCTGATACCAAATTGATGTCCCAAAATATGTCCAAGAGGGGGGTGAATTGGACTTTAAAAACAATTTTCGGTTCTTGCTCAAAACCTTTGAAAATTGCAGCTAAGTTCAACTTAATTAACTAATGCTAAATATGAACAATATAACTCAATTAACAAGTTGATTCAAGTTTAACTTATATGCAATCAGTATACTGATATAACAGACTATATAAGCATTCAGTAAATATATCGATGGCGAATACGTTTTTATCACAAAGAACTAGAAGCGATATACGGATATCCTATCCGACAAAGACTGTGAGATAACCAGCGAATATATCGGATATCGTGATTTTGCGATAAACTATTTTTCTCGGATAGCGGCAAGATCAACAAAGATATGATATCAATTTTCATATCAGCAAAAGCATATCATTCATAAAGCTAAATTGCAAAAATGTAAAGAGCAAGGGTTGAGAAAATGAACACTGGAATTTTTATAGTGGTTCGGCTTTAACTAGCCTACATCCACTCTCTCAAAGATCCCACTTTGAGTCTTCACTCCACTATTCTTCTCTTTTCAAGGCAAGAGACAAAGCCCTTTACAAATCTTCTCAACAAAGCTTTTACAAGTAGCTTCACACTTCTACCAAGTGTTATCTCAAACACTTATCACAACCAAGCTTCAATAGGTGCTTGAAAGACCTCTCACAAATGATAATAATGTGTTTAAAAACTCACTCTCACTCAATTACAACAGAAACTATAAAGAAGAGTTGAGTAAATAAGCCAATGATGAGCAATAAATCACTTTGAGCACTTTGAATGAAAGCTTTAAAGATTTTGAACAGTAGAGGGACTTTCATTAAGTGCAAAATGGCCAAAGGAAGGTGTATTTATAGCTTTGGAACGTTTTTTACCGTTGCAGAACTCATTTGAACGTTATAGATACGAATTTCAAGAAAATAGCCGTTATTTTGTCGTTTTCTGCGATGTTGTGCAGAGTTGAAACAGTTAGCGTACTTGAGAAAATAGCAAACCAGTTAGCATACTAAAATAAGTAGCAAACCAGTTAGCATACCAGGAAAACTTTTCTGCATAACTTTCAAAACTATAAAACTTCACACCAAATCATAGTTAAACATTTTTTAGGCCAATAATAATGATGTTTCAAAGAAAAAATCATTTGAGGGATTGAAAATAAGGATCATTGACTTTTACTCCTCAATTCTTTTCACAAGTAATCCTAAGAAGTAAAACTAACTCTAATACTATATGTACCTTCAATTCTGATTTCCAATACAGCCTTGGAAGGTAACATTTTCTTCTTTTATCTCTTTTGCTTCGTCTTGTGTTATCCTTAGAATGTCATCCTTTCTTCATAAGCACGAATCCATCATGAAATCCTTTTGTCCTTTTTCTTTGAAATACACAACACTTAAAACAATGTTAGTTTGATTCTAGTTGAGTTTTGGTATCATCAAAATCTATGCTCCTTTGAGCTTGCGGGGTCAACAACAATTATTGTTAAAAATTATATATTAACACTTCAAATAAAATCTAAATTCTATTTAATTGTTTTCCAATTTGAACCACTAAAATCTTATGTCATATTAAAAAATAATTATCAAAATATTATTTTTAATTAAATTTTCACTTAAATTTTAAAAATGGTGAATTATTTTTTAAAAATTATATCAATATATATATATTTAAATAATTATTCATTAGAAAATTATTTATAAAATTTGAACATATTTATTTTTAAAAATATTTCTTATATTTAAAATTTAAGAATTTTAATAATAATAATTTAAAAATCGCCACATGATATATGCTCTTTTAATTTGTTTTTTTTTGTATGAAATAAAATTAACTCATTCAAAAAATAATAAAAAAATCTATTAATCTACTTATTTCAAAATTTAAAATTAAATTATATAATATTAAATATGAAATTATATCAATTACTACTAAAAAAAATTTATAATTAACACTAAAATAAAATCAACTTTTCATTTAAATAATTTTGAATATTAAATTCTAAAATCTTATCTTATACATAAAAAATAACTATTAAGAAAATATTTTTTTTTTATTAAAATTTCAGTCAGATTAAAAAAGGTAAATTATTTTTTTAAAATGATATTAAAATACATATTTAACTAATTATTCACTGGAAATTTATTTATTAAATTTAAACATTTATTTTTTAAAAACTTTTGAATTTTAATAATAATTTAAAAATTACCAACAAAATTATGTCAACTTTTTAAAAACTTTATATGTATTAACACATTGAAGTCCCCTAGATGATCTCCGGTTCTTGAAAGTTTGACTTGTAGGGAAGCCGTCGAACTTGCCATAGCCAAGGATTCGCGAGGAGTAGTCATTGAAGGAGACTCACAAGGGGTCATTAACAAATGCAAAGGTTTGATTAGCAAGGCCATAATGAGCTGGGCTTGTACTGGTCTAACCCATTCGTCCTCGATCATTGCTTTAGCCTATGTGGCTGGGCTATAAATAAAAGAAAAAAGACATCCAGCTCAAACCCAGCCCCCAAACAAACATAGCATTTTTCTTTAAGATATTAAACATTTTGTTAAGAAAAAATATGTATAAAATAATGCTAGATTTTTCAAAATTTTAAAATTATAAGTTTATATTTAAAAAATTCATGATTTTATAAAGTATTATTTTTCAAAATTTTAATCAACATGGTATGAATTGTCAATTTAATCAAGAAATATAGTGTAAACTAGAGAATTACTTATGTTAATATTCATGCTATTAATAATTTTAATATATAAATAATATTAATTTACATATATATTTTTTAATTTTAATATATGAAAATTAAATAAAGTCTTAAATTTTTTTTATTAATTATTTCAAGTTTTTTTTTATTAATCAATATTATTTTATATTTTTTATTAATTTTTTATCTCAATGTAGATTTCATAATAAAAATATAGTAATATAATAAAAATATTGATTAAAGATATAGAATCATTTAAAATTAGTTAATTATTTTGATATAAACTGTTAAATCATAATTAAAATAATTATTATAAAATTTAATGAGAAAAATACTTATTAATTAATTATTAGAAATATAAATATTAAAAATTTATATCCTTAAAAAAGCTTATATAAATATTTTTTTAAAGAATAAAATTTAAAATTTATAAGATAATAGTTCACAAATACAAATATTTTGTCAAATGTAGATAAAATTTTTATTTTTTTAATCAAAGGGCACGGCCCCCGCAAATGACCATGACCGGTTGGTTGCACAAGCAGACAGAGATGAAGATCAATTCAACTTGGATTGCAGAGAACCATGCCTAGCTTTCCACAAAATTAAACTTTAATTTAAATTTTAATCTTTATAAAAATTAGATAAAAATTAAATTTTAAATCAAAATTCTAATTTTCTTTAAAAATTTATTTTTAAAATTAATATCCAATTAAAAAATAAATAAAAGTTATTACAAAATTAATTCTTTAATAAAATTAATAAATGAAAATAATGGGGATGATTTAAGTTAATGTTAAAATATCCATCGATATTTTAAATTTTAAATCATTTTCAAATTTATCCATTGACATAAATAAATTTCTCCATTAATATATTCATTAATTTGAAATTTAAATTAAATTTTAAATTTGCATTGTTTTAAAATAAATTTAAATAAAAATTAAAATATCCATTGATAGTAAAATTTAAATTTATATATATATATATATATATATATATATATATATATATATATAAAGTAGCATAATTTTTCTTAATGCTGCCATATAGGTAGATTTACTTTTGGTATTGTCACGTGGCACTTAACATGCAAAGATTGTCAATTATAATTACAGTAATTATTGTCTATTATGCTAAGTATTTAATTCTTTCTTTTTATTTAATTATCTTTTATATTATTTTATTATCTTTATTATTGCTGCTGTTATCTCAATTTTTAAGATTAAAAGATTAAAAAATTTATTTTCTATAAATTTTTTTAATATTTTATTTTATTTTAAAATTTTAAGAATTATATATCTTAAAATAATAAAAATAATATATATATATGTAATTTTTTACAGTATTACCATGTGAATAGATTTCTCTTAATCATCTTTATTATTATTATTGTCATCTAATTTTTATGACTAAATGATTAAAAAATTTATTTATTATTATATTTTTATAAATTCCTTATTTAATGTTTTAATATTTCATTTTATTATAAAAATTTAATAATTATATATCTTAAAATTAAAAAAATAATAATTTTTATCTATATATATAAAACAGGTAAAAATAATTTTAGGGTTGCCATATGGATAAATTTACTCTTAGCATTATCATGTGGCGCTTAACATATAATGATTGTCATTCATAATAATTATAGTAATTATTGTTTGTTATGTTAAGTATTTAATTATTTCTTTTTATTTAATTCTCTTTTTTTTTCTTTTAATTGGTGTTGACACGTGATACTTAACAAATAAAGATTGTCATTTATGATTATAGTAATTATTATTTATACTAAATATTTAATTTTTTTATTTAATTCTTTTTTTTCTTTTAATTATCTTTATTATTATTATTGTTATCTCAATTTTCATGACTAAATGACTAAAAAAATTTATTTATTATTACATTCCTATAATTTTCTTATTTAATGTTTTAACATTTCATTTTATTATAAAAGTTTAAGAATAATATATTTTAAAATAATAAAGTAATTTCTATATAAATATAAAACAAGCACAATTTTTTTTTGTTATTTCCATGTGGACAAATTTATTCTTAGCATTGTTATGTGTCACTTTACATATAAAGATTGTTATTTATAATTATAATAAGTATTGTCTATTATGCTAAGTATTTAATTATTTCTTTTTATTCATTTATTTTTTTGTTCTTTTAATTATTTTTGTTATTGCTAATGCTATCTCAATTTTCATGACTAAAAGATTAAAAATTTTATTTATTATTACATTTCTATAAATTTCTTATTGTTTTAATATTTCATTTTATTATAAAAATTTAAGAATTGTATATTTTTTAAAAAATAAAAATAATTTCTATCTATATATATATAAAGCAGATAATTTTTTTTTTTGTATTACCGTATGGATAAATTTACTTCTAATATTGCTACGTGGCACTTAATATATAAAAATTATCGTGTACAATTATAATAGTTATTATACATTATGCTAAGTATTTAATTCTTTCTTTTATTTATTTTTTTTCTTTTAATTATTATTATTATCTCAATTTTCATTAGTAAATTAATAAAAAATTATTTATTGTTATATTTCTATAAATTTCTTATTTGACATTTTAATATTTTATGTTATTTTTAAAGTTTAAGAATTGTATATCCTAAAATAATAAAAATAATAATTATATATATATATATATATATATATATATATATATATATATATATATATATATATATATATAAGACAAATTTTTTTTTTTTGGTGTTGCTATGTGGATAGATTTACTTTTTGTGTTAACATATAAAAATTATCTTTTATAATTATAATAATTATTATCTATTATGCTAAGTATTTAATTCTTTATTTTTTTAATTATCTTTTTTACTCTTTTAAGTATCTTTATTATTACTATTATTATCTTAATTTTCATGACTAAATAATTAAAAATTTTATTTATTATTACATTTCTATGACTTTCTTATTTAATGTTTTGATATTTCATTTTTTTATAAAATTTAGAATCGTATATCTTAAAATAATAAAAATATTTTCTATCAATATATATAAAGCAGGTATAATTTTTTTTTTGTGTTAACATATAAATAGATTTATTCTTAATATTACCACGTAACACTTAACATATAAAAATTGTCATTTATAATTATAGTAATTATTATCTGTTATACTAAATATTTAATTCTTTCTTTTTATTTAATTCTCTCTCTTTTTTTTTTCTTTTAATTAGTGTTGCCCCATAACACTTAAAATATAAAGATTGTTATTTTTAATTATAATAATTATTGTCTAATGCTAAATATTTAGTTCTTTCCTTTTTTTAAATTCTCTTTTTTACTCTTTTAATTATTTTTATTATTGCAATTGTTATTTTAATTTTCATGACTAAATTATTAAAAAATTTATTTATTATTACATTTCTATAAATTTCTTATTTAATGTTTTAATATTATATTTTATTATAAAAATTAAGAATTATATATCTTAAAATAATATATATATATATATATTTCAAAGGAATTGACACATTGCATTATTCATGATATTGTTGCATTCATTTTATATAAATAATTTATTACCTTACTTAGTAATTATTATCATTTCACACTGTATTTAATTATCTTTCATTTTTTTAAGTATCATTATTATTATGTTACTATTTTAATTTTTATATTTTAAATAATTATTTTATTTAATAACTAATTGTCAAAGATTTTTGTAAGTAAAATTTATTATGTACAAATTATTATATCATTCTTTTAATGAAAGATATAAATAATAATATTTTTTTAATATATATATATATATATATATATATATATATATATATATATATATATATATATATATATATATCTTTGATGTTGCTACATAAAATTATAAAATTATTTCAAGTGGTAATTTAATTATAAAATATAATTTATTTAATTTCAATAAATTTTTTTATTTTTATTAATTAGTTATTCAATTACTTTAAATTTTAATTAAGTTATTAATTCTCTAATTATATACATATAAATTATAAATGATTTAATACGTAGCCATTATTATAAGTTAGAATATATAAGCATATATTTATTATACATACCTATAATTTTATATAGTACACACATATATATGTATATATTTTTCCTTTTACACTATATTTATACATTTTCAAATCATTAATATTACTTTTAAGATTATATTAATATTAGTAAATAAAGATAATATTTAAATATATTATATTTCTTTAATATATTAAGTGCATGTAATAAAAATTTGATATTTAAAATGATGAAAATAATCATATGGTTCAACCAACTTCAATTGATTTTATATCTTTAACAAATATTCTTATTATATTACTATATTTGTATTATTTCTATTTCGAAATATTTATTAAAATGTTTGAGAGAAAAAAAGTTTAGTATGTATAAAATGTAATACAAATAAAACATGAAAAAATTAATAAAAAATTTAAGAAGTTATTTTATTTTCATATATTAACTATAAAAGAAAAATATATAAATTAAAATTATCAGTAGTTACGTGTATTAGCATGGACAATTCCCTTGTCATATATATAAAAAGAAGGATATTCACATAATGTTGCAACGTGGCATTGTCCTTAAAGAGCTTGTCACATGTCACCCTCTATAAATAACTTTTTCTTATACTAATTTTTATTCAATTCTTTTTTATTTCTCTTTTAATTAAAATTATTATTTATATTACTACTTTATTTTTATAATTTTAAATATTTTTTTTAATTTAATTTTTAAAAATTAAGACCTTTTACGATTAAATATAACATTCAAAAAAATTTTTTGTATACTTTTTTAAATTTATTTATAAAAAAATATTATTTATTATATGTCACCCTCCATAATAATAATAATAATAATAATAATAATAATAATAATAAACATTATTAATGGTTATTAATTTGTGATCTCACATTTTTAAAATTAATACATATTAACTACATTGACGTATCTCAATATAAAAATCTATAATAATTGGATTTGGCTATTTGCTTCCTTATATTTCTAAAAATAATAAGTGCATGGTTATTATTAATGTTTTATTTTATATTAAATTTTTTTAGTTATATTTTATATACTTTTCAATATTTATACTTAAATATATTTTAAAATTAATTTACGCATAGTAATTAATTTTTCTCTGAATAATTTTAAAAAATAAACTTTAAATTTTTGTGTGAAGTGAATATAACGATAATAAATGGTACTAATAAATTATGAAATTGAATGATATTTAAGAAATTTATTTTCTCAAATTGTTTTTTTATAGATTTAAAATTTTTATGCTTTGCATAATAGTTAATAATTTATTTTATATATTTATTTTTAATTATTTATTATTTAGATATATATTAACGTATTTAATAAATATTTTTCTTATTTTTTAATTAATTACTCCATATCTTATTTTTATGATTTTATCTATATCAAAATTATATTAGTATCCTCTAAATATATAAAGAAGAAAAGAAAAGGGTATAACAATGATTATGTGAAATGTACAAAGATAATAAAATATTATTATTTTTAATTTTTTTTAGAATAATGATTAAATTTTAAATTAATTTCAAGTTAATTATGATATGTAATTAATAATTTTATACACACAAGAAATCAATTTTTTCTATTAATACATGTAAGAAAAATAATTAAAAATTAAATAAGGTATTTTTATGTAATAATATCTGTATACAAAAACAATTAAAGAAAATATCTTAAAAGGTGAAAATTAATTTATTAATTAAGGGAAAAAAATTAAATCTATTAAGAATAGTTGAGGAATTTCCTATTAAAATTGGTGGAAATTAATTTAGCAATTAAGAAATAAAAGGAAATATGCTAAAAATTAGTAGAGGAATTTCCTATTAAAATGGGTGAAAATTAATTATTAATTAAGAAAAAAAATGCAAAATTAATTAAAAATAATAGAGTAATTTCCTATAAATATAAGTGGAGATTTTTTTTTCATTAATTATTGTGTAAAAGATATATAAATTAAAATTACTGATAGATGCATGCATCCACCATATGATAAATTTACTCTTGGTGTTATCACGTGGCAATTAATATATAAGGATTATTATTTATAATAATAGTAAGTATTGTCAATTATGCTAAGTATTAAAATTTTTTATTTAATTTTTTCCTTTTAATTTTTTTCTTCTAATTATATTTATTATCGCTATTGTTATCTCAATTTTTATGACGAAATGATTATGTATCTTATTTGAGAATGGTTTATGAATTAAAGATGCTTAAAATTATTTATATAATCTAAGAAAAATATTAAAAGAAATATAATTATAAAAATTTTAAATCAAATTAAAATCAAATCGAATGGTCGATTTGAACCTACTGATTTCAGGCTGGTTATGGTTCTAGTTCAGAAGAGAGGAGCCATAATCAGCCCCCTCTCAAACCGGTTTCTGTCTGGTCTTATATTTGACCCGGGCCGATCCGGGTCTGTTTCATTGTCCTAACCGGACAGTCGCCTGATATGGGTTGAATTAATGATATTTAGTAAATCACATAGCATAAAAGGATTAAGATAAAGAAAAGAAAGGCGCTCTAGATTTACCTATTTAAACTTGATTGTATGAGAGCAGAAGGTTCATAGCTTAAAATGGCACTTCCTTCATTTCAATTATGGCTTGCATTGCTGCTGCTTGCTGCAGTATGTGCATCTGCAATGCATCCTAGGAAATTAGCTAGATTAGGTGGGTTAAAAAGATTAACAACCAGCAAGTCCTCTAGCGATCTCCCACCAGAATATGAAATACATCACTACAGACAGACACTCGATCATTTCAACTATAAACCAGAGAGTTATGCTACATTTCAGCAGAGATATATTTTGAATTACAAGTACTGGGGTGGGGCAAATACCAGCTCACCTATCTTTGTTTATACAGGTGAAGAGGGCGAAGTAACAGATGATGTTGAGACTTTCATTATTGTTCTTGCTGCTCGTTTTAAAGGTTTGCTATTGTATATAGAGGTAATTAGACTGTCTTTATTCATTTGATCTATCACCTAGCTTGATTGTTAGCCTTATAGGCTTTCATCTGCATTTAGTGTAGCAATTTTAATTTCCTTATGCTGGACTAACAATAATGGCGATGTCGTTCGTTGCAGCATCGTTACTATGGAGAATCAATGCCTTTTGGATCTGAAAATCAAGCATTTCAAAATTCCAGCACCCTTGGATACTTGAGCTCAGAACAAGCCTTAGCAGATTATGCACAGGTGATAGTACATGTTAAGAAGAACCTGTCAGCAGAAAATTGTCCAGCTATTGCAGTTGGAGCATCTTATGGTGGAAGTAAGTCAATTTAGACTACAAGATTTTGTTGTTAAAAAATACTAATATTTTCTTGTTCTTGTTATTGATTAGTGCTCGCATCCTGGTTTCGTATCAAATATCCTCACATTGTCATTGGTGCTTTGGCATCTTCCTCTCCCATACTCTACTTTGATGATATCACACCTCAAGATGGATACGATGTTGTTGTCACCAAAGATTTTAAAGTAAGAACTTAGTTAAATAATACAGGAAGAACTTAGTTAAATAATACAGGAATTTTCAGGATCTAATTATCCTGTATTTGTACTGATTGGAGCAGGAGACTAGTGAGAGTTGTTACAACACAATAAAGCAATCTTGGTCAGAGATTGATAGAGTGGCAGCTGAACCAAATGGGCTAACGACACTTAGCAATTTGTTCAATACTTGCAGGTAATCAGTAAGGGCTAGACTAAGCACCTCTGGGAATATGAGACTGATAACCTCTGGGAATATGAGACTGATATTCTTTGAAGAACAAATGCTCATAATCTCTGCTAATATTATGCTTTGTTTTTGTTGTATCCATCTTCAAGCCCTCTGACCTCATCGCAAGAGCTCAAGGACTACTTAGGATTCATGTATGAGGATTCTGCTCAGTACGATAATCCTCCTGATTATCCAGTCCAGAATACCTGCCGTGGCATTGATGGAGCACCAGAAGGAACTGATATTCTTGGAAGAGTTGTTGCAGGTCTCAGTAGTCTCAATAGTTCGGGTTTATGCCAAGATATACTTTCATATGAACAAAGCAACCAGGATGCATGGGATTGGCAGGTATATTATATCATACAACTATATATCTCCAATTTGCTCCTTCCCCCCTCCCCAAAACAAAACATTTTTAATTTCTTTTACCAGGTGGAATAAAATTTAATATTTTATTACTTTGTCATTTAAAATTTTTATTAACCCCTCCAAAAATTTAAAAAAAAGCTTAAATATGTATGGTAAAATATAATTTTTTTTTAATCAGTCCTTAAATTTTTTTGTTTATCCTAATAATTTATAATTTATTTATTATATTTTAAATTGAATTTTCAAAATTACTTGATTGTCATTAGTTCAAATATTTATATTTAGAAATTAAAATTTGATCGTTATGTGTTATTTCAAAATTAAATAAAGGTCAATCTATTAATTTTCTATCATATAATTTTAAATCAGATATGATTTTTTGAATTTGCATTTTTGCTCTCCCTCTTTTTCTAATGGTACAATATTAATTTTTCTTTGTTTTTTTTCTCTCATTAGTTTTCTCTTCTCTACAATATTTATCTCAACTGGAATGTAAATTTTGAATTGATCAACTTATACATTTATTTTAGCTTGACATGTTTAGTCTTTATTTTTCATATCTTTTTAATTTTAATGACGATTATTTTTTTAATATTATATTATTATGCTATATAGTCTAGATATTTAAGGTTTATATTTATTTTTTGATTTTCGAGTTTATAAATTTTATGCAAATATTTAATATAATACTTTGATGAGAACTATTTTTATTTCTTCGAATAATAGAATTTATATTATGAAGATATATAATTATCAAAACTATAATTATGTAATACTTATATTTACTATAAAAGTTTTGTTATAATTTTTTTAAATCGGTAAAAAAAATTTATAATTTAATATTTTATGATGCACTATATATTTGTGAATATTTTGTTGATATATTATAATTGGCCTCTAATCAAAATTCTTTTGGTTCCGCTCTGGGTATAATTTAGCAAACTTAATTCCCTCCTGGCCAATTTTAAGGGGCACTCCACGGTATCGGCTTGGTACATTTAAGATTATTATTCTTGGACTGCTGTCATTGGGAATGGAATTGAATCTGGTTGATAAGGAAATGGATCTTCCATCCTTACCAACTAGACTTGCAATCCATTTTCTGAAAAGTGATACAGCTTTTTTTTTCCCTGCATCTTTCAGACATGTACTGAGATTGTAATGCCAATGGGACGTGGTAATGAGACTATGTTCGAAGCTGAACCTTTCGATATGGAGGACTACACCAAAGAGTGTGTAGATGATTTTGGAGTTGTGCCTAGGCCTCATTGGATAACAACAGAATTTGGCGGCCATGTAAGCTTTTCACTTGCTATGTCTTATTCCTTCTTCTTTCTTTTAACTCGAGAAAATCAGAGCATAACAATACTTTTAACAAAAACCTTCAGGACATAAAAACTGTACTAGGAAATTTTGCAAGCAACATCATTTTCTCCAATGGACTTCGAGACCCATATAGCATTGGAGGGTAAACAATCATATCTCTGCTCAATTGCTATACGTTTTGTTCATATTATAAGTGTATAATTCAATCTTCTTCTTTGAAAATCTACTGCAGTGTTCTAGAAGACATATCAGACAGTGTTGTTGCGGTGTATACAGAACAAGGTATTTTCTTTTCCTAGTAAAGTGTTTCAATTTCATAGTTATTTATGCAAGATTTTGATTGAGATTTTGTTTTCGTAATTAGGAGCCCATTGCTTGGACATAGATCTCCCAACTCCAGATGATCCAGACTGGTTGGTTGCACAGCGAGACAAAGAGATCAAAATCATTGCGGCTTGGATTGCAGAGTACTATGCCAAGCTTTCCGCCAAATAGTGTACTTATTATACTTTTCTTGTCAGTGACCATTGTATCAAATTTGAAAGGGAGTCCTAGTGAGATTTCAATAACATTCTCTCGTATTTGATGTGAAGAAGGTATATTATTGCTGGTGTGAAGTTCTCTACATGTTGTTTACAGAGACTTGTGAAGATGAATATACCAAAACTTGCTTAAATTTTCAATTTTTCTTCCTATTCGATCATGCAACAAACATTAATAATTTCATATCTTAAAAAAAGAGTAAATTATTTTTTGCTTTTGAAATTAAATTATAACTACTAATAGATTTATGTGATTTGAAATAAAACTAACTGATTTCAATATTTAATCAACTAATTATTTTAAAATTTAAAATTAAATAATATATTATGAATACAAAATTATGTTAATTACTATTAAAAACTTTATATATATCAACACATTGAGGATCCCCTGCTTGTTGAAAGTTTGGCTTGCAGGAAAGCTGTCCAACTTGCTATAGCCAAGGATTTGCACCGAGTCGTCATCGAAGGAGACTCACAAGTGGTCATTAACAACTGCAAAGGATTGATTAGCTAGGCCATAGTGAGCTCGGCTTGCACTGTTCTAGCCCATTTGTCCTCGATTGTTGCTTTAGCCTCTCTGGCTGGGCTGCAAATAAATAAAAAGACAACCAGCTCAACCTCAACCCCAAAACAAACTTAGTATTTTTCTTTAAAATATCAAACATTTTGTTACGAAAGAAAATATAAAATAATGTAAGATTTTTTAAAATTATAAGTTTATATTTAAAAAATTCATAATTTTGTAAAGTATGAATTTTGAAAATTAAAAAAAAAATATTTTAAATCCACTAAATTGATAGGTTAAAAAGATTTTTTCATCAAAGTTTTTTTAAAAAAACCTTTAAAAAATCTAACATTTCTCTTAAATAATAAAAATTATATACAGTTTTTAAATTATGAAAAAGCTTAATTAATTTTATTTTAGTATAAATAGAGTGAACAATAATAAATAAAAAATATATTTCAGTAAAAAGACAAGAAAACCAACATGAATGGTCAATTTAATCAAGAAATATGCATGTTTAGTATAAATTTGATTGAGGTTTCACATCACGTATACCCATGTGTTTGAATTTTTTTTCTTTTAGAATTTAGCTTTTTTATTTTTATAAATAACTCTAACTTCAACTCGAACTTGAGACCTCATAATTTTGAAAATGATGCCTACAAAATTAAATTAAAACTCATTAATCAATTTGTTATTTTAAACTCGAGGGAAATCTTGGACCTCCTTTGTGGTAATTGTAACACCCCTGATTTTTTATATATTATTATTGGGCTTCGTGTAGGTATCCTCAATTCGCGGAAATTCGACAGTTGTCCGGATCTGTGAATTTCCGGCCAGACAGACTCTGGAAAAGTCTCCGAATTGGATCGAGGTTTTGGCTACCCCACCATTGTCAGGCATCCCGAGCGCGTTCCCGAAGTCGGAATCGGCAAAGGTAAACCCGAACCTTGCTTTTTCGTAATTTTCTAGTGCTTAAATAGGATTAAAAATCCATAAAATATTCGTGGTAGCTTAGAAAATTACGATTCTTTTTGCAATAGCTTAGTAATATTTCTAAGGACCGCGGGGCAAAGTTTTATAATTTTTAGAGCTTATTTGAGCAGTTTTTGCAAAAATGATCAATTATAAGGACTAAATTGAAATTTTACATGTTGTGATGAATGATTGATTTGATGGGCCCAGGAGGGGCTGTGTGATGTGATTGAGTTGTGGATATATGGATTGTGGATATAGAAGTGTGTTTTGAGCCCTTTTGCAGGTTGGGTAGGTCCTAGGTATAGGGGAGACTCTGCCGGATTTTCCGCACGACTTAGGACGTATTGGGTCTTTTCTTGATTTGTATTGGGTCATTTGTATTAAATAATTGTAATATAATTGTCAGGTGAGCCGGGACAGCCTTCTTCCTCCGCCCAGCCGCCACAGTGATTGCCGTCAAGTCTGTGAGTAAAATATTAATTTTAATTGTAATTTCGATATTATTATATGTTCAAGCATGTCCATGCATCACTTATATGCATATATTTATGTAGTTAAACTCTATGCACGATTTATGATGCATTGATAAATGTTAAAGTGCCATGATGTTGTTGTGGTAATTTGGAGCAGTGTGCGTGCGTTGGCGTGCGTGTGATGTGGTGTGGACTATGGATAGGACGGGTAGTCACGGCTTGAGTTCTTCGCTGGGACCCGATCCTTCGAGGGGTAGTCACGGCTTGAGTTCTTCGCTGGGACCCTCGATTTGGTTATTAAGTGGAAGTCCGAGCTGAGATCTTGGCACGGGTTGGATTTAAGAGAGTCAGATAGGGGATCAGCTCCCATATATTATGATTGATGCTACAGGGTGCGTGAGTGCTCCAAATTACCTTTTTGATGTTATGATGTGAAAATGTTGTTGATGTTGCATTTCATTCCACAGGTTGCATTAGTTTTAGATAGTTATAGAGATTATAGTTAAAATTGATATTTTACTCTCTGAGTCGAACGCTCACTCCTGTTCAAAAATTTTTACAGGCCACAGGAGGATATTTTTTGAGGTTAACCTGCTTTCTCCCTCGCAGGTCAATTATTACTGTTTGTATAAACTTGTTAAATCTTAGAATTTCCGCATGTGTTAGAAATGTTTATTTGATTTGGGTCTGTAAACTAAATTATTATTTTGGGACCTGTAAACTTAATATACTATGCATGTTTGATGGATTGGATGAGGGAGCTGAGCTCCCATTTATTATTATGTTGATGAGTATGTGGAGGGTGAGCTGAGCTCCCCAATTGACTATATATTGTGTTTACAGGTCGGGTGAGTCGAAAACTCCCCGTTGGTAAGTCCATTTTATGGCCGGACTCTGTCCGTTTGTTTTCTTGAAATTGGGCCCAAATGGGCCTTAGAGTTGGGTTAATGAACAGTTAGGCTTACTACGGGCCTCGGGGGCTTTAGGCTGGCCCAGGTCCTAGTGCCGGTCCGGCCCATAGGTTGGGTCGTGACAAATGTGGTATCAGAGCTTAGGCTCCAGATTCATAGGGAAAAATCATCTAAGTGTTGGGAAGAGTCTACTAGGAGTCACATGCGGAGTATAGGATTCTGTTTCGTCTTTTTCTGTAATTCTTTGTTTCTAGATTCTACGTTATACCTCGGGAAATATAAGATTACCTCAGTTAGTGTCTTGATTTTCGTGGAGTACACAGAAATGTGAAATAGAGTTAGTAGACATGTGAGATCTATCATGAGGATACGTACTCCAAGAAATGTTATATTTTTGTCAGTATGGGTTTAAATGGTGTGCCCATTTCGTGTAAGGCACGAGTACATAAAAGTGAGTCTTAAAAGTACAGCTGTTGCCTAGATAAGGATGAGGATACTACTCTGGCGGTCATCGGTAGATGACCCGGTCGAGAATAAGTTTGTGATAATAGAAGATTCGTGAGAGATAAGAAATTAGGAGACCTAGTCGGGGCAGACGTATCGTAGTAACTATACAATGTTCTCGATGTCTGCTCTGTAAGCTGCAGATTACAGTACCGACATGAGATTATTGTGTAGAGCTGCGTGCATCCCCGTGGTGCTCCATAATGAGGGTGTTTGAGATGGCTTCTGTTTTGGTACAGTTATGCCAGAACAGAGTTCTATATTTGCAGAGGAGTTGGGAACTCCTGGCTAAGAGTCTAGAGTTAGAATATTGAAAGGTCACAGTTGGGTGATAACTAGAGTCAGTGACTCAGTTACCCCAGCATGAGCTAGAGTTACATCAATAGTTGCCATCAGACCAGAGGTTTCTGACTAGTTGCAAAGTAAAGGTGACACTTATAGAGTGAGAATAGTATACCTTGTGTGTATCAGTATGGAATAAAGTACAACTCTACTACCTAGAGAAGGTCAAAACTATGAATTGATGATTTATAGAGCTATGATATGATAAAAGAGTCATTAACTTGACATGGTTCTGGCAAGGTGGTAGATGTAGTACCTTTGTTGCAGCAAGTTAGGATATAGTCCTATCTTTTCAGAATGGATCGAAGGTTATTACTGATAATGATGACTTATGGAATAGTGTCCCAGATGGGACTGTAGAGTGTGGTAGAGAGTAGTTGGCTCGGGTATCCTGGAGAGGATACAAGTTCCATTATAGGAATCATATATAATCAGATCACGATGGATGTAAATCCTTTGAATTGGATGACGGGTTTGGGTGCCCGAAATCTTAAGTTTTGGAATTGAGTAAACATGGAAAATAATAATAATTATAATAGTGTTAAGAGTAATAAATTAGCGAAGATAAATCACAGAAGGCCAATGGATAAAGAAAGTGCAGAATGAAAGTTTGGACAATTGATTGCAGATGCAATATAATCTAAATGCTAGTGGAAGTACTAGCTAGAGTGGTCAAAGGACCAAATCTGAGTAGCAGGACATATGATAACGCGATAGAGACTCGAAGATATAGTTAGCAAGTAATCGCTATTATGTTAGGAAAAAGAATGGAACCAGGGATAGAATAGTCAAGTTCTATTTTGGGTAAGATAAAGGAAATAAATGAAAGGACAACCTAAAGAGCGCATAATAAAAGGAACAAAGTTAAGATATAGGATAGGCTAAGCGTTATTCTTGGCAAGGAGAATGACAAGGATGGAAAACCCAAAATGGGACCACATTAGTGAGAAAAGTGATGGAGGTATGGAATACAATAATAATGAGTAAATGTTAGAAGGTGTGCGATGGTATTGCGGACTACCTAAATAGGTAGAGAAAGAGAAGTTAGTAAGCAGTAAGTTGAATAAAAGTCAGTCTAAGGGATCAAATATGTATGATGAGAGGAAAAGAATGATAGATAATGACACATAGGTTTTAGGTTAGACTTTTGAGATAGTGAGAAGGTAGTTAGAGGTTCGTTATGAATGTCAGGCAAACATTTTTAGTGTGATCAACAGAATCACTTTGTAGTGAAGCAATAACGACAGGACAATAGTAGGGGTAGAACGAAAAGTGACAAGTCTGGATGGTTATAAATCACTAGAAAGTTCAAGGATCAAATTAATGACCCTAGATAAGGGTGGAATTAGTGTTGGAATAATTTATTAGTGAGAGAAATCTTTCAGGAATCAACAAAAGTTAATGGCACAATAAAAACGATGATAGATATGAATCATAGGTCGAGTATAAGTAAAGTTAATAAATTATAAATTATTATGTCAAGAAGGAAAATGGTACGGTAAAGGGTTCATGCAGATGATACCTTATAGGTAGAGCATAATTGTGCTAGGAGATGATGAAATTTGGAGAGAAAGACCAAGAAACTTAGGTGAAACGTTATAATATGACAATCGGGTGTAGTTGAATATAAGAGGATATTTTCTTTCTTTTCAAGTTTAGCTTGTGCTTTTGGTTCTAGAAGGTTATATAAGGAACAGAAACTGAGTCAAGGAGACCTAGTTATTGAGAGTTTGGTAGGCACAAATTCATACATAATTTCCTGATATGAGAATGACAGTAAGTGCATACCTAGTATTAAGTATGAAAGGACGAACAGAGTAATGTGAGTTAAATTGAGTTAGCTACTAAGGCTTGCAACTGTTTTAAACTATGAAATTTGGAGGAAGTACTATTTATGGTTGAGATTCAATAGATGAAATTGTTCTTGATGGGTAATTTGAGGTTGAAGTTTAGAAAGCTATGGGCAGATATATGATTATATTAATGAGAATGAACACGTGAAGTATCTTGTTTGGAATTAAGGCATGACACATATTTCCTACAGCCGTGTTAGTTCAGATGGAACTTATAGTTTATGGGGCTCATATTCATCCAGGATAAGCAATTTCCTACTAAGGCTGATAGGGAATGATAATGTTCTGATAGTTAAGTTGGAAAAAAAAAAAAGGGGATACAAGAAAAAAAAAAATTTTTCTATGGGTAATTATAAGTGTTACAGAAGGTGAAGAATGTCTTTAGGAGTAAATCATAGGGTTAGAATTCTTGAAGTAATGAAACTAGTATTCAAGATAAGACTAAGAAATAAAAAGAAAGTTAAAGTTGATGATGGGATAGACATCTTTGAAGGAAAAGGTGTAAGGATGAGATAGGACTAAAATTAAGGAATAAGTACAGCAGGTTGAAATGATACCAACAATACCAAAAATAGGAAAAGGGAAGTGGATAAGATGCAAAGGACAGGAAGAGAGCTCGATAGAGTCAGTTATAATGATGAGGATAAGGAGTGTCTAACCATTGCCCCTGTGTTAACACTACCTATGAGCGGTGAAGGATACACCGTGTACTGTGACGCCTTCAGAGTTGGCCTAGGGTGTGTTTTGATGCGGAATGGAAAAGTAGTGGCTTATGCTTCAAGGCAGCTGAAGAGGCATGAGCAGAACTATCCCACCCATGATTTGGAAATGGCGGCTGTAGTCTTTGCACTAAAAATCTGGAGACACTACCTGTATGGTGAAGTGTGCGAGATATACACCGACTATAAGAGTTTAAAGTACATCTTCCAACAGAGGGATTTAAACTTGAGACAGAGGAGATGGATGAAGCTTCTGGAAGACTATGATTGCCCCATCCAGTACCACCCTGGGAAGGCCAATGTAGTAGCAGATGCTTTAAGCAGAAAATCTTCTGACAGTTTGGCGCACATTTCAGCAGAGAAGAGACTGTTGATTCAGGAGGTACATGAGTTGATGGATCAAGGTTTAATCCTAGATCTTTCAGATGATGGGGTATTGTTGGCTCACTTTTCAGTGAGGCCAGACTTGAGGGACAGAGTTAGAGTTTCCCAGCACAGAGACCAACAATTGATGAAGATCATAGAAAGAGTACAGCAAGGTGAAGGTGGTGAGTTTGGGTTTGCCAATGATGGCGCCCTAGTGCAAGGTTCTAGGATATGTGTGCCCGATGTGGACAACCTCAGGAATGAAATCATGCGAGAGGCACACTACACACTGTACAGTGTCCACCCAGGTTCCACCAAGATGTACCATGATGTGAAAGATAGCTATTGGTGGAATGGCATGAAGAGAGACATAGCAGACTTTGTGTCCAAGTGCTTGACTTGTCAGAAGGTGAAGTTTGAACACCAGAGACCGTCAGGGAAGCTGCAAGAGCTCCCTATCCCAGAATGGAAGTGGGAAATGAGTACTATGGATTTTGTGACTGGGTTGCCTCGTACCACGCGAGGATATGATTCGATATGGGTAATTATAGACCGCTTGACCAAATCAGCTCACTTCTTGCCTGTGAAGACTACATATTCTATGGCACAGTACGCCCGACTCTACATTCAAGAAATAGTCAGATTGCATGGAGTTCCAGCTTCCATAATATCTGACAGAGGGCCCCAGTTCACTTCTCGGTTTTGGAGAAAGTTGCAGGAGGCACTTGGCACACAGTTGAACTTTAGTACGGCTTTCCACCCTCGCATGCATGATGCGAAAGGACAATCCAAACACTGGAAGACATGCTTCGCATGAGTGTCTTGGATTTTGGAGGTCAATTGGATGAGCAGCTAGCTTTGGTGGAGTTTGCCTACAACAACAGTTACCACTCCAGCATAGGGATGGCACCCTATGAGGCATTATATGGAAGAAAGTGTAGGTCTCCTCTGTGTTGGACGGAAATGGGGGAAGCGAAGGTGCATGATGTAGACCTAGTGCAGTACACTTCAGAGATAGTTCCTTTAATCAGGGAAGGGTAAAACAACTTTCAAGAGGCAAACGAGTTATGCAGACCCCAGAGACGGAGGGATGTGGAGTTTGCAGTGGGCGACTATGTATTCCTGAAGATTTCTCCAATGAAGGGAGTCATGAGATTTGGAAAGAAGGGCAAGTTGGTACCTCGGTATATTGGACCTTTTGAGGTTACTGATAGAGTTGGAGCAGTTGCCTACCGGTTGGAGCTACCACCCAACCTTTCTCACGTTCATCCCGTGTTTCACATCTCCATGCTCAGGAAATACATTCCCGATTCTTCTCATGTACTACAGTCAGATGTAATAGAACTAAAGGAGAACTTGACATTTGAGGAGCAACCTGTAGCCATAGTGGACTACCAAGTGAGACAGCTAAGATCAAAACAGATCCCTATGGTTAAGGTTTTGTGGAGGAGCCAGTCAGTGGAAGAGTGCACCTGGGAGTCAGAACGGGACATGCGTAGCAAGTACCCTTATCTGTTCAATGTGTAATCATGTACTTTATTCTGCCTTGTGTAAAATTCGAGGACGAATTTTCTATAAGGGGGGAAGAATGTAACACCCCTGATTTTTTATATATTATTATTGGGCTTCGTGTAGGTATCCTCAATTCGCGGAAATTCGACAGTTGTCCGGATCTGTGAATTTCCGGCCAGACAGACTCTGGAAAAGTCTCCGAATTGGATCGAGGTTTTGGCTACCCCACCATTGTCAGGCATCCCGAGCGCGTTCCCGAAGTCGGAATCGGCAAAGGTAAACCCGAACCTTGCTTTTTCGTAATTTTCTAGTGCTTAAATAGGATTAAAAATCCATAAAATATTCGTGGTAGCTTAGAAAATTACGATTCTTTTTGCAATAGCTTAGTAATATTTCTAAGGACCGCGGGGCAGAGTTTTATAATTTTTAGAGCTTATTTGAGCAGTTTTTGCAAAAATGATCAATTATAAGGACTAAATTGAAATTTTACATATTGTGATGAATGATTGATTTGATGGGCCCAGGAGGGGCTGTGTGATGTGATTGAGTTGTGGATATATGGATTGTGGATATAGAAGTGTGTTTTGAGCCCTTTTGCAGGTTGGGTAGGTCCTAGGTATAGGGGAGACTCTGCCGGATTTTCGGCACGACTTAGGACGTATTGGGTCTTTTCTTGATTTGTATTGGGTCATTTGTATTAAATAATTGTAATATAATTGTCAGGTGAGCCGGGACAGCCTTCTTCCTCCGCCCAGCCGCCACAGTGATTGCCGTCAAGTCTGTGAGTAAAATATTAATTTTAATTGTAATTTCGATATTATTATATGTTCAAGCATGCCCATGCATCACTTATATGCATATATTTATGTAGTTAAACTCTATGCACGATTTATGATGCATTGATAAATGTTAAAGTGCCATGATGTTGTTGTGGTAATTTGGAGCAGTGTGCGTGCGTTGGCGTGCGTGTGATGTGGTGTGGACTATGGATAGGACGGGTAGTCACGGCTTGAGTTCTTCGCTGGGACCCGATCCTTCGGGGGGTAGTCACGGCTTGAGTTCTTCGCTGGGACCCCCGATTTGGTTATTAAGTGGAAGTCCGAGCTGAGTTCTTCGCTGGCACCAGGTTGGATTTAAGAGAGCTGTATAGGGGATCAGCTCCCATATATTATGATTGATGCTACAGGGTGCGTGAGTGCTCCAAATTACCTTTTTGATGTTATGATGTGAAAATGTTGTTGATGTTGCATTTCATTCCACAGGTTGCATTAGTTTTAGATAGTTATAGAGATTATAGTTAAAATTGATATTTTACTCTCTGAGTCGAACGCTCACTCCTGTTCAAAAATTTTTACAGGCCACAGGAGGATATTTTTTTGAGGTTAACCTGCTTTCTCCCTCGCAGGTCAATTATTACTGTTTGTATAAACTTGTTAAATCTTAGAATTTCCGCATGTGTTAGAAATGTTTATTTGATTTGGGTCTGTAAACTAAATTATTATTTTGGGACCTGTAAACTTAATATACTATGCATGTTTGATGGATTGGATGAGGGAGCTGAGCTCCCATTTATTATTATGTTGATGAGTATGTGGAGGGTGAGCTGAGCTCCCCAATTGACTATATATTGTGTTTACAGGTCGGGTGAGTCGAAAACTCCCCGTTGGTAAGTCCATTTTATGGCCGGACTCTGTCCGTTTGTTTTCTTGAAATTGGGCCCAAATGGGCCTTAGAGTTGGGTTAATGAACAGTTAGGCTTACTACGGGCCTCGGGGGCTTTAGGCTGGCCCAGGTCCTAGTGCCGGTCCGGCCCATAGGTTGGGTCGTGACAGTAATAATAGTTCTTATGAAAAATTTTATGAATTTAATCAGATCAAATTAAATTTTTTTTTTCATATTTTTTAAACGGATGAAAAATATAAGATGTAAGTTCAAGCTATATATTCTTGTTAATTAGGAGTTATTATAATCAATTTTTTTCACTTTTAAGATATAATGAGTGAAGTCTCGAAAGTAAGAGTAATGAAGTTTATATTTAAAAAAATATATTATGATGGTTATATTCAATTGAATTAACAAGAATGAAACCTCTTTTTTATCCATTTAAATTCAATTTTATTATATAAAAATTTTAAATATTACTAGCATATTGTGATAGCGGACGTTGTTTCTATCAAAATCAAATCATAACCAATATATAGTCGATATGATCATGATTAGGGTCGCTAATCTCTCTTTCAATTTTATTATTTGTGGGCAAGAAAAATGCTATGCAAAATTTTTAATAATAATAATAATAATTTATATTTATTATTAATTAATAGCTCAAATAATTAAATATTTACACCATCATATAAAGAATAAAGAGTTAAATATTATCTGCGAAGTCACCTTCTAAACATGAAAGAGGTTGTTTATTTTAATATATGATAATGGCATGTACATTAATCGTCTAGGCTTCTTTGAAAATGTAACAACTTAATTTTTTTTATAAATATTTTTTTTATTAAGTTAATAATTTACTAATATTTTATTTATTTTTTTAAATTAATATTTTATAATAATATTTTTTAAATGGATATTATTTTTTTTACATGTATTATTATTATTATTATTTTACTTGTTATTTATATTATTATTATTATTATTATTATTGAAAATATATTTTCTTGATAAATTTAATTAAAATATTTTTAATTTATTGTTATGTTAATATATATATATATATATATATATATATATATATATATATAAGTCAAAGAAGCACATGAAAAGATTTGAGTATTGAAAGAAAATTTTTCTTGGGCAGTGTGCGCACCTAAAATGTGAGGGAAAAAAAAAGAAAAGCAGCAGATTTCTTTCCCCTCTCCCCCTCGTTCTCTCTCTCCTCTCTCCACTTCATTTCTTTCCTCTTTCTCCTTCTTCTTTTTGATAAGGCCTAAAAGCCACAAATCGGTGATCTTTCTGGCGGCTCCACACTGATCGACGACACACCAATGAACATGGAGAGTAGTAGAAATAGCTGCAATAGCGGTAGGCAAGAGAGGAAAGAGAAATGGCACGCATAAAGGCAAAATCTTTCTAGCGTGATTTCGGCATCGTCCGACGTCGAATGGACGTTATTCTGGTGCTGTTGGAATCCTCATTCCATAAGCTTTCTTTTGGGATCAATTTTACATCAAATGGTAGTTGAAGGAAAAAGTTATAAAGGAGAGAAGTTTTAGGTTTTTTAAGCTTTTCGATCAGATCTAGGACGATTCAACTACTGGATTGATGATTCAAGACTACCAATGGACTCAGACTTTGAGATGTGACTAACCTCACTATAATCGGACACCGTTTGAAAAAGGCGATCATATTGCTTAGTGAGATTTTTAGGCCTTTTTGATTTTTATAAATTAAAAATAATTATATAATAATTATTAATAATATATTGGCTTCTTTTACGTGCGATCGGATCGTTAATGGCTCACCGGACTCAAAATTGAGTTTTCGGCCCTGTTTAGGTGCCCAGCAGGCTGTCCCAAAAATAGTTCGTGTTTATAGTCATTTCTAGCATTTTCAAACATCGCGGACGCATTTCAGGTAGCAGAATTTGCAAAAGTAATACCAAACTTAAGTTGTATAATTTTTTACCTTGGCTAAGCTAGCTGATAAATCTGTAAAATATTCCTGACTTAGTTAAATTGAGTGAAATAAATTTAATCAATACAAGGATGATGTAGAAGACCTCCAGGAATATTTTTATAATTTTTGAAGTGCTGAAAATAATTATTTGGACTGTAGAGGAGTTAGTGACCCGAGTTGGAGTTTAGAGGATTGAACTTAGATTAGGATTCTTGTAGGCCCCGGATAGATGTTATAATTGTTGTTGCGGGCCTAAGGCCTGGTGTGTTATTGATGTTGTGTTTTCTTACAGGGGCGTTAGGTTCAGTTATATGGGAGATTCTACCGAAATTTTGGCAAGACCTTAGGAAATTATTTTTGCTTCTTTAATTAAAGTAATTGGTTAATTCTGTCAGTAAATTGATAAGGGTCATTATGTCTGTATAGGTGATCGGTGCTAACTTCTCCAGCCGGACTAACTGCAATCGAGTCGATCAGTTTGTGAGTTAGATATTGATTATTTTTGTAATTTTAATATTAATTATATATCTTACATGCTTTTATATTTTATAAATAATTAATTATACACATAAATAGTTAATATATTATGAGCATTTTAATTGCTACATATTTAATTGTTATTATTTATTTATGATTGCCGTCCTGAAAATAATTTGGAACTGTGTGTATGTATTAGCGTAAGTACGGTGTGGATATGGATAAAAATAGAATGGATAGTCGCGACCGGAGCTTGACTCGCTGGGACTTGATCCTCTTATATATGGATAAGCCGAGGAGAGTATGGCTTTAAGTTGATCTCGCTGACCCCCTGCACTTGGATTATTAAACGAAAGTCTGGCTTGAGTTATCCTCACTAGCAGGTATTGGATTAAGAAATCTTATATAGGAGATCAGCTCCCATATATGTATTTATGTGATACACTTTGTGTGTGAGTACCTCCAAATTAACTTCTCATGCAAACATTGGGTGAATTATTTATTATATGTGATGGATATGCATTTCATAATAGGCTTGTACTAGTTTTAGATAGTTATAGAAATTGCACTCATAATCAATATCTAAACTCTCTGAGTTGAACGCTCATTCATATTCAAATATTTTTCCTAGGTTGCAGAAGGAGTAAATTTATTTTTTTCGAGTCTAACCTGCATTTTCCTCTGCAAGTTGCTCTTCTTAGTTTAATAGTTTGTGTCTATTTATTTATTTGTTTAATAACTAGAGTTCTGCCATGACATTGATTTATGGATATACTATATTGTATTAATTAATGGGGATTAAGGGATTTGTGCATGGTGGGTATCAGAGTTGAGTTGGGCTCCCTCTAGTTCTGGATTTTATGATAGTTATCGGATTGAGTTGGTCTAAAATAAATTAATAATATTTTATTTACATATTGACCCTTAATTTTAATCCTGGTTATGGATTTTGGAATCGTGTGGTTTACTACGGACTTCGAGAGCTTTATACTAGCCTAAATCTTAATGTCGACAGGCCTGTGAAGTCGGTTTGTAACAGAAAATTAGATACCCAAGCAAGAACATAATTTTGTTTATTAAAAATTATGTATTGGTTTCTTGAAAAGGAGGAACCTTTCGTTTTTCTAGAACAAACAGGTCAAACACATGGCCAGGATTTTAAGTGGCTAACTGCATTATTATATATGTCTATGGGCATTGCACTTGAGCTTTGTTGATTATCCTATTTGATGGGAATTTTTTTTTTACAGAATACTTATAAATTAATTGGTATATTTTTATTATATTTTATTGAATTTCTTTAAAAATTAAAAGTAAAAATTAAATTAAATTCTTACAAAAATCGATGATGATGGATTAATGTTGTAATAATAAGTGACATCACTAAGTGAAATGATGCTCATATAGTCCACTTTGCAAATCGTTCAAGCAAAATTCTACCATTTAATTATTCCCATGATGGCATGCCTTATCCTTCGTAGTAATGAATTATAGTTTGAAAAAATTGAAATGGAATTTATTTGTGTGGGGAATAAATGACCAATTAAAACAAATTTTATAGCAAGGGAAATGATTTCCATCAAGGGTTAGGCCAGAGGGATAGATTGCTGCACTATCCTATTATAATAAAAAAATATGTTTGTGAAATGTCGAAGAGCTCTGCGTCGCCACCCTCCTCTCACACTCTGCACCCCCATGGTTTTGTGTGTCTTCTTTAACTGTTTAGAACCTTGGCATGGCTCACTAGTTGGTTCTGGGGATTGTTTCTCGGGTCTTTGCCTTGCATGGCCCTCTGATTCTTCTCGACGGCTGTACATACTCGGGTTGACTAGTGGAGAGACGTTGTACCCTTTTTGCCGCTGTATCTCCCTTTTCCTAGCCTAACCAAGGTCGTTGGTTTATGGGGTTGGGCTCTTAAGTGGGCTAGGCTTTCAGGTCATTCTATTATAATAATAATAATAATAATAATAATAATAATAATGATAATAATAATAATTTGAGAGAAAATAAATCTTCATTTTTAGTACTGATAAATTGAGTGTGATTATAAGTTAGCTTAATCAAATATTTTATTATATTATTCTCATTTAATTTTATAATTTTTCTAGATATTTTTATAGTATTTATTCTTATATTTATGTTAAAAATTTTTATTTTCTTACAATAATTTAAATAAATTATTTACATCAATTTTAATAAATTCAAAATTATTTTTATCAATTTTAATTAAATATTTGTCTATAAATTATATTTGTTAATTTAATTTAAAATTATATTATATTATATTATGATTAAAATATATTTTGATAATATTATAATAAAATATTAAGTTAATATAATTTATTTATTTGAGAAAATAATTTAGTATATTTTTAGTCATTTTCATAATAAATGCACTTATAAATTATTTTTTTTAATCAAACATATCAATTACTTATTAGGGTATAGCATTATTCGGTTTAAACTGAATAAATCGAATTGAACCGCTTTAATTTGATAATTCAATTTGATTTTTAAAATAATTCGGTTCGGTTCGATTTTGTATTATAAAAATTTCAATTATTTCGGTTTGGTTCGGTTTAGAAGAGAAAAAATTAGTTAAACCGGATCGAATTGAATAATTTTATTGATTTTTTATTTGATTTATTTTTATGAGAAATTATAAATTATATATAATTATATATATAAATTATTTAATTTCATTGATGAATAGTTATTAGGTTCAAATCAAGGTCAAAATCAGATCAAATAACTTGAAAATCAAGTCTAAATTAAAAAATAATAAAAAATGATCAATTTGAACTGAACCGAATCGAAATAGAGCGGTTCGATTCGATTCAATTTTCATCCATTTTAATTCAGTTCGATTTCTAAAATTTGTAATTCGATTTTCATGATTTAATTCGGTTTGATTTTGTTTAAACAGAATGCTCACCCCTATTACTTATCAACCACTGATAAAATATTTCAATCAAATATATAACTGTTTAAAATTTTAAATATTTATAAGTTTATATTAATTTATAAACTAATTTTTATAAGTTAAGTTAAATATTTTTTTAATAATTTAGATTATCAATGAGTTTTTTTTTTTATTGATGGTTTTAATTTTAATTAAAATTTAATTTAAAAAGTAATAATTTGAGTTAATAAGCAGATGAAAATTATTCAAGATCCAATTCTTGAGGATTCGGCCTTTCTTTTGTCAAAAGTTCGAGTTCTGTTAGGATTTTGGCTGAGGGTAAAACAATATTAATTTAAATGTTGTTAAAAATAATTTTAAAATTTTAATTTTAATAATTATTTTATTATTTAAAAAAATTATAATTAAAATTTATTAAATTTAAATTAAAATAAAAAAATTAAAAATAATTTATTATTTCACAATGAACCCCGAAATGAAAAAAACTCATAAGTAAAATAGACCATATTAAAACTGAAAAAGAATTATTATTGTAAGAATTAAACTGTATTAAATCAGATTTATATTTATTGATTTGGTTCAATAATAATAATAATAATTATTATTATTATTATTATTAAAAACCGAGTAAAATCAAAATGAAGAATGATTTTATAAATTATTTTTAATATCATACAATTTAATATTATTTTTTTATATTTTTTAATAATTTCGGTCATAAATATATTAAATCATTTTATAATTCTTAATTATATTACTAAATCACAAGTTGATTAGTCATATAATATAATTTAGTTCTTAATAATATTTGTTTATTTTAATTAAAGACGTAGAAGATAATATGATATACTTATTAAGGACTATGCATAGAATATATTTTAATATGAATACAATATTTCTATTTAAAATTGAAAATTTATGGAAAATCATTTTCTAGTTTTCCTTTTCGAAAATCACTATATTGTAACAATTATATCTATGGAAACATTTCTCCAAAAATTCCTGTTAAATTTTACTTATAATTAATTTTAATAGCCTTTGATTAATATATTTAAGTTATTTTTCTTAATAGCAGTCTGAATAATGATATCAAACAAAACTTAAGTGTAATGCGAACACATAGAATGATTATCTAAGATAGTGATCTAAAGTATTAGAAAATAAAAAAACCCACATGGTGGTTTGGAGTCCACCATCTTACTGCGAGAGCACCATGAGTCCATGATGTGCCAACATTAATGGTAGGATGCACAATATATGCTTTTCTCATGTAAACCACTAAGGTTCTTATTGTACATTGTGGAAGCGTGTAAACTATAAAAAAATAAAATAAATACACAAAACATTAATATTTACGTGGTTCACCCTTTTAACATATGACTACATCCACAGGCATGCCATCTTCCACTATTTTCAAATAATAAATCATCAATTACAAGCTTAAACTATACTAACAATAAACTCAATTATACCCAAGAGAACCCACATTACATCAAACTGCTCATAGTAAATATATTAGTTAATCTCTCTCAGTCTCCTCTGAATATAACCCAATATGCTTACTATTGTAAGTGCTACACCACAAAGAATATCTTCAACTATATGGGCAAGTGCCCTCTCACAAATAGACAAGAATTATTCTCTCTTAAATTCTATGCCATTTCTCCACTTTAAACCAAAGCCTCTTTCCTTTCATGGGACTGCAATAGGCAGGAGCTCCTCATCAATGGACAGAGCCAAATCCTCAGCAATTGGCAAACCCTCACTCCATGAGCTCAAAGCTAAATAACATTTTCCACCATTCTTATATTTATAGTGTTAATTCCTTTAATCCTAATCTGATTAGGATTCCTACTCAATTTAGGAATAACACTAAAATAAGAGTTCTATTTTATATAAGAAATATTCCTCTATCATAGTGAGAAATATTTCTCACACTTAAATTAAGAAAAATCTTCTCAAATTTTATTAGGATTTTGAGTCATAATTCTAACAATCTACACCTTGACTCAAAATCTATAAACCATTACATATCTTTAATTCTTTAGTGCCTTCAATCATCACATATCCATGCTTGAGCTTGAACCCTTCAAATCATGAATCTCTCTAATCTTCATCTTGAGTGTAATTTACTTTTTTTTCTTTAAAAAATCTTCATGTTATCAACTTTCTTGATTTTACATCAAGAGTTTCACCTTAAATTCAACTCTTCAGCGTCACCATTGTTGCATGTGTGACTTTTCACATCTCGCAGCAGCTACACCTTCAACCAAACTCACTAAGATTATCCCATACTCTGATACCAATTTGTTGTGTATTGCGGAAGTGTGTAAACTGCAAAGAAATAAAATAAACACACAAAACACCAATATTTACGTGGTTCACCCTCTTAACATAAGACTACATCCACGGGCATGTCATCTTTCACTATTTTCAAATAATAAATCATCAATTACAAGCTCAAATTATACTACTCATAAATCTAATTACACCTAAGAGAACCCACATTACATCAAACTGCTCATAGTAAACATGTTAGTTAGTCCCTCTCAATCTCCTCTAGATATAACCCAATATACTTACTATTTTAACTGCTACACCATAAAGAGTGATTTCAACTATATGGGTAAGAGCCCTCTCACCAATGAACAAGAATTACTTTCTCTTAAATTCTATGCCCTTTCTCTACTTTAAGCCGAAGCCTTTTTTCCCCCCATGGGACTGCAATGGACAGAGCCCCTCATCAATAGGCAGAGCCAAATCCTTAGAAATTGGCAAAGCCCTCTCTACAATGCGCTACAGCCTCACTCCATAAGCTGAAAGCCAAATAACCTTTTTCTACCATTCTCTTATTTATAGTGTTAATTCGCTCAATCCTAATCTGATTAGGAGTCTCACTCAAGTTAGGAATAATACTAAAATAAGAATTCTACTTTATATAGGAAATATTCCTCTATCCTATTAAGGAATATTTCTTGCACTCAAATTAAGAAAAACTCTCTCCAAATTCTACTAGAATTTTAAGTCATAATTCTATCAGTTCTTCGTATTCTAGCTATATAAGCAAGTTCTTGTACAAGTTGTAATTCGCAAGCAAATACTCACAAAAAATATTCTACTGGGCACATTTCTGCTATGTCCTCAATACTTCTGTTTCAATGGTTTCTGGTCTTTTTTATTCTCTTAATCTCTTCAACTACAGCACGGCTTAATATTCCAAGGCTTAGTCCAATAGGACCAAGAATTCTTGAAGGCCCAGCTGAGATTTTGTCTGAACTAGTTTCAGATGATTTAGAAACATTCTTTTACTACCAAACTCTCGATCATTTCAACTATAAACCTGAAAGTTACAGCACCTTTGAACAAAGATATGTGATCAATTCCAAATACTGGGGTGGTGCTAATGCTAGTGCACCAATTCTTGTGTATTTTGGTGCAGAAGTACCACTGGATGGTGATCTTGCTGTTATTGGGTTTCTATCAGACAATGCTATTCGATTTAATGCTCTTCTGCTATATATAGAAGTATATATAAATGATTTTTCCTGCATATTATAACCTGTTTTATTGGCATATTAATTCCTAATTTTATGATTGAAACAATCCTCTCTTCCTTTTTTCTTTTCATCAGCATAGATACTATGGGAAATCAATCCCATTTGGATCAAGAGAAGAAGCATTGAAAAATGGAAGCACTCTTGGATATTTCAACTTTGCTCAAGCTATTGCAGACTATGCTGAAATTATCATTCATGTCAAGAAAAGCTTCCAAGCTGAAAATTCTCCGGTTATCGTCATCGGAGGATCCTATGGTGGAAGTATGTCATCGATTCTTTATCTGAATTTCTTCACAACCATTACATAGAATATATTTTAAATTCAGTCTATTAATTTTTTTTTTCACTAGTTTTCTTATAGTGCTGGCTTCCTGGTTTCGACTTAAGTACCCTCACATAGCCCTTGGAGCTTTGGCTTCATCAGCACCTGTTCTTTACTTTGATGATATTACTCCACAGGATGGATACTATTCCATTGTCACCAAGGATTTTAGAGTAATCTATCTTCATTCATGCCATTTTTTTATTTAATATTATACTTGTTTTTAAGACAGTGGCTTTGGTGTAACGATAAAGTTACTCCACTTGTGATATGGAGATCACATATTCGAGCCACGAAAGCCCACAAGTATGGATTACAATTAAGGAGAATTTCAAAATTATTGGGCCTTGATTATAAAATTCTCTATAGAAAAGGAGTTGACAATAAAGTGGATTATGCCTTATGATTTATCTAGAAGGCTCGATAGGACAGTTTAGCAAGTCAATGTATTACAGTTGTCCAATTCTTCTGTTACACCAACTTGGATGTCCAATTTGGTTCATAGTTATGAGGGTGATGAGAAAGCATTGAAGTTACAAAGAACTCTTTCATTGGATCTTGATGCACATCCTGGTTATAAGTTGAAAAATGGACTGATCCTTTATAAGGATAGAATGTATGTGGGGGCTGCTATAGTTTTGAGATAGAATTTGTTAGCACTTTAGCAGTTGGGGGACATTCAGGGGTGCATGCTACTCACATGAGGTTGAAAAGACTTTTTTTTTTGCCTAGTATGTTGGCTGATGTTATGCAGTATATCAAAACTTGTGATACTTGTGCTAGGTGCAAATCTGAGCATTGTGCTTCCCCTGGTTTATTGCAACCATTGGAGATTCCTACTCAACCTTGGCAACAAATTTCTATGGATTTCATAGAGCATTTGCCGAAATCAATTAGGAAAGATACTATTCTAGTAGTTATTTGCAGATTGACAAAATATGCCCATTTCCTTCCCTTAACACATCCATTTACACTTCTTGATGGCCAAAATCTTTATGGATTCTGTGTTTAGGCTTCATGGCATTCCTCAATCTATTATGTTAGATAGAGACAAAATTTTCACTAGTATCTTTTGGAAGGATCTCTTTAAATGTTTGGGGGTTATACTTGCTTTTAGCACAACATATCACCCTCAAACTGATGGGTAGTCTGAAAGATTAAATCAGTGCTTGGAGGCCTATTTGAGATGCATGTGCGACTTGCAAGCTTCTTCTTGGAGTAAATGGCTTTCTTTAGCAAAATGGTGGTACAACTCTTCTCATCACAGTGCAATTAAGATGTCCCCTTTTGAAGCTTTTATGGGTATTCTTCTTCATTTCTGCCAGTAATTCCATCAGAGTTGCCTCTTTGTTGGGGCAGAGTGAATACTTGGAACAACGGCAACATGTGAATTCTGTTCTCAAGGAAAATTTGTCATTGGCACAACACAGGGTGAAGCATCAAGCCGATAAAAAAAAAAAAAAGAGAAGTGAATGGGAGTTTGCTGTAGGAGATTGGGTCTATTTGAAACTTTAGCCTTACAAACAATCTTCTATTGCCCTTAGGACTTCATTGAAGCTCGTTGCCAAGTATTATGGCCCATATCAGGTGTTGGAAAGGATTGGATCAGTGGCCTACAGATTGCAGTTGCCACCTAGTTCCTCTATGCACCCTATTTTCCATGTTTCTCTTTTAAAAAGGAAACTGGGAGATAAAGTAACTCCTTGGACAGAATTACCAACAATGGTAGAGGAAAGGGTTATTGTTGCTTCGGAGAAGGTTTTACAGACAAGAGTTATTACAAGAGACCAACAACATGTGCTTCAAGGCCTCATTAAATGGGCTATAATCAACCTGCTGAAGCTGCTACTTGGGAAGATCAAGCTTCTCTTTTAGCTCAATTCCCTGAATTTTTACATTCTTGGGGACAAGAATGTTGTAATGGGAGAGGTATTGTTACGTATTATAGTAAGAAGTTTAGGAATAAAAAGGAGGGAAAGACTATTGTAACTGAAGGAGAGTAGTTGATGGCAGTTATAGAAGCCAATAAACAGTTGGAATTGATTAAATAAACAGCCGGAATTGATTAGATAAGTAGTTACGACTGCTAAAGTGTATAAAACAGGAGAGTTACCTTGTAATAGCATAATTGAAATCTCAGAAATAACATTCTTCTTCTTTTCTCTCTAATTTTCTCCCTAATTCTTCTTTCTTCCGATCCTCTTTCTTACTTCTTCTCTCTCCATTACTTCTTTCTTCTATTCTCCTAATTTCTCTTGTTAGGGATCCAAAACCCTAACAAGGATCCAGGTCCCTAACCAACCCCAACTTCACTTGGACTCTTCGCTCATAAAACCTGATAAGAAACAGGCTGAGCTCCTAACGAAAAGTATATACTCATTATAATATTTAACTCTTCAACTTTTATTTAAATAATGACATTTGTTTAGCAAATGTTTGTACTAATTATGTCTACTTCTCTATTGTTCTATGTTGTTTTCAGGCTTAGGGATTGCCTAGTCAAAATTGTCACTGATTACAGAACTGAAACATCTCTTAGACATGGGTGCAATGATATTCTTAAGGTGCCAAGCTTCACATGCCCTTGCTTTTCATTTGAAAAGAAAATAATATATAGTTTTCATCATTAGCATTTTGGTGTTACTTAGAAATGTACAGGCAGATTGTGTGAACCTCTTAGTCAAATACTACAAGGAAGCAAGACGGGGAGTTTGCTTAAGTAGTGAAGGATATGATACGCAAGCGATAAGTGACGATAGTAGGGATTCTCAGGCGACTGAGAGAACATTGAGCATTAGAACAATGGAGGTCAAGTCGAAAACAAGGGGAGATTCAAGATGTTGCATGTGTTTTGATCCCTTCTCTATACAAAATGTGTCGGTTATTGTATTCTTTTGCTGTCATGCTTATCACATGACTTGTTTAATGGATTCCATGCATACTGTAAGTGGCCAAAAAGTGAGTGGAGAAAACAATGAATATGATGATGATGACGATGAAGAAGATGATGATACTCAATCCTGTAGTCCTCGATTGCGATGCATTTTGTGTACTACTGCTGCCAGTTGAGATAGTGTGTTCCTTTTTTTCCCCCTTTTTAGCCTGGGGAGTGGGGAATGGGTGGGTATTGTAGGAGTTTTTACTATTTTACCAGGCTTTTCTTTTCTTTTTTCTTTCATTTTTTTCGTGTCAATATATGATATATGTGTGGTATTCATCAACATGCCATTTTTGATAGTTTAAATTGTTGTATTATATATATAGACATATATATATATATATTAGAAATGGAAAAGTTTTGATTTTACGTGGAAGGGTATGTCGTGTGTGTTTGTACAACGATGCATATCAAGGTATTTGTGAGCAGAACTCCAGCCTCCAGCCAAGAGTTTCTCCTGAACCTCGAAGGAAGACTTGAATTTAAAGCTGCAATTTGCCAGTTTGATGCGTGTAGATTCCATACCTTCTTCGTATTTAAGGATCAAAGGAATTAAACCGATAAAATTTTGGGTCTTCTTTTTCATTTTTTATTGCAAAATAATCTTCACAAGCGTGAATCACTATTTTTTATTCATTCATTCTAATTAAGGATATAACTTTTTCTCTTTGGTAGCACAAATTTCACTTATATAGGCCTTAAAATTCTCGTATAACATAAACAATAGTTTTTTTTTTTTTAATTATTTTACGTAGAGGATTGGAAGGATAGGAATTCAGAATTTAGATCTTTTAAAGAGAGTGATATGCATTTAACTAATAACCAAGCTAGGCTAACATTTTAGGTTCATTGTTTTTGTAATAAAAACTAAAATGTATGTGATTTTGTAAGCTCAGTTCAATAGGCTTAAGCTCCTAAGAGGGTGTTTGACACAATGTTAGCATACTCTCGTAACTTTTAACTTTTTATTGATGTCATTTGAATACTTCAAAAAAATTAGGTTAAATTTTTGCTTTATTAATATTTATCTTTTATTAAAGGGCTTAAGTTAACGATTATTCTCTTTAATGGTGTGTTTAGTCGAAGGGATTAAATGTTATACTTGTAAATTTTAATCTTTAAAAAGAATAATTATTAACCTATACCTCCCAAAATTAATATTTAATCTCTAAAAAAAGTATAAATATTAATAAAATAAAAAAATTAACCTCATCAATCAAAGCTTGTTCTTCGATTAGATTGATCAATGTTTCAATGCTAATTGTTGGAGTGAAAGTTGCTACAACACCATTAAACAATCCTGGTCTGAAATTGATAGAGTTGCAGCTGAAACTAATGGTCTTCTAACCCTTGGCCGCATCTTCAATGCTTGCATGTAATTCAATAACAACTTAGTCTAATTTCAGAATTTTTTGTTGAGAAATTATATCACACACACACAGAATAATCGAAGAGAGTAATCAAAAAATAAAAGAATATAGATTTTACGTGATTTGATAATGTGCCTACGTCTGCAGAGTCACTGCAGTCTTTTGCTATGATTAAATTCAAGCAAACACATCATATTAGGTTATCAATATATAGCCGGCATCCCTTGTACTCAAAACATGATAATGTGCCCTTATTTTAAAATAGTGTTTAGCGTTTTAATTTTAATATTTTTATTCAAGTTAAAACACTATTTCTTTTTATTTATACTATTTGATAATATAATATTTATATTAGCTTTTAGGAGAATGTTTTGACTAAAGTAATGTAACTGCTATTTTTACCGAATACTTTTACTTTAAGTCGTTTTATAAACAATTAATTACTAATAGTAATATCTAATCATTAATAACTAATAATTGTTAGAATAACTAATATTATTGAACATGATCACAATAAAAATAAAAATATCTTGACTAAAAAATTATCGTATTGTACCACAGGGACAATACAAACAGTAAATACATCACAATAACAATTGGAGACAACGTTCGCTTCATTTTGAGCTTAAATGTTTAGTAATACTGCTAATTTGAGCCACTAACTCAACATTTTATATATATAAATTTTTAATTCTTTATCAAAGTGCCCTGCAAATGCAAATGACCATGACTGATTGGTTGCACAACGACAAATAGATCAAAATCAATTCAGCTTGCAATTTTTTATTTTTCATCTAAGTGCCTTGCAAATGCAAATGACCATGACTGATTGGTTGCACAACGAGACAAAGAGATCAAAATCAATTCAGCTTGGATCGTATGGAACCATGCCAAGCTTTCCACAAAATGGAATACTATTTATTTATACTTTTCTAAAGGGAGTCCCAATCAAAAGAGTTTCCCATTTGATATGAAGAATGCCTATGCTTGCTCGTCTACAGTCCTTTACATTATTATTATTATTATTATTATAAAATTTATTTTAAAATTAATAGTCTTTTAAGTAAGTAATATATCTTCAGTTACCATATCGAATTAGATTAAATTAAAATTTAAAAAGATATTAGAGTGATGATTGAAAGCCAAGTAATTTAATACAGTATTAAAATTAGTAAATTAATTTTAATTAAGGAAATTGAGAATTAGGAAAATATTATTAGAAATAAATAAATAATTGCTATTTTTAAAATTTATTATCTTTTTGGCTTGCTGCTTTAAGATACCAAATATCGATTTTGAAAGCTCCAAATCATTAGTCTTCTCATCCATTCCCAGGATGCTTCCATCAAGATAAAAAAATATGGCCGTGACAACCAAGGCATGAATTTTATTGGCTCCTTCAGCATTTAATTCTATTTTCCTTAGTCCATTTTGTAGAAATAAAAGGCATTGACTTGACTTGTTCTTTTCAATCAATTCATAATCTCCCTTCTCAATTCATTGGAGACTTGCTATATATTCCACATGCATTTTTCTAAATGGTCCACAAACATTTAAGAGCTTGATAGAGTGGAAATTGGGTAGCAAAATTACAAGATTATATAGACCTTAACTTTGAATTTTAAATTTAAAGAAAACTCCAAGTTTATGGGTGTTGCCACAATTGCCGCCTCAATTAGGATGGCAATAGGTCGGTATTTTTAGATAATTGATTTAATCAAACTCTATTAAAATGGATGAGGTAATATATAATCGGATTTGATACGAATTTATATTTAAAAAATAATCCTTATATTAGGCTCAGATGGGATTGAATTTTATATGTTAAATATTTATTTTCAAATTTATTTATATAAATAATTAATTAATTATAAGATATATATTTTATACCAATATTTAAATTTTTTATATATTATATATTAAATAAATAAAATTTAAATATTTTATAGAATTATTAAAATTATCAATAAAAATGTATTTTTATGTAAATTATTATTTAAAATATATAAAATTAAATGGGTTTAGGAATTATTCGAATAATAATAATTGAATTAAAAAAATTAAATAATTTATAATAAATTTTAATCAAATTTAAAATAAATTTAAGTATTTAAAATATTAGTGGAGTTGCTATCCCTAATCGCAATCAAGCTTTAGAAGAGATTTCACTCAAGAAGACATACACAACCACCGATATAATGTTTAGGAGTATTACTTTTCAAAAAGTTCAAAAAATAACCAAAATTAAAGTATACAAATACAAAATTAATAGTCAATTGCTTCTATATATTAAGACAAGTGATTTTAATGGCTTCAACACTCTATTCTATTTTTCCTCGTCCATTTTGCAGAGACATATTAAAGGAAGTATTGTGTGGGTTAATCACTATTTATTTAATTAAATCAAAATATAGCTATATAACTTTTTCTATCTTTTATATTGCATATTTAAAATATTTTAAAAATAGCTTGTAAAAAATTTTAAAAAACTGTAAAAAAGTATATAGGGAGAATAAATATAAATTGAAAATTAATATAAAGAACATATGATGAGATACCAATAAAATATATATAAATAAATTTTTACAAGGTAAAAATTACTTTTGTGTTATTTGTGTAAATTGTTTTTTATATTTTTTTTAATGTCTTGTTTACTAAAATATCATTTGATAAGTTTGAGAGAAAATCTTGATAGGATATTATATCTTCTACTTACATTAGGAAGAAAGTAATTTGATTTTTAATGTGTGATATTGGCTCATATAATTTATAATTATGACTTTTAGTTTTTCGAGTATATTAATTAAATTGTAATTATTTTTATTTTGTTTATTATAAGTAATTAAGTATATGATTTTATAATTATAATGAACTATAAAAAGGTGGTTTTAATTTATATAATTTAATACTATGACTCTTAATTTCCTATATTAATTAAGTTATAACCATTGTTATAATTTTTTTTATTATTATTACATGCATTATACATTATCAATTGATGTTATAAAATTGTTAGAGGAATGGGAGTAAAATGGATAAATAGAGAAAAAATTTAATAGCTTGTCGCTTGATACTCTTTCTTAAAATTTATTTTGAGACCAACTTTGTTATATTTATATAAATAGATATACTTATAATAATTTTTTTGAAAATTTGTTTTCAACCCATGTTATTTTAATCTTAGCCAGCTAGAAGCTAAAATCCAAACATAATCATCACTCAAGGGGTTGAATTAATGATATTTAGTAAATCAAATGGCATAAAAAGATTACAAAGATAAAGGCAAGAGAGGGACTTTAAATATTCAAACAAGATAGTGTGAGAGCAGAAGGTTCATAGCTTAAAATGGCACTACCTTCATTTCAATTATGGCTTGCGTTGCTGCTGCTTGCAGCAGTATGTGCATCTGCAGTAAATCCTAGGATATTTGCTGGATTAGGTGGGTTAAAAAGATTAGCCGCCAGCAGGTCCTTTAGCGATCTTCCACCAGAATATGAAATACATTACTACAGACAGACACTCGATCATTTCAACTATAAACCAGAGAGTTATGCTACATTTCAGCACAGATATATTTTGAATTACAAGTACTGGGGTGGGGCAAATATTAGCTCGCCTATCTTTGTTTATACAGGTGAAGAGGACGATATAACATATGATGTTGAGGGTTTCATTCTTGATCTTGCTGCTGGTTTTAAAGGTTTGCTATTGTATATAGAGGTAATTAGACTGTCTTTATTCATTTGATCTTGATGTAACAAAAATCACCGGGCTTGATTGTTGTAGTCTTATAAGGCTTTCATCTGCATTTAGTTTAACAATTTTAATTTCCTTATGCTGGACTAACAACTAATGGCGATATCTTTCGTTGCAGCATCGTTACTATGGAAAATCAATGCCTTTTGGATCTGAAAATCAAGCATTTCAAAATTCCAGCACCCTTGGATACTTGAGCTCAGAACAAGCCTTAGCAGATTATGCACAGGTGATAGTAGACGTTAAGAAGAACCTGTCGGCAGAAAATTGTCCAGCTATTGCGGTTGGAGCATCTTATGGTGGAAGTAAGTACATGAACTTGAAATTGCCTGCAAGAATATATACCAACTGAGCCTGAAAATCTCATAAGTTATATTGATATTTTCTTGCTTAATTAAAATTATTCAGTGCTCGCATCCTGGTTTCGTCTGAAATACCCTCATATTATAATTGGTGCTTTGGCATCATCTGCTCCAATACTGTACTTTGAGGATATCACACCACAGGATGGATACCATGCTGTTGTATCTAGGAATTTCAGAGTACGTATAAGAAGTTAATCCAACAAAGCTTGTTCTTCGATTAGATTGATCATTGTTTCAATGCTAATTTTGAGTTCTGCAGAATACCAGTGAAAGTTGCTACAATACCATTAAAAAGTCCTGGTCCGAAATTGATAGAGTTGGAGCTGAAACTAATGGTCTTCTAACCCTTGGCAACATCTTCAATTCTTGCATGTAATTCAATAAGAACTTAGTTTACTGTGTAGATTTTTCTTTTTAATATAATTGGGTTTGATGAAAACTTGAACTGGAGTTGAAGTTCTTGAAACAACTCCAGTCCCACCTAAGTTAAAGCTCATCAGCAACGTAAACTTTTTTTTTTCCTTATTTTTTCTGATTTGACCTCTCCATCCTTTCTTTTTTAAGGCCTTTGAACTCATCACAAGAGCTGAAGGACTACCTAGCGCTAATTTATAAGTTGTCAGCACAATTTGACAATCCTCCAGATTATTATGTAGAGAATTTGTGTAAGGCCATTGATGGAGCACCTCAAGGGACTGATACTCTTGGAAGAGTTGCTGCTGGTCTCAATGCCAGTACTATTTTTGGAGAAGGTTCGTGCCTTTATGTATATGAACCTCCAGTTATATCCAGACAGAGTGCATGGTCATGGCAGGTATTTATATATTGTTTTTCATTTATAATTGGAATTTTAATATAATTAATCAAACAAATTAGGTTATTTTGTTTTTTTTTTGTTTTTAGTTAGTTATGTTGTTTTTGTAATTTTTTTTTATCGATTTGATCGCTAAAAAAATTTACTAAAATAATGAATTTCTTATAAAAATATATAAATGCCTGGTTTTGATTTAATGGCATAATTAATTTTTTTTTTAATTTTTTTAAGAAAAATCGGTTTGATTCTTAATTACACCCAATCAACTAATTTTAATCTAATTCAAAAAGAAAGAAAACAGTTTAGTTCCAAACTTAAGTTAAACCAAATCGATTCTAGACTCGAATTGAAGGGCAGTTTACCAAAGTGTGACTAATGGCAAAAGAAATTTATCAAAAGAGGGTAATTTCAAAATTATTTACTAAAAGGGAGTGTTTTAACTGAAAGGGGAAGTGACGACCGGAAAAAGAAATTTACCTAAAGGGGCAACTTCAAAATTATTTACTAAAAGGGGGTGTTTTAGCTGACATGTAGAAGAAAGATAGTTGGTCGCTAGTATAGGCAGTGACCGGTAAATAAAAAATTTTAAAAAAAGTATAATTACAGAAAAGATAGCTCAACGCTACTTAAAATAACATCTGGCTATTAGACGTTACTCTAAGAAATATTCAACTACTTTTTTCTCCTTAAAAATATGTATTAATTACTTTAAGGTCCTTAAATTTTTTAAATTATAAAATCATCTATATATTTTACAAATAATCCTAAATATTATAACTATTTACAAACAAGTCCTCATGTTTTTATAATTAATATACATATAAGGATTAATTTGTAAAATTAAAAAGTTATTATTTATTGTATATAAAAAAATTTGAAAATTGTACATAAAATTAATAACTATATAATATAAAAAAAATTTAAAAATATTAATATTATTTATATGTAAAGAAGCATTAATATTTATTTAGCAAATTAATAAAATTAGTATATTGAATAAATTATATTAAATATTTTAAAAATATTTAAAAATTATTATTATTTAGTATTATTAATTTAACAAAATATTAAATTATGATAAATATTATTAATATGAATAAATAATTTTTGAAATAAATTATTTAAAAAATAAATAAAATAATTTATAAATATTAAATTAATATTTGTGAAATATGAAATTAAAAAAATCAAAATAAACAAAATAATAAAAATAATGTAAACATATTTTAAATATAGTTTCAATATTTAATAACATAAAATTTTGATAATTAGTATATAATAAATAATTTTTAATAATTATTAATAAAAAATTATATGGGAAGAAAAAATTGATAATTAGACAATCGAGTTATGACAATTGATTATATTTTTTAATTTATTTCGTTTATTTTATCCTATATATTCTTCCTAATTAAATAGATTTTCACTAAAATATTTATATATTACTTATATTATCTTTTTTTCTAAGTTACCATTTTTAGAGTGAAATCCTGAAGATTTATGAAAATGTCCTTGAAACTCAACCAAAAATCTTCCTTTTTTTTTTTTCTTTTAAATCAGATTTCATCAAATCTATATATATATTAAAATTTATAAGATAATTCAATCTTATATATATATATATATATATATATTACTTTTATTATTTTATTTATCTTTAATTAATTTATTTCAACCATTATTTATTCATATTTTTTTTATTAATAAATATTAAATAATATCAATTTTCAAATATTTATAAAATATTTAATATAATTTATTCACTATACTAATTTTATTAATTTGCCAAATAAATATTAATGCTCATTTACATATAAATAATATTTGTATTTTAAAATTTTTTTATGTTATATAGTTATCATTTTATGTACAATTTTCAAATTTTTTATATATAATAAATATTAATTTTTTAATTTTACAAATTAATCCTTATATGTTTATTAATTATAAAAATATAAGAGCTTGTTTGTAAATATTTATAATATTTAGGATTATTTTATAAAATATGTGAATGATTTTGTAATTAAAATTTTTTTAAAAAACTTTAAAGTAATTAATATATATTTTTAAAGACAAAAAAGTAGTTGATAACTTTTTAGAGTAGATTCTAATAGCCAGACCCTACTTTAAGTAGCATCTAGCTACTTTTTCAGTAATTATATATATATGTATATTTTTTTTTTTTTTACTGATCGCTATCTACTAGCAAACAACTCTCTCTCTCTCGTCAACATCAGCTTAAATACCCCCTTTTAATAAATAATTTTAAAGTTGCACCCCTTTGGTAAATTTTTTTTCCGGTAGCTATCCTTTGGCAAATTGCCCCGAATTGAACCGTGATAGGGGGTAGTATCAATGTGTCATTTTTTCCCCTCTCCTAGCAACTTTACAATAACAATATTCATAAAATTTTCAGACATGCACCGAGATGGTAATACCAAGGGGGGTTGATAACAATAACACAATGTTCGAGTTATCACCCTTTGATCTCAATAACTTCACAAAAACCTGCCAAGAAGTTTTCGGTGTCACCCCAAGGCCCAGTTGGGTCCCTGTACAATTTGGTGGCCGTGTAAGCTCCTCAATTTCCTCCCTATCTCAAAAAGAGTTTTGAGTTTTAGCAATTTTTCTCTCTCTGAATATGGAAACTTGGAAATATTTATGTGCTGATTAATCTTCAGGATATAAAATCTGCACTTGAAAATTTTGCGAGCAATATCATTTTCTCCAATGGATTCCGTGATCCGTGGAGCGCAGGAGGGTAAAAAACCTGAAGAACTTCCTTGAACCAATTACTTACAGAAATTTCCTTATTTAGACCTAGTACATCACACTCAAAACATAAATATGGTGAGATTCCTCACCATACAAATTATGTCTTGAGTTCATGATTAACTGGGTATAGGCAGGCAAGAAATTGTCCTTACATTAGTCTACATTTATTAATTCTTTTGATTTCTTGACTCACAGAGTTTTAGAGAACATATCAGATAGTGTTGTTGCTATACATACAGATAGAGGTACAGTTTAGTTGCTTCAAGTTGGTTGTAGATATGATATGCCAAGCTAAGGTTTGGTAATTGAGAATTGTTATGGTAATTAGGTGCTCACTGCTTGGATCTATTAAGTCCTACAAGAAGTGACCCTGCCTGGCTGGTCGACCAGAGAGACAAAGAGATCAAAATCATTGCATTTTGGCTTGAAGAGTACTATGCCAAACTTGCTAGCAAGACTCGCGGCAGAACTGGCTAAAAGAGTATTCCTTTTCCCTTTTGGTTGAAAGAAAAAAGAGTCTAGATTCTGCTTATACTTGTAACAAAATAAATTATCGAATTGGAAATAAATAATTTTTATTTGTGTAATTGAAAGTAAAACTAGCACTTTTTAATCAATAATTTGAGATGGTTATCATGAATCATTGCTTCAATAAAGAGAAAAACTTGCCCAACTATGTTGGATTACTAGTTCAACAATAGAGTACTTTTCTCATAGTGCAGGTGATCAGGTTTTCATTTCCTATATTGCCACCGGCGGACGTCGCATGGGGCAGTGGAGGCAACTGTCCCACTGACTTCCGAAAATACTGCGCAGAGTTTGTCAAATAACAAATGTTCAATTCATAGAGATACGTATAAGCTTCAACTTTTTGGTTGAGCAGCATTTTAACATGATATATACAAGCCACCTCATCAACTAGAAGATCATAAATCATAGTCCGTTGATCAAACTTCAAGCCCAGATGACAGTGAATCACGTTCAATTATATATTTTCAAGCAACATCATTTTCAGCAGAGTGGTAGTTGAAAAGATTCAGAACTTCTGGAAACTCTATTTGACTGAGTTCTGTAGGTGTCTGATATACCTTGTAATTGAGTGTCTGAATTATATAGTTGGCTACAAGATTCTGATTAAGATGGGTGTATCATCAGGTTCTCACTCTTTGGATCTTGCTATTCCCCAGCAGGTCCAAATGGCAACTTATAGCGACTGCATGTGCATGAGGAGATAGATATATCACCTACAATGGCAACCTTCCCAGCAAGCCTGACAACAAAAGTCGGCTAAAATATTCTCCGTGGGTCTGCTTGTCACATTGTGTGAAGGACGTGAGTAGAATGACTAGACAGGATCCTATCAATTCCATCCATAGCTTATTTATTATGTTATCTTTGAATATTGGTGCAGAATTGATCTTAAACAGAGTCGAATAGTGAAAAATGATTCACGTAACCGACTCCAATTAGTTTAAGATAAAGGTTTTATTATTCTTGTTGTGTTGGAGTTTTATAATTAAATATATCAAATCAATATTAATTAATAAATTCTACAAGGTGCTTTTTTTTCCCACAACATTGGCTTGAACAACAATAACTAAATAGATTAGTATGCTTATGATAATCCTGTTAGACTTAGTTCTCAACCCATGTAATTGTTATGTACCTATTGACATTTTTGGAAGGCGTTTGTCTTGGCCGGCTATCTAAAATTTTAAGTCTAACAAGAAGCTATAATCCAAACATAATCCATCTTTGGATGGTCAAATTAATGATGCTTAGTAAATCACATAGCATAACAAGATTACAAAGCTAAAGACAAGAAAGGACTTCTAGTTTAACTATTTAAACATGATAGTATGAGAGCAGAGTGTTCATAGCTTAAAATGGCACTGCCTTCGTTTCATCTACGGCTGGCATTGCTTCTGCTTTTAGCAGTTTGTGCATCTGCAGTACATCCTAGGAAATTAACTAGATTTGGCGGGGTAAGAAGATTCACTACCAGTGAGCCCTCTTATGAACTCCCACCAGAATATGAAATACATTATTACACACAAACAGTTGATCATTTCAACTACAAACCAGATAGTTACGCTACGTTTCAGCACAGATATATATTGAATTACAAGTACTGGGGTGGAGCAAATAGTAGCTCACCCATCTTTGTTTACACGGGTGAAGAAACTGATGTAACGTATGATGTTGAGACTTTCATTCTTGATCTTGCAGCTCGTTTTAAAGGTTTGTTATTGTATATAGAGGTATGGCATTCTTTATTCATTTGACCTCATTTGATAGTCTTACTTCTACAGGATTTCATCTACATTTACTACAGTTATTTTCCTGTTGCGTGAATAAGTATATTACTGTTGCAGCATCGTTACTATGGAGAATCAATGCCTTTTGGATCTGAAGACCAGGCATTTCAAAATGCCAGTACCCTTGGATACCTAAGCTCAGAACAAGCCTTAGCAGATTATGCACAGGTGATAGTAGATGTTAAGAAAAACCTGTCAGCAGAAAATTGTCCAGCTGTTGCAGTTGGAGCATCTTATGGTGGAAGTAAGTTAATTAATTAGACTGCAAAATTTTTCTTGTTGGGAAATTCCGGACTCAGACTAATCTTTTCTTGTTGTTGTCATTGATCAGTGCTTGCATCCTGGTTTCGTATAAAATATCCTCACATTGTTATTGGTGCTTTGGCATCATCCTCTCCCATACTCTATTTTGATGATATCACACCACAAAATGGATACCATGTTGTTGTCACCAAGGATTTTAGAGTAAGAATTTAGTCAAATAATATTGGAAAGTTTCAACTTTCAGGATTTAGTAGCTTGTAGGATCTAAGTATCCAGTGTTTGCATTGATTGGAGCAGGATACTAGTGAGAGCTGTTACAACACAATAAAGCAATCTTGGTCTGAGATTGATAGAATAGCAGCTGAACCAAATGGGCTAATGACACTCAGCAATAAGTTCAATACTTGCAGGTAATCAACAAGAAAACCTATCTGAATGCCATAACAAGAAAACCTATCTGAATGCCATACTTGTATGCTCATAATCTCTGCTAAAATTAGGCTTTAATGTTCTGTTTAACAAAAGCCCTCTAAACACGTCCCAAGAGCTCAAGGACTACCTAGAAATCATGTATGTCAGTGCAGCTCAGTACGACAATCCTCCGTATTATCCAGTAGAGCGCACGTGCCGTGGAATTGATGGAGCCCCAGAAGGAACTGATATTCTTGGAAGAATTGTTGCAGGTCTCAAAAGTAGATTTCGTGGATGGGATTCGTGCCATGATATATTTACATTCGAACTAAGCAACAAGAGTGCATGGGATTGGCAGGTATATATTTCTAAACCACTTACAAATTCACTCCTCTGATATATCATAGAAACCCACAATCTTCATTTCTTGAAAACTGTCATAGTTCTCTATTCTGCTTCTTTCAGACATGTACTCAGATTGTAATGCCAATCGGATATGGTTATAATGAGACTATGTTCGAAGCAGAACCTTTCGATATAAATAACTATACCAAAGACTGTCTAGATGTTTTTGGTATTGTGCCCAGGCCTCATTGGATGACAACAGAATTCGGTGGCCATGTAAGCTTCTCTCTAGCTTATTATGCTTGTTCTTTCTTCTTCTTATAACTCCAGAAAATCTGAAGTTCAGAACATAATAACTCTTGCAATGAAAATCTTTCAGGACATAAAAACTGTACTGGGAAATTTTGCAAGCAACATCATTTTCGCAAATGGACTCCGAGACCCTTATAGCATTGGAGGGTAAAGAACCAGATTTCTACTACTTTGCTATAAGTTTTAATATATTTATTCATGTTACAAGTGCTAATTCATTCTTATTTCTTTGACAAATCAACTGCAGAGTTCTAGAAGACATATCAGACAGCGTTGTTGCAGTGCATACAGAACATGGTATTTTCTATTTCTAGGAAAGTGTTTCAATTTCATAGTTATTTATGCAAGGTTTTGATTTAGATTATGTTATGGTAATTAGGAGCCCATTGCTCGGACTTACATCCCCCAACTCCAGATGATCCTGACTGGTTGGTTGCACAGAGAGATAAGGAAATCAAAATAATTTCAGCTTGGATTGCAGAGTACTATGCCAAGCTTGCCACCAAATAGATTACTGGCTAAAACAATCTCCATTTCATACATCTCGAGACCAAATAGTATCCAATGTTATGACAAACTTGAAAGAAGTCCTTGTGAGATTTCAATAACACTGTGACTGTGTTTGGATGGAATGGATGTGAAATTTATTTTATATATAAATGAATTCTCTTTTTTGATATTTTGATTAATAAATATGAAATTCTTAAAATCAACTAAATTTAGTCGAAATCAAAGTTAAGTTAATTTTCTGCCTTATTCAAGTCATAATTAACTTGTAGCCATTCATTTTGAATTAATCAGCCCTGTTTCTAGAGAAGTAATATTAAGAAAAACTCTGTTAATGACATCAGACAGTGTTGTTGCAGCACATACAGAACATTGTATTCTGTGTTCTTAAGAAAGTGTTTGAATTTCATAGTTATTTATGCAAGAATTTGATTGAGATTTTGTTATGGTAATTAGCAGCTACCAATTCTAAATGACCAGTGGCGGAGCCTGAACATTTCTTTTGAGGGGGCCATTGTATATTTGCAACATGAGGAGAAGAATGAAATTATGATAAAGCTATATAAAGCAGAAAATTCAGCCTCATCAACATTAAAGGTCTAAGTTTTTACATTTTCCTAAAGACAGTCAAATTAAATTTTTAATTTTAAGATCTTTGTGATGAATTTCAATAGAAAAGAAAAAAAATTTGAGGTTGTGTTTTGCTAAATTTTCTTGTTTATCAATGGCCTAGCTAGGAGGTTTATTTTGAGGGCCAATTATAATTATCAATAATTCAAAAAAAAATTTATTTTGTCAATCCTTTTGACTAAGTCAGCTTCTATTTGAGCAATCTGAGCCTTTAACTTTTTGATTTCTGACTCTTTTTACTCAAATTCATAGCTAAACCTTTTCTGCTGAAGTAAAACTCTGAGATCTTTATCAAATTGATTAACCTTTTCACACACACACATGCGAAAAAATTGAGGAATCAAATCTAACACATGCGAATTAGATGATATATATTTAATCAATAAATCAAATCAGATTAGGTTATCTCCTTTTATATTATTATTATTATTATTATTATTATGCTTGAGATAGATGATATTTCAACAACTTAATTAATTTTTTTGTTAAACGTTTCCACCAATATTGTCGATTTGAGGTGACAGTTTCAAATTGACAAATTTGTTCCACTATAATGAGTAGTGTAGTCAACAGAAAAGCTTGGTAGAACAAAATTTGTGCCTTATTATGGATAACATTTTTAATGTTGTGAGGCTGAGAGTAACTTCACTTCACTCTAATTTATTTATATATTTCGTGGAAAATAATATATTAAAAAATTAATTTTCTAATTTTTAATATTATTTTTCATATATTTAGACTGTCAAATTTTATTTTTATTGTTAAATATCAAAAATTATATAAAAAGAGTAAATTTTTGAAGCCATTATCGATGGTGATCATTACATATTATAATTGCCTGAGAAAAAAAGGTGAGAAATGGCAGCCAGTAAATTAATGAGTTTATATTTATTTTTATATATTTATATTTTTTTTTCAAAAATTTATTAAATTTTAAAAAATTATTTTTTATTTAAAAAATTTCTTAAAAATAACATAAATTTTCTTTTAATAGAAAAAATATATAAACTCATTAATTTATATGAATAATATCACTTAAGGGAAAAATATCATTTTTCTTAAATAAAAAAGCAGAGATTTACTTTATTCTAATATCTTAACTTCAATTTTTGTGTCCTTTATAAATAGATTTAAGATTCTCATCCCAATATTGAAGCCTATTTCTCCTCATTATTAGGGTTTTATTTTTCTACCCTTAACGAGATTTTATTTATTTTTTTAATATTTGAATGAACTATTCGACAATTTGAAATACTCAGGTATATATAATGCTCTTCTCTTAATGAAGTTTGATAGTACGATATATTCTTCTATTGATGGTTGATGGTTTTATATTTTCTGTGAGCCATAAAGGTAATAAATTTCTAAAAGCACAGTATTACTGCAAAAGTTTTCTTTGATCGTCCAAAATCTAATTACTACCTAGAAAGTTATTATACTCTATTCAAATCATCTCTAAATATAATATTTTAATTATCTATATTTGTTTTTTTTTTCTCTTATGAGAACATTAAGCTTTACTTATCTTATTATTCTTATTAATGATATGTAAAATTTCCTCTTCTCAAAAAAAAAAAATCTCTTCAATCCTGAAATAGCTGATTTCTAGCACTACAACAAAGAGATTTATGCTTATAAAAAAAAAATTATTGGGAGTTTTTTTAACCGACATTAATAAAGGCGTAAGCATATAAAAGATATTCTCAATCTTAGTAAAAAGGCACCATGCCATATTAGAGATATTTTCTACATTAATAAAAAAATATTAACTTATTAAAAATATTCTCAATATTAATAAAAAAAAGCATCATCATATTAGTGTTATTTTCAAAATTAATAAAAAAATTATCATTTTATCTCTTTTCCTTTTTCTTTTTTCCTTTAAGAATTTAATTGTTTATGGTCAAATTGATAATTATTTATTAAAATTAGTTAATTTTTAAAATTTGTATTAATAAAATTATTTATTAATTGTCTATTTTTATTAATTTATTATTATTCATTTAATTTTTATTAAATGTTAGTTTAAAATTTAATTTTTATAAAATCTAAATATAAATTTAAATTTTAAATCAAAATGTTATTTTTCATTAAAAAATTATTTTAAAATTAGTATACAATTAAAATAAAAAAAATATATTTCAAAATTAATTCTTTAATAAAATTAATAAATGAAAAGAATGCGGATGATTTAAATTAATTTTAAAACATCCATAGATATTTTAAAATTCAAATTATTTTCATATTTATCCTTTGGTATAAAATAAATTTCTCCATTAATATATCAATTAGTTTAAAAATTAAATTATTTTTAAATTAAATATCCATTGATTTAAAATAAATTTAAATAAAATATAAAATATCCAGGGATAGTAAAATTTAAATTCATTGTAAGTTTATAAAAATTCAAATTAAAGTTTCAAAAAACTAGATGAATAACAAATAGGAAAGATATAAATTGATAAATAATTAATTAAATATAAAATATATATTTTTATAATAATATTTAAAAAGTTTTCATAAATTGTATATTAAATAAATAAAATTTAAATATTTGTAGAATTATTAAAATTGTTAATAAAAAAATATATTTTTATATAGATTATTGTCTAAAATATATAAAGCTAAATAGGTTCAGGAATTATTCAGATAATAATAATTAAGTTTGGGATAGATTTTAATAATTTAAGATAAATTTTTAATTAAATTTAAATATTTAAAATATTAATAAGTTTAAATTCAGGTTGAATGATTTTTTTCAGATATCTATCCTTTTGGCATTTCTAATCTCAATCCAAGCTTCAGAAGAGGTTACACTCAAGAAAACTACTTATAACCACCAATGAATATGATGTTTGAGAGTATTACTTTTCAAAAGGTTCAAAAAATAACCAAAATTAAAGTATATAAATTCATGAAAAATGTTTACCTAGATCGAATTTATCATGATTCAAGACACAAATATATGAGACCTATGTACATAATAAGTCGGTCCTACCATATATCATGTATCTTTGGTCTATGATAAACCTGGTTTAGGTAAAAAAAATCTAATATAATTAATAGTCAATTGTTTCTATTAAGACAAGTATGGCCATGAAGACCTAGTCATTGACTTTAATGGCTTCAACACTATTCTATTTTCCCACTATACTTAATGATAATCTTTTCTGAGAATTTGTTTTCAACAAGAACCTAAAATCCAAACATAATCATCATTTAAGGGGTTGAATTAGATCCAGCCAAGGGTTGATTTTGATTCCATTCTATGCCTGAACCGGCAGTTTCTTGGACCTTGAAGATTTAAATCAAAATTAGTCTGGATTTAGCCGTTCAAATCGGTTCGAAGACAATTTCAGTTAGGTTTTGAAGCAATTCCGATTCTCATTTTTATGGTTATGGTTTCAGTTTGACCTTAATTTGATTCGAGACGATTCTGATCTGATTTTGATTTCAATTTCGATGTGAATTTTGAATCAATATTATTTAAAGAAATTTAAATTCAACAAAATTACAAATAGAAGATCAACATTCATTTTTAATTAAATAATATAATATTTGGACCACTAATAATTATTAAATTGACTATCTATTAAGTTGTCCAAATCATAATTCATAAAATAATTTCTTTTATAATAAATTTAATAAATCCTTATTCTCGGTCTCAATCCACATCTATTACATTCTAATAAAATTCTAATACTATTCATTTTAAATCAAACTAAAGAAATTTTCTTATTTAGTCCTAATATTCTTTCATCTTAATCCCCAAATTTATCTAACTTAAAATACAAATAATTTCTCATAAATAATTAAAAAATCTATAAAAAGTTCAATTTCCATATCAATGTATCTTGCATAATATACATGCATCAATATAGCTTTTTAACTCATAATAAACTCACTTCTTTAAAAAAAAAAAAAAAACTCATTTTTATATAAACTATATTCTCCAAAAATAATAATAATTATAATTACAAAAAATTCATAAAAATTCACCAATTAAAAAAAATTACATAGCATAAAAGGATAAAGATAAAGAAAAGAAAGGCGCTCTAGATTACCTATTTAAACTTGATATTATGAGAGCAGAAGTTTCATAGCTTAAAATGGCACTACCTTCATTTCAATTATGGCTTGCATTGCTGCTGCTTACTGCAGCATGTGCATCTGCAGTGCATCCTAGGAAATTAGCTAGATTAGGTGGGTTAAAAAGATTAGCTGCTAGCGAGTCGTCTAGCGATCTTCCACCAGAATATGAAATACATTACTACGGACAGGCGCTCGATCATTTCAACTATAAACCAGAGAGTTATGCTACATTTCAGCAGAGATATATTTTGAATTATAAGTACTGGGGTGGGGCAAATGCTAGCTCACCCATCTTTGTTTATACAGGTGAAGAGAAAGATGTAACATATGATGTTGAGGGTTTCATTCTTGATCTTGCTGCTCGTTTTAAAGGTTTGCTAGTGTATATAGAGGTAATTGGACTGTCTTTATTCATTTGATCTTGATGTAACAAAAATCACCTGGCTTGATTGCTATAGTCTTATAGGCTTTCATCTGCATTTAGTTTAGCAATTTTAATTTCCTTATGCTGGACTAAAAAGTAATGGTGATATCTTTCGTTGCAGCATCGTTACTATGGAGAATCAATGCCTTTTGGATCTGAAAATCTGGCATTTCAAAATTCCAGTACCCTTGGATACTTAAGCTCTGAACAAGCCTTAGCAGATTATGCACAGGTGATAGTAGATGTTGAGAAGAACCTATCAGCAGAAAATTGTCCAGCTATTGCAGTTGGAGCATCTTATGGTGGAAGTAAGTCAATTTAGACTGCAAGATTTTGTTGTTAAGAAATTACTTATCTTTTCTTGTTCTTGTTATTGATCAGTGCTCGCATCCTGGTTTCGTATCAAATACCCTCATATTGTCATTGGTGCTTTGGCATCTTCCTCTCCAATACTCTACTTTGATGATATCACACCGCAAGATGGATTCGATGTTGTTGTCACCAAAGATTTTAAAGTAAGAAATTAGTTATGTAGTACAGGAATTTTCAGGATCTAATTATCCTGTATTTGTACTGACTGGAGCAGGAGACTAGTGAGAGTTGTTACAACACAATAAAGCAATCTTAGTCAGAGATTGATAGAGTGGCAGCTGAATCAAATGGGCTAACGATACTTAGCAATTTGTTCAATACTTGCAGGTGATCAGTAAGAGCTAGGCTAAGCACCTCTGGGAATACAAGACTGATATTCTTGGAAGAACAAATGCTCATAATCTCTGCTAATATTTGGCTTTGTTTTTGTTGTATCCATCTTCAAGCCCTCTGAACTCATCGCGAGAGCTCAAGGACTACTTAGGAATGATGTATGAGGATGCTGCCCAGTACGATAATCCTCCTTATTATCCAGTCCAGAATACCTGCCGTGGCATTGATGGAGCACCAGAAGGAACTGATGTTCTTGGAAGAATTGTTGCAGGTCTTAATAGTTTCAATAGTTGGGGTTCATGCCAAGGTATAGTTTCATATGAACTAAGCAACCAGAGTGCATGGGATTGGCAGGTATATTATATCATACAACTCTATGATCTCCTTTTTGGTTTTTGGCTTTTTTTTTGGGTATTTATGTTAAGGGGCATAATTGAGCCAGCTTACATCCCTCCTTGGCAATTTTAATGGGCAGTCCCCCGTATCGGCTTGGTACATTTAGGATTATTATTCCTGGAGCGCTTTCATCGGCAGGGGAATCGAATTCTGGTTGATAAGGAAATGGATCTTCCATCCTTGCCAACTAGACATGCAATCCATTTTCTAAAAAGTGTTACAGCTTTCTTTTCTACATCTTTCAGACATGTACTGAGATTGTAATGCCAATTGGACGTGGTAATGAGACTATGTTCGAAGCTGAACCTTTCGATATAGAGAACTACACCAAAGAGTGCGTAGATGTTTTTAGAGTTATGCCTAGGCCTCATTGGATAACAACAGAATTTGGCGGCCATGTAAGCTTTTCACTTACTATGTCTTCTTTCTTCTTTCTTCTTTCTTCTTTCTTTTAACTCAAGAAAATCAGAGCATAACAATACTTCTAACAAAAACCTTCAGGACATAAAAACTGTACTAGGAAATTTTGCAAGCAACATCATTTTCTCCAACGGACTCCGAGACCCATATAGCATAGGAGGGTAAATAATCATATCTCTACTCAATTGCTATACTTTTTCTTCATATTATAAGTGTTAATTCAATCTTCTTCTTTGAAAAATCAACTGCAGAGTTCTAGAAGACATATCAGACAGTGTTGTTGCAGTGTATACAGAACAAGGTATTTTTTGCTCCTAGTAAAGTGTTTCAATTTCATAGTTATTTATGCAAGATTTTGATTGAGATTTTATTTTGGTAATTAGGAGCCCATTGCTTGGACATAGAACTCCCAACTCCGGATGATCCTGAGTGGTTGGTTGCACAGCGAGACAAAGAGATCAAAATCATTTCAGCTTGGATATCAGAGTACCATGCCTAGCTTTACACCAAACAGGGCAAGTGACCAAATTGTATCAAATTTGAATGGGAGTCCTAGTGAGACTTCAATAACATTCTCTCGTATTTGATGGGAAGAAGGTATATTATTACTTGTCTGAAATTCTTTACATGTTGTTTACAGAGACTTGTGAAGATGAATTAACCAAAACTTGCTTAAATTTTCAATTTTTCTTCCTATTAGATCATGCAACAAACATTAATAATTTCATATAATGTATGTGTTTTTTCACATAAAATTTAAGAATTTTAATAATGATATTTTAAAAATCATCATATGATATATATATTTTTTAATTTGTCTATCTTTTTATTGGTATATCTTTATATTGGTATATGATACTAATTTAAAAAAATAATAGAAAATAATCTATTAATTAATTTATTTAAAAATTTTAAATTAAATAATATATTATAAAATACAAAATTATATCAATTATTGTTAAAAATTATATATTAACACTTGAAATAAAATCTAACTTCTATTTAATTGTTTTCCAATTTGAACCACTAAAATCTTATGTCATATTAAAAAATAATTATCAAAATATTATTTTTAATTAAATTTTCAGTTAAATTTTAAAAATGGTAAATTATTTTTTAAAAATTATATCAATATATACATTTAAATAATTATTCATTAGAAAATTATTTATAAAATTTGAACATATTTATTTTTAAAAATATTTCTTATATTTAAAATTTAAGAATTTTAATAATTTAAAAATCGCCACATGATATATGCTTTTTTGCTTTGTTTTTTTTTTTGTATGAAATAAAATTAACTCATTCAAAAAATAATAAAAAAAATCTATTAATCTACTTATTTCAAAATTTAAAATTAAATGATATATTATTAAATATGAAATTATATCAATTACTACTAAAAAAATTTATAACTAACAACGAAATCGGCTACATGGATTCGCTTTCTCCACTTTAAATGATTTTGGGTTAAATCCTCATAAATGTGTAATGCTTATAGGTCATGTTGTACTACTCTCCTCCAAGTCAATTTAGTTCTATCCATTTTTTTCTTTCTATCCTCTAACCTAATGTGTTCTATTTGTCTAACTGGAGCCTCCGTATGTCTAGTCTATGTTTCACATGACCAAACCACCTCAATCTCCCTTATCTCAACTTATCTTCAATTGGCACCACTCCTACCTTTTCTCTAATACTCTCATTACGGACTTGATCTAGTCTAGTATGGCCACTCACCCACCTTAACATTCTTATCTCTGCAACTCTTATCTTAGAGACATACGACTCTTTCAGTGCTCAACACTCACTACCATATAATATAACCGGTCGTATGGTTGTACGGTAAAATTTTCCTTATTGAGAATCTTGCGATCACATAAAACTCCCGTGGCACGTCTCCACTTCAACTATCTAGTTTTAATCTTATAACTAGCATCCTCCTCACATCCCCCATATACTTGAAGGACAAAGCCAAGATATTTAAAGTGATTACTTTGGGACAATACCACTCCATTCAAACTAACTCCTTGCAATGCATGTATTGCATTTAAATAATTAACACTTAAATAAAATCAACATTTCGTTTAAATAATTTTGAATATTAAATTCTAAAATCTTATCTTATACATAAAAAATAACTATTAAGAAAACATTTTTTTTATTAAATTTTCAGTCAGATTAAAAAAGGTAAATTATTATTTTTAAATGATATTAAAATACATATTTAACTAATTATTCACTAGAAATTTATTTATTAAATTTAAACATTTATTTTTTAAAAACGTTTGAATTTTAATAATAATTTAAAAATTACCAACAAAATTATGTCAATTTCTGTTAAAAACTTTATATGTATTAACACATTGAAGTCCCCTAGATGATCTCCGGTTCTTGAAAGTTTGACTAGTAGGGAAGCCGTCGAACTTGCTATAGCCAAGGATTCGCGAGGAGTAGTCATTGAAGGAGACTCACAAGGGGTCATTAACAAATGCAAAGGTTTGATTAGCAAGGCCATAATGAGCTGGGCTTGTACTGGTCTAACCCATTCGTCCTCGATCATTGCTTTAGCCTATGTGGCTGGGCTACAAATAAATAAAAAGACATCCAGCTCAAACCCAGCCCCCAAACAAACATAGTATTTTTCTTTAAGATATTAAACATTTTGTTAAGAAAAAAAATGTATAAAATAATGCTAGATTTTTCAAAATTTTAAAATTATAAGTTTATATTTTAAAAATTCATGATTTTATAAAGTATTATTTTTCAAAATTTTAATCAACATGGTATGAATTGTCAATTTAATCAAGAAATATAGTGTAAACTAGAGAATTACTTATGTTAATATTCATGCTATTAATAATTTTAATATATAAATAATATTAATTTACATATATATTTTTGGATTTTAATATATGAAAATTAAATAAAGTCTTAAATTTTTTTATTAATTATTTCAAGTTTTATTTTTATTAATAAATATTATTTTATATTTTTTATTAATTTTTTTTTATCTCAATGTATATTTCATAATAAAAATATAGTAACATAATAAAAATATTGATTAAAGATACAGAATTATTTGAAATTGGTTAAATCATTTTAATATAAACTATTAAATCATAATTAAAATAATTATTATGAAATTTAATGAGAAAATACTTATTAATTAATTATTAGAAATATAAATATTAAAACATTTATTTCCTTAAAAACACTTATATAAATTTTTGTTAAAGAATAAAATTTAAAATTTATAGGATAATAGTTCACAAAAAAAATATATTTTGTCAAATGTAGATAAAATTTTTATTTTTTTCATCAAAGGGCACCGCCCCTGCAAATGACCATGACTGGTTAGTTGCACAACGAGACAGAGATGAAGATCAATTCAACTTGGATTGCAGAGAACCTTGCCAAGCTTTCCACATAATTAAACTTTAATTTAAATTTTACTCTTTATAAAAATTAGATAAAATTTTAAATTTTAAATTAAAATGATAATTTTCGCTAAGAAATTATTTTTTAAATTAATATCCAATTAAAAAATAAATAAAAGTTATTACAAAATTAAATCTCTAATAAAATTAATAAATGAAAAGAATGCGAATGATTTAAGTTAATTTTAAAATATCCATCGATATTTTAAATTTCAAATCATTTTCAAATTTATTTAATTTATCCATTGATATAAATAAATTTCTCCATTAATATATTCATTAATTTGAAATTTAAATTAAATTTTAAATTTGCATTGTTTTAAAATAAATTTAAATAAAAATTAAAATATCCATTGATAGTAAAATTTAAATTTATTTTAATATATATATATATATATATAAAGTAGCATAATTTTTCTTAATGCTGCCATATAGGTAAATTTGCTTTTGGTATTATCACGTGGCACTTAACATATAAAGATTGTCAATTATAATTACAGTAATTATTATCTATTATGCTAAGTATTTAATTCTTTCTTTTTATTTAATTATCTTTTTTATTTTTTTATTATCTTTATTATTGCTACTGTTATCTCAATTTTTAAGACTAAAAGATTAAAAAATTTATTTATTATTATATTTCTATAAATTTTTTTAATATTTCATTTTATTTTAAAATTTTAAGTTTTAAAATAATAAAAATAATATATATATATATATATATATATATATATATATATATATATATATATATATATATATATATATATATATAAAGTAGATAAAATCTTTTATAGTATTAGCATGTGAAGAGATTTGTTTTTGGTGTTGTCACATGACACTTAACATATAAATATTGTCATTTATAATTATTGTTTATTACACTAAGTACTTAATTCTTTCTTTTTCTTTAATTTTTTTTCTCTTAATCATCTTTATTATTATTATTGTATTCTAATTTTTATGATTAAATGATTAAAAAATTTATTTTTATTATATTTTTATAAATTCCTTGTTTAATGTTTTAATATTTCATTTGATTATAAAAATTTAATAATTATATATCTTAAAATAAAAAAAAATAATTTTTATCTATATATCTAAAACAGGTAAAAAAATTTTTAGTGTTGTTATATGGATAAATTTACTATTAGTATTATCATGCGGCGCTTAACATATAATGATTGTCATAATAATTATAGTTTGTTATGTTAAGTATTTAATTATTTATTTTTTATTTAATTATCTTTTTCTTTCTTCTTTTAATTGGTGTTGCCACATGATACTTAACAAATAAAGATTATCATTTATGATTATAGTAATTATTATTTATTATGGTAAATATTTAATTTTTTTATTTAATTCTTTTTTTAATTATCTTTATTATTATTATTGTTATCTCAATTTTCATGACTAAATGAATAAAAAATTTATTTATTATTACATTCCTATAATTTTCTTATTTAATGTTTTAACATTTCATTTTATTATAAAAGTTTAAGAATGATATATTTTAAAATAATAAAGCAATTTCTATATAAATATAAAACAAGCATAATTTTTTTTTGTTATTGCCATTTGGACAAATTTATTTTTAGCATTGTTATGTGGCACTTTACATATAAAGATTGTCATTTATAATTATAGTAATTATTGTCTATTATGCTAAATATTTACTTATTTCTTTTTATTCATTTATTTTTTTGTTCTTTTAATTATTTTTGTTATTGCTAATGCTATCTCAATTTTCATGACTAAAAGATTAAAAATTTTATTTATTATTACATTTCTATAAAATTCTTATTGTTTTAATATTTCATTTTATTATAAAAATTTAAGAATTGTATATCTTAAAAAAAAAATAAAAATAATTTCTATTTATATATATAAAGAGACAAAATTTTTTTTGGTATTACCGTGTGGATAAATTTACTCCTGATATTGCTACGTGACACTTAATATATAAAAATTATCGTGTACAATTATAATTCTTATTATCCATTATGCTAAGTATTTAATTATTTTTTTATTTTTTTTCCTTTTAATTATCCTTATTATTACAATTGTTATCTCAATTTTCATTAGTAAATTAATAAAAAAAAATTATTTATTGTTATATTTCTATAAATTTCTTATTTGACATTTTAATATTTTATGTTATTTTAAAAGCTTAAGAATTGTATATCCTAAAATAATAAAAATAATATATATATATATATATATATATATATATATATATATATATATATATATATATATATATATATATATAAGATATTTTTTTTTGGTGTTGCTATGTGAATAGATTTACTTTTTGTGTTATCACGTGGCACTTAATATATAAAAATTATTTTTTATAATTATAATAATTATTATTTATTATATTAAGTATTTTATTCTTTATTTTTTTAATTCTCTTTATTATTACTATTATTATTTTGATTTTCATGACAAAATAATTAAAAAATTATTTATTATTACATTTCTATGACTTTCTTATTTAATCTTTTGATATTTCATTTTTTTTTATAAAAATTTAGAATTGTATATCTTAACATAATTAAAATATTTTCTATCAATATATATAAAGCAGGCATAATTCTTTTTTTGTGTTAACATATGAATAGATTTATTCTTAGTATTACCACGTGACACTTAACATATAAAAATTATCATTTATAATTATAGTAATTATTATATGTTATACTAAATATTTAATTCTTGCTTTTTATTTAATTCTCTCTTTTTTTTTTCTTTTAATTGGTGTTGCCCCATAACACTTAAATTATAAAGATTGTCATTCATAATTATAATAATTATTGTCTAATGCTAAGTATTTAGTTCTTTCCTTTTTTAAAATTCTCTTTTTTACTCTTTTAATTATTTTTATTATTTCAATTGTTATTTTAATTTTCATGACTAAATTATTAAAAAATTTATTTATTATTACATTTCTATAAATTTCTTCTTTAATGTTTTAATATTACATTTTATTATAAAAATTAAAAAAAAAAAAATATATATATATATATATATATATTTCAAAGGAATTGGCACATTGTATTATTCATGATATTGCTGCATGACATTTTATATAAATAATTTATTACCTTACTTAGTAATTATTATCATTTCACACTGTATTTAATTATCTTTCATTTTTTTAAGTATTATTATTATTATCATTACTATTTTAATTTTTATATTTTAAATGATTATTTTATTTAATAACTAATTGTCAAAGATTTTTGTAAGTAAAATTTATTATGTACAAATTATTATATCACTCTTTTAATGAAAGATATAAATAATATATATATATATATATATATATATATATATATATATATATATATATGTCTTCGATGTTGCCACATAAAATTATAAAATTATTTCAAGTGGTAATTTATTTATAAAATATAATTTATTTAATTTCAATAAATTTTCTTTATTTTTATTAATTAGCTATTTAATTACTTTAAATTTTAATTAAGTTATTAATTCTCTAATTATATACATATAAATTACAAATGATTTTATAGTTACCCTTTTAATACTATAACAAGTAGCCATTATTATAAGTTACAATAAATGAGCCTATATTTATTATACATACCTATAATTTTATGTAGTACACATATAAATGTATATATTTTTCCTTTGGCACTATATTTATAACTTTTCAAATCATTAATATTACTTTTAAGATAATATTAATATTAGTAAATAAAGACAATATTTAAATGTATTATATTTCTTTAATATATTAAGTGGATGTAATAAAAATTTGATATTTAAAATGATGAAAATAATCATATGATTCAACCAACTTCAAATGATTTTATATCTTTAACAAATATTCTTATTATATTACTATATTTTTATTATTTCTATTTCGAAATATTTATTAAAATGTTTGAGAGAAAAAAAGTTTAGTATATATAAAATGTAATACAAATAAAACATGAAATAATTAATAAAAAATTTAAGAAGTTATTTTATTTTCATATATTGACTATAAAAGAAAAATATATAAATTAAAATTATTAATAGTTACATGTATTAGCATGGACAATTCCCTTGTTATATATATAAAAGGAAGGATATTCACATAATGTTGTAACGTGGCACTATCCTTAAAGAGCTTGTCATGTCACCATCTATAAATAACTTTTTCTTATACTAATTATTATTCAATTCTTTTTTATTTTTCTTTTAATTAATGTTATTATTTATATTACTACTTTATTTTTATAATTTTAAATATTTTTTTAAAAAATTTAATATTTAAAAATTAAGACCTTTTATGATTAAATGTAACATTCAAAAATTTTATATATATATATTTTTAATTTCTTTATGAAAAAATATTATTTATTACGTGTCACCCTCCATAATAATAATAATAATAATAATAAACAATGTTATTGATGTTCATTAATTTATGATCTCACATTTTTAAAATTAATACATATTAACTACATCCACGTATCTCAATATAAAAATCTATAATAATTGGATTTGTAAGTGCATGGTTATTATTAATGTTTTATTTTATATTAAATTTTTTTAGTTATATTTTATATACTTTTCAATATTTATATTTAAATATATTTTAAAATTAATTTACGCATAGTAATTAATTTTTCTCTGAATAATTTTAAAAAATAAATTTTAAATTTTTGTATGAAGTGAATATAACGATAATAAATGGTACTAATAAATTATGAAATTGAATAATATTTAAGAAATTTATTTTCTCAAATTGTTTTTTTATAGATTTAAAATTTTTATGCTTTGCATAATAGTTAATAATTTATTTTATATATTTATTTTTAATTATTTATTATTTAGATATATATTAACGTATTTAATAAATATTTTTCTTATTTTTTAATTAATTACTCCATATCTTATTTTTATGATTTTATCTATATCAAAATTATATTAGTATCCTCTAAATATATAAAGAAGAAAAGAAAAGGGTATAACAAGGATTATGTGAAATGTACAAAGATAATAAAATATTATTATTTTTTAATTTTTTTAGAATAATGATTAAATTTTAAATTAATTTCAAGTTAATTATGATATGTAATTAATAATTTTATACAAAATCAATTTTTTCTATTAATACATGTAAGAAAAATAATTAAAAATTAAATAAGGTATTTTTATGTAATAATATCTGTATACAAAAACAATTAAAGAAAATATCTTAAAAGGTGAAAATTAATTTATTAATTAAGGGAAAAAAATTAAATCTATTAAGAATAGTTGAGGAATTTCCTATTAAAATTGGTGGAAATTAATTTAGCAATTAAGAAATAAAAGGAAATTTGCTAAAAATTAGTGGAGGAATTTCCTATTAAAATGGGTGAAAATTAATTAAGAAAAAAAAATGATAGTAGAGTAATTTCCTATAAATATAAGTGGAGATTTTTTTTCATTAATTATTGTGTAAAAGATATATAAATTAAAATTATTGGTAGATGCATGCATCCGCCATATGATAAATTTACTCTTGGTGTTATCACGTGGCAATTAATATATAAGGATTATTATTTATAATAATAGTAAGTATTGTCAATTATGCTAAGTATTAAAATTTTTTATTTAATTTTTTCCTTTTAATTTTTTTCTTCTAATTATATTTATTATTGCTATTGTTATCTCAATTTTTATGACGAAATGATTGTGTATGTTATTTGAGAATGGTCTATGAATTAAAGATGCTTAAAATTATTTATATAATCTAAGAAAAATATTAAAAGAAATATAATTAAAAAATTTTAAATCAAATTAAAATCAAATCGAATGGCCGATTTGAACCTACTGATTTCGGGCTGGTTTTGGTTCTAGTTCAGAAGAGAGGAACCATAATCAGCCCCCTCTCAAACCGGTTTCTGTCTGGTCTTATATTTGACCCGGGCCGATCCGGGTCTGTTTCATTGTCCTAACCGGACAGTCGCCTGATATGGGTTGAATTAATGATATTTAGTAAATCACATAGCATAAAAGGATTAAGATAAAGAAAAGAAAGGCGCTCTAGATTTACCTATTTAAACTTGATAGTATGAGAGCAGAAGGTTCATAGCTTAAAATGGCACTACCTTCATTTCAATTATGGCTTGCATTGCTGCTGCTTGCTGCAGTATGTGCATCTGCAATGCATCCTAGGAAATTAACTAGATTAGGTGGGTTAAAAAGATTAACAACCAGCAAGTCCTCTAGCGATCTCCCACCAGAATATGAAATACATCACTACAGACAGACACTCGATCATTTCAACTATAAACCAGAGAGTTATGCTACATTTCAGCAGAGATATATTTTGAATTACAAGTACTGGGGTGGGGCAAATACCAGCTCGCCTATCTTTGTTTATACAGGTGAAGAGGGCGAAGTAACAGATGATGTTGAGACTTTCATTATTGCTCTTGCTGCTCGTTTTAAAGGTTTGCTATTGTATATAGAGGTAATTAGACTGTCCTTACTCATTTGATCTATCACCTAGCTTAATTGTTAGCCTTATAGGCTTTCATCTGCATTTAGTGTAGCAATTTTAATTTCCTTATGCTGGACTAACAATAATGGCGATGTCGTTCGTTGCAGCATCGTTACTATGGAGAATCAATGCCTTTTGGATCTGAAAATCAAGCATTTCAAAATTCCAGCACCCTTGGATACTTGAGCTCAGAACAAGCCTTAGCAGATTATGCACAGGTGATAGTACATGTTAAGAAGAACCTGTCAGCAGAAAATTGTCCAGCTATTGCAGTTGGAGCATCTTATGGTGGAAGTAAGTCAATTTAGACTACAAGATTTTGTTGTTAAAAAATACTAATCTTTTCTTGTTCTTGTTATTGATTAGTGCTCGCATCCTGGTTTCGTATCAAATATCCTCACATTGTCATTGGTGCTTTGGCATCTTCCTCTCCCATACTCTACTTTGATGATATCACACCTCAAGATGGATACGATGTTGTTGTCACCAAAGATTTTAAAGTAAGAACTTAGTTAAATAATACAGGAAGAACTTAGTTAAATAATACAGGAATTTTCAGGATCTAATTATCCTGTATTTGTACTGATTGGAGCAGGAGACTAGTGAGAGTTGTTACAACACAATAAAGCAATCTTGGTCAGAGATTGATAGAGTGGCAGCTGAACCAAATGGGCTAACGACACTTAGCAATTTGTTCAATACTTGCAGGTAATCAGTAAGGGCTAGACTAAGCACCTCTGGGAATATGAGACTGATAACCTCTGGGAATATGAGACTGATATTCTTTGAAGAACAAATGCTCATAATCTCTGCTAATATTATGCTTTGTTTTTGTTGTATCCATCTTCAAGCCCTCTGACCACATCGCAAGAGCTCAAGGACTACTTAGGATTCATGTATGAGGATTCTGCTCAGTACGATAATCCTCCTGATTATCCAGTCCAGAATACCTGCCGTGGCATTGATGGAGCACCAGAAGGAACTGATATTCTTGGAAGAATTGTTGCAGGTCTCAGTAGTCTCAATAGTTCGGGTTCATGCCAAGATATACTTTCATATGAACTAAGCAAGCCGGATGCATGGGATTGGCAGGTATATTATATCATACAACTATATGATCTCCAATTCGCTCCTTCCCCCCTCCCCAAAACAAAACATTTTTAATTTCTTTTACCAGGTGGAATAAAATTTAATATTTTATTACTTTGTCCTTTAAAATTTTTATTAACCCCTCCAAAAATTTTAAAAAAAGCTTAAATATGTATGGTAAAGTATAATTTTTTTTGTTAATCAGTCCTTAAATTTTTTTATTTATCCTAATAATTTATAATTTATTTATTATATTTTAAATTGAATTTTCAAAATTACTTGATTGTCATTAATTCAAATATTTATATTTAGAAATTAAAATTTGATCGTTATGTGTTATTTCAAAATTAAATAAAGGTCAATCTATTAATTTTCTATCATATAATTTTAAATCAGATATGATTTTTTGAATTTGCATTTTTGCTCTCCCTCTTTTTCTAATGGTACAATATTAATTTTTCTTTGTTTTTTTCTCTCATTAGTTTTCTCTTCTCTACAATATTTATCTCAACTGGAATGTAAATTTTGAATTCATCAACTTAAAACATTTATTTTAGCTTGACATGTTTACTTTGTTGTTTTATTAGTCTTTATTTTTCATATCTTTTTAATTTTAATGACGATTATTTTTTTAATATTATATTATTATGCTATATAGTCTAGATATTTAAGGTTTATATTTATTTTTTGATTTTTGAGTTTATAAATTTTATGCAAATATGTAATATAATACTTTGATGAGAACTATTTTTATTTCTTCGAATAATAATAGAATTTATATTATGAAGTTATATAATTATCAAAACTATAATTATGTAATATTTATATTTACTATAAAAGTTTTGTTATAATTTTTTTTTAAATCGGTAAAAAAAATTTATAATTTAATATTTTATGATGCACTATATATTTGTGAATATTTTGTTGATATATTATAATTGGCCTCTAATCAAAATTCTTTTGGTTCCGCTCTGGGTATAATTTAGCAAACTTAATTCCCTGCTGGCCAATTTTAATGGGCACTCTACGGTATCGGCTTGGTACTTTTAAGATTATTATTCCTGGACTGCTGTCATTGGGAATGGAATTGAATCTGGTTGACAAGGAAATGGATCTTCCATCCTTACCAACTAGACTTGCAATCCATTTTCTGAAAAGTGATACAGCTTTTTTTTTTCCCTGCATCTTTCAGACATGTACTGAGATTGTAATGCCAATGGGACGTGGTAATGAGACTATGTTCGAAGCTGAACCTTTCGATATGGAGGACTACACCAAAGAGTGTGTAGATGATTTTGGAGTTGTGCCTAGGCTTCATTGGATAACAACAGAATTTGGCGGCCATGTAAGCTTTTCACTTGCTATGTCTTATTCCTTCTTCTTTCTTTTAACTCGAGAAAATCAGAGCATAACAATACTTTTAACAAAAACCTTCAGGACATAAAAACTGTACTAGGAAATTTTGCAAGCAACATCATTTTCTCCAATGGACTTCGAGACCCATTTAGCATTGGAGGGTAAATAATCATATCTCTGCTCAATTGCTATACGTTTTGTTCATATTATAAGTGTATAATTCAATCTTCTTCTTTGAAAATCTACTGCAGAGTTCTAGAAGACATATCAGACAGTGTTGTTGCAGTGTATACAGAACAAGGTATTTTCTTTTCCTAGTAAAGTGTTTCAATTTCATACAATTTCATAGTTATTTATGCAAGATTTTGATTGAGATTTTGTTTTCGTAATTAGGAGCCCATTGCTTGGACATAGATGTCCCAACTCCAGATGATCCTGACTGGTTGGTTGCACAGCGAGACAAAGAGATCAAAATCATTGCGGCTTGGATTGCAGAGTACTATGCCAAGCTTTCCGCCAAATAGTGTACTTATTATACTTTTCTTGTCAGTGACCATTGTATCAAATTTGAAAGGGAGTCCTAGTGAGATTTCAATAACATTCTCTCGTATTTGATGTGAAGAAGGTATATTATTGCTGGTGTGAAGTTCTCTACATGTTGTTTACAGAGACTTGTGAAGATGAATAAACCAAAACTTGCTTAAATTTTCAATTTTTCTTCCTATTCGATCATGCAACAAACATTAATAATTTCATATCTTAAAAAAAGAGTAAATTATTTTTTGCTCTTGAAATTAAATTATAACTACTAATAGATTTATGTGATTTGAAATAAAACTAATTGATTTCAATATTTAATCAACTAATTATTTTAAAATTTAAAATTAAATAATATATTATGAATACAAAATTATGTTACTTACTATTAAAAACTTTATATATATCAACACATTGAGGATCCCCTGCTTGTTGAAAGTTTGGCTTGCAGGAAAGCTGTCCAACTTACTATAGCCAAGGATTTGCACCGAGTAGTCATTGAAGGACACTCACAAGTGGTCATTAACAACTGCAAAGGATTGATTAGCTAGGCCATAGTGAGCTCGGCTTGTACTGGTCTAACCCATTTGTCCTCGATTGTTGCTTTAGCCTCTCTGGCTGGGCTTCAAATAAATAAAAAGACAACCAGCTCAACCTCAGCCCCAAAACAAACCTAGTATTTTTCTTTAAGGTATCAAACCTTTTTTTACGAAAAAAAATATAAAATAATGTGATTTTTTAAAATTATAAGTTTATATTTAAAAAATTCATAATTTTGTAAAGTATGAATTTTCAAAATTAAAAAAAAAATTTTAAATCCACTAAATTGATAGGTTAAAAAGATTTTTATATCAAAATTTAAAAAAAAACCTTTAAAAAATCTAACATTTCTCTTAAATAATAAAAATTATATATATTTTTTAAATTATGAAAAAGCTTAATTAATTTTATTTTATTATAAATAGAGTGAACAATAATAAATAAATAAATAATATATTTCAGTAAAAAGACAAGAAAACCAACATGAATGGTCAATTTAATCAAGAAATATGCATGTTTAGTATAAATTTGAATGAGGTTTCACATCACGTATACCCATGTGTTTGAATTTTTTTTTTACAATTTAGTTTTTTTATTTTTATAAATGACTCTGACTTCAACTCAAACTTGAGACCTCATAATTTTAAAAACAATGCCAACAAGATTAAACTAAAACTCATTAATCAATTTATTATTTTAAACTCGAGGGAAATCTTGGACCTCCTTTGTGGTAATAATAGTCCTTATGAAAAATTTTATGAATATTATTTGTTAAATAACTTCTAAAAATTTTAATAAGATCAAATTGAATTTTGTTTTCATATTTTTTAATCGAATGAAAAATATAAGACGTAAGTTCAAGCTATATATTTGTAACACCCCTAATTTTTTTAAATTTATTATTTTTTTGGTAAATATTGATGTTTTATTTTATTTGAATTTTAGGAAATTATTTGAAATTTTTTCGGGTTTTCGAAATCGGGTTTGATTTCCCGAAAATATAAAACTTTGATGATTTTTAAAAATTAATTTAAAGACAACGTGGTAAAACTAAAAATATATTTGGAGTCTACAAATTTTTCTGAGTTTTCTAGAATTTTTTCGAAATTTTTGGGCCTCGTTTTCGGTTCCAAGGCAGAGTAAAAATTTAAAAATTTGTATCCTGAATCGAACCGGCCGAATCGAATCGAACTGGACTGAATCGGACCAGCCTAATCGGGCCGGCTCCTTTTTCTTCTTCTTCTCCTCTTCCCGCGCGCGTTCTCCTTCCTCTCTCTCTCTCTCCCGTTTTCTCTCTCCTCCCACGTCCCCTCTCCGGCAAGCGCCTCCCCAGCCACCCCAGCTTGCCGGCAGCCGCCTGGAACACCGGCAAACGTCGTGTGAAGCGACGCGACGCGCAGTGCGCCGCTTCGTCTTTCCGGCCGAAATCCGGCCGATCCGGCCACTATTTGAGCTGGGTCTTGTATCTAAACTCATCTACACATTAAGAGCTTTCCATAGACACCAAGAACACCAAAATCCATAGAGCGGTTTGTCCAATTTTTGTCCGGGAAGTTTTAGCCCATTTTGACTTTTGGGCTAGATTTCTCGCAAACTGTGAACCCCACGAGAAAACAGAGAATACCAGAGCGCTCCACTCGTCGAGAGCTTCGCGGCAATATAAATTTCAAAATTTTCAGACACCGTTTTTCAGTGAGTCGCACGAAACTTCGTAGTATTTTTCCGAGCATTAAATGAGCTTAGAAAATTCTGTAAAATTTATATACTAACCCCCGTGTTGTGGGCTTCGTGTAGGTATCTTCAATTTGTGGAAATTCGACAGTTGTCCGGGTCTGTGAATTTCCAGCTAGACAGACCGGCTACCGAAAAGGTCTTTGAATTGGATCGAGATTTTGGCTACCCCATCATTGTCAGATGTCCCGAGCGCGTCCCTGAAGTCGGAATCGGCATAGGTAAACCCAAACCTTACTTTTTCGTAATTTTCTAGTGCTTAAATGAGATTAAAAATCCGTAAAATATTCGTGGTAGCTCAGAAAATTATGATTCTTTTTGCAATAGCCTAGTAATATTGCTAAGGACCACGGGGCAAAGTTTTAGAATTTTTAGAGCTTATTTGGGCAGTTTTTGCAAAAATGATCAATTATAAGGACTAAACTGTAAATTTACATATTGTGATTGAGAATTGTTTGGATGGGCCCAGGAGGGGCTGTGTGATGTGATTGAAATGTGAGTGTATGATTTGTGAATATAGAAGTGCATTTTGAGCCCTTTTGCAGGTTGAGTAGGTCCTAGGTATAGGGGAGACTCTGCCGGATTTTCGGCACGACTTATGACGTATTTGGTCTTTTCTTAGTTTGTATTGAGTCAATTTTATTAAATGATTGTAATAAAATTGTCAGGTGAGCCGGGACAGCCTTCTTCCCGCTCAGCCGCCAAAGTGATTGCCGTCAAGTTTGTGAGTAAAATGTTAATTTTAATTGTAATTTCAATATTATTATATGTTTAAGCATGCCCATGCATCACTTATATGTATGTATCTATGTAGTTAAACTCTAGGCACGTTTTATGTTGCATTCACAACTGTTAAAGTGCCATAAATGTTGTTGTGGTAATTTGGAGCAGTGTGCGTGCGTTGGCGTGCGTGTGATGTGGTGTTGACTATGGATAGGACGGGTAGACACGGCTTGAGATCTTCGCTGGAACCCAGTCCTTTGGGGTAGACACGGCTTGAGTTCTTCGCTGGGACCCCGATTTGGTTATTTAAGTGGAAGTCCGAGCTGAATTCTTCGCTGGCACAGGTTGGATTAAGAGAGCTGTATAGGGATCAGCTTCCATATATTATGATTGATATTACTGGGTGTGTGAGTGCTCCAAATTATCTTTTTGATGTAATGATGTGAAAATATTGCTGATGTTGCATTTCACTCTACAGGGTGCATTAGTTTTAGATAGTTATAGATATTATGGTTAAAATGGATATTTTACTCTCTGAGTCGAACGCTCACTCCTGTTCAATATTTTTCCAAGCCACAGGAGGATATTTTTGAGGTTCACCTGCTTTTCTTCCTCGCAGATCATTTATTAATATTTGTATAAACCTGTTAACTTTTAGAATTTTCGCATGTGTTAGAAATATTTATTTGATTTGGGTCTGTAATATAATTATAATGTTGGACCTGTAAAATTTTTATTATATGCATGTTTGATGGACTGGATGAGGGAGCTGAGCTCCCATTTATTTTTATGTTGATATGAGTATGTGAAGGGTGAGCTGAGCTCCCCAATTGATTATATATTGTTTACAGGTCATGTGAGTCAAAAACTTCTCGTTGAAAGATCCACTTTATGGCCGGACTCTATCCGGTTGAATTCTTGAAATTGGGCCCAATGGGCCTCAGAGTTGGGTTAAGGAATAGTTAGGCTTAGTACGGGCCTCGGAGGCTTTAGACTGGCCCAGGTCCTAGTGCCGGTCCGGCCCATAGGTTGGGTCGTGACAATATTCTTATTAATTAGAAGTTATTATGATTGATTTTTTTCACTTTTAAAATATAATGAGTGAAGTCTGAAAGTGAGAGTAATGAAGTTTATATTTAAAAAAATATATTATGATGGTTATATTCAATTGAATTAACAAGAATGAAACCTCTTTTTTATCCATTTAAATTCAATTTTATTATATAAAAATTTTAAATATTACTAGCATATTGTGATAGTGGACGTTGTTTCTATCAAAATCAAATCATAACCAATATATAGTCGATATGATCATGATTAGGGTCGCTAATCTCTCTTTAAATTTTATTATTTGTGGCCAAGAAAAATGCTATGCAAAATTTTTAATAATAATAATAATAATTTATATTTATTATTAATTAATAGCTCAAATAATTAAATATTTACACCATCATATAAAGAGTTAAATATTATCTGCGAAGTCACCTTTTAAACATGAAAGAGGTTGTTTTTTTTTAATATATGATAATGGCATGTACATTAATTGTCTAGGCTTCTTTGAAAATGTAACAACTTTTTTTTTTAATTTTTTTTTATTAAGTTAATAATTTATTAATATTTTATTCATTTTTTTAAATTAATATTTTATAATGATATTTTTTAAATGAATATTATTTTTTTTACATGTATTATTATTACTATTGTCATTTTACTTATTATTTGTATTATTATTATTATCTTTGAAAATATATTTTCTTGATAAATTTAATTGAAATATTTTAAATTTATTGGTATGTTAATATATATATATATGTCAAAGAAGCACATGAAAAGATTTGAGTATTGAAAGAAAATTTTTCTTGGGCACCCCCCCCCCCCCTCTCTTTTCTCCTCTCCCCACTTCATTTCTTTCCTCTTTCTCCTTCTTCTTTTCGACAAGGCCTAAAAGCCACCAATTGGTGACCTTCCTGGCAGCTCCACACTGATTGGCGACACACCAGCGAACATGGAGGGTGGTAGAAACAGCTGTAGCGACGGAAGGCAAGAGAGGAGAGAGAAATGGCACGCACGAAGGCAAAATCATTTTGGCGTGATTTCGGCATCGTCCGACATCGAATGGACACTATTCTGGTGCTGTTGGAATCCTCATTCCATAAGCTTTCTTTTGGGATCAATTTTGCATCAAATGGTAGTCGAAGGAAAAAGTTATAAAGGAGAGAAGTTTTAGGTTTTTCAAGCTTTTTGATCAGATCTATGACAATTCAACCGTTGGATTGATGATCCAAGACCACCGATGGACTCAGACTTTGAGATGTGACCAACCTCACTCTAATTAAACACCATTTAAAAAAGGCGATCATCAAACAGTTTAGATTGCTTAGTGAGATTTTCAGGCCTTTTTGATTCCTATAAATTAAAAATAATTATATGATAATTATTAATAATTTATGGGCTTTTTTTACGTGCTATCGGATCGGTAATGGCTCACCGGACTCAAGATTGAGTTTTCGGCCCTGTTTAGGTGCTCGGCAGGCTGTCCCAAAAATAGTTCATGTTTATAGTCATTCCTAACATTTTCAGACATCCCGGACGCATTTCAAGTAGCAGAATTTGCAAAAGCAATACCAAACTTAAGTTGTATAATTTTTTACCTTGGCTAAGCTAACTGATAAATCTGTAAAATATTCATAACTTAGTTAAATTGAGTGAAATAAATTTAATCAATACAAGGACGAGGTAGAGAACCTCCAGGAACATTTTTATAAATTTTAAAGTGTTGAAAATAATTATTTGGATTATAGTGGAGTTAGTGACCTGAGCTAAAGTTTGGAGTATTGGACCTAGATTAGGATTCTCGTAGGTCCTGGATGGATGTTATAATTGTTGTTGTAGACTTGAGGCCCTGTGAGTTATTGATGTTGTGTTTTCTAACAGGGGTATTAGGTCCAGTTATATGGGAGATTCTGCCAAAATTTTGGCAAGACCTTAAGAAATTATTCTTGCTTCTTTAATTAAAGCAATTGGTTAATTCTGTCAGTAAATTGATAAAGGTCATTATGTCTATATAGATGATCGGTGCCAGCTTCTCCAGCCGGACCAACTGCAATCGAGTCGATCAGTCTGTGAGTTGGATATTGATTATTTTTATAATTTTAATATTAATTATATATCTGGCATGCTTTTATATTTTATAAATAATTAATTATGCACATAAATAGTTAATATATTATGGGCATTTTAGTTGTTACATATTTAATTATTATTATTTATTTGTGATTGTCGTCCTGAGAATAATTTGAAACTGTGTGTATGTATTGGTGTAAGTACGGTGTGGATATGGATATAAATAGAATGAGTAGTCGCGACCGGAGCTTGATTCGCTGGGACTTGATCCTCTTATATATGGATAAGCCGATGAGAGTATGGCTTTAAATTGATCTCGCTGACCCCCTGCACTTGGATTATTAAATGAAAGTCTGGCTTGAGTTATCCTCACTGGCAGGTATTGGATTAAGAAAGCTTATATAGGATATCAGCTCTCATATATGTATTAATGTGATACACTGAGTGTGTAAGTACCTCCAAATTAACTTCTCATGCAAATATTGAGTGAATTATTTATTATATGTGATGGATATGTATTTCATGATAGACTTGCACTAGTTTTAAATAGTTATAGAAATTGCACTCATAATCTGTCACGACCCAAAATTCTGAATCGTGACCGGCGCATAATTTAAGTATTCTTAAATCATGCAAGCCTTATCAGAGTATCTTAAATGAATATATTGTCACTTACTAATCCCAAAAATAGACAAAATCCAAATAAACAAAATGCTGAATAAACATCATAATTATCCCATAGGTAAACTGCGGAGTCTCTACAGATTTCAATAAAAACTCAAACTGTTCAATAAACTAAATTAATTATTAGCCCGAGAAAACATGAATTCGGGCATACCATGAGAACAAATCAAAGTTGTCCCTCTCCAGAAAATGGACTGAATATTTGGATCAGCTGCAGAGTTCTACTGATCTGAAACAGATAACAGACAGAGAAAACGTGGTTTGAGCTAGATGCTCAGTGAATGATAATTATAGCACACAACGGAATAGGAACAGGCAGACGCTTGATTAATTTCACAATAAATTTCTATTCAATAAAATCATACTCATGCTGTCAAAATCATTAATAAAATAATTTCGTAAAACATATATATAAAATAAATTCATTCAATAAAAATTTTATGGTACAGTGCACCAGGGTGATGATACCCCACATCACCAAAGGCCAGATGGTAAGCGCGCTACCAGATATCAGATACTTTCCTCCTCCTTCACAGATATCAATGCATATGATACTAATGCGAACCATAAACTACAATGATGCATGACTCGACAATGCAACCTAATACCGTGATAGTCCACACGGCGGGGTCAGATAACGTAAGCGAATCGGGCACAGTACCAATTCAAAACAGAAAACCAATTTGTACAAATCAATCAAAATCAATAAAAAATTTCAGATAGCAAATAATAACTGATAGTGCAATTCCAAAAGTGTATTTCAATAGTTTCAGAGAGTCAATAAAATCAAATCAATCTCAAATCAATTCAATAAAATCAAATCAATCTCAAATCAATTCAATAAATCAAATCAATCTCAAATCAATTCAGTAACACATCGGTAATTTTTATAGTCAAATATCAATCGATATAAATACATTAAAGGCCTGTTCCCGGAATCCTAATGGGTCTAATGCAGAGATAGTTGGCAAAATCAATTATTTAATCAAAATCGAAATAAAATTTAATAATAAAATAAAACTATAGAAAATCACATATAAAATCATTGTTAAAATATTAATTTAAAATTTCATTTAATAACAAACTTAATGCTAAGAAATTTTAAAAGGGACAAAAACGGTGCCATGTACTATAATTACCACTCACCTGGAACCTCCAAGACAATAGTTATTTCAATGGAAGAGAGACAATTTCAATTGGTGATTTAATATACAAATCTCCGACACACCCAAAATATTAAAGAAAAATATTAAATAATAATAAAATATAATAACTTATATATATATATATATATATATATATATATATATATATATATATATATATATATATATATATATATATATATATATATATGGATGAACAGTGAAGCACCGAAGACAAAGGGACGCGCACCGAAGACAACAGGGACGCGCACCAATATATATATATATATATATATATATATATATATATATATATATATATATATATATATATATATATATATATATATATATATATAATGAACAGTAACGAGACTCTTCAATTGCTGCCGAAGGAAGAAGAACAGGGACTCTCTAATTGCTTCCAATATATATATATATATATATATATATATATATAATCTAAATTTAAAGATATTGTCTCACAGTAATTATGATCAATCCAATTCAATATTAATGATCAAAGAAAAAAAAAATAAATTTCTAGGGTAGTTGTAACAAATTAATGAAAGAAAATAAAATTAAATTCACCCATTATTGAATAAAGAATGAGAATTTTTACCTTGAAAACAGAATCGAATGTGATGAATAGAGAAGGAAAAATTTAGGGATTCTCTTTTGAGAGTATTTGATAGAAAAATGAGGTGATAAATAGGTTTTGAAAGCAAAGTTTAGCAGAAGAGATGATTAGGGTGTATATATATTTCAAGAGTTCTATTAGGTGTAGAATGGGATAAGAGTTATTATTGAACTGGGTTGTTCAGATTACAGATATATATTTAATTTCAAAAATAATATATATATATCTAAAAATAAATAAGCAGATCATTTAATAAAAAATATATATTTTTTATAAATATATTAAATTATTGTTAGCTAATTAAAATAAAATAATAATAAATAATAATTGTATATGGGTTTTCACATACTTCCCTCCTTAAAAAAAATTCGGTCCCCGAATTTGAATAGACAAAATTCTAACCTGAAGAATCAAATAAGTGAGGATATTTGGCTCGCATTTCAGATTCTGCCTCCCATGTGGCCTCACTACTTGAGTGATTATGCCACAAGACTTTGATCAAAGCTATTTCCTTAGACCGGAGTTTCCTAATTTGTCGATCTAAAATCTTTACTGGTTGCTCCTCATATGACATATCATCCCTAAATTGCATGGTTTGAGGTTGTAAAACATGAGATGGATCTGGTACATACTTCCTAAGCATCGAAATATGGAAAACTGGATGTACATGTGCAAAACTAGGTGGAAGGGCTAAACGGTAAGTAACTGCTCCAATTCTCTCCAAAATTTCAAATGGACCAACAAAACGAGGGCTAAGCTTCCCTTTCTTCCCAAATCTCATGATTCCTTTCATAGGGGAAACTCTCAGAAATACATGATCACCAATCATAAATTCTACATCTTTACGCTTAGGGTCAGCATAACTTCTCTGTCGACTTTGAGCAGTCAAAAGTCGATCACGAATTAGTCGAACCTTCTCTGAAGTTAATTGTATCAACTCTGGTCTAGTAGGCCTTCTTTCTCCAACTTCATCCCAACAAACCGGTGACCTACACTTTCGACCATATAATGCCTCATATGGAGCCATCTCTATACTTGCCTGATAACTGTTATTATAAGCAAACTCTACTAAAGGCAAATGATGATCCCAACCGCCACCAAAATCCATAACGCATGCATGAAGCATGTCCTCTAATGTCTGTATGGTCCTTTCTGACTGTCCATCCGTCTGAGGGTGAAAAGCGGTACTAAAGTCTACTCGTGTTCCTAAAGCTTCTTGGAATTTCTTCCAAAATCGAGAAGTAAACTGAGTACCACGATCAGAGACAATGGAAACTGGAACTCCATGAAGACTAACAATCTTGTTTATATACAACTGTGCAAGTTTAGCAAAGTCATATGTAGTCTTCACAGGAAGGAAATGAGCAAATTTTGTCAATCTATCCACTATCACCCAGATTGCATTGTAACCACCTCGTGTACTAGGTAAACCCACAACAAAGTCCATGGCAATATGCTCCCATTTCCACTCGGGAATAGGCAATGGCTGAAGCAACCCAGATGGTCTCTAATGTTCTGCCTTAACCTGTTGACAAGTCAAACATTTAGCAACAAAGTCTGCAATATGCCTCTTCATGCCACCCCGCCAATAATGCTCCTTTAAATCACGGTACATCTTAGTTAAACCTGGGTGTACTGTGTAAGCAGAATGGTGTGCCTCCTCCATGATTTCTCTTCTCAACTCATTAACATTGGGGACACAAAGTCTAGTGCCATAACTAAGAACTCCATCATCATTCAACATGAACCCTTGAGCTTGGCCTTGATGAATACTATCATAATCACACACAGCTGAGAATCCCTCTTCTGAGCAGCCTTAATTCTATCAATCAAGATAGGCTTAACTAGAAAATGTGCTAAGAATGATCTAGCTATGATTTCAAACTCTACTCCCTAATCTAGCAACCCATGTAATTCACCAATTAGAGGCCTCATCTTGATAGATATATGGGCTAAACTACCAGAAGACTTCCTGCTTAGAGCATCAGCCACTACATTAGCTTTTTCAGGATGATACTGTATGGTGTAATCATAATCCTTCAGCAATTCTACCCATCTCCTTTGCCTAAGATTAAGATCATGTTGGTCAAATATGTATTTGAGACTTTTGTGGTCAGTGAAGATTTCACAAGTCTCACCATACAGATAGTGCCTCCAGATTTTCAAGGCAAAAATTACTGTAGCCATTTCCAAATCATGAGTTGGATAATTCTGCTCGTGCCTTTTCAACTGACGAGAAGCATATGCAATAACCCGTCCATGCTGCATCAAAACACATCCTAAACCAATTCTAGAAGCATCACAATATACTACATAACCCCCTGATCCAGATGGAAGGGCTAACATCGGTGTCAGAGTTAAACGAGTCTTAAGCTCCTGAAAACTTTTTTTTCACAAGCCTCAGACCACTGAAATTTCACATTCTTCTGTGTCAACTTAGTTAAAGGTGCTGCAATACGAGAGAAATTTTGAACAAACCGTCTATAATACCCTGCTAAACCCAAGAAACTACGAATCTCTGACACAGTTGTGGGTCTAGGCCAATGAAGCACTGCTTCAACTTTTTTCTTATCAACGCACACCCCATCCTTAGATACTGTATGGCCTAGGAAAGCCACACTATCTAACCAAAACTCACATTTTGAGAACTTGGCATATAGCTTGTGTTCTCGTAAAGTCTAAAGGACAATTCTCAAATGCTGCTCATGCTCCTCCTTACTCTTTGAGTACACTAGAATGTCATCGATGAACACTATAACAAATTGATCTAAGAAAAGCTTGAAAACTCTATTCATGAGATCCATAAAAGCGGCCGGAGCATTGGTAAGACCAAAAGACATTACAAGAAATTCATAGTGTCCATACCTAGTCCTAAAGGCCGTCTTGAGTATGTCTTCTTTCTTGACCCTCAATTGATGATACCCAGATCGAAGATCAATCTTGGAAAAATACTTTGCACCTTGAAGTTGGTCAAATAGGTCATCTATACGTGGAAGAGGATACTTATTACGCACAGTTACCTTATTCAATTGCCTATAATCAATGCACATTCTCAAATACCCATCCTTCTTCCGTACAAATAACACAGGAGCACCCCATGGAGAAACACTAGGGCGAATAAACCCCTTATCTAGTAGGTCCTGTAGCTGCTCCTTCAACTCCTTAAGTTCTGTGGGTGCCATACGATAAGGTGGCATAGATATGGGCCTGGGCCTGTGAACTAAGTCTATACCAAACTCTACCTCTCGCTCCGGGTAAACTCGATAAATTTTCTGGAAACACATCAGGAAACTCCTTAACCACTGCAACATTCTCCAAACCTGCACCTTCTACCTGAACATCTCTAACATAAGCTAGATACCCTTTACACCTCTTTCGCAATAATCGTCTAGCACTCACTACAGAGATAAGATTATTAGAGGCTATACTGCGATCTCCCTGAAATTGAAATTCTGCCTCCCCAGGAATTTTAAAGAGTACAACTTTACTATGACAATCCCATGAAATGTGATCAGTGGCTAACCAATCCATGCCTCAAATCACATCAAACTCAAATATATCTAAAGAAACAAGAACTGTAGCTAATTCTCTATCTCCAATGTGAACTATACATCCCCTATACACCATATTAGTGTCTATTGCGTTCCTCATAGGTGTTGATACAGATAAAGGATACTCTAACAAATTAGGTGGTGTACTAAATATCATGGAAAAGTATGGGGAAACAAAGGAATGGTTGTGCCCCAGTCTTAGCCATAAGCGTCTGTTCAGATGTCTGATTAATAGTTTGAGGTGGTACCTCCCCTGTTGGATCAAGGTTTGTACCATGAAGACCCATGGCCCTAGTTCTCCTCTTACGTCTAATAGACCCAGACACCTATTCATTTTAATAAACAAGCATTAAATTTGAAAATGTGAGCCAAATTAAGACAGGTGAAAAAGTACGAAGGACGCAGATATCTGAAGCAATGATAAACTGAAAAGACGTTAAGGATCCTATGCTCCGCAAGTTTACTAGACCTCAACCGAGCTCTGATACCAACTTTGTCACGACCCAAAATTCTGAATCGTGACCGGCGCATAATTTAAGTATTCTTAAATCATGCAAGCCTTATCAGAGTATCTTAAATGAATATATTGTCACTTACTAATCCCAAAAATAGACAAAATCCAAATAAACAAAATGCTGAATAAACATCATAATTATCCCATAGGTAAACTGCGAAGTCTCTACAGATTTCAATAAAAACTCAAACTGTTCAATAAACTAAATTAATTATTAGCCCGAGAAAACATGAATTCGGGCATACCATGAGAACAAATCAAAGTTGTCCCTCTCCAGAAAATGGACTGAATATTTGGATCACCAGAGTTCTCTTGATCCAAACAGATAATGCATGAGAAAACGTGGTTTGAGCTAGATGCTCAGTGAATGATAATTATAGCACACAACGGAATAGGAACAGGCAGACGCTTGATTAATTTCACAATAAATTTCTATTCAATAAAATCATACTCATGCTGTCAAAATCATTAATAAAATAATTTCGTAAAACATATATATAAAATAAATTCATTCAATAAAAATTTTATGGTACAGTGCACCAGGGTGATGATACCCCACATCACCAAAGGCCAGATGGTAAGCGCTCTACCAGATATCAGATACTTTCCTCCTCCTTCACAGATATCAATGCATATGATACTAATGCGAACCATAAACTACAATGATGCATGACTCGACAATGCAACCTAATACCGTGATAGTCCACACGGCGGGGCCAGATAACAGAAACAGATACTGGGCACAGGTACCAATTCAAAACAGAAAACCAATTTGTACAAATCAATCAAAATCAATAAAAAATTTCAGATAGCAAATAATAACTGATAGTGCAATTCCAAAAGTGTATTTCAATAGTTTCAGAGAGTCAATAAAATCAAATCAATCTCAAATCAATTCAATAAAATCAAATCAATCTCAAATCAATTCAATAAATCAAATCAATCTCAAATCAATTCAGTAACACATCGGTAATTTTTATAGTCAAATATCAATCGATATAAATACATTAAAGGCCTGTTCCCGGAATCCTAATGGGTCTAATGCAGAGATAGTTGGCAAAATCAATTATTTAATCAAAATCGAAATAAAATTTAATAATAAAATAAAACTATAGAAAATCACATATAAAATCATTGTTAAAATATTAATTTAAAATTTCATTTAATAACAAACTTAATGCTAAGAAATTTTAAAAGGGACAAAAACGGTGCCATGTACTATAATTACCACTCACCTGGAACCTCCAAGACAATAGTTATTTCAATGGAAGAGAGACAATTTCAATTGACTGATTGAATATTCAAATCTCCTACACACCCAAAATATTAAAGAAAAATATTAAATAATAATAAAATATAATAACTTATATATATATATATATATATATATATATATATATATATATATATATGGATGAACAGTGAAGCACCGAAGACAAAGGGACGCGCACCGAAGACAACAGGGACGCGCACCAATATATATATATATATATATATATAAAATGAACAGTAACGAGACTCTTCAATTGCTGCCGAAGGAAGAAGAACAGGGACTCTCTAATTGCTTCCAAAAAATATATATATATATATATATATATATAATCTAAATTTAAAGATATTGTCTCACAGTAATTATGATCAATCCAATTCAATATTAATGATCAAAGAAAAAAAAAATAAATTTCTAGGGTAGTTGTAACAAATTAATGAAAGAAAATAAAATTAAATTCACCCATTATTGAATAAAGAATGAGAATTTTTACCTTGAAAACAGAATCGAATGTGATGAATAGAGAAGGAAAAATTTAGGGATTCTCTTTTGAGAGTATTTGATAGAAAAATGAGGTGACAAATAGGTTTTGAAAGCAAAGTTTAGCAGAAGAGATGATTAGGGTGTATATATATTTCAAGAGTTCTATTAGGTGTAGAATGGGATAAGAGTTATTATTGAACTGGGTTGTTCAGATTACAGATATATATATTTAATTTCAAAAATAATATATATATATCTAAAAATAAATAAGCAGATCATTTAATAAAAAATATATATTTTTTATAAATATATTAAATTATTGTTAGCTAATTAAAATAAAATAATAATAAATAATAATTGTATATGGGTTTTCACATAATCAATATCTAAACTCTCTGAATCGAACGCTCATTCCTGTTCAAATATTTTTCCCAGGTTGCAGGAGGAGTGAATTTATTTTTTTCGAGTCTAACTTGCATTTTCCTCTATAAGTTGCTCTTCTTAGTTAAATAGTTTGTGTCTATTTATTTATTTGTTTAATAACTAGAGTTTTGCCATGACACTGATTTATGGATATACTATATTGTATTAATTAATGGGGATTAAGGGGTTTGTGCATGGTGGGTATCAGGGTTGAGTTGAGCTCCCTCTAATTCTGGATTTTATGATAGTTATCGGGTTAAGTTGGTCTAAAATAAATTTATAATATTTTATTTACATATTGAGCTTTAATTTTAATCCTGTTTATGGATTTGAGAATCGTATGGCTTACTACAGATCTTGAGAGCTTTATACTGGCCTAAATCCTAATGTCGATCGGCCCGTGAAGTCGGATTGTGACAGAAAATTAGATACCCAAGCAAGAACATAATTTTGTTTATTAAAAATTATATATTAGTTTCTAGAAAAGGAGGAACCTTTCGTTTTTCTAGAACAAACAGGTCAAACACATGGCCAGGATTTTAAGTGGCTAACTGCATTATTATGTATGTCTATGGGCATTGCACTTGAGCTTTGTTGATTATCCTATTTGATGGGAATTTTTTTTTTACAGAATACTTATATATTAATTGGTATATTTTTATTATATTTTATTGAATTTCTTTAAAAATTAAAAGTAATAATTAAATTAAATTCTTACAAAAATCGATGATGATGGATTAATGTTGTAATAATAAGTGACATCACTAAGTGAAGTGATGCTTATATAGTCCACTTTGCAAATCGTTCAAGCAAAATTCTACCATTTAATTATTCCCATGATGGCATGCCTTATCCTTCGTAGTAATGAATTATAGTTTGAAAAAATTGAAATGGAATTTATTTGTGTGGGGAATAAATGACCAATTAAAACAAATTTTATAGCAAGGGAAATGATTTCCATCAAGGGTTAGGCCAGAGGGATAGATTGCTGCACTATCCTATTATAATAAAAAATATGTTTGTGAAATGTCGAAGAGCTCTGCGTCGCCACCCTCCTCTCTGCATGTTCACTCTGCTCCCCCATGGTTTTGTGTGTCTCCTTTAACTGTTTAGAACCTTGGCATGGCTCACTAGTTGGTTCTGGGGATAGTTTCTCGGGTCTTTGCCTTGCATGGCCCTCTGATTCTTCTCGACTGCTGTACATACTCGGGTTGACTAGTGGAGAGACGTTGTACCCTTTTTGCTGCTGTATCGCCCTTTTCCTAGCCTAACTAAGGTAGTTGGTTTATGGGGTTGGGCTCTTAAGTGGGCTAGGCTTTCAGGTCCTTCTATTATAATAATAATAATAATAATAATAATGATAATAATAATAAGTTGAGAGAAAATAAATCTTCATTTTAGTACTGATAAATTGAGTGTGATTATAAGTTAGCTTAATCAAATATTTTATTATATCATTCTCATTTAATTTTATAATTTTTCTAGATATTTTTATAGTATTTATTCTTATATTTATGTTAAAAAATTTTATTTTCTTACAATAATTTAAATAAATTATTTACATCAATTTTAATAAATTCAAAATTATTTTTATCAATTTTAATTAAATATTTGTCTATAAATTATATTTGTTTATTTAATTTAAAATTATATTATATTATATTATGATTAAAATATATTTTGTTAATATTATAATAAAATATTAAGTTAATATAATTTATTTATTTGAGAAAATAATTTAGTATCTTTTTAATCATTTTCATAATAAATGAACTTATAAATTATTTTTTTAATCAAACATATCAATTATTCATTAGAGGATAGCCTTATTCGGTTTAAACTGAATAAATTGAATCGAAACGCCTTAATTTTATAATTTAGTTTGGTTTTTAAAATAATTTGGTTCGGTTCGGTTTTGTATTATAAAAATTTCGATTATTTCAGTTCGGTTTGGTTTAGAAGAGAAAAAATCAGTTAAATCGGATCGAACTGAATAATTTTATTAATTTTTTATTTGATTTATTTTTATGAGAAATTATGAATTATATATATAAATTATTTAATTTCATTGATTAATAGTTATTAGGTTCAAATCAAGGTCAAAATCAGATCAAATAACTTGAAAATCAAGTCTAAATTAAAAAATAATAAAAAATCAACTGATCAATTTGAACTGAACCGAATCGAAATAGAACGGTTTGATTCGATTTAGTTTTTCATCCATTTTAATTTAGTTCGATTTCTAGAATTTGTAATTCGGTTATCATGATTTAATTTGGTTCCGTTTTGTTTGAACTGAATGCTCATCCCTATTACTTATCAACCACTTATAAAATATTTTAATCAAATATATAACTGTTTAAAATTTTAAATATTTATAAGTTTATATTAATTTATAAACTAATTTTTATAAGTTAAGTTAAATATTTTTTTAATAATTTAGATTATCAATGAGTTTTTTTTTTATTGATGGTTTTAATTTTAATTAAAATTTAATTTAAAAAGTAATAATTTTAGTTAATAAGCAGATGAAAGTTATTCAAGATCCATTTCTTGAGGATTCGGCCTTTCTTTTGTCAAAAGTTCGAGTTCTGTTAGGATTTTGGCTGAGGGTAAAACAATATTAATTTAAATGTTGTTAAAAATAATTTTAAAATTTTAATAATTATTTTATTATTTAAAAAAATTATAATTAAAATTTATTAAATTTAAATTAAAATAAAAAAAAAATTAAAAATAATTTATTATTTCACAATGGACCCTAAATGAAAAAACTCGTAAGCAAAATAGACCGTATTGAAACTGAAAAAGAATTATTATTATAAGAATTAAACTGTATTAAATCAGACTTATATTTATTGTTTTGGTTCAATAATAATTATTATTATTATTAAAAACTGAATAAAATCAAAATGAAGAATGATTTTATAAATTTTTTTTAATATCATATAATTTAATATTATTTTTTATATTTTTTTAATAATTTTGGTCATAAATATATTAAATCATTTGATAATTCTTAATTATATTACTAAAACGCAAGTTGGTTAGTCATATAATATACTTTAGTTCTTAATAACATTTGTTTATTTTAATTAAAGACATAGAAGATAATATGATATAATGCATAGAATATATTTTAATATGAATATAATATTTCTATTTAAAATTGAAAATTTATGGAAAATCATTTTCTAGTTTCCCTTTTCGAAAATCACTATATTGTAACAATTATATTGTATATCTCTATGGAAACATTTCTCCAAAAATTCATGTTAAAATTGACTTATAATTAATTTTAATAGCCTTTGATTAATGTATTTAAGTTATTTTTCTTAATAGCAGTCTGAATAATGATATCAAACAAAACTTAAGTGTAATGCGAACACATAGAATGATTATCTAAGATAGTGATCTAAAGTATTAGAAAATAAAAAAACCCACATGGTGGTTTGGAGTCCACCATCTTATTGCGAGAGCACCATGAGTCCATGATGTGCCAACATTAATGGTAGGATGCACAATATATGCCATGGTGTGCCAACATTAATGGTAGGATGCACAATATATGCTTTTCTCACGTAAACCACTAAGGTTCTTATTGTGCATAAGCATGTAAATTGTAAAAAAATAAAATAAATATACAAAATATTAATATTTACGTGGTATAAAATAAACACATAAAACATTAATATTTACGTGGTTCATCCTTTTAACGTATGACTGCATCCACAGGCATGCCATCTTCTACTATTTTCAAATAATAAATCATTAATTACAAGCTCAAATTATACTACCAATAAACCCAATTACACTCAAGAGAACCCACATTACATCAAACTGCTCATAGTAAATATATTAGTTAGTCCCTCTCAGTCTCCTCTGGATATAACCCAATATACTTACTATTGTAACTGTTACACCACAAAGAATATCTTCAACTATATGGGCAAGTGCCCTCTCACTAATGGACAAGAATTATTCTCTCTTAATTTCTATGCCCTTTCTCCACTTTAAACCAAAGCCTCTTTCCTTCCATGGGACTGCAATGGGCAGAAGCTTCTCATCAATGAATAGAGCCAAATCCTCAACAATTAGCAAAACCCATCTCTACAATGGGCGACACCCTCACTCCATGAGCTGAAAGCCAAATGTTAATTCCTTCAATCCTAATCTGATTAGGATTCCTACTCAATTTAGGAATAACACTAAAATCAGAGTTCTATTTTATATAGGAAATATTCATCTATCATATTGAGGAATATTTCTCACACTTAAATTAAGAAAAGTTCTTCCCAAATTCTATTAGGATTTTGAGTCATAATTCTAACAATCTACACATTGACTCAAAATCTATAAACCATTACATATCTTTAATTCTTTAGTGCCTTCAATCATCACATATCCATGCTTGAACTTGAACCCTTCAAATCATGAATCTCTCTAATCTTCATCTTGGATGTAATTTACTTTTTTCTTGAAAAAATCTTCGCGTTATCAACTTTCTTGATTTTACATCAAGAGTTTCACCTTAAATTCAACTCTTCACCGTCACCATTGTTGCATGTGCAACTTTTCACGTCTCGCAGCAGCTACACCTTTAACCAAACTCACCAAGATCATCCCATACTCTGATACCAATTTGTTGTATATCGCGGAAGTGTGTAAACTGCAAATAAATAAAATAAACACACAAAACACCAATATTTACGTAGTTCACCCTCTTAGCATAGGGTTACATCCACGGGCATGTCATCTTTCACTATTTTCAAATAATAAATCATCAATTACAAGCTCAAATTATACTACTCATAAATCTAATTACACTAAGAGAACCTACATTACATCAAATTGCTCATAGTAAACATGTTAGTTAGTCCCTCTCAATCTCCTATAGACATAACCCAATATACTTACTATTTTAACTGCTACACCATAAAGGGTGTTTTCAACTATATGGGTAAGAGTTCTCTCACCAATGAACAAGAATTACTCTCTCTTAAATTCTTTCTCCACTTTAAGCCGAAGCCTTTTTTCCTTCCATGGGACTGCAATGGATAGAGCCCTTCATCAATAGGCAGAGCCAAATCCTTAGAAATTGGCAAAGCCCTCTCTACAATGGGCTACAGCCTCACTTTATGAGCTGAAAGCCAAATAATCTTTTTTTTACCATTCTCTTATTTATAGTGTTAATTCGCTCAAACCTAATCTGATTAGGAGTCCCACTCAAGTTAGGAATAACACAAAAATAAGAATTCTACTTTATATAGGAAATATTCCTCTATCCTATTTGAGGAATATTTCTCACACTCAAATTAAGAAAAACTCTCTCCAAATTCTACTAGAATTTTGAGTTATAATTCTATCAGTTCTTCGTATTCTAGCTATATAAGCAAGTTCTTGTACAAGTTGTAATTCGCAAGCAAATCCTCACAAAAAATATTCTACTGGGCACATTTCTGCTATGTCCTCAATACTTCTGTTTCAATGGTTTCTGTTCTTTTTTATTCTCTTAATCTCTGCAACTGCAGCACGGCTTAATATTCCAAGGCTTAGTCCAATAGGACCAAGAATTCTTGAAGACCCAGCTGAGATTTTGTCTGAACTAGTTTCAGATGATTTAGAAACATTCTTTTACAACCAAACTCTCGATCATTTCAACTATAAACCTGAAAGTTACAGCATCTTTGAACAAAGATATGTGATCAATTCCAAATACTGGGGTGGTGCTAATGCTAGTGCACCAATTCTTGTGTATTTTGGTGCAGAAGCACCACTGGATGGTGATCTTGCTGTTATTGGGTTTCTATCAGACAATGCTATTCGATTTAATGCTCTTCTGCTATATATAGAAGTATATATAAATGATTTTTCCTGCATATTATAACCTGTTTTATTGGCATATTAATTCCTAAATTTATGATTGAAACAATCCTCTCTTCCTTTTTTCTTTTCATCAGCATAGATACTATGGGAAATCAATCCCATTTGGATCAAGAGAAGAAGCATTGAAAAATGGAAGCACTCTTGGGTATTTCAACTCTGCTCAAGCTATTGCAGACTATGCTGAAATTATCATTAATGTCAAGAAAAGCTTCCAAGCTGAAAATTCTCCGGTTATCGTCATCGGAGGATCCTATGGTGGAAGTATGTCATCGATTCTTTATCTGAATTTCTTCACAACCATTACATAGAATATATTTTAAATTCAGTCTGTTAATTTTTTTTTCACTGGTTTTCTTATAGTGCTGGCTTCCTGGTTTCGACTTAAGTACCCTCACATAGCCCTTGGAGCTTTGGCTTCATCAGCACCTGTTCTTTACTTTGATGATATTACTCCACAGGATGGATACTATTCCATTGTCACCAAGGATTTTAGAGTAATCTATCTTCATTCATGCCATTTTTTTATTTAATATTATACTTGTTTTTAAGACAGTGGCTTTGGTGTAACGATAAAGTTACTCCACTTGTGATATGAGCCACGAAAGCCCACAAGTACGGAATATTTCGTGCACTAATTCACCCTTTAGTACGTTCTTTTAACCTTTTGAAAGGGTTTTTTCAGGAAGCAAGTGAGACTTGCTTACAGACAATACAAAAGTCATGGGCAGTAATTGATGAAATTGCTTCTAAACCCAATGGCCTTTCAATCCTCAGCAAGAAATTCAAGACTTGCAAGTAATAACATTATTTATTAATACAATTTTTGTAATTCATATCCATTCTTGTGATTCATTTACTTTGTTTTGGTTTATTGTTCTAGACCCTTAAACGACTCTGATGAGCTCAAAAACTACTTGGACTCCATGTATAGTTCTGCTGCTCAGTACAATAAGCCACCCACATATCCTGTAAACATAATCTGCGGAGGCATAGATAGTAGCACAAACTCTGAGAATGATACTCTGAGCAAAATAGTTGCTGGTCTTTTTGCTTACAGAGGAAACAGATCCTGCTATATTAATGCACCCACTAATGTATCTGAAACAAGCGTGGGGTGGGGATGGCAGGTAAATCAATTACATTATCTTTATCTTCACTTTCCCACCACTTTCCACAGTAGTGGCAACCACAATAATAATAATAATAATAATAATACTCTTCTGTGACCGTGAGTGCTCCAACACAAAGAAATGATAACTTTCAGAATATCCTCCACAAACTGAAAGCTTCGACATTAAAATGAAAGCATTAGTTCCAATAAAAACAAATGATAGCATTAGTTGTTGTCAGAGTTTGAATTATTATGAGACAGACACTCGAGTGTACTAATTGAAATTGAACCTGATTATGCAAAGATTTGATTGATTTATGTGGAATTTTTGTGTAGACATGTAGCGAGATGGTGATACCTATTGGCCGTGGGAATGACACCATGTTCCCACCTGAACCATTCGATCTCCAAAGCTACATCCAAGACTGCAAGGATTTGTATGGTGTTCCACCTCGACCTAACTGGGTCACTACCTATTATGGAGGTCATGTATGTTCTTCTTTTTCTTTTCTAACTTCTTTCTTATATAAAAGATTCTGCGTTCACTTTTCATTATTTTTTAATTCATACAATAAGAGAATACACCCTTATAATTGTTCAAAGAGGAAATTCAATTTTAATACGTTAAAACTGAGCTAAAAATATCTGATTGTAAATATAAAAAAAGAAAATTAAATTGACTATTACATTTCCTTTAATTTTCTCTCTTTTTTTTTTTATTTGCAATTGCAGAGTATAAAACTTATTCTCCAGAGATTTGGCAGCAACATCATTTTCTCCAATGGATTGAAAGATCCTTATAGTAGTGGAGGGTAAACACAAAAACTGAACAGGGAAATTCATGATTTTATTATTTGCCTATGCATTTATTTATGATACATCTCTCACAATTATTATTTAACTCCATAAAGATTTTTGAAGTTGAAAATTTATTAATTTTTCTCTTCAACTTTATTTTTCAAAGGTTAATTTTAGTTTAATCCTTCTGTCAATTTAGTTTTATGTTGGACAGCAGGACTATGTTGAAATTTTAAAAAGAAAAAGAAGAGAGAAATTAAAATATTTATTTCTTTTAATTTGAAGGAACTCTTCAAATTGAGATGCAGTTGAGAATGCTTTTGTATTATTAAACATTGTTTATTATGTATATCACCTTCCTTGATTTACAATTGCAATCTATGTTTACTATAGGGTTTTGGAGAATTTATCAGACACCATTACCGCTGTTCATACTGTCAACGGTATATTCTCATATATACTTCGTGTTAAAGCATGTTCAATATATAAATAATTAGACTTGAGTTGCCCCATAAATAATTTAACTATAAAACATCAAGCCTTCATAAAAATTGTTACTAACACATAAAACTTGGCATGCAGGGTCTCACTGCTTGGACATACTTGTTGCGAACAAAACAACAGATCCAGAGTGGTTGGTCGCACAACGAGAAGTTGAGATCAAAATTATTGACGGATGGATTAATGAGTACTATGATGATCTAAAGAATCAGTAATGAAAACCACATCAAACTTGTTATATTCTGGAATAAAGATTAATGGTAGTGGAAATTGAAGTTAAAGAGTTTTGTATACATCTCAATACATTATGGCAGATAATTGCAAAGATGATATCAAGGACATATCAGTCAAAACTGATTCTCTAAGGATGAAATATATTCAGGTTGAAGGACTAGAATCTTATAAAATCAAGAAAGAAATGGCTACTTTGTTACTCTTGAACAAGAAAAGTTCGTGAAAATTGATGTGATCCACAAAGAAGAAGAAAGCAAAAACAGATATTCAAGAATACATACAAAGAAAGGAGAGAAACTGAGAACACAAATCAAAGAAAGGAATCTTTTCAACAATAGGAATTACAAGCATGCCTAGCCTTACAGAATCTCACTTATTATAGCTAATCACTCAGCCACGTGCAGAAGTAACAGATTTCCTAACTAATCATCTACCAGGTCCGCCTATACTGCAACAGAAAGCATAACAACTTCAGAATGTTTATATTCCTTTCCCCTACATTTTTTGTTGCCAAATGTATCATATCAATGCATTCCCCTCAAGAAGTTCCTTGTCCTCAAGGAACTCAAAAGAATTCAGACATGGTTCGCACATATATTCACATGCCCAGCTTCTTTGTGGACAGGAACCATATTTTCTTCCTCTGTCTTTGCCCAATTTCATCTCATTCTCCTTGGGATTCCAGCACCCTCTTTTACACGCATCAGTTAAATCTCATAAAGAACAAACATTTTCAACATTTGATCCACTCACTCCAAATTCTTCAAGCTTCAAAGACCGAACACCTGTTGCAATGGTAAGAATCTTACAGCTTATATTCTCCCCAGCTGCAATCAGTGGAAGACTTAGTTCAATGACAGACTCAAACAACAGCATACCATTATTGCCCTGCCAATCTGCTGCATCCTCGCTTATCAACAAACGCTAAGAACCCATGTTCCTCTTCTGCATTCTATCAAACACCCAGGATGCATCTCTCATACTCCCACCTTTTCCATACATTCCCATCAATTTGTTGCATATGCATCAAATGCAAATGCAAATGCAAGTTGTATTACATTTTCCAGCAATTAAATAAGAGTTACAAACCATAATATAAGGAAAGCAAGAAGATGAACATTTTCTGATTTTCACTGGTATTGATCGCAAAAGACCAACTTGCCTCCTTTCATGCACAATCCTTGTTCGCCAACGGAATTAAGTACTTTCCCATAACTATACCTCAATGGCATCCTTCCTAACAACTTATGAAATTCCCTTATGCATTCCCCTCTCCTCCTCCTATGCTCCGCTCGCCTACTACTCAACCCCACTGCTCTTACACTCTTCCCTTCCTCATCCTTCAATCTCAACTTTCCATCATCATTGTCATCATTACGAGCATCTCCCCAATCCCTAACCCTCTCTGCCCCCACCAATATAGGCCCTTTGTTTGCATGGTCAGCTACCACAAAATTCATCAGTATATCTTCACAGTTTTGCATTTGATCAACGATCTTCCTCATTTCACTCATGTTCGATCCACCCTTGCAACTATACTCAAACAGATACTGGCTTTTCAAAATCATGAACTTGGTAAGCACAATTGAGTATTTATCAGGATGCACCGTGTAAATCCACTTCCTTGCTGACAAATCAAGATCATGAGATCTAACAAAGAACCCAATCAGATTATCAGGATTTGATCTCCAAATCCGAAAAGCGAAATCAAAAGATTTAGGGTCAACCTCCACATCATCATCGCAAATCAAGACAGCTTGTGTCCCAATGGATGATCTTGGCAGGAATCGATCATTGAGGCTGCTTGAAGGTTGGCGGACAAGGGAGATGGTTGCAGGGCCAAATGAGGAGAGAGAGAGATTATGGGCCAAGTGGGCCAGTGTTTGGGAAGAAGTGGAAGGGTTTCCCCAGAGGACGAGCACAGAGGATACTAGTGCAGAGGCAGAGTATGTGGCAGCAATTGTCTGAAGGAGAGGAATGCGAGACTCAGAATAACCATTAATAAGGACAGTGATTTGATCTGGTCGGAGGTTTCGTGGGTCAGGCTCATTTGCTGGGTCACATGGATCAGAAGGTAGAGTCCGAAGGGGGAATACACCAAGAGGCAATGTTAATAATAAGCATACATACAATAAAACATTCACCATCGATGTGATTATGTGAAATTTTAATAGACTCTTCATCTCCCCACATGTGTTCATTTGTTAGCTGCAATTAATAAAATCGGACTTGTCACAAGTTTCTAAAGAAATTCATGTTAAAAAATTGCCATAGCAAAATAACAATAATAACAAGAAAAGATAAAAATGTATATACATATGTTATACCTGTATTCTTTTACAATTGTATTCTTCTCCAATGCTCCCAATTCCAATAAGCTTGATTATTTCGATTCAACAAGATTTTGTCTGATTCCAATGGTATTACTCAGATCTGAAAATTTATTGGTATCAATAGCAGCAAATATTGGTTCAATAAAATGGACTTCAAGCCTGAATGTGCTGATTGAAAACACTGGTAAGCATATATATGAATATTATGATGCTAGTGCTGAAGAAATGGATTCTTTTTAATTCTCATGTTTCTTGCACAAGCAAAGAAATACCATTTCTAATGGGCAAAAAGATGAATATATTTTCTATTCACAGACACCAAGCTACCGAGACTCGTATTCAAAAGACTTCAAACCTCCCTGCCTTCTCACTCCATTCTTTTCTGTGGCTCCCAAATTCAACACGTTGCTTTGATCACCATCTCATTGATCAGTGCATTTCTGACAAGCTAGTCCAACTCTTACTTTAAAATCTTCAAGAATGCAGATGCTTGAAGAAAATAGTCTTCCTTCCTTGGTTCTTTTACTTTCTCACTCCCCTCCTTCTACACCAGTAAAAAAAAAAAAAAAAAAGAAAGAAAAAAATTCCATTCACCTTGACAATGTTCAAAACCAGAATGATTCAACACTCAAATACCCAACTAGGCTTTAAGTCAGTGCAACTCAGAATGGCTCAGTGGAGACATAGCTCCAGATTACATAAACCAACTCTCAATACCTAGAGTTCCAGTTGAAATTGCACCAATATAGTGTAGGGGACATTTTGTGAGAACATACTTGAGAGAAAGTAATCACCTATTAATAAGCAAAACCAATTTGTGGACATGTTAGTCCAAGCTCATATGCACAAAGAGCAAGATCAAATGTCTAACTCCAAAGATCACATGTCAGCTCAATCAAACAATTAATCGGATAATAATGTTTAAAGGAATTTCCAATCAAGAACAACCATTTAGTTTACACAACTCAGATTATACATACAAATTCAACAATTATTACAAGAGAAAGAGCAGTTACAATGCAGTGAAATTAAGGGCAAAAGCTAAGCTACCGAGCTAGAGTAATTTATTCTAGAAGATTAGTTTGTTAGACAAAATGCAGCTTACTATTCAAGTATTTGTGTAGTTAGTTTCTTTTCCCGCCTTCTTCAGTAGCTTGTATATAAGTGACACTTAAGCTGTTCAGCTAATTAGAAAAATAATACAATTTGTCAATTCCAAATCCTGTTATGGTATCAGAGCACATTTCAGTAACCATTTTTTTTTTTCTTTATCTGAGATCTGTTTCTCGATCAGTTTCTTTTCTTCTTCTTTTCAAATTGATTCTTGTTTTTCAATCAAAGTTTGCATCGATCTATTGTTCAATCAGTAGTCATGGCAAACGAATCTTCTAATCCACGATCTGCAAATTCAATTCCTGATCATCACATCAATCTGGCAAACCCTTATTTCTTGCATCCCAATGAGAATCCAGCACTGGTGCTTGTTTCTCCAATTTTATCAGGATCTAACTATCGTTCTTGGGCAAGAGCAATGACAATGGCATTGCAATCTAAAAATAAGATGAAATTTGTTGATGGAACCCTCAAAATGCCAGCTCCCACAGATCCATTGTTTTCTGCTTGGGAGAGATGTAATACCATGGTGGTTTCTTCGATTACACACTCATTGTCTCAACAGAGTGTCTTATGGATAGATATTGCAGCAGATATATGGAAGGATCTCAGGGATTGTTTCTCTCAAGGTGATGTGTTTAGAATTTCTGACTTACGAGAAGAATTATATAGCATCAAGCAAGGTGATCTTTCTGTCACGGATTATTTTACTCATTTGAAGATTCTGTGGGATGAGTTAGAGAATTTTAGACCCATTCCTCAATGTACTTGTGCTGTTCAATGTAGATGTGAGGCTCCTATTACTGTGAAAACATATAGGCAGAATGATTATGTTATCAGATTCTTAAAGGGCTTAAATGATCGGTTTAGTCATGTTAGATCACAGATCATGTTAATGGAATCCTTGCCTCCAATAAATAAGGTTTTTTCCTTAGTTGTCCAGCAAGAAAGGCAAATGAATGCTGGAATTCTTACTGAACCAACTATACTTGTTAGCAAGTCAAATCAATTTGGTTTTCAGAAATTTGCGCATGGCAAGGGTGCTGATGTTGATACCAGAAAGTTGGCAATCAAAATAACACCAAGGTTTGTACATATTGTGGAAGACCTAGGCACACCGAAGACACATGTTATAGGAAGCATGGCTTCCCACCTGGATATAAATTCAAGAATTCTGATGTCAAGAATGGTGTCAAGATCAATAATGTTTCAACTGATACTGATGAGAGGGCTATTGAATCTGATGTACCACAAAGAGATCATGAGCTTTCAGGGTATAATTTTACACCAGAACAGTATCACAAATTGCTAGCTTTACTTCAACAGTCTAGTTCTTCTGCAGATTCTCATTTGGTCAACCAAGTAGGCATCAGTCCAGTCAATAACCTAGATTCCTTACCTTCTATCCTCCAATCTACTTCAGGTAATGCTTTTATTCTGTCTAGTTCTGCCAAATCTGATATGTGGCTTTTGGACAAAGGGGCAACAGATCACATTACATTTTCACTTACATATTTTACTACCTATAAAAGAATTAAGCCAATTTCTGTTAATCTTCCCAATGGTAATAAGGTCATAGCTTTTTTTTTCTGGCACAATTCATTTTTCTCCTTCCTTCATACTCTCAGATGTCCTTTTCGTTCCTCAATTTCAGTTTAATCTCATTTCTGTATCTAAACTTACTTCCTCTCTTTCTTGTTGTTTACTTTTTCATCATAATCAGTGTCTCATACAGGACCTAAGTACCTTGAAGAAGATTGGTACAGCAAGAGCTACAGATGGTCTATATGCATTGGTAGAACCTGCTATGCCTTCATCAGTCTTATAACCTCCACCAGCACATCTAGCTTCTGTTTCTTCAGCAAATTCTTCTTCACCAAACCATCCTGGCTTCAATTTGTGGCATTTTAGATTAGGACATCCTTCTATAAGTAGATTTAATGCAATAAAGTCCAAGTATCCTGATGTTACATCATTGTCTCATGAAGTATGTGATATCTGCCACTTTTCTAAGCAGAAAAAATTACCCTTTCCTATTAGCAATACTAAATCAAATAGTCTTTGAGCTTGTACATGTTGACATTTGGGGACCATTTTCTATGACTGCCATTCATGGTCACAAATATTTCCTCATTGTTGTAGATGATTTCTCCAGAAATACATGCCTTTTCCTAATGAAACAAAAATCTGAGGCATCTTCTTTACTTCAATCCTTTATTACTCTAGTAGAAACTCAGTTTTCCACAAAAATCAAAATCATTCAAAGTGACAATGGATTAGAATTTGCTATGCCACATTTTTATTCTTCCAAAGGTATTGAGCATCAGACTACATGTGTTGAAACACCACAACAGAATGCTGTAGTGGAAAGAAAACATCAGCATATCCTCAATATTGCAAGAGCACTTTTATTTCAAGCAAATTTACCCAAAATCTTTTGGTCTTATGCTGTTGTCCACTCAGTTTATCTCATTAACAGATTACCTACCGCATTACTTGAAAATAGATAACCATATGAAATATTTTACAACACTCTCCCTGATCTTCATGATTTAAAAGTCTTTGGAGCTTTGTGTTTTGCTTCTACTTTGACTGTTCACAGGTCTAAATTTGACCCTAGAGCAAGGAAATGTATTTTTCTTGGATATAAATCTGGTACTAAAGGATATATTCTCTTTGATCTTTCTACCAGAGAAATCTTCATTTCCAGACATGTTATTTTTTATGAGTCTGTTTTTCCCTATAAGTCTCAAACTTTTCCTCCTTCTACATTTTCAGTTCCTATTCCCTTAGATACTACAATTTGTGATTATGATTTTCTCTTTTCGTCATCTCATCTCTCATCCTCCTCATCACCTTCACAGTCCATTTCTCACACCACCACAAATGACACACCTATTTCCAGGCATTCTGCTAGGACTAGAAGGCCACCATCCTATTTGCAGGATTACCATTTCAATTTAACATCTGCAGCTCCAACTACTACAGGTCCAAGTATTCTTTATCCCATTTCTCAAGTCCTTTCATATGATTCTTTATCTCCAAATTATAGACATTTTGTTTTATCTACTTCCACTATAGTCAAACCTAAGTCATATTCTCAGGCTGTTAAGCATGATTGTTGGAGAAAAGCTATGCATGCTGAGATAGCTGCTTGGGAGCAAAATAAGACTTGGGAGCTTTTTGATCTGCCAAATGGAAAGGTGCCTATTGGTTGTAAGTGGGTTTACAAGGTGAAACTTAAGGCAGATGGGTCTATAGAGAGACACAAAGCCAGACTTGTGGCTAAAGGCTATACACAAACAGAAGGTATAGATTATTTTGATACTTTTTCTCCAGTGGCTAAAATGACTACTGTAAGAGTACTATTGCCTCTTGCTGCTGCCAATCAATGGTTTCTTAATCCCATTGCAACTGTGGAATGAAAAATCAACAAATTTCAGGACAATCAAATTGATATATGTATCTGACAATATTAAGCAATTACCTGCAAAAAACGAATAACTTTTCTCCAAGACAATCTATAGATTAGATATGTCAAACTAAGAAATGAATCCTAAGTTACATTATAAATTAGATAGCCCATAACAATAAAATGATTTTTATTCAATAAACTCAGTCATTCACATTTAGTATATGATGTTAATCCAAACAAATCCAACTACAACCAAGCTCTGGAGATAATCTGTATTTTGATATGAGAACCCACATCAAAGAATCAATAAAAGACAATAACCAAATGATCAAGCATCAAAATCAAACAATTTTGTAGCTATATTAATTCTTCCTGTATTCGCAGAACAATTGACAATAGCAGTTCAAGAATTTATCCCTGTCCTTAGAAATTACCTAATAGAGAGAAACGGTTTAGTTAGAGAGCTTGCAATCGAATATTCTACCGAAATAGAATCTCCTTTCAGCGGCTTACGAAACCCAATAAAAATAAGTGAATCCAGTGAAGATTTAGCTCAAATCTACGATGGTAATCTCTGGTTTGAAGACGTTCAACTCGACCTCATTCAGCAAAGCTAAATCCTCCAGAATGTCATTCAGCTTGAATCTTTTGTGGGTCTCAAAGACAAAGGATCTAAAGAATAAGAAGATAGCGACCGTTTTGGGCTTAGGGTGATGGAAATGGAGACTTGAAAAGTGGGGACGAACGGTCTTCCAAACGCAGCGTTCTTCCTTTTTTTTTTTTTAAATAAAAAAATATTTATTTTATTAATAATTATCTTTAAATAAATTGATAAAATCAGAATATTATCCACAACAACTCAATTTTATTAATTATTTTTTAATATTAATTGTGTTATTTTAATTATTATATTTTAATTTATTTTTATAAAATTATTTATTTTTTATCATTTTTATTTACTAGTAGTCAATCAAATTAAAATTCTATAAAATCTCTGAAACTGTTAGGTGTTTTATCTTATGTGGTTTTAAATAATTAAAAAATTATATTTTATTAGATTAAATTAAAATTTATTCTTTTTTTTTCAATTTTTTGAATCTAAAAATGGAGATTAGTAATGGAACTTTTCGATTTTTTAATCTGACCTAGCAAGATATAAATTTTTTATAATTTAAAATTACGTAAAATATATCATATAATAGCTTTATCATAGAATAAAAAATAAAAAATTAATAATTTTATTAAAATAAATTAAAATATAATAATTAAATTAAAATAAATAATAGAGTGATTAGTAGAGAAATTTATCCTATATTCTAATTTAATAATTAAAAATAAAATAATAATAATAATAAATATCATTTGCATTTAATAAATTTAGCCTTGTTTTCATTATTTTTTATTTTGATTTTTTTTCTTGAGTTAAAAGTTAACATATTTTTTCAATATTTTCCTTTCTTAATTACCACTTTTGTGAAAAGAATTTTTTCCTTTTTTTAAAAGAAAATTTACCATTTTCGTGTTCATTTCTAAATAATTTTATTTTTATTATTAAATTAAAACTTAATTAAAGCCGCACCGTTTACTAATCTTGTTCTTCAAATCTCGTAGGCCTCCCTAACGCAATGAATGTTGTCACCGCGATGAGTGCTGCCCGCCAACCTTTGCCCTCTTTGTTAGAACTTTGATCCTTCCTTCTAGCCCATGAAGCCCAAGTTCTCCAAACAAATCCATCTATTACCGTCTTTCCGCTGTGGTTAATATGATTATAATCAAGAGTAATTCTTACATATATTAAGTGTAAACACTTAATTAATTAATAATTATTTTTTTATTAAAATTATAATAAATTTTATTTAAAAATATATATAAATAATTTTTTATTGATTAGATATTTATACAATTTTCTATGGCTCCCAAGCCGCTTAGCTCTCACCCCTCTAATTTTGTATTAAAAAATATGATTAAATTATATTTAAAATATAAATTGTCATATAATATGCGAAAGTTTATTTATTAAAATTATAAAACCAATTAGTAAATATAAATCACAATTAAATATTATTTATTATCTCATATTAATTTATTTAATAAATATTTTTATATTTATCAATCATTCACAATTAAAAATAAAAATATTTAATTTTATTTAATTTTATATTATTTTAAAATATGTTTTATTAATTTTTTATAAATTAGTGAATAAAATAAATTGAATTAATAACTTGATAAATTTATTATTAGTTTTCAATTGTAATAATTTAGAATGAAAATAATTTTACAGAATATATTTATGCATAAATATAACATATTTTTTTAATTCTATTTGCTCCTTCAAATATTACAGTGAAGCTTCTGTTCAATGCCAATTACGTGATGATTATAATCATGCAGCAAAAACCTGTCCAAGGCAATCTTCAGCATCCACCATAGCCAGTGCTCTTCTCCATGCCGGTATCCACTTGCAAGAACCTTTCCTCTCAACTATATGGCACACAGATATGGGTACAAACCATCATATGACAAACACATCTAGCAATTTCAATTTTGTCTTTGTATAATAATAATAACAATATTGTTCAAGTTGATAATGATAGTCATGAAAAATTTTTTGTTAAATTTGATTTACTATTTTTTTTAAATAAAAAATTAGAGGAATGGAAATTTTAACTTGATCTATCGGGTAAGTTATATATCTTTGGTCATCAGGCTAAATCATATTAAATCACGGGCAAAACTAGCAAAATTGAGTCGGTTGAGTAAAAAAATAAAAATTATTTTGCTTTATTTAGAAAAAAAGAAAATATTATATATAATAAATAAAATATCTACTAAAAAAATATATAATAATGTATGTAAATATGTAATAATAATTGAGTAAGAAAATAACTACAATGTTAAGCTTGATTCTAATGATTTTTCTGTGAAGGAGCTAGAATCGCATTCAAGCAACTCTCCATCATTGTAATATTAAAATACTTAAAAAAATGAAATTGATATATCACTATTTTTCACAACTTTAATATAAAAATAAAATAGATATGAGGATCTCTCTATTTTTAAAATTTATCAAGAGATCTTAATTTATTAGCAATTTTTATTAGGAAAATATATAATTTGGTCTTAAGTTTTTTTCTATATTACATTTTAGTTTTTAAATTTGAAAAAATTAATTATTTAGTTTTTAAGTTTTACACTATATTATACTTTAATCCTTAAATTTTTATAAATTAATTATTTAATCCCTGAAATTTGCACTATATCATATTTTAGTCTATATAATTTTAATATATATGAAATTTGCACTATATCATATTTTAGTCTATATAATTTTAATATATAGAATAATTTAGTCCTTTTATCAGTGGACGAAATTATTATAAACATTATTAAATTATTCTATATATTAAAATTAAAGGGATTAAATAATTTGTTTCTTAAAATTTATAGACTAAAGTATAATATTATACAAAATTAGAGACTAAATAATTAATTTTTCAAAATTTAAAGACTAAAATATAATGTAAGAAAAATCTATGGACCAAATTGTAAAATTTCCTTTTTAATGAGGTCAATATTTTTCTTTAAAGAGTAAACTGTAGCTCATATAATGAAAGTAAATTAATGGAGATGGAATTAAAATAAATCATAGTTTTTTTTAGCAAATTATGACTCTATTTATTTCATAAAAAATAACTTATATATAAAAAATATTTTTCACGTAAAATATTTTTTAAAATAATATTTTCTATTATTTAGTTACAATGTTAAACTAATGATATATATATATATATAAATAAAAGTGTTTTCACATTTTAATAAAATAATCAAAATATAAAAAATAAAAAGTAACTCTCTTTTAAAAAGAAAAAATCATTTTTCTTAACAATTACCCTTTATTTTTCTAAGTGTTTCAAATATTAAAAAATCTAAAAATATTTTTTAAAAATATTTTTTAAAAAAATAAATAGAATAATTTAGTCTTCACAAATGACAATAGTTTTAAAATGGAAAAAAACAAAATAGATAAAATCATTAGGCCTCCATTAACTGAAATGAGTGCGCAATTGTTTCATTTCATAAATAAATTAATACTAAACAAATGTTGGCAGATTAATTAACCATGATTATAAGATGGAAAAAAAAAACCAACCATTGATGTGCTAGCCATTAAAGTTACATCTTAATTAATCCATAAAAAGGAGAAAAATTTTGCATTAAAAAGAGTGGCATTAGTGTGGTGCATTCCTAACTAAACCGACTAAAAGAAATCAATTCACATTAAAATCTAGATTAAATCGTACTGATAATTAAAGAATAATTGAATCAGATTAAATCGATCAATATCAGTTCAATTTAAAGAGAATCAAATTTATTTAAGAATCAATATCATCAACAAATATCATGCCATTCAGGAGGTAAAAAGGGTTGAGAACAATTTATGAGGCAGACCTTGACAAAATATACATAAATTCTCTCTAGATATATTAGTTGGTTCGGATTTTTTTATTGTTTATCTTAAAATTGAATTAATCAAGAATTAAAATTATTTAAAATTTCAAATAAAATTAAACCACACACTTAGGTAAAAAATCAAATTAGTTTAATTAAATTAATTTAATTCAATTTAATTTTTCGATTTAAATCGAAAATTATATATGTTGAGGCAGTAGGTGTAGAATAGGTTTTGAGGCGTGATAAATCACAATCTTTAAGGTATTAATTGCTCACACTAGATTGCTGCAGGGTTACAGCAATATAACTCCAGGATGCAACAAAGTATGAAATCTGCAGACAGCAGCTCCTGAAGATTTCCCTTAATAACTCTTTTTACGAACTGAATTTAGAAAGACTAGAAGAAAAGAAGAAGAGGTAGAAGTAATATATTTATGGATTAAAAAACTCATCAATATTTATAAAGAATGAAAAGTCATGATACCTTTTCTAAATAGATACATCTTTTTATCTCTAATAGATACAACTGTTTGTGTAATAGACATGTCTGTTTATTAAAAGACACCCAAATAGTTGTGATTGTTTGTATAGATATATCTGTTTATTAACAGACACCTATATAAATAGTTATGACTTTTTATATAGAATAGACATGTCTGTTTATTAACAGACACCTATATAAATAGTTGTAACTGTTTGTATAGAATTGACATGTCTGTTTATTAACAGACATATCTACTTGTTAATAAATACATATGTTCGTAATTTATTTACGAAAATTACAATGAGATAATTATTTTATTTCACACATATACGTGCCAAGTGCCATAATAGAATAATATATATTTATTTATATATATATATAATTCTATACACATTTCACTCTTGTCATTTCTTCACTTTCTTATATTTTAACAATATAGGAATTATTTCTCTCTATACTATCTAACTTACAAGCTATTTATAACAATCTCCCACTTAGCTTGTATTGTTAGATCCTATTGTTTCATGCATAATGAAAAGTATCTTTCGATTTAAATTTTTCTTTAGTGTAAGTATTTCAAAGTTCTAAATAAATTATGGTGGCCTTAGCTTAAACCTATATTCATATTAAATAGAACCGGAAATACTACATACACGAAGATGGCCTTGTGCTACCTCCTATTTTCATGAACATTTATAAAAGTTATTCTCACTTTTGTTGAGGCGGCACCACTTTCTATGTTCATATAAGTGAAATTTCTTTTGTATTAATATTAAACTTTATTAAGAATATAAATACTCATCATCATTCTATTAACTTAGTACACTAAGTACTTAATTACAACATTTACTAATGACTTGTTGTTACCCTTTAAACTTTATTTAGTAATAATATTATAAAGTAGGGTTCCTGTAACAGCCCGATCCTTCTCCAGTTAGTATTGTCCGCTTTGGCCCATGGGCCTCACGGATTTGTCCCTTGGGAGGTTTCATTCCCAAAAGCGCGCTGACCAGGTGAGGAAGGCTCCCACATATATGGCCCAAATCTTTTCTTCCCGTTTCCGATGTGGGACACGAAGTTTCCACCCCAGTGCGTAGCTGGTTGAACAAGCACGTCCCAACCCCATCCTTAGGTCGTGACAAGCCCACCAACTTCCGCTTGGTGCGTCCTCGCACCACACACCGTACTAGAGGGAGTCCAGCTCTGATACCAAATTGTAACAGCCCGATCCTTCTCCAGTTAGTATTGTTCGCTTTGGCCCATGGGCCTCACGGATTTGTCCCTTGGGAGGTTTCATTCCCAAAAGCGCCGACTGTGTGAGGAAGGCTCCCACATATATGGCCCAAATCTTTTCTTCCCGTTTCCGATGTGGGACACGAAGTTTCCACCCCAGTGCGTAGCTGGTTGAACAAGCACGTCCCAACCCCATCCCTGGGTCGTGACAAGCCAAATGTAACGGCCCAGCCCACTAGTGATATTGTCCGCTCTGGGCCGAAGCCCTCACGGTTTTAAAACGCGTCAATAGGGGTTAGGAACCTCCATCTTATGAACCCAGCATCTCTCCCGTGTTTTGTCGATGTGGGATTTGCCTAGGGTGTTACAATCCACCCCCCTTATGGGACTCAGCGTCCTCGCTGAGGTTTGCCCCACCATCGTTCAAGGTTGCACGCGGAGCGGCTCTGATACCACAAATGTAACGGCCCGACCCACTAGTGATATTGTCCGCTCTGGGCCGAAGCCCTCACGGTTTTAAAACGCGTCAATAGGGGTTAGGAACCTCCATCTTATGAACCCAGCATCTCTCCCGTGTTTTGTCGATGTGGGATTTGCCTAGGGTGTTACAGTTCCCATCAGTAGTAAATTTAATGGAATATTCTAAATCCTAATCAGCACATGTACTTATGATCATAACTCTCGAGAGCCCTTTTATTAAAGAATTTACTAGATTACTATAGGATTTAACATAAACATGATAATAACACCATTAGAGACTAATTGTCTTACATTTTCATGTCTTAAGCTTATATGTATATACTTTCAATTATATATTTTACTATAAGCTTTAACTATCATGATTTGACTATCACAATATAAAGATATAGATAGCACAGGTTGTGGCCACAACTTAATATCCGGTAACAAGTTTCTCAGCTATTCTACTTCTTTACCAACATTCCCCAAAGTTATAAATTCGGATTCTACCGTAGAATGAGTTATACAAGTTTGTTTCTTTGATGCCCAAGAAACAGAACCTCCACCTAAAGTGGACACCCAACCAAAGGCTGACTTATTATCCTTAGTACTACTTATCCAATTGGCATTTATATAACCCTAGTATCTCCACCATATTTGTTTTACTAGTCAACCATATAATCACATGTTTATAACATGAACTACATAAATAATTCACAGTCTAGATATGTACCTTATTTGTAGAAATAAATTGCTCCATATATAACTTGGTTAAAATGAGAGCCTCCAAAAATAAAGAATAAGGCCAAACTTGCACACACACAAATGCACACTAATTTGTCCTCTTGTTACTCCTTACAAATGACTTGTAAGACTCTTATATTTACTACTCAAAATGTACCAACCTTTTGGCAAATAAATTCATCTTCATACATGTAACTATTAAGAAGAATTGTATCTTTTCATTTAGTTACATCTTTTGGCCAAGGTACACAACTCTTTGCATGGATACAACTGTTTATATGGTTTTAGCACAATTGAAAATTTATAGCAAAACAATCTATAGTTTATAATTTCTTTTTTTAAATATCCAAAAAACCTTAAAATTTCTTTCCAATATTCCACAATAGGATTATTAGTATATTTTGACAATTTACATACTGCAAAAGCAATATCAAGAATAGTGCAACGCATAGCATACATTAAGCTATCAATAGTACTAGCACACTCAATTTGAGCAATTATTCTACCAAAATTTCTAGTCAATTTAAGATAAATATCACATGGAGTATTTGCTTCCCTCAATATAATGAAATTGACAAAGAGTAAAACTCCCACTATGTTACAACTAAGTAGTTTAGGTAGATCATTCAAGGATAATAATCAAAATATAAATCTAAACAGTAATTTTAAAATTCTCCCAAGAATAAATTAAAGAATAATAATATTGATTGTAGGTAAAAAATAAAGAGAAGAGACAAAAAATAAAAGTTAATAGATTTTTTTTTTCAAACTGCTATTTATAAAGTATTTACATCTCTTCGAACATATATAACAGTTTACTTTGTATCTATTAGAATAATTACATCTGTTCACTTACACCTTTTAGAATAGATACAACAGTTCACTTTGTATCTATTAGAATAATTACATCTGTTCACTTACACCTTTTAGAATAGATATAACAGTTCACTTCGTATCTCTTATAACAATTACATCTATTCTCTTATACATTTTACAACAGATACAACCATTCACTTTGTATCTCTTAGAACAATTACATCTGTTCACTTATACCTTTTACAATAGATACAACCGTTCACTTTGTATCTCTTTGAATAATTACATCTATTCACTTATATCTTTTACAACAGATACAACTGTTCACTTTGTATCTCTTAGAGCAATTACATCTGTTTACTTATACTTCTTAGAACATATACAACCGTTCACTCATACCTTTTAGAACAGATATGTAACACCCCTGATTTTTATATATTATTATTGGGCTTCGTGTAGGTATCCTCAATTCGCGGAAATTCGACAGTTGTCCGGATCTGTGAATTTTCGGCCAGACAGACCAGCTACCGAAAAAGTCTCCGAATTAGATCGAGGTTTTGGCTACCCTACCATTGTCAGGCATCCCGAGCGCGTTCCCGAAGTCGGAATCGGCAAAGGTAAACCCGAACCTTGCTTTTTCGTAATTTTCTAGTGCTTAAATAGGATTAAAAATCCATAAAATATTCGTGGTAGCTTAGAAAATTACGATTCTTTTTGCAATAGCTTAGTAATATTTCTAAGGACCGCAAGCGAGTTTTATAATTTTTAGAGCTTATTTGAGCAGTTTTTGCAAAAATGATCAATTATAAGGACTAAATTGAAATTTTACATATTGTGATGAATGATTGATTTGATGGGCCCACGAGGGGCTGTGTGATGTGATTGAGTTGTGGATATATGGATTGTGGATATAGAAGTGTGTTTTGAGCCCTTTTGCAGGTTGGGTAGGTCCTAGGTATAGGGAAGATTCTGCCGGATTTTGACGCGACTTAAGACGTATTGGTCTTTTTCTTTGTTTGTATTGAGTCAGATTTATTAAATGATTGTAATAAAATTGTCAGGTGAGCCGGGACAGCCTTCTTCCTCCGCCCAGCCGCCACAGTGATTGTCGTCAAGTCTGTGAGTAGAATATTAATTTTAATTGTAATTTCGATATTATTATATGTTCAAGCATGCCCATGCATCACTTATATGCATATATTTATGTAGTTAAACTCTAGGCACGATTTATGTTGCATTCATAATCGTTGATGTGCCATGGATGTTGTTGTGGTAATTTGGAGCGGTGCGTGCGTTGGCGTGCGTGATGTGGTGTGTACTATGGATAGACGGGGTAGTCACGGCTTGAGTAATTCGGGACCCGATCCTTCGAGGGGTAGTCACGGCTTGAGTAATTCATTTGGGACCTCGATTAGGTTCTTAAGTGGAAGACCGAGCGTGAGTAATTCGCTGGCACCAGGTTGGATTTAAGAGAGCTGTATAGGGGATCAGCTCCCATATGTTATGATTGATACTACAGGGTGTGTGAGTGCTCCAAATTACCTTTCTGATGCTATGATGTGAATTTATTGCTGATGTTGCACTTCATTCCACAATATGCATTCGTTTTCGATCGTTATAGAGATTATGGTTAAAATTTATATTTTACTCTCTGATTCGAAAGGTCACTCTGTTCAATATTTTTCTCAAAGCTACAGGAGGATTTTATTGTGGTTAACACGCTTTTCTCCTTCGCAGTTGTTTATCAATAGTTGTGTAATTTTATTTACTCTTAGAATTTCCGCATGTGTTAGAAATATTTAAATGATTCGGGTCTGTAATATAAATTGTCATGTGGACCTGTAAAATTATATGCATGTTTGATGGATTGGATGAGGGAGCTGAGCTTCCATTTATTTTTATGCCGATATGAGTATGTGGAGGGTGAGCTGAGCTCCCCAATTGATGATATATTTTGTTTACAGGTCGGGTGAGTCAAAAACTCCCCGTTGAAAGGTCCACTTTATGGCCGTATTCTGTACGGTTGGATTCATGAAATTGGTCCCAAATGGGACTTATAGTTGGGTTAATGAGCAGTTAGGCTTACTACGGGTCTCGGGGCTTTAGGTGGCTGTGTCCTAGTCTTGGGTCCGGCCCATAGGTTGGGGCGTGTCAAATATGTGATCAGAGCTTAGGCTTCAGATGCATAGGGAAAAATTATCTAAGTGTTGGGAAGAGTCTACTAGGAGTCACATGCGGAGTATAGGATTTTGTTTCGTCTTTTCCTGTAATTCTTTGTTTCTAGATTCTACGTTATACCTCGGGAAATATAAGATTACCTCAGTTAGTGTCTTGATTTTCGTGGAGTACACAGAAATGTGAAATAGAGTTAGTAGACATGTGAGGTCTATCATGAGGATACGTACTCCAAGAAATGTTATATTTTTGTCAGTATGGGTTTAAATGGTGTGCCCATTTCGTGTAAGGCACGAGTACATAAAAGTGAGTCTTAAAAGTACAGTTGCCCTGGATAAGGATGAGGATACCACTCTTGGTAGTCATCGAGATGACCCGGTCATAATAAGTTTGTGATAATAGAAGATTCGGAGAGATAAGAAATTAGGAGACCTGATCGGGTCGTATCGTAGTAACTATACAATGTTCTCGATGTCTGCTCTGTAAGCTGCAGATTATAGTACCGACATGAGATTATTGTGTAGAGCTGCGTACTTCCTTGTAGTGCTTATGATGAGGATGTTTGCAGGCAGTCTCTGTTTTGGTACAGTTATGCCAGAACAGAGTTCTATATTTGCAGAGGAGTTGGGAACTCCTGGTTAAGAGTCTAGAGTTAGAATATTGAAAGGTCACAGTTGGGTGATAACTAGAGTCAGTGACTCAGTTACCCCAGCATGAGCTAGAGTTACATCAAGAGTTGCCATCAGACCAGAGGTTTCGGACTAGTTGCAAAGTAAAGGTGACACTTATAGAGTGAGAATAGTATCCCTTGTGTGTATCAGTATGGAATAAAGTACAACTCTACTACCTAGAGAAGGTCGAAACTATGAATTGATGATTCACAGAGCTATAATATGATAGGAGAGTCATTAATTTGACATGGTTTTGGGCAAGGTGGTAAATGTAGTATCTTTGTTGCAGCAAGTTAGGGTATAGTCCTATCTTTTTAGAAGGGATCGAAAGTTATTACTAATAATAGTGACCAACAAAATAGTGCCCAAGATAGGACTGTAGAGTGTGGTAGAGAATAGTTGGCTCGGGTATCCTGCAGAGGATGCAAGTTCTATTATAGGAATCATATATAATCAGATCACGATGGATGTAAATCCTTTGAATTGGATGACGGGTTTGGGTGCCCGGAACCTTAAGTTTTAGCTAATTGAGTAAACATGGATAATAATAATAATGAGTAAATGTTAGAAGGTGTGCGATGGTATTGCGGACTACCTAAATAGGTAGAGAAAGAGAAGTTAGTAAGCAGTAAGTTGAATAAAAGCCAGTCTAAGGGATCAAATAGGTATGATGAGAGGAAAAGAATGATAGATAATGACACATAGGTTTTAGGTTAGACTTTTGAGATAGTGAGAAGGTAGTTAGAGGTTCGTTATGAATGTCAGGCAAACATTTTTAGTGTGATCAACAGAATCACTTTGTAGTGAAGCAATAACGACAGGACAATAGTAGGGGTAGAACGAAAAGTGACAAGTCTGGATGGTTATAAATCACTAAAAAGTTCAAGGATCAAATTAATGACCCTAGATAATGGTGGAATTAGTGTTGGAAGAATTTATTAGTGAGAGAAATCTTTCAGGAATCAACAAAAGTTAAGGGCACAATAAAAACAATGATAGATATGAATCATAGGTCGAGTATAAGTAAAGTTAATAAATTATAAAATATTATGTCAAGAAGGAAAATGGTACGGTAAAGGGTTCATGCAGATGATACCTTATAGGTAGAGCATAATTGTGCTAGGAGATGATGAAATTTGGAGAGAAAGACCAAGAAACTTAGGTGAAACGTTATAATATGACAATCGAGTGTAGTTGAATATAAGAGGATATTTTCTTTCTTTTCAAGTTTAGCTTGTGCTTTTGGTTCTAGAAGGTTATATAAGGAACAGAAATTGAGTCAAGGAGACCTAGTTATTGAGAGTTTGGTAGGCACAAATTCATACATAATTTCCTGATATGAGAATGACAGTAAGTGCATACCTAGTATTAAGTATGAAAGGACAAACAGAGTAATGACAGGAGTCAAAAGGAGTTAGCTACCAAGGCTTGCCACCGTTTTAAACTATGAGCTAGAGGAAGTACTATTTATGGATGAGTTTCAATAGATGAAATTGTTCTTTGGTGGATAATTTGAGGTTGAAGTTTAGAAAGCTATATGTAGTATATGTGATTATATTAAGGAGAATGAACACGTGAAGTATCTTGTTTGGAATTAAGGCATGACACATATTTCCTACAGCCGTGTTAGTTCAGATGGAACTTATAGTTTATGGGGCTCATATTCATCCAGGATAATCAATTTCCTACTAAGGCTGGTAGGGAATGATAATGTTACGATAGTTAAGTTGGAAAAAGGAGGTACAAAAAAATTCTCTATGAGTAATTATAAGTGTTACATAAGGTGAAGAATGTCTTTGGTAGGAGTAAATCATAGGGTTAGAATTCTCAAGTAATGAAACTAGTAATCAAGATAAGACTAAGAAATAAAAAGAAAGTTAAAGTTGATGATGGGATAGACATCTTTGAAGGAAAAGGTGTAAGGATGAGATAGGACTAAAATTAAGGAATAAGTACAATGAGTTGAAAAGATACCAACAATACCAAAAATAGGAAAAGGGAAGTGGATAAGATCCAAAGGACGGGAAGAGAGCTCGATAGAGTCGATTATAATGATGAGGATAAGGAGTGTCTAACCATCGCCTCGTGTTAACACTACCTATGAGCGGTGAAGGATACACCATGTCTTGTGGACGCCTTGAGTTGGCCTAGGGTGTGTTTTGATGCGGAATGGAAAAGTAGTGGCTTATGCTTCAAGGCGGTGAAGAGGCATGAGCGTAACTATCCCACCCATGATTTGGAAATAGCGGTGTAGTCTTTGCACTAAAAATGGAGACACTACTGTATGGTGAAGTGTGCGGGATATACACCGACTATAAGAGTTTGAAGTACATCTTCCAACAGAGGGATTTAAACTTGAGACAGAGGAGATGGATAGAGCTTCTGGAAGACTATGATTGCACCATCCAGTACCACCCTGGGAAGGCTAATGTAGTAGCAGATGCTTTAAGCGTAAAAATCTTCAGCGGTTTGGCGCACATTTCAGCAGAGAAGAGACCGTTGATTCAGAAAGTACATGAGATGATGGATAAAGGATTAATCCTAGATCTTTCAGATGAGGGGGTCTGTTTGGCTCATTTTTCAGTGAGGCCAGACTTGCGAGATAGAGTTAGAGTTTCCCAACACAGAGACCAACAATTAATGAAGATCATAGAAAGAGTACAGCAGGGTGAATGTGGTGAGTTTGGATTTGCCAATGATGGCGCCCTAGTGCAAGGTTCTAGGATATGTGTGCCCAATGTGGACAACCTCAGGAATGAAATCATGCGAGAGGCACACTATACACTGTACAGTGTCCACCCAGGTTCCACCAAGATGTACCATGATGTGAGAGATAGCTATTGGTGGAATGGCATGAAGAGAGGCATAGCAGACTTTGTGTCCAAGTGCTTGACTTGTCAGAAGGTGAAGTTTGAACACCAGAGACCGTCAGGGAAGTTGCAAGAGCTCCCTATCCCAGAATGGAAGTGGGAAATGATTTCTATGGATTTTGTGACTGGGTTGCCTCGTACCACGCGAGGATATGATTCGATATGGGTAATTGTAGACCGCCTAACCAAATCAGCTCACTTCTTGCCTGTGAAGACTACATATTCAGGCACAAGACGCCCGCTCTACATTCGAGAAATAGTCGATTGCATAGAGTTCCGCTTCCATAATATCGATAGAGGGCCCCGATTCACTTCTCGGTTTTGGAGAAAATTGCAGAGGCACTTGGCACACGCTTGAACTTCATGACGGCTTTCCACCCTCGCATGCACGGACAAATTGAAGCACAATCCAAACACTGGAAGACATGCTTCGCATGAGTGTTTTGGATTTTGGAGGTCAATGGGATGAGCAGCTAGCTTTGGTGGAGTTTGCCTACAACAACAGTTATCACTCCAGTATAGGGATGCCACCCTATGAGGCACTATATGGAAGAAAGTATAGGTCTCCTCTGTGTTGGACGGAAATGGGGGAAGCGAAGGTGCATGATGTAGACCTAGTGCAGTACACTTCAGAGATAGTTCCTTTAATCAGGAACGATCAAACAGCTTGAGATGGCGTAAGAGTTATGCAGACCCCAGACGGAGGGATGTGGAGTTTGCAGTGGGCGACTATGTATTCCTGAAGATTTCTCCAATGAAGGGAGTCATGAGATTTGGAAAGAAGGGCAAGTTGGCACCTCGGTATATTGGACCTTTTGAGGTTACTGATAGAGTTGGAGCAGTTGCCTACCGGTTGGAGCTACCACCCAACCTTTCTCACGTTCATCCCGTGTTTCACATCTCTATGCTCAGGAAATACATTCCCGATCCTTCTCATGTACTACAGTCGGATGTAATAGAACTAAAGGAGAACTTGACATTTGAGGAGCAACCTGTAGCCATAGTGGACTACCAAGTGAGACAGCTAAGATCAAAACAGATCCCTATGGTTAAGGTTTTGTGGAGGAGCCAGTCAGTGGAAGAGTGCACCTGGGAGTCAGAACGGGACATGCGTAGCAAGTACCCTTATCTGTTCAATGTGTAATCATGTACTTTATTCTGCCTTGTGTAAAATTCGAGGATGAATTTTCTGTAAGGGGGGAAGAATGTAACACCCCTGATTTTTTATATATTATTATTGGGCTTCGTGTAGGTATCCTCAATTCGCGGAAATTCGGCGGTTTGGGATCTGTGAATTTCCGGTCGAACAGCACTACCGGAAAAGTCTCGAATTGGATCGAGGTTTTGGCTACCCCACCATTGTCAGGCATCCCGAGCGCGTTCCCGAAGTCGAAATCGGCAAAGGTAAACCCGAACCTTGCTTTTTCGTAATTTTCTAGTGCTTAAATAGGATTAAAAATCCATAAAATATTCGTGGTAGCTTAGAAAATTACGATTCTTTTTGCAATAGCTTAGTAATATTTCTAAGGACCGCAAGCGAGTTTTATAAATTTTAGAGCTTATTTGAGCACTTTTTGCAAAATGATCAATTATAAGGACTAAATTGAAATTTTACATATTGTGATGAATGATTGATTTGATGGGCCCACGAGGGGCTGTGTGATGTGATTGAGTTGTGGATATATGGATTGTGGATATAGAAGTGTGTTTTGAGCCCTTTTGCAGGTTGGGTAGGTCCTAGGTATAGGGAAGATTCTGCCGGATTTTCTACGACTTAGGGCGTATTGGTCTTTTCTTTGTTTGTATTGAGTCGATTTATTAAATGATTGTAATAAAATTGTCGTGAGCTGGACAGACCTTCTTCCTCCGCCACCGCCACGGATTGATTGTCAAGTCTGTGAGTAAAATATTAATTTTAATTATAATTTCGATATTATTATATGTTCAGCATGCCCATGCATCACTTATATGCATATATTTATGTAGTTAAACTCTAGGCACGATTTATGTTGCATTCATAACTGTTGATGTGCCATGGATGTTGTTGTGGTAATTTGGAGCAGTGTGCGTGCGTTGGCGTGCGTGTGATGTGGTGTGTACTATGGATAGGACGGGGTAGTCACGGCTTGAGTAATTCGCTGGGACCCGATCCTTCGAGGGGTAGTCACGGCTTGAGTAATTCGCTGGGACCCTCGATTTGGTTATTAAGTGGAAGTCCGAGCTTGAGTAATTACCGCACTGGGTTGGATTTAAGAGAGTCGTATAGGGATCGGCTCCCATATGTTATGATTGATACTACAGGGTGTGTGAGTGCTCCAAATTACCTTTCTGATGCTATGATGTGAATTTATTGCTGATGTTGCACTTCATTCCACAGGTTGCATTAGTTTTAGATAGTTATAGAGATTATGGTTAAAATTGATATTTTACTCTCTGAGTCGAACGCTCACTCCTGTTCAATATTTTTTCTCAGGCTACAGGAGGATTTTATTGTGGTTAACCTGCTTTTCTCCTTCGCAGGTTGTTTATCAATAGTTTTGTAATTTTATTTACTCCTAGAATTTCCGCATGTGTTAGAAATATTTAAATGATTCGGGTCTGTAATATAAATTGTCATGTGGACCTGTAAAATTATATGCATATTTGATGGATTGGATGAGGGAGCTGAGCTTCCATTTATTTTTATGCCGATATGAGTATGTGGAGGGTGAGCTGAGCTCCCCAATTGATGATATATTTTGTTTACAGGTCGGGTGAGTCAAAAACTCCCCGTTGAAAGGTCCACTTTATGGCCGGATTCTGTCCGGTTGGTTTCTTGAAATTGGGCCCAAATGGGCCTTAGAGTTGGGTTAATGAACAGTTAGGCTTACTACGGGTCTCGGGGGCTTTAGGCTGGCCCAGGTCCTAGTGCCGGTCCGGCCCATAGGTTGGGTCGTGACAAGATACAACCATTCATTTTGTATCTCTTAGAACAATTATATTTGTTCATTTACACATTTTAAAACAAATATAACTCTCGGTAATAAATAGTTCATTTTGATGTCTTTTAATGAACAGACATAACTCTTTCGAAATGAGACAAATTTTCCTATCACTAATATTTTTAACAATATCCCTACCTAGTTAGTAATAGACACAATCAATATGAATTAGGATTTATGCATATAAAAAGTGTTTTTCGACTTATGCACATAAATCTTATTACATTCTTTAACACATTCACTATGAGCTTTAGCTTCATAATATAACCTTATATTTCTTCTAATTATAAGCATGTCATCAATATAAAGACAAATTATCACATAAAAAACTTTTAAAATGTAAGTGTTTCTGAATCTGTTTAAGAGAAAAGTCGTATATAGCATACAATAATTTCTTCCTATAATCATTCAAACTATAAGTATGATGTGCTATTATTCCTCCTAATTGTAGTGATTTAGGAACTACCACTTTCAAATTCTTAAACTTTGAAACAAAGATATGCAACTCATGAACTTATCCATAACAAGTATATTATAAAGTATTTAGAATTCAAAATATTTCATAATAAGAAATTTATCCATACATTTTTTTTCCTGTACTGTATTCGAATTCTAACGAATTCCAGATTTTCTTTGGAGACTTCACAGAGGTAAACAAATCTTATAGCCTATCTGATGAGTTGTTGAGAATATGACATCTGTATGGCAATTCATCTTCTTTTCCTGATCTACTTTCACCTTCTTAGTGAACATAATTCGTTCCTTAAAACGATCAAGTTTCACGAACTCTTGATTCATCACAAAAATAACCTTAGACTCCATTGCAATTAATACCTTAAAATTGTTGAGGCAGTGGGTGTAGAATAAGATTTAAGGTGTGATAAATCACTATCTTTAAGGTACTAATTGCCCTCACTAGATTGCTGCAGGGTTATGGCAATATACCTCCAGGATACAACAAAGCATGAAATTTGCAGACAGCAACTCCTGAATATTTCCCTTAAGAACTCTTTATACAAACTGAATTTAGAAAGACTAGAATAAAAGAAGAAGAGGTAGAAGTAGTATATTTCTGGATTAAAAAACTCATCCATATTTATAAAGAATAAAAAGTCATGGCATTTTTTTATAGATAGACACATATGTTTATCTCTAATAGATACAACTGTTTGTGTAATGACATGTCTGTTTATTAAAAGACACTTATACAAATAGTTGTGACTGTTTGTATAGATATATCTGTTTATTAACAGACACCTATATAAATAGTTATGACTTTTTGTATAGAATAGATATGTCTATTTATTAACAGACACATATATAAACAGTTGTGACTGTTTGTATAGAATTGACATGTCTGTTTATTAACAGACATATCTACTTGTTAATAAACATATATGTTCGTAATTTATTTACGAAAATTATAATGAAATACTTATTTTATTTCACACATATACATGCCAAGTGATATAAAAGAATAATATACATTTATTTATACATATATAATTCTATACACATTTCACTCTTCCCATTTCTTTCACTTTCTTATATTTTAACAATATAGAAATTATTTTTCTCTATACTATCTAACATACAAGCTATTTATAACAATATACCCTAAGTGACATGATGATTAAGGGAGTATTTATTTTATTTTATTTTTAACAATCCCTTTATGTTAATTATATTATAATCCGGTTGATTCCACCTCAAAATCCATTGCAATAATTAGCAAACAAGTGGCTACACCCCTTATGCTTGTGTTGGAGGAATATTCTTTTAAATATTAATTTATGGAAAATAGTAAGTTATATATATATATATATATATATATATATTCTTTAAGAATTTTTTTGCTTGTTTTAAATCCAACGGTAGTGCTGCTATATTAATAGTTTATATTAAAAAAAAGTGAAATTAATTTTTTATATAAAAATTAATTTTTTATATATGCTTCTGTTAAAAAAATTAAAAATATAGTATTCATTTAAAAATAAAAGATTTAATTTTTTATTTATTTAAGAAATTAGATAAATCGTAATGCATGTGATTCTTTTATTTGTTAAATATAATATTGTTGAGGTAATTACAAACTAGAACTATTAAATAGAATTTTTTAGAAGACATTATAATAAATATAAGTTTTAATAATACTTTTTTAACATCATTTTATAATATTACAATAATATATTTAGACATTAAAATAATATATAAAATAAAAAATATATATATATACATTATGTATAATAATATAATAAAATAATGTGAAAGTATTATTTAAAGTTTTAAATTATGTAATTTATATTTATCATTAAGTATTTATTAATAATTTTTATTAAAGCATAAATTTGCTGTAGTAAGATAGAAGCTCTTTCTTATGTATACAATGCTTATTTAGCATTACATTTGAAAAGATTAAATTTTTTTTAAATAAAAATATTATTTTATATGCTATTAAAAAAATAATTTAAAAAAATTTATTTTATTATTTTTATGATTAAAATTAATTAAATTTAATTTTTAATTAATTTTTTAATATAATTTAATTAATATATTTAAAAAATTATTTTATTATTTTTATGATTAAAATTAATTAAATTTAATTTTTAATTATTTTTTTAATATATTTTAATTAATATATTTAAAAAAATTATTTTTTTAATAACAATTTCTAATAATTTAACATTTTGTTTACTATGAATATTCACCTAATCGGCTTATGTCATCACCGTTGCGTCATGAATCTCTCTAGATGCAATTTTAGTCTCTACCGTCCACTACTAATGCCCTCACTATATACATATAAAATCCAAGAAGTAAAAAAATTTCATTGTGACGAAGATAACAAATTGCAATGCCTTTCAACTTTTAAAATCTTAATTTCAATAATTTTTTAAAAATTTAATAAGTAAAATTTATATTAATATATAAAGTAAATTATAATTTAATCTTTAAAATTTAATAAAATTTATAATTTAATTTCTTATAATTTTAAAATTAAGTAATTTATTCTCTGAAATTTAATAAAATCTCTAATTTAATCACCACTATTAAAATTTCATTAAGTCACTATTACTCTTAGTAAAAATAATTAAATTGTCATTATCTTTACTTTTAATATAAAAATAATTTAATATTTAAGGTTTAATTAAATTTCAGAAATTAAATTATTAATAAAATAAAATTTTAATAATTAAATTATTTTTAAATTAAAAATAAAATTGATGATATTTTGAACATATATATAAAAGAAGGCGGATTTAGCCTGGGATGATATGAATTACGTAAGAGGGATATTTTTTTGAAATCAATTGGCTGTACCTAGCTAGTGTATTGTATCAAGTTGATGAACAATATTAAAATTTTTTTTTAGAAGATTTGAGAATTCATTACATAATGAATATTTATACTTAATTAATAAATAATTATCATATATCATGCTGAATATTATATAATAGTTTATTGATTTGGTTTAATATATTCACTGGTTTAGCAAAGAATTTTCTGCTTTATATATATAATTTTATTATAATAGTAACAACTCTCATCATATTGTGATTGAAAAAATCCAAATCTGCCACCTCCATACTCTCCACAACCTTTAAAAAGAAATAATTAATATAAAATTATTCAAATAACATTAACATTTTCTACCAATTTTCCATGCCACTAAGCCAACGTGCTTGATCATCTCATCAACATAAACTACATGAAACAAAAGGAAGATGCCAAATCTTGTAGTATAAATAGGTCGTAAGGAGAGACCTTAATTATAACACTCAAAATAAGAACACTACTCCAGCAGGCCATGGACACTACTGTTAGATGCTCACTTCAATTATTGCTTTCAGTGTTCCTCCTAAGTTTTACATCTCATCATCATGTCTCTGCAAGGCTTAGAAAAAATATTCAAACCTCAATCTCTGAATCTGCTGCAGCTTCCAGAGATTTTGTGACATTTTTCTACCCCCAAACACTTGATCATTTCAACTATAAGCCTGAAAGCTATACCACTTTCAACCAAAGATATGCCATCAATTTCAAGCATTGGAGTGGTCCAAATACTAGTGCACCAATCCTTGTGTTCTTTGGTGCAGAGGAGAATATAGATGATGATATTCGCAGTATTGGCTTTCTTACTGATAATGCTTCTCAATTCAAGGCTCTCCTTCTTTATATCGAGGTAATGAAAAAACCCTCCCCAGAAAGCTACATGTTTCGATTATTTATATATCCTCAGATCAACTTTCGCAAATCAATATTATTTATAATTATGATGTGATTTTGGCAGCATCGTTATTATGGGAAATCAGTACCATTTGGATCAAGCAAGGAAGCGCTGAAAAATGCGAGTTCTCTTGGTTACTTCAACTCAGCTCAAGCTTTAGCTGATTATGCTGCTGTGATTATGCATGTCCAGAAAAATTATTCTGCAAAGAGTTCTCCTGTAATTGTGATTGGAGGATCCTATGGTGGATGTAAGTGATTATATATAACTAATTAATTATCCATTAATTAGTACATTTAGTTCGTTTAATATTATTAATTTGTTAATGACGCTGCTTACAGTGTTAGCTTCATGGTTTCGGCTCAAGTATCCTCATATTGCTCTTGGTGCTTTGGCATCATCAGCTCCAATTCTCTACTTTGATGACAGCGTACCACTAGCTGGTTTCTATTCAATAATAACCAAGGACTTCAAAGTAAGAAAAACTGCAATACCATTTGATTTTTTTAAATATATAAAACATTAATAATGCACCTCTAAAAATTTATCATAATATGGAACTATTATGATAATAATTAATCCAACAATATTAAATGATGAAATTCTAATTGAAATATTAAAACTATAATGTAATGAAAACTTTATAATTTTATAATCATATATACATTAAGTGCTATTAATAAACTTTAGAAACCAAATTATTAACTTATTTTTTTTTTAAAAAAAAAAAAAGAAAACCCATTATTAAGTGCATATTATATATGGTAAATTTTAAAGTCTTTTAGTAATGATCAACTTTTCATTTTTCATTTTTAAAATTAATTTCTAAATAAAATTTTCTTAATTTTTAAAATTAAAGTAATAATAGAAAAATATGGTCATGATTTTTTTTGGTAAGACCAAAAAGAAAAACTGAGATTAGATACAAACAAGTTGCAGAAAACATCTGCATGTAAACACATGAACATAAAAAAGCCAAAAAAGAAGCCAATTAGTGCCTTGGTTATTTTAAATGTTTTCTTGATAGCCCTTCTCCATTTTTGCCCACAATTGCAATTGGATGGTGCAGGAAACTAGTGAAAGTTGCTACAAAACAATAAGTGAATCATGGGCAGAAATTGAAAAAGTAGCTTCCAAGCCTAATGGCCTTTCACTTCTCAGCCAGAAATTCATGACTTGCAAGTAAGTTATAAAACTCTATACAAATCATAGAAATATTTACGTTAACATGTCTCTTCTTCCTCTTCTTCTTCTTCTGTTTCAGTCCTCTGAAGAAAAGTTCTGAGCTGAAAGATTATTTAGACTCACTATACACTGAAGCGGCTCAATTTGATTATCCACCAACATATCGGGTCAGCCTCGTCTGTGGTGGTGTGAATGGAGCACCAGAAGGAACTGATATTCTTGGAAGAATATTTGCTGGTGTTGTTGCTTACTTGGGCGAAAGATCATGCTACGACTTAAATCTGTTCAATGATCTAACTGATGAAACTTCCCTCGCTTGGGCATGGCAGGTAAATTAATTAATTACCAGCTTTCAGGCATTTCATCTGTCTAATCTTACTATAGGTAAATCAATATCTAGCTCTAATTAATAAATTTTCGCAACAGTTGCACTGAATAAATTTTCGATTTTTAATCATTACATATTTAATTGCTCATTATCATATATGTCTTGATGGAGGGTTGCTCTATATATGCACAGACATGTAGTGAAATAGTGATACGCATAGGCCACGATAGGGATAGTATGTTTCCAGCAGCACCTTTCAATCTAGACAGCTACATAAAGGATTGCAAGAGCTTGTTTGGTGTCCTACCTCAGCCTGAATGGGTTACAACTTATTATGGAGGCCATGTATGTATTTAATTATATTACCAACTATTTTTACTTTGTTTTTTTAGTTTATCTTAGTCCCCTTCGGCCTTTTCTTTACAAAATTTCTAAAGCTGTTGTCATTCAAAAACTATGACAGGATTTAAAATTGATTCTCCGTAGGTTTGCCAGCAATATTATCTTCTCAAATGGGCTGAGAGATCCTTATAGCAGTGGAGGGTAAACAAAAATACCTGTAGAATCTCTATTATTTAACGTGATCTAACGAGCTACTATGCAAGAATACAAATCATTTTCCATCTTCCATTGCAGGGTGTTAGAGAACATATCAGATAGCATTGTTGCAATCTCCACGACTAATGGTACTCTTAACACTTCTTTTTGCATGTGTATATATATATATACATATTTTCCTTTGCTATGGCCACAGATTTTATAAAATATTTCATTTAAATCGTACCATCAAACTTTTTGAGTCTGATCATAATTCAACCCCATGAAAAATATATTCAAATTTCAAGTATTATATGGTGGATGGCCATCAAAATAATATTCACATTAGGCTTCCTTGAAATTAGGCTTACCCCACTTAAGCCATTTTAATTTGACTTCACCTTGTTTTACTTATCTTTTCTTATTCATTACCGACGTGGGATTACTTCCATCATCCAATAATATATTAGAAAGGTTACCAAGGAGCTAAATCTGTATTGCATTTGCAGGATCTCATTGCTTGGATTTACATCAGGAGAAGCCAAGTGATCCACGTTGGCTAGTGATGCAAAGAAAAACTGAAGTGGAGATAATCCAAGGCTGGATTTCCAAGTACCATGATGATCTTCAGCTCAAAGATCCAAAATATATTGTTTGATTAACTTTCACAAGAAAGCTCAAGCACCAAAAGAAAATAATATATTATAGATAGTCTATGTTAATAATTAAGGACCTCAACTCTACACATGTCAACTTGCGACCTTTCGACCAGCTAAGCTATGCAACTAGCAATAAATGTGTATATATATATATATGTGTGTGTGTGTGAGAGTGCATGGGCACGAACACCCTTTAAATGTAAGAAATAAATTATACAAGCTCGAAAGACTGAAAGAAATATGTATTTTCATGAACGATAATAGATGGAGCTTGGCAGCTTGCTGAATATACTATTGGTGATTAATGTGTTACGATGGTGTGATTTTTTTTTTTTTAACAAATGCAGCTAAATTAAGCTTTAAAAATAAAATAAGTTAACCTAAATAAAAATAATATGAGAAAATAATTTTTCTTATTTAGATATGATCTACCATAGATCAAGACACAAAATATATGATGGGAGCTATAATGGACTAAATTTAATAAGCAAGAATTTTTTCCGAGAAGAAAAGCCATCCCAGTGAGATTTTGATTAGGAAACCTGAAAATGATCATGACAGAGAGATCCAAAAAAACGTGCCGCAAAAGGAAAAGAAAAGGTAATGTTTGCCACTTCCCGATCAACCTGCACATATGTTTCCGTCCCTGTTGTAGGATCGTAGCCGCTAAATTAAGCTGATCAGCAAATTTTTTTTCTAAGCTGGTCATTATCTTTAAGGTAAATTCTTACCTAAATTAATCGATTTATCGATTCATCGTGATTCAAAACTTAATATGTATAATGAGATTCAAAACATAATATGTATAATGAGATTCACCTGTAAAATGAGTGGAACCCATATATTTATATTTTGATTCATTATAAACCAAGTTTAGGTTAATGATTTCCTATGATAGCATATAAAATTGTCATGTAAAAGAATCACTCCCTAGTTAAAGAAATATCCTCTCACCTATAGAATATACTAAATAATATATCTTTTTGCCAGAGAGGATAAGTTATATCGGTAAGAGTCATTCAGCGCTCCTATTAGGTTGAGATTTGAAGTCTTATCAATCATCCTTCTTGATGAGAGATCTGTAAACTCCATTGTAATCCCTCAAAGTGGCTAGTGGCATGCTCTAACCCTGGACTGTTATACCTCATTCATAAATAAGCTTCTATCACTTCTCTTATAAATAAGTCTAAATAAGAAAGGTGAAGGGTTCGCTCTCTCTCTATCTCTCTCTATGCTCCTTTACCCGAAAATAACACCCGCTTTAAGCATTGGAGGCTCTCATCATCGACATCCTCAGTGCATTTGATCAGATTTCTTTTATTTTACTGGTCCCTCAAAGCTGAGAATAAATTAGAATCCTCTATGTCAAAAGCTACTGTTCAAGGCTTTATCAATGTAATTATCTTCTTCATCACTTTTCTCATAAGTAATTATTATCAAGAAAAAAAAAACTAAAAAGTACATAATCAATAACTAATAAATTTTACTTCAAGAGTTTAGTTCCACTCAAATGATAAAAAAAAATACATAATCAACATGGTTATATAGTGAAATTCTGTCTAATTCTGAGCCAATGAAATGTGATGGAAAATATGCGGACTAGAAATTTGGGAATTTTAAGATATATATCCTTCTAAATTTTACTATAATTGACACCAATTTAAAAGGTTACATGGGATTATAATTATAAAATTTACTATTGTATTAACTCTAAATAATAATTAGTCGACTTCTGAAATTGTGTCACCTCAAACTGTAATATTTAATAATGAATCCACAGGGTTGCATTCGGTGCTCTAGCTTCATCAGCTCCCCATTCTCAACTTTGATGATATTGCACCAGGAAATGGCTACTATTCTCTATTGACTAAGGATTTTAAAACTAAAAGAAGAGATCTTTCATCTTTATTATTATTATTATCAGTTTCCTTCAGCTTTAATTTCTGTTCTTGAGAACAATTCATTAATTTTTGTTCATATAATTAATTACAGGAAACTAGTCAGAGTTGCTACAATACCACAAATCATGGGCGGAAATTGACAAAGTAGCTTCCAAGCATATATATATATATATATATATATATATATATATATATATATATATATATATATATATATATATATATATATAAGTAAAAGATTTTATTAATAATATCTAAGAAAAACTCAAACTTATACCATCTAACTCATTTAGTCAGTAGACCTTCCCGATATTCTTATTTTAAAACGATGCAGGTTAAATTAAAAATCTAAAGAAAACAATACAAAAATCGATAAAAAATAACTCCTTAGCTTCCAATACTATTGGTCTTTAATCATCATCCAAGAGTTGCTCGCAAATAACATAACTCCTTTTCACGGAGCGGAGAAGGGACCTGACATATTCTCGGCGGAATTTTTGCTGGAGTTGTTTCTTCTATGCATGGGAGATAAATCATGCTATGATATGAACGTATTTTATGACACTCTTGCATGGAGTTCAATTAATTTATCATAAATTCTTTATATGCATTTTTTTAATAAATCAAAATTTTATCTTTATAAGCACTTTTTTAACCTAAAATTTTAAAAATTATCTGGCCAATTATTGTATATACAACAGTTATATTCAAACAATTGATTATACTTATGATAAGTTTCACTGTTAGTCCTATTCTATAATTATAGCAAGAATGTCTCTTCTATACCGGAAAATTGACCTAGACTTGGTCTATAATAGGTCTCATTATACATAATGTGTCTTAAGTATATAATGAATAAGATTTAGGTAAGTTTTCCATATAGAAGGAAAATTATTGCTTAGAAATGGTTCATTTATCAAAGATATATGAATCTTACCTATGTAATATATGGATCTCATAATGTATAATGTGTCCTAGATTCTAATGGATCAAATTTAGGCAAGACACTGAGGTAGATATAATTCAAGGCTGGATTTCCAAGTGCTATAGCACTTGATATTTTATCTCTACCTGTACAAATACATAATACAACTATATATATAAACTTGGCTATATGAAATTGTATACTGTAAGGATAACTAGCAATAGATTACATTTCCCATCTTACCTATTTTATAAATATTATGTGGATGGATGGAATAGGATAAAAGATAAAAGGGCACAATGAATGGAATGCAGCAAATGTTGGGTGCATGTCAACCCACCCCATTAAGGACAACTTTTTATCATGCTGTAGTCCATTGAGGGTAACATATATATATGCAATACCCAGTTTCAGGAGTGGGTTGGTATAACTTTTTTATACTCTGGAAGCTTCTTTTCGAGTCAATGTAGCATCAAAATTCACGGGGGCCTCAGGAACCAACATTCTAGCAACCCATCATTCAGTCATGTATTTGTTGTTCTCTTTTTAAAATAAGGTCATGAAGTAATTATTCAGTGCACTCGCATAATAAAAGTAGAGTCTTAATGATAATATTCGTCTAAAATTGAGTCAAATAGTCAGCGCTTAGAATAAAGGATCTAATATGACAAGCAAAGTGTTTACATTTGGTCAAAGGGTCAAATCAAGTGAGAGTTGCTCAACCATCTAGACCGAACAAGATCAAGCCGAGCAGAGGATAGTTCGGTCTAGGCCCGGACCGAACAATAACTAGATGATAGGAGAAGTAGTATTAATGCTCACCCGTCACACCGAGCATCATATATATCGAATAGCAATATCGCTAAGTCAAGATTAAACCCTGATTTATAGGAGATAATATTGGGATATCAACTCAACTTCCAAGATTTTAGTAGATAGCTGCAACAGCTATTTTGCTTAAGTCTATAACTATTAGAAGCTGCAATAAATCAAGTATACAAAGGGCATATTTGGCATTGCGATTGAAATTGCTGTTGAGAAATCACTTTTTTAAATATACTAGTTAAAGAGTATTAAAAAATAATTTAAAATTAAATTTAATAAGTTTTAATCATAAAAATATTAAAATAACAAAATAGCTTTTTTTAAACTGTTTTTTTCAACAGTATTTAAAATTGTGATTTTATTCAGAAAAGCAGTTTTAACTTTCTAAATATAATGCCAAACAGGCACAAGCTCTATCAAATTTACTACTTATTCGCTCTCTGATTTTCATTTACGTATTCTATATCTACAAATTCTATTTAAATGTCGTAGTGGTTAGCCAAAAGGCCACCAACGTCACATCTTCTGGTCTTACAGACTTACATGGCATCGAGATTGAATTTCAGAGACTTATAGACTCATAGCAACATCAAGTTTATTCGCTCTTTTTATTGAGAAGTCCACATTTATACAAGTGAGAAAGCATACATAAATAAATGAAATTATCGATATAGAACTATGAATTTCTTAAATTGGGAGACATACACTTGATTACTGAACTACTAGTTCAATAGCATGATATATACTACCTGATCACAAAAAAAAAACATAATCATTGGTGTATAAAGCAATTTTTTCATAATAAAGAAATGTTGAGTGCATGCACAGCACTAAAAATTTTATCATTCGATCAAATGGAAGTTTAAGTTCCATCACGAATGATTTGATTCATTGACCCTTACATCTTTTTCGCAATTTTGGGATCCCTTTTATGTATTTAGCCCTTGCAATTGGAGAAAGAGTTGGCAAATTTCTTGTCAACCCACTTGCAGGTGGGAATATATATTCACTAATATATAAAAGCACATAGAGGGCTTCTCTAGAAGCCCCTCAGTAGCCGAGACGTGCACGAAAACACAACATCATTACATTTGTTAACGCTAATTGCACTAGAATCTCAAGATTGGATTAATAAAATTTATATTGCTCAACGGAAAATATGGGCCTGAGCTCTTGGGCCAGGCCTTACACAAACGGCTTAGCTACACGGCTCCTGCTTCGCCACTCACCGCCACTCCAGTTTATCGACAGTCACCACGATATAGTCCTCCGCTTGTTGAAGAAAACAAAGATTCAATTCTCGAATTTAGAGTTCCTCACAGGGATAGCATCCAAATTCCGATCGAAACATGTTGAGACTAAATCGATTCATAAAACACACCAATAACTCAACCAGAGCTTCACTCCTCTTACGTCAAAAACAGCAACAAGAAGAGAGGTTCTTTGATCCTCTCCCTTCTATGCGTTTCTTCCAAATGACCTCCAATCGCTTCCTTGACATTTACCAGGTAAGCTCTTTTACCTATACCCATTTCCCCTTCTTTGAAAAAGAATTGAGCTTTGAAGCTTTTTACTTTGTTTGTTTATTAATTCTTATAATTCCAGTACAATGTGTTTGAGCTAAGATTTTTTTTTTTTTTTTTTCAAATTACAGCTTGGAAACAAAGCAGCTATTGAGAAAGAGCGTGCAAGGCTGTAAGTGTTATGTATCTCTATCTCCTTTCTACGTATGTGTGTAAATACTTGCAACTTTCATTTATTTTTCGATTTTAATAAGCAGGTAGATTGAGATTTGATTGATTAATTATTGTCTGATATGATTTAGGGCAGTAAAGATGAGATGAATAGGGGTTATTTTGCTGATATGGCAGAGCTCAAGCAACATGGTGGTAAGGTAAGGTTTTATAAATAGTTATTTATAATTTTGATTTGATATATTGTTTGCAAGACTATGACTAATTTTGTAGCTTCAATTTTTTTTCCAATGCTGAATTCACATTCAATTCTTGTTTTGCTTGTATGGTTGGTTTTGATAATCATGAATGCATATGTGACTGTTAGTTTTAGGAGATTGAAGATAATATTAAGTACCGTTCTGGAAGTGAAGAGAGGAGGGAGGATATTTATAGTTGGTTAGATGGTTTTCAGCAATCTAGGGAAAGTTATTATTGGGGCTAATGCTTTTATATGCTATGCTATATGTCGGTGTATGAGATTTGGTTTAACAATATTGTGCACTACCATAAGTAGCTTTTTGAATGATCCACCATGTATAATGTTTTGGCAAATAGTTTAAATTGTGGCTCGAGATTGTCAAATCAAGCTGATCACTGGTATAAAAAATTTGTATAGTGGAACTTATCCTTGAAAATAAATGTAAGTAACCCTGCTCCTGCGCCCGTGGCTTGATTTACGTGGTAATTTCCTGAGCATTATGTTAGATTATATCCATTCATTGGAAGGGACTTTTTAGTTTATGATTGATGCTTTATGCAGATTGCAATGGCAAATAAAATTATAATTCCTGCAATGGCAGCCGTGAAGTTTCCAAACTTAGAAGTGAGCTTTTCTGATGGTAAAACTTTAAAGTTGCCTTTTGGGTCCAATAGAAATGTGGCTGATGCTGAGTCATCAACTATTCCTAAAGCATCTTTACTGTGTCTTTCATTTCGAGCCAGCTCTCAGGTATGGTATGGAATTTGAACATCCTTTGGTTGGATCATATTATACACCCATCATGGTGTTTCCTTGCATATCTTATTATTTGATTTATTATGAAAAATGTAGAATGTTCTAATTTGGATTTAAGAGTTCTTTCCATTGCAAATTAGACAACTATAAGTACTACAATTGAGTGACAAAAAGGTAAAAAGAAATATGAAAAAGGATCAAGAAGAAATGGAGAAGGGGAAGAAAATAAAATCTGCAATGACAAATATTTCCCAGGTTTTTGGCTCACATCTGAACATAGTTGGTGATGGATAACATGATAAGGTGTCGTGACCATAATGTATTCAGGCTCTTTTTCTACTGCTAGACATGTTTTTAATCTAACTGTTACATGACACTTTAGACATCATGATTATGAAATTAGATTTGAACTTGAAATTACAAATCATAATTCCATTTAGAATTCCTATATAATCCAAACATCAGAATTGTAATTATGACCCAATTCCAGTTCTGATAAAATTAGAATTCCAATTACAATTCCAAATCCAATTCAGTGATCCAAATGGACCCAATTGTCATAAAGATTGTATAATGCAGGGGTGGCCAAGGGCTAGTTTTGGCCCGAAATCAGACCAGAATCTGTCTGGTCAAAACTGGGACCGGAACGGATCAATGGGTCCACAGGCTTGAACTGGCCTGGAACTATGGGGAGAACAAATATAACAAAAACTGCAAGCCAAGTCATAAATGAAAAGTATCAAATCTCTTTCATGATTGGTTTATATTCAAAATAGCTTGTTAGGTTCCAACTCACTTTACTGCCTTTTCCTTTGTTGTTCTTACAAAGCTAGTGCCTAGGATTTCAGAATTAAAATTTACTAGATGCTATCACAACTTGAATTTGCTGGTTAGTCTTGTTGTATATTGTTTGTGTTACAATGTAACATTATTTTTTTCTCAACAGGCCATGATTGACTCCTGGACCATGCCTTTCATCGATACATTTCACGATGCGAAATATATTCATCTGTATGAGGTACTAAACTGCATTTTTTCATTATTATTTCACCATAATAATTTGGAATTGGCAGGCCAAACCTTGTGGTAACAACATTGTCATAAATTTTCTGTTTTCCTGATTAATGTTTTCTTTCCCTTTTTTCTTTCTTTTTATGTGGGGGAGGAAAGGCAGACTTGGTGTCTAACATAGTTGATTGGTGAAAAAGGATCCATATAGTCAATCCCAACTAGTTTGCGATTAAGGCTTGCTTGTTGTAGTGGCTGTTGGTATTGAACATGGATCTGGGCACTCGTATCCAACGATCTGTTGATCCAGATTTTGTTCTTGATATAAGTCCATATTTATTGTTGTTTTCTTGAAAATGCATCTGAAAATAACTAGAAGCGAACAAAAATTATGTGAAGATTATATTCATTGCTATCTCACCTGGAACATATTGAAAGGTACATTAATAAGGATGAATCTTACCTTTTTTTGCTGGTATTGTTTAGCTAGGAGTATTGAGGATCATGCCAAAATGCATGCTGCATGCATCCCATTTTTGTCTTTCTGGTTTTCATAATTGATTTAATAATCAAGATTTCATATTTTCAGGTGTCATTTATAGACTCATGGCTCCTATGTCGGAATCCAATCAAGAAGTTCCTGCTTCGGATAATGAGGAAATCCATTACTGACGGAAACAATGAACTTCAAAAGCAGATTGGTTATTCTTTTGGTGACCATTATTACTTTAGAAAAGAACTTAAAATACTGAACCTTCTTACTGGGTATAAAAGCTTTCCAGTTAATAATTTATGCGTTGCCAGCCAGAAGCAGTTCTTTTTACAATATGCTTTGCTATTGTTATCGCTTTGCAGGTACATTTTCCTACTTGACAAATTTGGTAGAATAAGATGGCAAGGCTTTGGATTGGCTACAAAAGAGGAGTTGTCCTCCCTCCTTTCTTGCACATCATTACTTTTGGAAGAGAAATGAGGTAGTTGGTGCATATTGTTTGACCTTGACTATTTTTAAATGATCTTTGATCCAATGGTCTTGGAACCTGAGGTGTATCAAAATTCTACCAAGCAGATACCTTACCACTGGCATTTTCATTTTCATTTTTTCTTCTTGCTTGAAGAAATAATACACTCTATCTTGGTAATGTGAAATAGGAATTATAGATCTCCTTTTCAAAAGAAAAAAAGCCTTGATCCCTGCAATTGACAAAAAATGATCAGTTTGCAGCAGGGCTTCTGCAATCTAAGGTCATGCAAGTCAAGGTGTGGCCAACGTTAACCAAACAATGGTGTCTTGAAGCCTAACCACCAGGATCTGTCGAACTAGGAACACATTTAAGCTCTGGATAACCAAAGATCATAGGAGCGGAGAAAAGAGCCAGAGGCAGATAAAGCAAATACAAGCCTTGTCTGAATCACAGCAGCAAATCACATCCCATATTGGTTTAATAAATGCCAAAATGATCTCCAGCATCTTCCAAAAGTCATTATCCAGAACAGCTTTTCTAACCTCCTGATACCCATTCTTGAGTTTCACCTAGAGATGGCAACGGAGTACCCAGATGGCAACGGGTAGGATATTCGCAAAAATCACCCTATCCGAATCTGAACCCGATTAATATTATCAAAACCCCAACTCGTCTTGAACCCGTTTAAAACTTATTCTCAATTATCCGAACTCATTTCAAATCCGATTATTATTATCCTAAAAAAATCCGAACTTGTTTAATTTTATATATTTTAATTAATATTTTGTATAAAAAAATATTTTAATTAATAATTTATATTTTAAATTTTTAATAATTTTATAAAATATTTAAATTCTATTTTATATAAAATAAAATATAAATAAATTTATAAATATTATTATAAAAAAATATATTTTATATTTAATTAATTATTTATGTAAATAGATTCAGGTAATGGACATTCAATATATAAATTTTGAATCTGATCTGAATTCGTCACGGGTATTATTTTTTAAATTTAAATTTATTCAGAGCCTAATTATATAGTATTCAAATTCGTTCTATTAAGATTTAATCAAATCGGATATTTACAAAAATTTAATCCATTGTTATCTCTATTTATCGATCTTTCTTTAAGTTTTCCCCACTCTTCACTTAGAACCATATTTATCTAAGCAGTCTCAACACAGTGCGCTCTGATACTTAAAAAAAATGGCTGCCGTACAAGCGCCCATTATTTTAACAAACGACTTTCTTGATGATGTTTGCCCAACAGACCAAAACAATAGAAACACCACATATTGGCCATTGTCGCTTTGTGGAGATCAACTCTAAATCACTTTAGTATGCTTAGACATGAGCATCTGCAAGTGGTCTACATCTAGATAAGGGTTAGCTTTACATGTGAGAAAATGGATTAGGTCCATTTAACTCCAAAAGTTAGCTCATGAAGATAAGATTGCCCAAGTTCAGATATTTAGCACTATTTCTTTGTTCAAACTGAAGTGGGGACAATAATCTACCCAAAATGGGGACTTTGCAGCACTAAAAGGGATCCCATTTCCATATAAATTAGAAGATATTTTACACATACAAGTAATCTCCCTCCTTTTATCTGTAGATATACTTGAAGCTGCTTTATTCACCTGTGGAGATGTTGGAATACTTGAGAGGATTCTTTTGGCTTCTTTTTTCTTTTTTTTTCTCTTTTTTTTTTTCTTTCCTCTGTAACCTTAGAACGAAGGGCCACTCCTTGTGATTTCTGTCCTGGTAAAAGCCCAATCAAGTGGGCCTGAATTCTTGAATATGTATGTCCCATTATAAATTTCCGACTTCCGCCTAAAATTACAGATCCATTCGTAGCATTTTCATCAACAATCAAGTAACATTTTTCAAGTGGGGTTGCAGTCAATCCTTTTCCCTTAAGACAGCCTTTTTGACTTCATTCATCCATCTTTATCCTGTGATTAAACATAGTCTGCACAATCAATCACAGATCTTTCTTTACCCTTTTATCAGAACAGAAACGTTAGTCACAGTCATAAGGTTTATTTTTCTAAGCAGCAAGCTGTGCACAACATAATGGTATTGTTGTAATTGATGAAATTTTTCCTTAATTAGATTTGTCTCATATTGAAAAATCTCATAATTATGAGAAAATCGTATATTTAATTAATAATGTTAATGGCTTAGGAGTGATTTATGATTTATTGATATTATACAATATATATTTTATATCTTTCATCATAAATATAAACTCTTATGTATTATGTAAAAGACAAAGTTAAATGACACTTAAATTTTTAAAGTTTTATATTCGTGGATGTAGGTTTCGGCAACCAAACTATATAAATCATGATAAAACAAATACTTACTCCATCTACTTTTATTTGTTACTTAAAGTTTTTGATAGTGGTTAATAAAGTAATTAAATCGCTTAAATTATAATAAAAATATTTGTTAATTTAATTAAATTGCTATTTATCTAACATAATTAAGAGACAGAGGGGTAGAGGATAAGATGTATTTTAAAAAATTATATAAATAATTATTGAGTTTAGGTTTAAGCATTCGGTTCAAACCAAATTGAACTGAATCGAATCATTAAAATTGAATTACTATATTTTAGAAATCAAACAGAAATACATCAAAAATCGAACCGAATTAAATCGTCCTAATTTGGTTTGATTTTGTTCGAACTGATTAGTATTTAGGCTTTGATTTTTTTATTTATACTTGATTTTTCAAGTTATTTTATTTGATTTTGACCTTGATTTGAACCTAATAACTATTAATCAATGAAATTAAATAATTTATATATATATAAATACATATAATACGTAAATTCTTTATAAAATAAAGTAATTTGAAAATCAATAAAGTAATTTGATTTGACTTAATTAAATTAATTTTTTCTCTAAAATTAAACAAAATTGAAATAATCGAAATTTTTAAAATACAAAATAAAAGTAAACTGAATTATCTTAAAAATCAAATTAAATTATTAAATTAGGACGATTAAGTATGATTTATTCGATTCAAGTCAAATGTAGCTCTCTTCTAATTATGTTCAATAAAAAAAACAGTAAAATTGAAAAAATAATAATAATACTCTTTAATATTATCAAAACGATAAATAATTATCAACAAAATAAATTCTAAAAAACGAAAGATTAAGATCAAAGGTGGAAGTAATCTTTAATTTGAAGTTGGTGAAGCCATGAAAGAATAATGAAACACATGATAATCTTTCAATGTCGCTATAAGTAGCAATAAGAGAATAGATATTGATTTTTAAATAAATATAATGTTTAACTAAATATTTTATAATTATATATAAATAAAAATTCTCTCTTATACTAACAAAACTGGTCTGTCTGCAGAATTTATAAATGTTGAAATTAGGAAAAATTTTTAATCAATTATAATTGAATCCTCTTTAAGGTGATAAATTTTAAATTTTAATTTCAATTAAAATTAAATGAATAAAAAATTTAAAAAGTTAATTAAATAATTTTAGACTTTTGTCTGTGAGGTTGGGCCCATTTTTTGCAGAACATAATATACTCAGGCCCCATATTCATCCACTTGCATCCATCCCTCATGATGAAGATCATTGAGTTTGGATATTAACAAAATAGAGAGAGAAAAGAGGGTTTAGTGTGTAGTAGAGATCTCCAAGCATAGTCCACAGTTAAATTGTCAAGATATTAACTTCAATTAATATATATTATAAAATTATAACTTTTTATTTTTTTAATATTTATAATTTTGTATCCTAAGCAATGTGAGGCTAAGGGCTTTTTGAAATACAAGAGAAAGCAAAACCATGGAAGTTTCTTTGAAAATATTCTGTCCCCTTGGAGTTTGGTAGCATATATATTATTTTGTCTAGCAAAGAACATGGGTTGTTTTTGTGTTGTTTGGCTGGATAAGTATCATAGCAATCAAAGGCTAAGTTTAAGTCCCATCAATGTGCTGATAAAGATTCAGATATTGAATATGTGCTAATGCATAATTTAATTTCAGTAAAATGTTGAATTTAGTTTTTGTATTTATGGAGGGCATTCAATTTAGCTTATTTTTAATTTTTTATTTAAATTAATTTAAAATTTTTAATTTAAACTCAATTTAGTTAAAAATTTAAAATTTATGATCTAAATTTCTTAACTTTCTTATTTAAATAAAAAAAATCAAAATATTAGTTTTTTAATTTTGAAAATAAATTTCTTAATTTTTTAATTTAATTCCAAAATTTAAGAAATTTAATTTTTTAATTTTTTTTACTTTTAGACTAAATTGAACTTAAATTAAAACTTTTGAATTAAATTAAACTTCCCCAATAGATATGAGGATGTAGTTAAATTTTAAGCCATTTAATTTCAATAATTTAAATATTTTGACACTCTTTTTCAATAATGGAATGCCTAATAAATTTCATAATCCCAAATGTCAACAAATTAGCATTTTTTTTAACTCATCAGCAATATTAAAGTTGTTTTTAAAATTATAAAATTTTAAATTTAAATTTTAATTAAAAATTATAAATTTTTTAAATTAAAATTTTTACTGAAAACAGATAAATAAAAGAAATTCTTGATAGCTTAAAAAACTTGAATTGAGCATGTGTTTACTATTATTAAATATTGGTAAAATAAAGAAATAGAAAAGCTAATTTCTTGAGAATAAAAAGATTAATTATTAGCCAAATTTTACTTTCTAAGCTAATTATGATGATTAATTATTGGACCAATTAAGATTTGGTTGTCACATCTCCTGCAAGAAAAGTTGAGGATTAGGTGATGAGGGAGGAGGGTATATCTTGTGCACAAGTCATGTGCACTTTACTCATTCAACTCAACTAACCAAATTAAGCAATCTTTGTGAATATCCCTATGGTCAAATTAAAATGGAAATTAAATTATTATTATTATTATTATTATCATTATTATTCACTAGCTATAAGCCATACATCTTCATATATTGCATATCATTAAATAATATTATGTTGATTTTATCAAACCATTGTTAATTTAATTTAGATGCCAATTGAAACCTTAGAAGCAACACTTGGGACTACTTCAACTTTATGGGATGACTTGATCATCTGCTTTAATTAGTTAAACCTTAGGATTATGACTTGCTCTAACTATATGATATGGAGAATTATATATATATACTTCATTTAGATAGATATGAATTTTTTTTATATAAAATAAAAGATAAAACTTTCATTAATAAAGTATTATAATTTTAAATTAAATTATTATAATTTTACATTAGAAAATTTAAGATAAAATACTTATATAAAATATAATAGTAATTATTTTGATTTGAAAAACTTGATCATATTGACGGAGTATTTGATTTGACTGTAAGCACGCTCCACTCAGCATAATCTATCTTTCTACGAGCCCGATTTAAAAATTATCAAATTTTGATATCCTCGTGATGAAAAAATTTATACTTCATATTATTGCACTCGTACTCAAATAACAAAGTAAAATACCTAATAATTTCATGATAAAAGAAAAATAGATAATCATAATGGAGGAAATACTAAATACTCGTAAATGAGAAAATATCAAATTTTGAAAAAAGGAAATACAAAATCCTCTTAAAGAAGATGATAAAACTAAGATATATCACAAAAATAGACTGAAGACAAATACAAATATATTTCAAAAACATACTAAAAAAAATAAAAAATAAAACTGAGTAACCACCAGTGAAAAAATTAATATCACTTGTGATTATATTATATGCCTTAATTTGTTTTCTCTAATTAAATTAGATTTTTTTATTATTTGATATATTTTACTCTAAATAAACTCAAATAAAAAGTTGATAATTTTATTTTGTTTAATTTATTTGATTCTAATTAATATTAAACTCAAAATATTAAATATTTATAATTTTAAAAATAACTTTAATATTATAATTTTAAAACCGAAATTAACTAATAATATATGGAGGGATATATAATGGATAGATGGTGAGAATTTTAGGGTTTGAATATCAAATAAAAATTCCCAAATATGATTGAATTGGGTGTCAAATGTCACAATCTGTTTAGATGCTTATGGGTTGATAATTATAATCCCAATCCAATTTTTAATATTAATTTAAAATTACCAAATTAAGACAATTTACTAAATAATCTATTAATTAAAATAAGTATGCATGGCATTATATAAACTATTATTTTATATTTATAAAATGAATTAAATTCAACAGTTTGAAAGTTTCCACAATTATATTTTACTAATTTTAGTTCGTTTTATCTCTCAAATTCTCTTTAAAGTCATTTTAACTTATTAGCGCTATAATACAAAAAAATTTATTAAATAATTGAATCGGCAAAGTCAATTGAGTCACACTGATTCAATCATTGAATCGATCGGATTGTTTTTTTATTTGTTTCAATTACAAACTCAAATGATTTGAGAGCATTTATCGATTCACTAATTCTACATGTCAATTTGAATCAAATTTAATAACTATGACTAAAATATTAAAATAATTCATAAATTAAGTGAAATATATCAAAATAAGTGTTTTAAGAGATTTACCTCATTGTACAAGATTATATTTATTTTTTACTATTACCATTATTGATTGTAAATGTTGTATATCTATTCCATTGATTAAATGACATTTTTATATTTAAAAAAAAACTCTTAAAATCATGAGATCTAAAGTTGAAATATTTTTGAAAACTAATTAAAAATTATGATTCCCCTTTCATAGTACTAAAAAAAACAATTTTGAAACTTTGATATTAAATGGATAAATTATAAATTTTATTGAAGAAATTCAAGAAGATGTGTAATCCCCAAGAAAGCCTAAAAGGGAAAGTGGAATCCCAGTCCTTCTTTGTCCAGGTCAGGCTTCATCTGCTCATCTGTGATGCTTGTTTTCTTGTTATATTATCATTCATCCTAATGATGCTAAGATGGGAAACTTCCCTCTCAATTTCTTGCCCTATTCTTATGAGTTTTCATTTTTTTTTAATTCAAAATTAAAATAATATATGAATTCAATAGTTATTGCTGATAAAGCAGGATTGAAATATTCAAATAAATGATGCCTATTAAGATTTGAACTCTTCATCTCTTGCACTATAAATTATATACTAAATCACTAGACTTATATTATTAAACACACTTATGAATTATTCCATAAGTCATGTTCTGATGTGCTGGATATGAGCGTAAGATATCGCTCAACAAAATTAGAATTTTAGTCCATGAAAGATTTCTAGTTTGCCAATCAATAGCTAGACAAGTGTTATTTCAATACAAACTCGTAACCCAAGTGAGAGTTTAATCTGATACCTATATAAAAAGGACTGTCAGGTACTTGTGTATAATCTTTCTCATTCATTTATTAATCTTCAATTCTTATCACTGACTCAAGTATTAGAAAAGTTGTCCAAACCAATCACCTCTTTCTTATTTTACAGATTTATATCTGTAGAGATTTCTCAAACAGCATCGATAAGCAAGTAATAATGTCATTACTTGACATCAACATGTAAAAATTCAAATTTTTACATAAGCTAGCACATGATTTGTGATTATTAATCAATTAATTAAATGACCTATGCAATGACGCTTAATAATGCTGGCCCAAAAAAGATAGTTGCGGTTGATTTTTTTTTTTAAATAAATATATTTAAAAATAGGAAAAACTTAGCTTAGAATATCTAAATTAAACTCAGGCCAACAGGCAATCTCATACACCCAACTTAGGATAAAAAGGCTTGGAGAAAAAATCTTTAATAGGAACATTATCCATAATAAGATCATAAAGGAAAATGGGGAAACTATCCCAAACATGAAGGCTAGTATAATATAAAGAGGCCCTAGCTAAACTATGAGCAATTTTATCAGCTTGCCTTTTAACCCAAGAAAGGGAAAAATTAAACCCTTATTTACAATTTAATATGAAAAATTATATAGGATATATTTGATATATATAAAAATAATATCCATTATTATTATTATTATTAAACAATGATAAATAAAGAAAAAAGAAAAAGAAAGATATGTTCTAGCTTTTTGTTTTGGTTATTCATCTTTTATACGATGAAACATTTTGCTTTTAATCGACTATTTATTTTTACCAATATTAAAACTAAAATTTGAACTTAAAAAATTGTATTCTTACATTGCATAAGAATATGAAAATGCTAATCAAATTGGCTTCTATTTGTTTGCATTAATTTCGATTCAAAATCATGATAAATTATTAGTAAATCCCACTTGGAATAATTACGTTTAGAAACAAATAATATTAAATAGAATTTATATAAATTAGGATGAAAATAGATTGAATATTTTTGGGCATTCAATCTAATCGAGCCTTAATAAATGATTTTATACAGTATATAATCAAATTTTATATGAATTCAAATTTAGAAAATAATATATGTGTTGAGCTTGAACCGAGTTCAAATTTTATATGTTGGTTACTTGTTGTTTGAACTAATTTATATAAATTATTAATTAAATATAAAATTATTTTTTATAATAAATATTATTTCTTATTAAGAGAATTAAGAGAAGTGAGACTCGAATCTGACTTTATATTATGAGTGATATGTATTTAGTTATTAAATTAAATAAAATTTGGCTATATTAGAAAATTATTAAAAGTTTAAAACATAAATTACTAGTGAAATTAATTTATTTATATATATATTGTTAATTACAAATATAAGGACAAATAAATTCAAATAACAATAAACAGATTTGAAATAGATTTAAATAATTTAAAATAAAATTTAATTAAATTTAAATATTAAATTTATTATTAAATTTAAATTTAAATAAAAAAAATCTTTATAAATACTCTATTTGTTATTGTCCTTGATTGAAATTCTCGAACTTTTTAACTTATATTTAATAGATTTAATATAATATAATAATAATTATTATTATAAATAAATTACTTGATTTATTTGTTAAAGGTATATTATTATTATTTTTATTTTTATTTGATAAGCTTTTAATTTTTAAAAAATAAATAATAATAATAATAATAATAATAATAATAATAATAATAATAATATGTTTGACTTTTTTGTATGGGCCCAGGGCCCATTAGTGTCAATGGCGTTCCGCAACGTGTACATGTACTTACCGCATTGCCCGCCTCTGCTTTTTCCATTTTGCGTTCACAATCAGCGGTCAAACCAAGCCTCGGGAATTTAATCTTTTCATTGACAAATTTGCCCTTGTTCAATCACCAAGATGCCAACCATATCCTTCATACAGCATATAACTAATTGTCTAATTTAATTAAATTGGACTAAGATTATCTTTAGATTAATTTATTATAATTTTAATTCGTTTATTTGACAATTATATATATCTTAAATTTCTAAAAAAGAATTTAATTAGAAAATTCATTATAAAAAAATGCAAGGGCAATAAAGTCATTTTATATAAGGCAAGCCAAAACTTTGTCGTTAAGGATTGTGTTTATAATTGTACAGTAAAAAAGTAATAAAAAGATAGAACGTGGACAATTTTTTTTTCTTTTATCATAAAAAAGGTGTAAAAGATGGCAAATAATTATGCATTGGATTGTGCTAAAGTAACTCATAGCTTTGATTTGAAATGATAGCTAGATTGATTTAATTTATATTTGAAATGGGATTAGGATCAGTTGATCCGATTTAATTTGATTTATCAAAAAATCACAAATAATTTAAAAGGTTTATAAAAGTAAATATTTAGCTATTTAGTTTTAACCTTTTTAACGATGATTGATCCTAATTCAAGTAAACTCATCTCACTTATCATTGACTCTTGTCTCAACTCACTCATCCGCCTTCATCCGTTCAATTCAAGTTTGTAATATGATATCAATTCAATTTAAGTGTCAGTAAAGTGATTATCACTTGAGGGAGAGTGTGAAGAGTCACAATCACGAGTAATTTAAAGGGTTTCTAAAGGTGAAGATTAGCTATCTAATTGATTAGTTTTAACTTTTTAGTAATGATTAGTCATAACCCGAGTACATTTATTTCACTTATTATGAACTCTTATCTCTACCTATTCACCCGTCTCATTGTTCAATTCAAATTTGTAATAATAATTTTCAACAATAAAATTTAATTAAAATTAAATTGAATTAAATAAAAATTGAAATAAGAATGAAATTAAAAAGCTTGTAGTTCGATTCTAATTTCCTTTATTAAGGTTGACCTTTGATTTAGGGTTAAGAGTTCGAAACTGAATTAAATAATTTTTAATTTTAATTTTAATTTTATTTTTTTATTAAATGCAACTATTAAAATTTTTATTTTTTGAAATATGAGTTCAATTCAATCTCTATTTTAATTAATTTTAATTTATTTTTAAATTTAATTAATTTATTTCAAATCACACCATGGCTACAACATAGCGGAACATAGGGCGTTCGGCTTGTATTTCAAATGGAGGTGGTTGATGGGCCCCCCCTATGGGAAGACAAAAGACTGGGCCCACACAAAGGTTAAAGAAAGAGAGTTTTGGTGGGGCCATACATACTTCAATTAATCTCTCTTTTTTTTTAAATAAAAATATATAAAAAAAATAATGGATTATGGTCGGCAATAAATCTTTCTTTCTATTAAATGAAAACTCAATAGTCACAATCCTCTCTGCTTTTTAAGAAATGGCAATTAAATGAAGTGGGAATTTGCTTCACATCTCTTCTAGAACAATTATCTTCTTATGATAAGATTTGATCATTTCCCTCATAAGTTCAAATCAATAATGAAATATTGATATATATCATTAATTTTTTATAAAATAATTGAATAATTAAGTATTTATTTAATTAAAAATTTTTTCATTTAAATTTAATTCATCATAAATCTAAAATTAAATATATAATAAATGGATCTCATCATATAGTGAATCGGGTCTAAATAAAAATGTATCTATACGTTATTAAAAATTATAATTATGGGAAGGCAAGTAGAGATTAGCCTTTAAGTTCAAATGTAATGACTTTATACTTCTTCAAAACTTGAAGAAAATTTCATCAAAACTTGATGAAATTTTCTTCAAAACTTGATGAAATTTTCTTCAATGTATATTAAGGGTGATGTATGCTACATATTTACAATAGAAAATTCCAAGTGTTGAAATGTAAATGTTGGAAGGAAGTTGCATATATTTAATTATGGATAAGCACACTCAATCTTAAAAAATAAATAGATAAAAATTATGAAAAATAAGATAATATCATATTAAATTATATTATGAAAAATAAAAGTAATTAAGACAAATAATTTTTTATATAATATGATTAAATTATGTTTATATATCATTAAAAAAAAACCTATGCAAACAACACAAGAAATCTCCATGGTGCACTAATGTAAGAAAATTTAAATTACTAATCAATATTTATCTTATCAAAAATAATTATAAGTTTTAATTTAATAATATTAAAATAGATTATAGACTAAAATATGATAATTTTTTAAATTTATTTAATTTTATAATAGAAAAAAATAAATGTATAAATAGGTTAATCACATACTCGACAAGAACATTACATCTGGAAGCATCTCCACTTAGGGATGGTTATAAGTACCCAATCTGATCAAATCCTAATAGAATAAATTTGGAAAGTATATAATGGAGTTTAGAACGAGGTTGAATTTGAAATTATTCGAATTTTTATATGTTATGTATTTATTATTATGTGTTTATATAAATATTTAATTAAATATAAAATATATATTTTTTATAATAATATTTATAAAATTTTATATATTTATTTTATATAAAATAAAATAAAATATTTTATGAAATTATTAAATTTTAAATAATTAATTTAAATTCCAACGCAGGAACTCAAATCCTGAGTCTAAATACCTGAAAATATCATAAAAAAAAAAGAAAAAGAAAAAGAAAAAGCGTGGGAAATAAGCACAGGATGTAGTTAGTTGGAACAGTTTGTTTACCGAATGGAAACACAGAGAGAAATTCCCATGTAATTCCCAACTCAATGTTAAATAATTAAATAAAATAATATAAATATCAGAGATTTAACAACGTTCACGTAAACCATCTTAAGTGTTCTTGTTGTCATAGACAATCTGTCTCTTTTCAACTTTCCTTTCTCTCTCTCTTTCTATCTGTCAATCTCTTCATCTCTTCGCTGCAGATTTCACGACAAAACACAACCCTTTACAATCCCATTCTTGTTTTTTATCATCACTACAGTTTCAATTCTTCTTCCATTGAGATCGAAAGGAAATAGCAGCCAAAGCTGACCGGTATGGCAATGACTTTTCCCGCCGGAATTGTCATCGTTGCCTTACTTTTGCCCGTCTCACTGGTTTTTTCTTCTTTTCCGGCTACTCTTACTCTTGAGAGGGGGATTCCTCCCAGTCATAGGCTTGAGTTGAACCAGCTCAGAGAACGAGATAGCTCTAGGCATCGTAGAATATTGCAGTCTGCTGGTGGAGTCGTGGATTTCCCTGTTCAAGGAACATTCAATCCCTTCCTCGTTGGGTAAATTTGTTGTTTTCTTTATGTTGTTTACATGATGTTGCCTATGTTCTTTTTCTTTTTTTTTTTTTTTTTTTTGGGGGGGGGGGAGGGGGGGAGTGGGTTCTTTTTGGTTTCGGTTGTATATTCAATTGGGTCTCTGTATTTGGAAATGTAAAAAATTTAATGTCTTTCGGTGGTTTCTTTGTTTGTGTAATGGTCTTTGGGTTTCTACTATCTATTGTTTCTGGATTGGATTTTGCTGTTCTGGGTTTCCAATTTTGGAGTTATGGATTCTGGAATTTACTATTCCTTGTTATCTTTTTGTTGGTTTTAATTGAACTATGCTGCTTAGTTTTGTGGGCTCTTAATGGCTTTTATATGGGACACATACACATTTTGCATATAGAAACTTCCATATGCAATCGGGTTCGTAATGGTTGTTTCATTGGACACATAAAAAGTGCATCTCGGAACCAGTTGATTTATGCAGTAATTTTGGTTGTTTGATTCAGTTTACTTATTTTGATTGTGTTCTAGGCTTTATTATACAAAAGTGCAATTGGGTTCTCCTCCAAAAGATTTCTATGTACAAATAGATACTGGGAGTGATGTTCTGTGGGTCAGTTGCAGCTCCTGCAATGGTTGCCCTGTTACTAGTGGACTCCAAGTAAGTTCATATTAACTTGACCCATATTTTTACTTGTTTGATTTTAATCTCATCAACTTTGCGAAACAATAGAGGCAATTTGGTGTTAGAACTCTTTTCAATATGATTACTGGCATCTTCTACAGATTCCACTCACTTCCTTTGATCCTGGAAGCTCATCAACAGCTTCATTGATCTCTTGTTCAGACCAACGATGCGCTGTTGGAATTCAATCATCAGATTCTCTGTGTTCTTCTCAAAGCAATCAATGCGGGTACACCTTCCAGTATGGGGATGGCAGTGGTACAACAGGCTATTATGTAGCTGATTTGTTGCACTTTGATACGGTTCTTGGTGGGTCTGTGACCAATAGTTCTTCAGCTTCTGTTGTCTTCGGGTGAGCTGTCATGAATCTGTCAAACGTGGGAGAGTAGTTGTACCATTTTTATCTGTTAGAAGTTGGAATTCTTGAATTTAGATAGTGAATTTTGAAACAGGTGTAGCACATTACAGACTGGGGACTTGACAAAGTCTGATAGAGCAGTTGATGGGATCTTTGGTTTTGGGCAACAGGACATGTCTGTCATCTCGCAGCTGGCTTCACAGGGGATAACACCAAAGGTTTTCTCTCATTGCTTGAAAGGAGATGATGCAGGTGGTGGTGTACTGGTTCTTGGAGAAATTGTGGAGCCAAATATTGTTTATACTCCACTTGTCCCATCACAGTATGTTTTGCTCCCCGATTTATACATTTAGATTTTGCTTTAGTGAATCACTGATGAGTTTTTCATTTCTCTTATTTTGGTATAAATCCACATATAATTTCAAAGCTTCACTAGTACGAAGTGGCATGGATAATCTGTGAGGCTGTTTGATATGCATCGAATTTGTTCAGTGGATAATTGAGTGTTCATTTTCTTATTGAGTTTTCTGAAACTATTATTACTAACTATGACATCTAATTGAGGCAGCGAAAAACAGCTCACTTTTATTAGTGAAAAGTTAAAAGATGTCTAAATGCTTGAATTGTACTGACACTAAATTTTTTGTCCTAAATTACCAGCTACCATGAAACAGCATTAATTGATTCTTGTTATGTTGGATGTATTTGTATCAAGCTGTTCAGTGAAATTGACCTTGGGGTTGGCTACTTTGAGGCTTATTCAAATGTGTTTACCAAATAAACCATCTAAACTAAGAGTTTAGATCTTGATAGAAATGTCCTACTCAAACTCTGTAATTTTGGTTCAATTAGGCTTATGGATGCTGAGATATTTAAATGCCTATGAAAATAGGCTTAGGGCTGAAAAATAATCTTGTTTTATGATCGTTTAGATCAGCTTGTTATTAGCATGCCTCAGTCGCTATCCTCAAAAATCCAAAACCAATTATTTGGTATTAAGCTCAATGCTTGAATAGCTAAGCTAAGTGTCACTACGGCAAAGCTTAAATTATCAGTCTTTCTGCCACAAAAACATCATCCTTACATATCAGATATTTATTTTGGGAATAATTCCTATAGCTGTTTGATAGCTTTTGATTGCATAGATAACCTTCCCTTGTTTGCTAATTGATGCTCCAAGCAATGGGGCGTAAAATTCTGTTTCTGCATTAAATGTGACTAACCACCTGCACATCTCAAATTTCAGGCCTCATTATAATTTAAATCTACAGAGCATTTCTGTTAATGGCCAAACTTTAGCCATTGATCCATCAGTTTTTGCAACATCAACCAGTCAGGGAACAATAGTTGATTCTGGAACAACCTTGGCATATCTTTCTGAAGCAGCTTATGGTCCTTTTGTCAATGCTGTAAGTTTCAAAGTAACTTTTTGCTAGTTTTTAATTAATACCATGAAAGAATCAAGTTTTTGAGGATCTTCATGTCCAATAAATCAGAGTAGCCCACTTATCAAATTCTCTGTGTTACATATCTCAGGAGTTTAGTGTTACCATGTTATCCAACTTGAACTATATCTGAGGTATTTAGTTGTCCTCCTGGTGCAGATTACATCTATTGCTTCACAAAATGCACGCACATATCTTTCTAAGGGAAATCAATGTTACTTGGTCACCACCAGGTTCTCTTCCCACATATGTAATCTCAGCTTGTTTTCCATTGAGTATGCTGTTCTGTGAGACGATCCTAACCTGGAATTACATATTTGTGCAGTATTAATGATGTATTTCCTCAAGTTAGTTTCAACTTTGCTGGAGGTGCATCCTTGATTTTAAATCCTCAGGACTACCTTCTACAGCAAAATTCTGTTGTAAGTTGTTAAGACTATTATTCATTCACTTTTTTATTTGTAGTTGTTATGAATGTCTGTGCATGCTTCCTTTGCATAGAAATTTGGAATGAGATGTCTGTCTTCTTCAATTGAAGTTTCCCGTCAATTTGTTCTGTGGAATTGAATACTTGGTCTTGATTTCCTTATTTTTTTCTCTGTTCTTTGAGTAGTTTTTCCAGCTTTCTGTGTTCTGCGTTTCTGTTAAATCTTGTACTGCTCCATCTTTGCTCCATTACTTGCATTCAATTTAGTTTCATGATGTGTTGAAATCTGATAATTTGGAGCGATGAGGAAAGCAGTCGCTCTTTTCTATTTATACCCACTAATATTTGTCTCTTCTTTTCTTTCGAACCAATATGGATATTGACTTCATAATAATCATCTTACATTTTAAGTCAGGCTTCTGTTTAACATAGTTCAGTAATTTGGTCTGGCATCTTGCATATCTAACTGGGATAGGTAAATTGGAATTGCAGGGTGGAGCTGCAGTATGGTGCATTGGCTTTCAAAAAACTCCAGGTCAAGAAATTACTATCTTAGGAGGTAATGACATCACCAAAAAAAAAATCTAGTTTTTGGATTTGTTTATTGAGATGATTTTGGGTTTATAATCTATTCGCCAAAGATATCCCATGATTCAACTGCTTTAGAGCAATTATTGTTTTTATATCAAAGTGAAAATTACCTTATGCATGAGGTTTTATTTTTATAATCTTCTTACATCAACAAAGTTACTTGAACTCAACATGATCAAAAGTCAGCAGTCGAAACATTCTGAATTCTCCTTCCTCTCATAGAACCAGTGCCTAGTTATCCATAAATTCACTCTTGTACTTGGGCCTGTTCTTATGGTAACAGTATTGCCAAATTCTTTTGCAGATCTTGTCCTAAAAGACAAAATCTTTGTTTATGATATTGCTAATCAACGGCTTGGATGGACTAATTATGATTGTAAGTTTCAACTGCCTTCTATATTTGGATGTTGAGACTATGCGGAACTATTTTTTTTTTTTTTTTTAGCTTTTCCCAAATAGCAACATTTGTTTGATTTTAGCACTGCACCCAACTTATCCTTTATCGGCGTATCCTGTTAGGTTCCATGTCTGTAAATGTCTCTACAACTACAAATACTGGCAAAAGCGAGTTTGTCAATGCAGGTGAGATCAGTAACAACAGTTCACCAAGGAATGTGCCTCACAAGCTGATACCAATAACCATGATAACTCTCCTTCTGCGCATGTTTACGCTTGGAACTTACCGGTTTTTATAACATACCCTGAACTACCATTCTTTCTTTGTAATGCTCTTGCTGGTTTATATTTATTGTAACTGGCAGAGCCACGCACTCTTTAGTTGTTTCTGAGTGTGCAGTAGCTTGGGAGTCTGAATCTTTATTGAGCTCTGTAAATTACAATTCACACAGCATTAATTTATAGAAATTTCTCAGTTTTGTTACTTATTCAACGATTCCCATATTATGTTTTCATTAGAAATTTCTAAGTATAATTTCTTTCTAATGGAAGTACAATGATTTTATTCAGATCATTGATCAGTGTATTTCATTCGAGTCTTCTCATAATGCATCCTATCATAATTAACGATAAAAAATTGTGTATACAACGATATCACCTTTGTTAATTCCAAATTATGTTTCAACCTTTAGTTTTACTTAAAATAAAATATCAATAGATTGGTGTCAAATTGGGCTAGTTTAATGTTGATACAAATATTTAATCTAACGATTATTAAACTCATTTTCATATGAGTCCCAAACTGAAATGATCAACCATTTCCACAAACAATAGCGGAACAAGTCAATTTAATGAATCAATAGCTGTTTAGAACCCATTTCTTATGAATCAACATCAACACAGTATGAGACCATGAATGTGCTCTTGGTGTTTGTGGTGAGATCTTCTTTTAATTTCATTATCCCACCATAACCTTGGAAAATTCTTGAAGTTCGTTCTTAATGAAATTTCAGAAAATTTCTCAGTTAGACCTTGATTGTGAAACCAAATCTCACATTTTATGAGAGACAATGAGCGCCTCAACCATAAAACCTCCCTTCCACTTCTCTTAGCATCTCACTCTGTCATTCTATGTAATTTTGTCACAGCTACAGTTACTGCAAGTAAGAAATGTTTATTGGGGTACCAATTCATCCCCAACTGGCAAATGCAGACAATATGGTAAAGAGGCAGAATACAAGGAAAATATATATAATTTACAAGAAAGGCTCCTTTCCCAATTTTTACTTCAAAGCTATCACTGAAATGGCACCAAAACAATTATTCAATGCATCACCTAAGATTAAAGTTCCTGATGATACGATGCATAAAAATTTTGAAAAGATGGAAATCAAAATTATGAGAACTTCAATTCAATGGCCAAAGAAGTATTGAGCATTAAGCAAAATAGTAATTACAAGGAAATTGAGTATCCAGTCCAAGCAACTAAATTGCTTCATTTCCCATCCCAACACCCAAAAGCAGTATGATAGCATGTTAAACTCAAAATTAGCATTTGCTTAAAAAAACACTTAGCATCAGTTAAGTTTCTTTTAGTTCAACTGTCATTAATTAGTTGACAATTTGTGCAAAAACAAGAGGCAACACGAATGGGATGCTGTAACCTCAACAATAAAACATAACATCTTTCACGTTATCTTTGATCACAGGAAGCGGCTGAACTTCCCTACTCCTTCCCATTGTACTCCTACCACCTGAAGATTCGCCATCTGTTGTTTCACCCTCAATGTAATATCGAGCCCGAAAGGCAGCTAAATGGGCATAATAGGCAGGAGGGACTACATAATTTTCAAAATTTAACCATTAATACTGTACTGGAAGAACCCAATGAACCAAAGATTAATAAGAAAAAGGAGTAATTAAAGAACAGGAGTCAAACCTATGGAAACAGAGCGAGTACACCTTGCATACCTGAAAAGGTTTTAACAGTTGGAACAAATCAGCAGCAAAAAGTTTCAAAATCGCGTAACAGGTAAAGAAAAAGAAAAATTCTACGTAACCTAGACAAATCGATGGTGGAAAAAGATGTTTGAAATTACGTGTAACAAAGATTGTTAGTGAGAACTTGCAACCCATCGGATGTGAAACGATTCTCATCATACAACACATGGTAGTGTGTAGGTCTGCTTGTTCCCTGCATAATTCAAAGCAGCTATGTAACTCTAGTTCTCCAAGCAGCAAACTCAATACAACACCAAGGGGAGTAGATTCATTTATACATCTTATTATTAATAGGTTGGAGCAACAATACCTGAATTCCAGCATGGCTGTTGAGGTAGAAATCAAACTCCTTCTGGTGGCAAATCTTAGTATCAATAACAGTGCCTACAAAACATGAATAAATGTTAGTTCCATCAAGAAAGAAGCAAAATTCACCAGAGAAGCCAACCACAAAACCTGGTAAAATATTGCCACTTCTGTCTGTCTGACCACCATCAACAGGAAAAAGTCGTGTATGATGCCTCTTCTGCACCACAATGAAGGTAACAGGTGGAAGGTATCCCTCCTCAAGTGAACAACAAGCCTGGAAAGAAGATGGTTATTACAACCTAAGAATGCTTTAGCACTAAACACATTCTAATAATACAAATAATCACTCACAACTGAATTCACTGATTTTTGTTATCTTTATGAAAATCTACTAAAAAGTTAAACCAATCAGTCAAATAGTGACATCAACCAGGCTAAAAAGCTTTCCCTTCAAAACCAAGGACACTGAAGTACAGAATAAAAGGAAAAACCAACACCCACAAAGAAAAGAATGAAGTTGGAAAAAAATCAGTTGCCTAGAAATTGTGGCTCCCAGTTGGAGTTGGTGTGCAGGTGTGAACATGCTCAAACAAAAGCATAAAAGCCATAATCTTATTTCTAACTTAAATGTCTTTGACTTTACTACAATTAACCCATAGACTGACACTACTATCAACAGAGCTGATAATACCTTTCGTATGGCATCCATCTCATGTAGCAATACCTGACTAAATTGGCCCTCACTAACACCATCTCTGTCACAAGAAATCAAAAAAGTTATCAGCAATCGCATAAAAACATGCCAGCTTCCACATTATGAAATAAAAGCATCACCTATAAAATATAATCCTGCTCGGTTTATGCCCAGTAGCTCTCCTAAATGCTATACATAATTCCCTGCATACAACCAAATAGATGAGGGTGAAATAAGGATTTTATAGATAGATCTAAAGCAAGGCACTCTAAAGCATGAATCCTCACCTAATCATTCCTGAATGAACTAATCCCTTATCCGGATCGTGATATGATTTATAGAGATCCTGGATAATTTCTTCACGATGAGCCTGTGCAGAGACAATTCCTCTATACTTTGTTACCTCTGGCCAGTCCATCGAAGCCACTACCTGCATCAGTCAATCAATACTTTAATACAAAATGTAGGGACAGGAGAAACAAACAACTTCACATACTGCTGCTATCGATGGACTAGTATCCTCCCCAGGAGGTGGATGTGTTACATCAGCACCAAAAATAATTGTAGGAACATCAGTCACTAGAGGAATCCTCCTTTGAATAGCATCATTTAACACAGTATTTCGACCACCAACCTAGCAGAGTTTCAATAATCAATTTAATTTATATAGAAGTAACCAATGAAAAGCAAAATAATAATAATAATAATAATACAAAACAACAAACCTTAACATTGATTTTGAGGGCAACATTTTCAAAATACTGTTTACTTAGCTTTGCTGCCTGCCTTGGTTGACAGCACTGAGAGACAATTCCCAATTCTGTTTCACAGACTCGTTTAATTTTCCCTACAAATAAGCAAAAATCAGATGCAGAACAAACTTCAATTTAAAAAATTTATATCTGGTTTTGTTCCTGACCATATGAGCCACTAACATCAGGTAGAATGATTATCAACAATTGAAGCTGTTTCTTCTCATTTGAAAGTTTTGCAGTACACTGCTTGTGAACATCAGCAAGAGCACTTCCAATTTGGCTGGGATGAGCTGACTGTATAGGAAGAATAGGGTTTGGGTTGAATCCCTAGCATTATATCCAATAAACTTAAAAGGTTAATTTACTAGATTAGGAATGACACTTCATTGTTAAAAAAAAAAAGTATTTTAAAAAGAAAGTTATTGATGCAGTGTTTGGCACAACTTACCATTCCTTTGCTGACACACATCTGAATTAATTGCCTACAGAATTCAACAGGCAAATTTCGATTGACCTGCAAAGAGAAGTTAACACATGTCCAGAATTCCACCCTCCCACCATTCACCATTTTCTGCAAAATCAGATAGAAAATGTTGTCTGACATTGAATTTTCTCATATCATAAGCAGTTAGATTTTGAAGTCCACCTTGTTGATCATATTCCATTGTCCTAAGCGAGGATCAACCCTTGCTTCACCTCCAGTCTCATGATATTTAAGCTGCAACAAGCACAAAAATAAATGAAAATGACATTGAGAAACAAAATATCATATAAAATATATTACCATCGGAGCAGGCAAAACTCGAGCATCAATGAATGTAAGCTCTTCCTTAATTTGAATTCCAAATTCATTCCTTACAAGCTCATCTCTGCTGTAATCATTCCATGCAACCATCTAGAACAGCAAAATATTACAAAACCAATTATGGGAAAAAAAATGCACACGTTGTTAACAAGATATAAACAAGAAAATACCTGCTTAATGCTATCTTCCCGCTCATTAGGGCGTTGACAAGTTGATTTTAACAATGCAGTTACTTGCCTTTCATTCAATTTCTTTGAGTACCTCTGTCCTTCAACAATTCTACATACCTGTTAAAGTATAACAAAGAACATGAACACCATACATAAGCATGGTTGATAAATTGTCCGCCACTAAAAACTATGAAATCTATGATTATAGAAGAAGATAACCTCCATAGGCAAGTAAGTGGGTTTCGAATCACTCCCAGCTTGAAGGGCAGGCAAAGATGTATATTTAATCCCAATATTGTATCTCTCACGGAAATATTGAACAACCGACACATGCTTATTATCAAGAGTGAAGCTAGAAGAAAAAAGAAAATTGCAGTATGTTATATAAATTATGACACAACTGCTAAAACAAGAAGCTCAACTGCTTTCACATAAACGTTGTTAATGTGCACCACATACAGAATATGTCTTACTACATCTTTAAAAATTTGCTAGGAACCATAGCCCCAAAATCAAAAACTAAAAAAATTAGTGTAAAAATAGAAAATAATCCACTACTATCATAAGTGGGCTGCATTTCTAGAGATATTCTATAAGCAGAATTTTACAAATTACTTTAGGACTTCAATATCAAAAACAAGCAAAAACCAACCTCATAAATCCAAAAAGAGGAAATAAAAGATAGAAAAGAAAAAGGAAAAACTAAACATTCTTTTATAAAAATAGGACATTAAAAGTAAACAATGCTTATGCAACTCTTCATAATTTTTATCAACATAAATTTAGAAACTCACGATAATTGATTCAGTGGCTGATTGGATACACCAGTGATCTTGCACCTTTTATTATTCTCCCTGTGAATTAGCTCTACTTTTAATCCTCTTAAGGCCTTTTTCACCTAGAAATGAAAATTTCAAGAAAAGATAAGATGTACCCAAGCTATAACGCTGTAAAAAAACTTAAAGACACCTTTTTAATATTCATTCTTCTCACATAGTACAACAATGTGATGATACGTATAATTTACTAATAAATGAAATTAGACACTTATCATTTACTCACTAAAGCTCAGAACTGAAACAAAAGAACCAAACCTTAATACGATCTTGTTCTGACAAAGGCCTTGACATGTCTCTCACCCTAAAGTATTTGGCTACAAAGTCAGTCACCATAATTGGCTCAAAGAAGGATCTGGCGGACACATCTGTTACATGTAAATTAGATATTGAGGATAAAGAAAAAATGATAATAAATATTAAAAGGAGTCAAAATAATAATATAAATTTAAACAAACTGACCAATATTAAAAGATAGTCCCATCTGGGTTGGGCGAAGGCTTTGATAGTATCCTCTCCAAAATTCTATACCATCACCAAGCTCGCCCCTCGGCCCCAAATTAGGTGAGAAGAATGACCTCCCAACAGTGGTATAACTACTCAAATTTTTCCAAGCAATTAACAAAATATCTACATTCAGTATTTACAAAATTATGCAATTAGAATTTATAAGGAAAATTGACCGCAGACACTGAAATGAAGAGATAGGTAAGGGGAGAAAAGTAAACAATTCAAAGTACTCCATAAGACAGCAGAACTAGAATACTTTTTGGATGGTGATTCCCTAAGAACAATATCAAGAACTTGTATGGTTTCTGGTGAAGCATCCATTTGTCTACCACTTAAAAATTGCCGCAGATGATGAATGTCAAACTTAGATGCAAATTTAATTCCCACTTTAAATTGGCGTTCCCTCCTGCATAGGAATGAATAACAAAAAATGACATAGCTTCAGCAATAATAAAAGCTGAATATTGTCAAAAGAAGAAAAGTGCAAAACCAAACAGGTTCATAACATGATTACCTTGTTGAACCAGAAGAACCAGCACCATTATTCTCCTCAACCAGCTTAACAACAAATTCCTTAGATTCAAAAGGCAAAGGCCCTGCTGTATAGAGGTTTTTCCTGCCATCATAAGCTGGCCTTCGGTTGCCCAAGTGTGACTGACGATACATACTATCAAGCTGAGATATTATATCCCTGTTTACCTTCTTTGAGGTTACTTCAGGAGTTATAGTGACCTGGATCATAAATGAAACTTGTAAACATCTATTATCTTGGTGTATTAATAGTGAAATGGCAAAAACAAAAAAACCAAACTTCATCCACTCTCACTCGTTTCAATTCACGATTAAAAAAATTGTCCCCAAGCAAACAGAGGAGAAAAAAACAAAGAATGATTGACTTTAAAATGGAAGGGAAGTTTTGAAAAACCAGTCATAACACAAGATTAAAAGAAGTTAGAAAAGAAATAAAGCCTGTTATACTCCAAATTGAGCGGTCATTATAGACAAATTCATAAACAGAGTGTATATATAAAGGCAATCTCACATTCACAAATACATACATTGCATAGGAGAAAGATGCAGCAGCAGACAGAATGATATAAAGAAATTAAAAAAAAAAAAAAAACTATATGACCAAATGATAAACTGGAAAAGGTGGAAAATAAATAAATAAATAAAAACTATCTATATTCAATTGAAAAATCCATTCAAGAGAAGAAAATACACAAAACAACATAAAAATTAGTCATTATAAAAGGTGTAAATATGTATAGATTATATTTATTATCATGGATGTACTTGTGCAAGTATTGCCAAACTTTACATCATAATGACAGAGATCTCTGTCTGCGATTTCGACTAAAAAATGATTAGCCTTAACCACACACTTCTTGCCGGCAGTCCCATAGCCAGGCCTAGGCGTGAAACGAACGGCCTTCGACGACGCCGGTGGCATTCCAGCCTTGGTCACCTGATCTCCAGTTGTCAGTTTCTGCTCCATCTCTCGTCCCAGCTCGTCCACCGCCGCCGAACTCGATGCTGCTGCCTGAGACAGCGGTGCTCTCATCGAAGAAACCACAGCTTCAGGAGTCGGACTCGGAGCAACAGAAGTAGGGAAGGCAGACACCGCAGAACGAGATATTGGAGGGAAGGCCGAAGCCTGTGGAGGAGCAGCTTGAGTGAAAGTTGGAGCCGGATTATAGCCGCGGCCGGCACGTCCACTGCCATCTCTTCCACCTCTACTGCCCCCACCACCCCGCTGAAACGAAGGAGATGGAGATGATGATTGCTGGTCTCGGCGAGAATCCTGCCGGCGACCACCGCCACGGCGAGACATTGTGTGAAACGGTTACAATTGCAGAGCAAGAGCAAATAACAACCGAAGAAACCAACAAAGAATTCCAAGCGTCAGTGAATAAGGTAAGCAGAAAGTGGAGAGCGTAGTTGAGCGGGAGAGAGACAGAAAATATAGAGGGGAGCAGAGGACGTGCAAAGTGACGTGATTAGAAAGAACGTACTAATTTCTGCGCGACACTACAGGCACGTGTTGGGTGACGATTTTACCCTCGTTTAATTGTATTTATTTCAGGTGTGTCCTGTTTGGACTATTTGAATTTTCTCATTAAAGAAAGAATGCAAAAAGCCGTAGAAAATGGCTGGCGGGGGAGGTTATGATCCGTTGAGAAAACAAGGAGGCCTTGCCCACTGTAAAGTGAGATCGTGGAGAGGTTCAGCCGTTCAGGTGGGGGAAGTGCGATCGATGCCATAGGAAATTATTAGAAAATTACAATTTGATCCCTCAATATTATATTATATTACACTTTAATTAATTTTTTTAATTTATAGCTTTATTTCAGAAGTGGACTCCAAACACAGATTATGTACTCCCTTTTGCAGAAATGAGGATCATTTGTGATTATGAAAGAAATAGATAATTTATATAATTATATAAATATAAATTTTGTTATTTGACAATTTAAAAGATAATAATAATAATAATAATAATAATAATAATAAATAATTTCACAGCTTAATTAGAGGCAAAAGGGTAAAATTGACATTACACAAGGAACATTTGTTCAGTCTATTCGGATTTGGGAGACAAATGAGTCCCATTGGAAAAGCTGACCATTCCCTCAACTATCCATGCAGGGAGCTCTTGTACTCCCTTGCAGGCCAAACGAACCTGCACCTCGGGACCCAAGGTCGTTCAGCCAAAACGACAAACCGAAACCAATCAATTCCCTTTGCACGCAGCCTTACCTTCCCACATCTGGCTGCAACGAGTGGATGAAGAGGAAGAGCAAACAAATGGAAATATATAAAAAATAAAAAAAGGAAAATTAAATAAATAAATAATCCGTACAAGTATGTAGACACAGTTAACTATTGATGAGATCGATTTAATTGAAAAATTAAAATTTATGAAAATTAAATTAAATGAAATTAAATTTAATTAAACTGAGATTAATCCTTTTTAAAATTCATTGAGGGTATGGCTGTAGAAAGCCCGTGCACAGTGCGGATGGACTTTCAGCCGATAGATGAACATTCCCTACACAGATAAGAGCTATTATTTATTGTTCAATAATAATTTTCAAAAATAAAAAAAAATCTGACAAATAATTAAAAAAATTCTAATAAAACAGTACTTTTACAATTATTTTATTAACGTTTATTAATAATATTTTCATTATTTCATATATTATATTTTTATAGAGATTTAATTATTTTTGTAAATACTTTTTTTGTAATATATGAAAATATTGCAAAACTATAATATTTTCATATATCATATGTTTATAGAGATTTAATTATTTTTTAAAAATCAACTCTAAAGAAGAATAATTTTTTTGCAATAAATTTTTGTTGTTCAACAGTTGAAATTACTTTTAAAATAATAAGATAACTCATTTTATCACTTTTCTCTCTCTCTTAATTAAATGAAAAATTAAATAAAATAAAAAATAATTTAATTAAATTATAAAAAATTTTATTATAATTTAAATAATTTAATTATTATGAAATAAATCTTAAACTACAGATAAAAATAAAAGAGTATTCAAATATTAAAGAAGGTGGCACCCAACTAAATAGTCATTGATGATAATAAATTAAACAAGAGTGACTTAGTAATTTCAGTCAAGGAAAATGATTGCTGTATGTGATATATAAAGTTTACAAGGTTTTGGGAATGAAAGCTTGGCAATGTGTTGTGATGTGCTCATGGACTTTGTATTTTCAGTCAGCCAAGCTTATGTGCTCATGGACTTTGTATTTTCAGTCAGCCAAGCTTATGTCTGGTATTTTCAAGGAAGCTTCATAGGAAATGGTTGCTTTCCATCCTATCATTTAATTCAATGGTTATAATATTATTATTATTATTATTATTATTGGTAATCAATAATTAACAATTATTTATTAGTGATTGATAAATTAGTAACTAAAAATTTAAAATTTGAAATTAATTTTCACACACAAAAGCATCATAATTTTAAATTTTCATCGAACTTCAGGGTTAAAATCATTTTTTTTCCTTCTAGATACTTAAAAAATTAAATATTAAATTTGATCAAAGCCAGGTTAAATCGGAATTCAATCAAAACCAATATCATACAATCTGATTTCAACCCCCTTAAATCAATGATTCACATCTAGTTGATGGCCATGCCTGCTTACATTTAAATATATTCACTTATTTTATAGGTGAATCTCACTATATATATTCTATCATAAATTAATGATAGATAAATTTAAATAAGAAAAAATTACTTAACTTTCTTTAGTGGTTAAAGACACATCACTCACTTACGAACTCATCTGCTAAGTCTTATTTTTAAATTCATATTCTCTCAATTCTCCTTATAAAAGAAATGGCAAATCGTTAAAAAATCTCAACCTTTGCTCATTTTTACAGTTTTACCCCATCCTTTTTTTTTCTCACAATTTCATCCAAGAGCAAGAACATGCAAAAGAAAAATGAACCAAAGGAGTAGAATCAATTTTAATTTAGGGATTATGAGCCTCTTTTCAATTTAAGGATTATTTGGGCAATTTAAAGATTGGACTAGTAGTTGAGCAAATATTATAATACTTATTTGACATGATTACGTAGTGTCACTCTTAAGTTTAATAACTGATTTTGATAGTCTAGTAAAATTAAATCAGATACTAAAAATTAAAATAAAATATTAAAAAAAAAATATGGTAGAATTGTAAAAATTGTTGCGATTTCCCTAAAAGGAAATACTACAGAATTTCATATTTTAGACCTCAAACTTTATCAATCGTTCAAGCCCATTGCCAAACTCACAGTTTATTCTTGATCCCACACTTTTGGATCTAATCAAGCCCATTACAATATGGGTTTCTTAAATAATAATAATGATAATAATAATAATAATAGGGAACAAAGTACTATGAAGTGGAAAATTGGAAATGTGACAATAATGTCTACTTATTATAAACTTAAAAAATTTAGTACCATCTTACAAGAAACAAATAAATATTGCATTACAGCTTGTATTAAAAAATTAGAATAATAATTGCACTAAAATTAAAATAATGTTTATTTTATAATATAAAAAACTTATGAATTAAAAATTTAGTACCACCCTTACAAGAAAAAAAAAATATTCTAATTGATTGGATACTTGCATATATTCTACTCTTTAATTAAATGTATGACCCAAATAGATACTGGTTTTGCTGAAAGCAAGAAGGTGGTCTGAATGATCTATGCACAAGCAAATATCAAGAACATACAATAAACAATATAACAAATGTATAATATGGATGTTATAAAGTAGTACCAAAAATTTAGTAGAGTATTTTGGTGTCAAATTTCTAAAAATATTCATTTTAATTCAATTATCGTTCTTTGTCATCCTTAATATTATTATTTTAGTGTTTCAATTTTGATTATTTTATTAGATTTATCGATTGCTCAATTTAAATATCAATAAAAATTTTAACATATCATGTAAAAACTTAAAATTCGAGTTTACCTTTATGAATTTTGTTACTTGGAGCATATTATAGTCCCTAATGTTTGTGGAGTTTTTATTAAAATTCAGAGAGAGTGTTGGTCAAATTACAATTAATTCATTTTAATTCGAGCTTATATAAGTGATTAGATTACTTTACACATCAAAATAACTAATCAAGTCAATATTGTAATCTAACCACTTATATTTACTCTTTTATGTTTATACTTTTCCGGATTTATAATCCCAACAGTTTCTTCCAAATGACTACACGGGTAAGCATCAATTTTTATTTAATTAAAAAGATGATTGGAAGGATCCAAAAACTTATCGCGAAAGGTTGTGGGTTGTGATTTTTATTAGCAGAAATTGTTTCTGTTGGTATCTACTTGAAGATCTTGAGACGATAAGAACACCAGCGACCTTGGAATTCCACCATCGGAGTTCCCATACAATAATAGCCAATTTGGTCAGAATTTCACCGCAAATGTCCTTAGGTCGAAATTTTTCAAAGCTTAATTCACACAAATCGAAAAATGATGGCGCATGGTTTGTCTTGAATCGAAACAATGATGAGGCAAAGTCGTAAAGCCCAACAACGCTGGCTAAGGTGACCGGAATGGGGACTTATCATTAGGAGAAGCAATTCAACCTGCGGGTCGATTCCTTCACCTGAGTTGCAATTTTCCAGCTAGATAGGGGCACTTTAGGGGCACCAAAAGTGCTAATAGTGCTCTTAGATGTTGGAGGAAAGTGGGGCTTCGCTGGGAGGCTTGGCCAACCGAGAAGAAACGAGGGAGGAGACTTCATCCAAAGGGAGAGAGGGAGGAAGAAGCTCGTGATTTATGGGTCTCATGGTTGGGTTGGCTAGGTCGATTAAAGCCTTCGAAGTACACACAGCACATGGTATGGAGAGAAGACAGAAAAAATAAATACAAGATTTACATAGCTACACAAGCAAACGCAAGAAAAAGTTTACAATATTGAGAATATTTACAATATTCACAAAATGTTCCATTCACGTCGTACCGCAATAAAAGCATATCACGAATACAAAACAAGTCATAACAAATTCTCGAATACAAAGAAATCCAGTCGGAGCAACTACATTGCTTCATTTCCCATCCCAACACCCAAAAGCAGCCTAAGCTAAATGGGATCCTGGAACCTCAGCAATAAAACATAACATCTTTCACGTTATCTTTGATCAGAGGAAGCGGCTGGACTTCTTCCCTACTACTCCCTGTTGTACTCCTACCACCCGAAGACCCACCGTCTGATGTTTCACATTTGATGTAATATCGAGCTCGAGAAGCAGCTAAATGCGCATAATAGACAGGAGGCACTGCATAATTTTCAAAATTTAACCATTAATACTCTTAGTGGAGGAACCCGGTAAACCATATATTAATAAGAGAAAGGATGGGTAATTAAAGGACAGGAGTCAAACCTATCGAAACCGAGCGAGTACACCTTGCATACCTTGAAAGATTTTAACAGATGCAACAAATCAGCAGCAAAAAAGGATTTCAAAGTCACGTAACAAGGAAAAAAAAAAGACTATACATAGCCCTAGACAAATCAATGGCGGAAGAGGATGTTTAAAATTACGTGTAACACAGATCGTTAGTCAGAACTTGCAACCCATCAGCTGCGAAATGATTCTCATCATACAACACATGGTAGCGTGTAGGTATGCTTGTTCCCTACATAGTTCAAAGCAGCTATGTAACTCTAGTTATCCAAGCAACAAACTCAATACAACACCAAGGGAAGTAGGTTCATTTATACATCTTATTATTAACAAGTTGAAGTAACAATACCTGAATTCCAGCATGACTCTTGAGGAAGAAATCAAACTCCATTGGGTGGCAAATCCTAGTATCGATAACAGTGCCTACAAAACAAATATAAATGGTTAGTTCCCTCAAGAAAGACACTGCAAAATTCATCAGAGAAGCCAATCACAAAACCTGGTAGAATATTGCCACTCCTGTCTGTCTGACGACGATCAACTGGAAAAAGTCGTGTATGATGCCTCTTCTGCACCACAATATAGGTAACCGGAGGAAGGTATCCCTCCTCAAGTGAGGAACAAGCCTAGAAAGAAGATAGTTATTACAACCAGAGAATGCTTTAGCGCTAAGCACATTCTAATGATACATCTTATTAGTCACAACTGAATCCACAGATTTTTGTGATCCTCATGAAAATTGACTAAAAAGTTACACGAATCAGTCAAACAGTGACATCAGGCAAGCAAAAAAGCTTTCCAGTCAAAACCATAAATACTCAAGTGTAGAATAATAGGAAAAACCAACACCCATGAGAATAATTATAGAATTCAGCAGTGATTCCATGTAGGCAATCCTACATGGCATGGCAAACGAATTAGAATAGAACATGTAGATGAGAGTTGGTCCTACAAATATGAAAGTGGACCCCAAAAATAAAAACTAATATCATTGACTTTGCTACATTTAACCCATAGACTAACACTAATATCAACCGAGCCCAAAATACCGTTCGTATGGCATCCATCTCATGCAGCAAGACCTGGAAAAATTGGCCCTCACTAACACCAAATCTGTCCAAAGTGAAAAAAGAAAAAAAAAATAAAAAAGCAATCGCATAAAAACATGCAGCTTCCACTCTGGGATAAAAAAAAAGAGTATTACCTGTAGAATATAAGCCTGCTGGGTTTATGCCCAGTTACTCTCTTAAATGCTATACATAATTCCCTGCATATAAGCAAATAGATAAGGGTGAAAGAAGAATTTTATATATCAGCTCTAAAACAAGGCACATGAGAGCATGAATCCTCACCTGATCATTCCTGAATGAACTAATCCCCTATCAGGATCGTGATATGATTTATAGAGATCCTGGATAATTTCTTCACGATGAGCTTGTGCAGAGACCATTCCTCTATACTTTGTTACCTCTGGCCAGTCCATCGAAGCCACTACCTGCATCAGTCAATCAACACTCGTTAATACTCAGGAACATGTAGGGGCAGGAAAAACAAACAACTTCACATACTGATGCTATCGATGGACAAGTGTCCTGCCCAGGATGTGGATGAGTTACACAAGCACCAAAAATAATTGTAGGAACATCAGTCACTAGAGGAATCCTCCTTTGAATAGCATCATTTAACACAGTATTTCGACCACCAACCTAGCAGAGTTACAATAATCAATTTAAATTATATAGAAGTAACCAAAAAAAAGAAAGAAAAAAAAAATAAAGCACAATACAAAACAACAAACCTTAACATTGATTTTGAGGGCAACATTTTCAAAATACTGTTTACTTAGCTTTGCTGCCTGCCTTGGTTGACAGCACTGAGAGACAATTCCCAATTCTGTTTCACAAACTCGTTTAATTTTCCCTACAAAGAAGCAAAAATCAGATGCAGGACAAACTTCAAATCATAAATTTTACATATGGTTTTGTTCCCGACCATATGAGCCATTGACATCAGGTAGAATGATTATCAACAACTGAAGATGTTTCTTCTCATTTGAAAGTTTTGCAGTACACTTCTTGTGAACATCAGCGAGAGCCCTTTCAATTTGGCTGGGATGAGCTGACTGTACAGGAAGAATAGGGTTTGGGTTGAATCCCTAGCATTATATAAAATAAACTAAAAAGGTCAATCTAGTACATTAAGAATGAAACATCACTCTTAAAAAATTGTTGTTGATGCAGGTTTTGGCACAACTTACCATTCCTTTACTGACACACATATCAATTAATTGCCCACAAAATTCAACAGGCAAATTTTGGTTGACCCGCAAAGAGAAGTTCACACATGTCCAGAATTCCACTCTCCCACCATTCACCATTTTCTGCAAAATTAGAAATAGAAAATGACATCCAAAAATCTTCTTCATGAATATTAAAAATTTTCTCATACTATAAGCATTTAGATTTTGAAGTTCACCTTGTTGATCATATTCCATTGTCCTAAGTGGGGATCAACATATGCTTCAACCCCAGTCTCATGATATTTAAGCTGCAGCAAGGACAATAGAAAATGAAAATGACAATGATGATTTTGAGAATCAAGATAACATATAAAATTTAGAAAACAATAGATTCTTCAAAATCCACCATCGGAGGAGGCAAAACTCGAGCATCAATGAATGTAAGCTCTTCCTTAACTTGAATTCCATATTCATTCCTCATAAGCTCATCTCTATTGTAATCATTCTGCCAAATGATCTAGAGAGCAAAATATTATGAAACCAATTACAGAAAAAAGAAGCATATGTTAACCAACAAGATATCAACAAAGGAAATAAGAGCTGAAGGACTAGGTAATACATGCTTAATGCTATTTTCCCGTTCATGAGGGCGTTGACAGGTTGCTTTTAACAGTGCAATTACTTGCCGTTCATTCAATTTCTTTGAGTACCTCTGTCCTTCAACAATCCTACAAACCTGTAAAAGAAAGCATATGAACACTAACATAAGTAGATTGTCCTCTTATATAGGCACTAAACACAAAGATATCTACTATTATAGAAGAATATTACTTCCATGGGCAAGTAAATGGGCTTTGAACGACTCCCAACTTGAAGGGCAGGCAAGGATGTATATTTAAGCCCAATATTGTATCTCTCACGGAAATATTGAACCAATGACACATTTGTACTCTTATCATCAAAAGTGAAGCTGTAAGAGAAAAGAAAAGAAAATTAGGCAAGATGCTAAATAAATTATGATAAAACTGATTTAAAAGAAGCACAACTGCTTTTACATAAGCATTGTAACTGTGCACCACATTGACGTCATATATGTCCCTTACTATGTCTCTAATTTAAGCAGGGTTTTAAAATTTTGCTTTAAAAATTTGCTAGGAAACATGGCCCTCAAAATAAAAACACAATAACCACCACCATCACAAGTGGCCGACATTTCTCTGCTCTAAAGATGAGGTATCACACAAACAAAATTATAAAAATTGTTTAAGGACTTCAATAGCAAAAATCAAGCAAAACCCAACTTCATGAATCCAAAAACAGGAAAGAAAAGATAGAAAAGAAGGGGAAAAAAAAGACCTAACCATGCTTTTATAAAAATAGGGCATTAAAAATGTAAATAATGCTTTAATGCAACTCTTCATAATATTTATTAACAAAAATTTACAAACTTACAATAGTTTATTCAGTGGCTGATTGGATACACCAGTGATCTTGTGGCTTTCAGCATACTCCCTGTGACTTAGCTCTACTCTTACTCCCATTAAGGCCTTTTTCAACTAAAAAATGAAAATTTCAGAGAAAAGGTGAAAATGCATCAAAACTATTAGCAAAGGTAAACGATTTGAAAAACTTAGACACACTTTATTCTTATTCATTCTTTCACATAGTACAGCCATGAGATGACACCTATTATTTTTTTATAACTGAAATTAAAGACCCATCAATAACTCAGTCAAACTCAAAATTGAAAGCAAATAACCAGACCTTAATACAATCTTGCTCTGATAGAGGGCTTGACATGTCTCTCAACCTAAGGTATTTAGCTACAAAGTCAGTAACCATAATTGGCTCAAAGAAGGATCTGGCTGACACATCTGTGACATGTAAATTAGAAATTGAGCATAAACAAGTAAATAATAATAAATATTAAAAGGAGTCAAATGAAAAAAAAAAAAAAACTGACCTATATTAAGAGACAGTCCCATCTGGGCTGGGCGAAGGCTTTGATAATATCCTCTCCAATATTCTATACCATCACCAAGCTCACCCCATGGCCCCAACTTAGGTGAGAAAAATGACCACCCAAAAGTCGTATACCTGCTCAAAATTTTCCAAGTGATTAACAAAATATCAACATTCATAAACTTCTGCAATTAGAATTAATAAGAAAAATTGACCATAGAAACTCAAATGAAAAGTGAGGTAATGGGAGAAAAGTAAACAATTCAAAATACTCCATAAGACAGCAAAGCTACAATACTTTTTCGATGGTGATGCCCTAAGAACAATATCAAGAGCTTGTATTGTTTCTTGTGGAGCATCCATTTGTCTACCACTTAAAAATTGTCGTAGATGATGAACGTCCACCTTAGATGCAAATTTGATTGACACATTAAATTGGCGCTCCCTCCTGCATAGGAATGAATAACAAGAAATGACCAAGCTTCAACAACAATAGAAGAATTGACAGTTGAAGCAAATGAAAAACGAAAAACCAAATAGAGACTAAGGTTCATAACATAATTACATAGTTGAACCAAAAGACCCGGCATCATTATTCTTCTCAACCAGCTTAACAACAAATTCCTCATATTCAAAAGGCAAAGGCCCTGCTGTATACAGGCTTTTCCTGCCATCATAAGCTGGCATTCGGTTGCCCAACTGTGACTCACGATACTTAAGAACAAGCTCCGATATTATATCTCTGTTTACCTTCCTTGAAATTAGTTCAGGGGTTATGGTGACCTAATCAGAAGCAATAATCAAACTTATAAACATCCATTATCTTGGTGTAGTGAATGTACACAAAGCAACATAAAAATTAGTCATTGTAAACAGTATAAATAAGATGTTTAGATTATATTTATTATCATGGAAGTATGTCTACGTATAAGTATCGCGAAGCTTTACATCATAACGACAGAGATCTCTGTCTGCGATTTCGACCAAAAAATAATTAGCCTTAACCACACACTTCCTTCCGGCGGTACCAAACCCAGGCCTAGGCACGAAACGAATGGCCTTTGACAACGCCGGCGACGTCCCAGCCTTGGTCACCTGATCTCCAGTTGTCCGCTTCTGCTCCAACTCTCGTCTCAGCTCCTCCACCGCCGGAGAACGAGATATTGGAGGGGAGGCCGAAGACAGTGGAGGAGTATCTTGAGTGAAAGTTGAAGTCAGAACATAGCCGCGGCCAAATCGTCCACCTCTACCGCCCCCACCACCGCGCTGCAATGACGGAGATGGAGATGATGATTGCTGTTCTCGGCCAGAATCCTGCCGGCCACCGCGAGACATTGCGTCAAAACAAGCAGAGAAACAGCAAAGGAAAAACCGAAGAAAGCAACCGATAATTCTGAGAGAGAAAAATAAGGTAATCAGCGAGCAGAGGGTGTCCGAATGTGCATGAGAGAGAGAGGGCGTACAGGGGCAAGAGAAGACAGGTAAAGTTAGCGCTCATTAGAATAGCAGTAGAGCGCAAGGGTAAATTATTAATTTCATTTTTTTAAAACCATATTAATTTAATTTTTAAGTATATAAAAATTATAAATTAGTTTTCATATTTTTTTATATAAGAAATGAATTAATCTTAACACTGTAATTTAGTTAATAAATTAATTATTTTATTAAATTATAATAATTATATGTTTAAATAATTATTTATCTTTTACTTATTTTATATAAAATTATTATATATTTGACAAAACATTTAAATTTTTTTATAATATAATTATTCAAATATAAACTATTATAATCATCAAAATATAATTTATTTTAAAGTATCTAAATATTTCTCTTCTAATTATACATCCATTTTTCAAATTATTCAAAAAATTATGTAAGGAAGTTTAGTTTTTATTAAAAATAAAAAATAATTATTTTAAAATATAATTTAATTTTTCAAAATTATTAATTTAGATGAAATTTTAACTTAAAATATTATTTTTGATAAAATTGACAAATTATGAATAAAATATATTTTAAGAATTTATATATAATTATGTATTGCGAAAATAAATATATTAGATTATATAAAATAAACATTTTATAATTTTTTAAAAAAAATTATGTTAAAAGAATTTTAATAATTATTTATTTATTAAAAATATTGTCATAAAAATAATTTTTTAAAACATTATAGATCATAATATAAGAAAGTTAAGAATTTATTAAATACATTAATTATTATTAATCTTTTTTAATTATAACTAATTTAATTAATAAGATTCAATCAACCTCCCATTATTAGGTCTACACTCTATATTGTTGTACATTCCAAACATGAGGTCTAGGGTTGTCTTCCCTTTATGTATATATATACATCTTCAATCAGCAACAAAATCAAGCAATTCCAAAACCTTTCCAAGGTAAAGTTATAATTTAACTAATCACTATATTTTTAAAGCTGTATATATATATATATATATATATATATATATATATATATATATATATATATATATATATATATATATATAAAAGTTATATTGAAGTCACCTATAAGATTTTGAGATTAATTCCGGTTGAATAAATAAACTAGAAAAATTAAGATAAAACCATTATGAAAAATTAAATATTGAAAATTCACATTCTCTATATTATTCAAAAATATAAAAATACTTTGTTAAAAAAATTAGTTAATTTTGCAATATGTTCTAATTATATTATAGCCCTGTTCGATAGTAGTTTTTAAGATAACGTTTAGTGTGTTTTGACCATAATCAAAATACTACATTCCTTATTCAGTGATATAGTGTAGTAGTGTTTAGAGATTGAGATAATTGTTAATAAAAAATATATTTTCTGATTTTTTAATGGTAAAGAGAGCGTTTTAACTATAGTCAATAAAATAATATAATTATTTTTATATTGAACAGTTAATTTAATAAATATTTTTGTTGAATATTTTTATTTTAAATTATTATATAAATAATTAATTATTAATATTTAATATCTAATTTTTAATAAAACAGTTAATATTTTTATTTTAAATTATTATATAAATAATTAATATCTAATAGTTAATAGCTAATAAAACAGTTAATGGATATTGAAATAGTTAACAGCTATTAGAATAACAAATATTATCGAAAATGTCATAAATATAAACATCTAAGACTTTAAACAAAAGCTAATTAGAAAGAAGCAAAGGATGGAAATAAATAAATAAAAAGCAAAAGATAAAAAAAAAAAGGGAAAAAAGAAAAAAGAAAGAGTAAGAGGAATATTAACTTTAGTTGAGATCCCAACTCCCTCTAATTTGATCTGAGAGTCATCAAATAAAATTACAAGTAAGAAGTGTTAAAAGAATGTAAGGATAAAGAGTTTTCTTATGAATTTAAAATATAAAAATTTATGATGAATTTAATACGTAAATTTCATCATATATTTTATAATTTTAAATTATAATAGATTGAATTTAAAGAATTATATTTCTAATGTGATGTATTAAAAATAAGGGATAAAATCCGCATCTCCATCTTAATTTAAAGAGACAAAAATTTTCTGTCAAAATATTTGAAATCTGTTTTACTTGTTATAAAATGACTTTAAAGTCAAACTTTAAGAAACAAATAAAAATTACATTATAATTTATATTAAAAATTAGAGTAATAATTCCACTAAAATTAAAATAACAATTTAATAATTGATATTTATTTTATAATATAAAAACTTTATGAATTCAAAAATTTAGTATCACCCTATCCCTCCTTAAGAGTCAAGAAAAAATATACAAGCAAAGCAAATATCAAGAATATCAAGAATAAACCATAAACAATATAACAGAGGCCCACAACACTCCTTACAATGTTCATATGAAGCCTTTACCGGATCAAATCAATTCTTCTTCGTTCCCGGTTCAAGTGCTTAACTACTATAATGTCTACAAATATTCATTTTAACCCAATTTAATTCAATCAACGTTGTTTGTCGTCTTCAATATTTTTATCTTAATATCTCAATTTTAATTATTTAATTAGGTTCGCATGATTACACAATTTAAACACCAATACTAACTTCATCTATTGTGTTAAAACTTAAGCTTGAAATTCGAGTTTGTTTTTGCAAGTTTCGTTACCTAGAACCTCCTTTTGAGTGTCCAAAAAGATTGAAAACATTTATATTATTGTGCACCTTTCAAAGTTGGTCTTGCGCTCGTGTGTTGCAGTTCGTAGTGCTAGTGAAATTTCTCCAAAATGACTATAAGAAATTCACGATAAACCGAAACTGAGTAATCGTTTATTTTTATTTAATTAAAAAGACAATCTGACGGGTTCCAAAGCTTGCTGTGAAGGTCATGGATTGACTTGACCAAAAAAAAAATCATGGGACATTTTCCGGCAAATATTGTTTCTTGACGCGGAAACAACAATGGTGGTCTTGGATTCCCATATGACAACTACTTTGGTCAGAATTTCACCGCAAATGTCCTAGGCCGAAATCTCAAAGCTTAAATCACCCAAATCGGAAAATGGCAGCGCGGGAGGCTTTTCTTCAATCGAAACCATGACGAGACAAAGTCGCAGAGCCTAATAACGCAGGTTGAGGTGACCAGAATGGCGAGATATCACTGAGAGAAGCAAATTCAACCTACGGGTCGATTCCTTCGCCTAAGTTGCATTTTTCCAGCAAAAATACCATAAGCGCTGGTGGTGCTCTTATGATGTCGGAGGAAAGTGGGGCGGTGCTGGAGAGGCTTGGCCAACTGAAAAATGAAGAAAGAAAAAGGGGAGGGGACTTCAGCCGAAGGAAGAGGGGGAGGAGGGGGCTCGCTATTTACGGGTCTCATGGCTGGGTTGGCTGGTTCAATTCAAGCGTTCACTGCCTCACTCATTTAAATTCAGAAAAATATCGGGAAAACAAAAAATACTATAAAATATGCCACATAGTCATTAAATAATTTAGAATAGATTTTTGAAAAAAAATAATAAATTAAAAATTCAAAACTCAATATATTAAATTCTGAAAAAATTTTAAAATTTTATACATTAAATACATCCAAATCATCATAAATACAAAATATTTGGGATGTTATAACAAACACAAATTCAAAATACACACAGCACAGTATGAAGAGGAGTAGAAAAAAAAACAAATACAAGATTTACATTGTTCAACTTAAAGTTTAAATACACAAGAATATTTACAATATTCACAAAATGTCACATTCAGGTCACACACCACAATAAAAACATACCTCGAATACAAAACACGTCATAACAAATTCAATGACCATAGAAGTATTGAGCATAAGCAAAATGGTATTTACAAGAAAACCCAGTCGAAGCAGCTACTTTGCTTCATTTCCCATCCCAACACCCAAAAGCAGCCTAAGCTAAATATATGATAGCAAGTAAAACTCAAAAATAGCATTTACTTAAAAAAGACAAAAAGGAAAAAAAAAAAAAAAAGCACTTAGGCAGCATTTAAGTTTCTTTCAGTTGCATCAACTGTCATTAATTAGTGGACTCTTTGTGCAAAAACAAGAGGCAACAAAAAATGGGATTCTGGAACCTCAGCAATAAAACATAACATCTTTCACGTTATCTTTGATCATAGGAAGCGGCTGGACTTCCCTACTCCTCCCCGTTGTACTCCTACCACCTGAAGACCCACCATGTGATGTTTCACCGTCTATGTAATATCGAGCCCGTAAAGCAGCTAAATGGGCATAATAAACAGGAGGGACTGCACAATTTTCAAAGTTTAACCATTAAAACCCTAGACTCTAGTGGAAGAACCCACTAAACCTAAGATTAATAAGAGAAAGGATGGGTAATTAAAGGACAGGAGTCAAACCTATAGAAACAGAGCGAGTACACCTTGCATTCCTGAAAGGTTTTAACGGTTGCAACAAATCAGCATCAAAGAGGATTTCAAAATCATATAACAAGGGAAAAAAAAAGATTATACGTAGCCCTAGACAATATCGAAGGCGGAAAAGGATGTTTAAAATTACATGTAACACAGATTGTTAGTCAGAACTTGCAACCCATCAGCTGTGAAATGATTCTCATCATACAACACATGGTAGTGTGTAGGTCTGCTTGTTCCCTGCATAGTTCATCTCCACGCAGCAAACTCAATACAATACCAAGGGAAGCAGGTTCACCTATACATCTTATGATTAGTAAGTTACCTGAATTGCAGCATGGCTGTTGAGGTAGAAATCAAACTCCTTCTGAAGGCAAATCTTAGTATCAATAACAGTGCCTACAACAGAAAAATAAATGGTTAGTACCCCCAAGAATGACGCAGCAAAATTCATCAGAGGGTCTAATCACAAAACCTGGTAGAATATTGCCACTCCTGTCTGTCTCACCGCGATCAACAGGAAAAAGCCTTGTATGATGCCTCTTTCGCACCACAATATAGGTAACCGGTGGAAGGTATTCCTCCTCAAGTGAGGAACAAGCCTAGAAACAAGATAGTCATTACAACTTGAGAATGCTCTAGCACTAAACACATTCTAATAATACAACAAATTAGTCACAACTGAATCCACTGTAATTTTTGTAATCCTCATGAAAATTTAGTGAAAAGTCACATCAATCAGCCACACAGAGACATCAGGCAAGGAAAACAGCTTTCCAGTCAAAACCATGGATACTCGAAGTACAGAATAAAATGAAAAATCAACAACCATGAAGATAAGAATAGTGTTGGAAAAGAATTGGTTGTCAAAATATTGTGGCTCCCAATTGTGTTGATGTGCTGGTGTGTGCACATGCTCACACAAAAGCAAAAACCATAATCTTATTTCTAACTTAAATGTCTTTGACTTTACTCCATTTAACCCATAGACTAACACTAATATCAACCAAGCCCATGGTACCTTTCGTATGGCATTCATCTCATGTAGCAAGACCTCGCTAAATTTTCCCTCACTAACACTGTCTCTGTGACAAGAAATAAAAAAATTATTAGCAATCCCATAAAAACATTCCATCTTCCACATTATGAAGTAAAACTATCACCTGTAGAATATAATCCTGCTGGGTTTATGCCCAGTTGCTCTCCTAAATGCTATACATAATTCCCTGCATATAAGCAAATCTGAGGGTGAAAGAAGGATTTAATAGATAGCTCTAAGCAAAGCACTTGAGAGAATGAATCCTCACCTGATCATTCCCGAATGAATTAATCCCCTATCCGGATCATGATATGATTTATAAAGATCCTGGATAATTTCTTCACGATAAGCCTGTCCAGAGACAATTCCTCTATACTTTGTTACCTCTGGCCAGTCCATCGAAGCCACTACCTGCATCAGTCAATCTATACTTTAATATGCTGAGGAATATGTAGCGACAGGAAAAGTAAACAACTTCACATACTGCTGCTATCGATGGATCAGTGCCCACCCTAGAAGGTGGATGAGTTATATCAGCACCAAAAATAATTGTAGGAACATCAGTCACTAGAGGAATCCTCCTCTGAATAGCATCATTTAGCACAGTATTTCGACCACCAGCCTAGCAGAGTTTCAATAATCAATTTAAATTATATAGAAGTGACCAATGACAAGCAAAATAATAATAATAATAATAATAATAATAATAATAATAATAATAATAATAATAATAATAATAAAAGCACAATACAAAACAACAAACCTTAACATTGATTTTGAGGGCAACATTTTCAAAATACTGTTTACTTAGCCTTGCTGCCTTTCTTGGTAGACAGCACTGAGAGACAATTCCCAATTCTGTTTCACACACTCGTTTGATTTCTCCTACAAAGAAGCAAAAATCAGATGCAGGACAGACTTCAAATTAAAAATTTTAAATCTGTTTTTGTTCCTGACCATATGAACCACTGACATCAGGTAGAATGATTATCAACAACTGAAGCCGTTTCTTCCCATTTGAAAGTTTTGCAGTACACTGCTTGTGAACATCAGCAAGAGCCTTTCCAATTTGGCTAGGATTAGCTGACTGTATAGGAAGAATAGGATTTGGGTTGAATTCCTAGCATTATATCCAATAAACTAAAAGGTCAATCAACTAGATTAAGAAAGAAACTTCACTGTTAAAAAAAATATAAAAAAAAAAAGCATTTGAAAATATGTTATTGATGTAGTTTCACAGAACTTACCATTCCTTTGCTTACACACATCTCAATTAATTGCCTACAAAATTCAACAGGCACATTTTGGTTGACCCGCAAAGAAAAGTTCACACATGTCCAAAATTCCACTCTCCCACCATTCACCACTTTCTGCCAAATTGAAAATATAAAACGTCATCTAAAAATCATCTTGATGAATGTTAAATTTTCTCACACCATAAGCACTTAGATTTTGAAGTTCACCTTGTTGATCATATTCCATTGTCCTAAGCGGGGAACAACCGATGCTTCACCCCCAGTCTCATGATATTTAAGCTGTCGCAAGCACAAAAGAAAATGAAAAATGAAAATGGTGATTTTGAGAATCAAAATCACATATAATATATAGAAAATAAGAGATTCTTCTATAATCACCATTGGAGGAGGCAAAACTCGGGCATTTATGAATGTAAGCTCTTCCTTAACTTGAATACCAAATTCATTCCTCACAAGCTCATCTCCGCTGTAATTATTCTGCCTAATGATCTAGAAGAGCAAAATATTACAAAACCAATTACAGAAAAAGAAGCAAACCTTAAGCAACAAGATATCAACAAAGGAAATAAAAGTTGAAGGATAAGTCAATACCCGCTTGATGCTATTTTCCCGCTCATGAGGGCGTTGACAGGTTGCTTTTAACAGTGCAATTACTTGTCGTAGATTCAAATTCCTTGAGTACCTCTGTCCTTCAACAATCCTACAAAGCTGTAAAACAAAGCATATAAACAGCATATATTGGTTGGTAGATTGTCCACTTATATAGCCAATAAAAACAAAGAAATCTACTATCATTGAAAAAGATAACCTCCATTGGCAAGTAAATGGGATTTGAATCACTCCTAGCTTGGAGTTGAAGTGCAGGCAAGGATGTATAACTAAGCTCAATATTGTATCTCTCACGGAAATATTGAACCACGGACATATTTGTATTGTTATCATCGAGATTGAAGCTAGAAGATAGAAGAAAATTAGATAGGATACTAAATAAATTATGAAAAAAAAGCTAAGCATTGTAACTGTGCACCATCGACAGCCTATATATCTTACTATGTCTATGATTTAAGCAAGGCTTTAAAAAATTTCTAGGAAACATGACGCCCAAAATCAAAAATTAAAATCAGTACACCAGACAGAAAATGGCAAAAAACTTCATAATCTAAAACAGGAAAGAAAAGATGGAAAAGAAAAAGAAAAAGAAAAACTAACAATGCATTTTTAAAAATAAAATATTAAAAGTAAAAAATGCTTTAATGCAACATTTCATAGTATTTATCAACAAAATTTACAAACTTACAATATTTGATTCAGTGGCTGATCGGATACACTGGTGATCCTATGACACTCAGCATTCTCCCTGTGACTTAGCTCTACTCTTAATCCTTTTAAGCCCTCTTTTATCTGGAAATGGAAATTTCAAGCAAAAGGCAAAACATATAAAAATTGAAAAACTTAGACAAACTTTTTCCTTATTCATTCTTTTCACATAGTACATGACACCTATCATTTACTCAAAACTGAAACCAAAGAACCAGACCTTAATATGTTCTTGTTCTGATAGAGGCCTTGACATGTCTTTTAAGCTAAAGTATTTGGCTACAAATTCAGTCACCATAATTGGCTCAAAGAAGGATGTGGCTGACACATCTGTGACAGGTAAATTAGATATTGAGGGTAAAGAAACAAAATAATAATAAATATTAAAAGGAGTCAAACTAACAATAAAAATTAAAACAAACTGACCTATATTAAAAGACAATCCCATCTGGGTTGGGCGAAGGCTTTGATAATATCCTCTCCAATATTCTATACCATCACCAAGCCCATCCCGTGGCCCAAAATTAGGTGAGAAAAGTGTCCTCCCAACAGTGCTATAACTGCTCAAATTGGAATTTATAAGAAAAAATTAACCGCAGACAGTCAAATGAAGAGAGAAGTAAGGAAAGAAAAGAAAACAATTCAAAGTACTCCGTAAGACAGCAAAGCTAGAATACTTTTCAGATATTGATGCCCTAAGAACAATATTAAGAACTTGTATCATTTCTTGTGGAGCATCCATTTGTCTACCACTCAAAAATCGTCGCAGATGATGAATGTCAGCCTTAGATGCAAATTTGATTGCCACTTGAAAGTGGCTTTCCTTCCTGCATAGGAATGAATAGCAAAAAATGGCCAAGTTTCAACAACAATAAAAGATCTAATAGCAGAATGTTGTCAACAGAAGAAAAACGCAAAACCAAATAGAGATTAAGGTTCATAACATAATTACGTTGTTGAAGCAGAAGACCCCGCGCCATTATTCTCGTCAACCAGCTTAATAACAAATTCCTTAGATTCAAAAGGCAAAGGCCCTGCTGTATAGAGGCCTTTCCTGCCATCATAAGCTGGCATTCGGTTGCCCAAGTGTGACTCACGATACATACTAACAAGCTGAGATATTATATACCTTTTTACCTTCTTTGAGGCTACTTCAGGAGTTATCGTGACCTAGTGAAATAGCAAAAAACAACCAAACTTCATTTTCATTCTCACCAGTTTTATTTCACAGTTAAAAAAATATCCCCAATAAAACAGAGGAAATAAACAAAAAATAAACAATGATTGAAAAAATTATTGGTAAGAAACTTTAAAATGGAATGAAAATTTTGAAAATCCAATCCAGTCATAACACAAGATTATATAAGTAAGAAAAAAAAAAAAACATGTTAGTGGTCATTATAGACAAATTCATAAGCAGAGTGTATATATAAAGGCAATTTCACATTCACACACACATACATTGCATTGAGATAGATACAGCAGAAGACAGAATGATATAAAGTCCCAAAACAATAGCAAGTAGAATGAGATGATTCATTGATCATCAGTGCTGGTTTTCAAATCAAAAGAAGCAGAGCAAGAAAGAAAGAAAGAAAGGGAAAAAATATTCAATTGAAAAATCCATCCAATAGAAGAAAATGTTCACAAACAACAGAAAAATTAGTCATTATAAACCGTGTAAATAAATATGTTTAGATTATATTTATTATCATGGAAGTATTTATGCAAGTGTAAGTATTGCGAAACTTTACATCATAACGACAGAGATCTCTGTCTGCGATTTCGACCAAAAAATGATTAGCCTTAATCACACACTTCTTGCCAGCAGTACCAAACCCAGGCCTAGGCGTGAAACGAACGGCCTTTGACGTCGCCGGCGGCGTCTCAGCCTTCGTCACCTGATCTCCAGTTGTTAGCTTCTGCTCCATCTCTAGTCTCAGCTCCTCCACCGCCGCAGAACTCGATGCCGCCGCCTGAGACGGCGATGCTCTCGACGAAGAAGCCAAAGCTTGAGGAGGCGTCTGACTCGGAGCAACAGACATGATACGAGGATGGAAGGCAGACGCCGGAGAACGAGATATGGGAGGGAAGGCCGAAGGCCGTGAAGGACCAGCTTGATTGAAAGTTGGAGCGGGATTATAGCCGCGGCCAGCGCGTCCGCTGCCATCTCTTCCACCTCTACCGCCACCACCACCGCGCTGGAACGACGGAGATGGAGATGATGATTGCTGGTCTCGGTGAGAATCCTGGCGGCGACCACCACCACGGCGAGACATTGTGTCGAACGGTTACTACTTGCAGAGAAAGAGCTAAGAAAAACCGATGACACCAACCAATGATTCTAACACTGAAAATAAGGTAAGCAGAGAGTAAGAGAGAGAGAGAGAGAGAGAGAGTATGCGGAGGATAGAAGAGAAGACGTGAAAGTGACTTAGTTAGCGCGTATTATGGTTATAGACTACTAGTGGTAGCAATCTAGGAAGGGCGTGCGCGCGCAAATGCATCGGGAGTTCGTGCTTTTGATGTGTTACTCATTTTTGTAATTTAAAAATAAATTTATATTTTTTTGAAGAAAAAAAAGGATATCTATATTTATGAAACTAAAATTTAGTATTTTAGATGCATTCAATAATTGCCCTTATGTACCAGACTATCGACACGTGTAAATAATAAATTTACCCTTATTAAATATTACTCTTTTAATGAAAAATTTGTGTTTAAACATGTTATAAATATATAAAATTTATATATTTAATTAATGATATTTATTTTTTTTAATTTATGAAGATTTATATATTTAAAAAATAATATTTATTTTTTTAATTTATAAAAAATTAAATTTGAGTAAAAAAAAACTCTTATTTTAGAGAATTTATTAAATTCTTTTAATGTTCATACTCCTATACTCATAAAACATATTGAATTTACCTTTTTAAATAAGGAAGTAACTGAATATTATTTTTTATTACTTTTAATATATTTAAAAAAAAATTTCTATTTCAGGATTTCAATTTTTACATCGAAATAAAAACCTAAAAAAGAAAATTATAAAAATATATAAAAAGCATTGAAAAATAATGCTCTCAATGAGTATATTTACATATGTTTCTTAAATTTTAGAATAATGAACCTCATATTTAATGAGAGAGTGAGCATGTACTTGAAAGTAGATAATACCCTATATGGAGTGAAATGGTGGAGAGATTTAGGCATATGATAATTACAAATTAGATTTATGGTAGATCTTCGTATTGTACAATTAAGCAGTTGATTGATTTTGATTTCAAGACACTTGTTGTTGTGATCTCATTTGATCATATCAAATATGATTTTTTTTTTTATAGATAAAAATCATTTGTCATTTAAAAAAAGAGGTAATTTATATAGTTATAAAATTTTATCATTTTACATTTTATAATTTAATTTTATCCAAATTTTCACAATTAACCAAAGGGCAAAATTGACATTACATATAAGAAAATTTTGTTCACTCCATTGGGACGTGGGAGACAACAGAGTCTTATTGCATAAGTTAACCGTTCCCACCATTATGCATGGAGAGAGCTGTCGTACCACCCCGCATGTTGGTCATACACATGGTTGGGACCCATGTGCTGTATGGGACCCACATATGGTTGCAAAAAGAGAATAAGAAGAATGACGAGGAAAAAAAGCGAACAAATGGAAATATATATATATATATATATAAATAAAGAGCAAATTCTAAATTCTCCGCAGTTGGACACGTTTTGGCAAGCTGTTCGTCGACAAAAAAAGGGCAAATATTTTCGTCTGATTCATAGAATCAGAAGTGTGGTTTATGGTGTTTAGGGTGGATTTGTACGCTGCTGATTGATGCTGCAATTGGCGCCAATTTGCTTGCTAACTTTGCAGGCGACAACCCTTTATCATGATGTGGAAAAGAAAGGGAGGAAAAACAATAAAGTGTTAACTTCGCTTAGAGGGTTACCACAATTTTCACAATTAGGAAGTGTACGTAAGCTTTGAATTTGAATCCTTTTGGAATCAACAATTTCATAATGTTTAAAATATAAAACATTAAAATAATTTTTTTATGTTATTTTTTTACTTCCTTTTTTTTTCATTCTTTAATCTCCTATTTGAGTAGCTACTTATGAGTATTTCCATCCATGACTACTCTTTATTTTTTTTCTTTTTTTTTTTATATTTCCTGTAATAATTTTTTTCATATTTGTTTACATTTAGAACATTTTTAAGCATATCTATTCAAATATTGATAGATTTTGAATGATTTGTTCTTGTTGATGGATAATGAATACATGATTTTCTGTATTTTTTCTTATTTAACAGAGTTATTATGTGTGTTTTATTGGTGATTTATTTATTTATTTTTGAATAAAAATACATAATAAAAACATTATAGAATTGAAGAGTGAAGTATGCAGCTCGCCAATTGATCAATCCATATGCTCTATTAACATTATTAAAATATATTTTTTTATAAACATTTAATTTTATTTATAAAAAATATAACAAATGTAAATTTATATGCTCTGTCAATATTATCAGATTTTTTAAATTATTTATATTATTTATAAATTTTTATTTTTATTTATATAAAAATATAATATTACTCTATTAATATTTTTTATATAGAATATGAAAAATAATTCGTTAATTGGAGATAGAGTTTAGTTCCAGTTTAAATTTCACATTCTCTATATTATTAAAGAATGTAAAAATTCTTTGTAAGAAAAAAAAAGGAATATAAAAATGCTTGATAGATTGATTTAGCAGTGGGTTCTCATTACATTTCATGTACCCGTCCCGACTTCAGACAGAAGTTAATTAGAAAAAGCAAAGGATGAAAAAATAAAAAGAAAAAAAAAAGTGGAATATTTTTAAATACAGATATGGGAATCTTCAGATGAAATTGCTTGCAATTACTTCGTACCGAAGGAATTTGTAATTCTAAGGGAATGTATTAGTTAATTAATTGAAGTATTATTTTAGAAAATTATATAATATATTAAATAAAAATAAAAATAATGTGTTATATATTTATGAATAAGTAATGGATGTTATTTTTTTGAAATGGGATCAATCAAGCGTGAAAAAGAACCCATGGGGCCTCTTTCAAGTTACTGAAAAATCATTCAAGCCCACTAATGATGCCCATTATAATAAAATTTAATTTTGTTTGGTTCTGTTTCTTTTCTTTTTTTTTTATTAATCATTAAGCCCATTAAAGTAAAAATAGTTAGAAAATTAAAAAAAAAAAAGCTTAAATCCTTCCTCCACCGAAGAAAATTGAATCTTATTTAAAAAAATAACTGTATTGAAGAGTTAAAATTATTATTGTAACACTCCAAATTTTTAAATTTATTATTTTGTGAGTAATATTAATATTTTAATTTTATTTAAATTTTAGGAAATTATTTGAAATTTTCAGATTTTAGAAATCGGGTTTGATTTCCCGAAAATATAAAATTTTGATGATTTTTAAAAATTAATTTAAAGACCAAGTGGCAAAACTAAAAATATATTTGGAGTCTACGAATTTTTCTGAGTTTACTAGAATTTTTTTGAAATTTTTGGGCATCGTTTTCGATCCCAAGGCTGAGTAAAATTCAAAATTTTGTATTATGAATCGGACCGATTGAATCGAACCGGACCGATCGAATTGGATCAGCCTTTCTTTTCTTCTTCTTCTTCCTTTCCCCGCGCGTCCCGACCTCTCTCCCGTTTTCTCTCTCCTCCCTCCTCCCTAGGCCACGCGCCACCACCCAGCCCTCCCCACCTCGCCTGTGCGCCGCCCCAGTGCCTCCCCACGGCCGGCCGACATCCTAGGTGGTCGAAAAACGCGCGCGAACTCCTCCCTTACGCGCGCGAGACGCCTCACTTTTCCGGCTGAAATCCGGCTGATTCGGCCACCAATTAGGCCGAGTCTTGCGTCAAACACCATCTACACATCGAGAGCTTTCCATAGACACCAAGAACACTAAAATCTATCGAGCGGTTTGCCCAATTTGTTCGGGAAGTTTTAGCCCATTTCGGCTTTTGGGCTAGATTTCTCGCAAACCGTGAACCTCACGAGAAAACCGAGAGTACCAGAGCGCTCTACTCGTCGAGAGCTTCGCGGCAATATAAATTTCGAAATTTTTCGACACCGTTTTTCGGTGGATCCCACGAAACTTCGTAGTGTTTTTCGGAGCATTAAATGAGCTTAGAAAATTTTTTAAAAATTATATACTAACCCCCATGTTGTGGGCTTCGTGTCGGTACCTTCAATTCGCGGAAATTCGACAGTTGCCCGGGTCTATGAATTTCCGGCCAGACAGACAGGCTACCGAAAAAGTCTCGGAATTGGATCGAGATTTTGGCTATCCCACCGTTGTCAGACGTCCCGAGCGCGTTCTCGAGATCGGAATCGGCATAGGTAAACCCGAACCTTACTTTTTCGTAATTTTCTAGTGCTTGAATGGGATTAAAAATCCATAAAATATTCGTAATAGCTCAGAAAATTATGATTCTTTTTACATTAGCTTAGTAATGTTGCTAAGGACCGTAGGCCAAAGTTTTAGAATTTTTAGAGCTTATTTGGGTAGTTTTTGCAAAAAGGATTAATTATAAGGAATAAACTGTAATTTTACATTTTGTGATTGATAACTGTTTGAATGGGCCCAAGTGGATATATGGTTTGTGGATATAGAAGTGTGTTTTAAGTCTTTTTGCAAGTTGGGTAGGTCCTAGGTATAGGGGAGATTCTGCCGGATTTTCGGCACGACTTAGGACATCTTTGGTCTTTTTCTTAGTTTGTATTGAGTCAAATTTATTAAATGATTGTAATAAAATTGTCAGGTAAGTTGGAACAACCTTCCTCCTCTGCCCAGCCGCCACAATGACTTCGGTTGAGTCTGTGAGTAAAATATTAATTTTAATTGTAATTTCGATATTATTATATGTTCAAGCATGCCCATGCATCACTTATATGTATGTATTTATGTAGTTAAACACTAGGCATGTTTTATGTTGCATTCATAATTGTTAAAGTGCCATGGATGTTGTTGTGGTAATTTGGAGCAGTGTGCGTGAGTTGGCGTGCGTGTGGTGTGGTGTTGGCTATGGACAGGACGGGTAGACACGGCTTGAGATCTTCGCTGGGACCCGGTCCTTCAGGATAGACACGGCTTGAGTTCTTCGCTGGGACCCTGATTTGGTTTATTAAACGAAAGTTCGAGCTTGAGTTCTTCGCTAGCACAGTTTGGATTAAGAGGGCTGTACAGGGGATCAGCTCCCATATATGTATTGTTTGACATTATAGGGTGTGTGAGTACTTCAAATTACCTTTTTGCTGTTATAATGTGAAAATATTGTCGATGTTGCATTTCACTCTACACGATGCATTAGCTTTAGATAGTTATAGAGATTATGGTTAAAATTAATATTTTACTCTTTGAGTCGAACGCTCACTCCTGTTCAATATTTTTTCAGGCTACAGGAGGATTATTGTTGTCGTTAACCTGCTTTTCTCCTTCACAGGTCGTCTATTCATGTTTGTATAATTCTGTTAACTTATAGATTTCTGCATGTGTTACAAATATTTATTTGATTTATGTCTGTAATATAATTACCATGTTGGACCTGTAAACTTATTATTATATGCATGTTTGTTGGACTGGATGAGGGAGCTGAGCTCCCATTTATTTTTATGACATTTGAGTATATGAAGGGTGAGCTGAGCTTCCCAATTGATTATATATTGTGTTTACAGGTCGGGTAAGTAAAAAACTCCCCGTTGAAAGGTCCATTTTATGGTCGGACTCTGCCGGTTGAATTCTTGAAATTGAGCCCAAATGGGCCTTAGAGTTGGGTTGAAGAATAGTTAGGCTTACTACGGGCCTCGGGAACTTTAGGCTGACCCAGGTCTTAGTGCCGGTCCGGCCTATAGGTTGGGTCGTGACAATTATTTTTTAACTATTATTAAAAAAAATAGTTTAAAAAAATTATTTTGTTATATAATATTATTATGATTAAAATTTATCAAATTTAATTTACATTAATTTTTAATACTTTCCAATTAATATATTTAAAAAAGTATATTTCTCGACAATAACCCAATAATAATACTAAAAATTTAAATTTAAAATATTACATTTTTAGTTTAATTTTTAATTGTAACAAATATCACCTTATAAGAATTTTACCTATAAAAATATAAATATAACATTAATTATAAATTATGGTAAATAGACCCTTTAGAAAAATACTCCTAAGGGTTTATTTGATATATTACCGATTGAAAAACACACTGTTTTAAATATATTAATTAGAGAATATTAAAAGATAATTTAAAATTTAATTTAATAAATTAGAATTAATAAAATATTAAAATAATAAAATAATTTTTTATAATATTTAAAATAATATTTTTCTATTAAAAAATATTTTTAACCCTCAAACACCAGCTTACTCTAAACTAACTTGTCATTAGTTTGAGATGGATAACTAAAACCATGAATGCAAATTATATATATATATATATAAATTTATTTAAAATAATTTTTTTTATAATAAAGATTGCAGTCATATCATTATGGACTTATGAACTAAGCAAATTGATTTAATCAACGCGGATTAGCCGACGAACCCTAATTTCTCAAACCTAACTTCCAAGTAATCACTTCCCCAAGTAATGGAATCCCAAAACAACTTATTTATTTGTTTATTGAGAACTTGTCAATGGATTTTCTATGATTTTCAACACTCAAACAGAAAAAAAAAAAAAAAATTAATTAGCTCGATCTCCTATGGAGTACTGACTATTAATTTCTAAGGGTTTGTTATAAGTCTAAATCACTTTAAGAAGGGGGCATCCTTGATTAATCTTTAGACATATTATACTTAATAAGCACAATCATCAGAACATAAAACTATAATGAGAGAGTATTTAGTTTAATTTATGAAAATTAGATTATAGTTAATTTGAGTTTATAAATATTTAAAATTGTAAATAATTACGTATTTAATTAAAATATTTATAAGTGACTGGTAAATAATGGATGTGTTTAGTAAAAAATAATTTATAAATATATTTATTATTAAAATAATTAAAAATATATATTAAATAAGATTCATAATGAAATTTTAAAAATTAAATAAAAATAATATAATAAAATATTTAATCAAATTAATTTATAAGCACAGAGCTTATAAATATCAAAATAAAAAGTTGAGTTTCTGCGACTTATTTTTTTTAGCTTATAGAATATTTATAATTAATAAGATTAATAGCAAAAATTTTGAGAGAACAAAATAAGGGAAATGGTAAAATGTTAATGATTATTGACTAATAATAATTAATTTAAAGAATTGAAAGTTTAGAATTGAAATTTTTAGTTTAATATTATCATTATAATTTGAAATGGTTAAGTGGTAATTTTGAAAAAATTATTTAAATAAAATAATTACAATTTTGAACTGCTCAATTAAATAGGTCAGCACTCAATTAATCAAAGAATGTTATTTTTGTTAAAATAAAAAATAATTTCATTTAGAATCCTAAACTAAACAAGTAATTTGCTTAGCTTTTCTAAAGAAATCAGTCAACATAAGAGAGTAATAAATATTTTTTAATTTTTATAAGAAATAGTTACCAAGGTCCAACCCCCAAGTAATTGCTCCAAAATTGACCTTAAAGACATGGTTTCATGGAAAGTTTCAAAAGTACAAATATAGTCCAATACATAATAACACAATGTCTAATATCCTCATCATACCTAATCCAAGATTTTAATTAATTAATTAATTAATTAATTAATTACATATAGTGACTGACTTCATCAACTTCTAACGCCTACCACAACCTAATAAAACTTTATATATAAATATATATATTCAAATGATAATATATCACCTTCCCCAAGTAACATATTATTACCTATTGTATAGTTTTTAATTAATAACGACTATATAATATGCTTAAATTGTAACTATAAGTTAATAACAATAGTTTGAGAATCGCTATATTTTGATTTTATTATCATATCCTAAAGCAATAGTTAATTACGTTTTCATAACAAATAAAAATCACTATCTTGAATAAATATAAATCATTGTTATCGTAACAATTTCAACGACAATTTTTATTAAACTTTTGACATAATTCATTTGTAATAGTTTTTAATTATTATATATGTATAAAAGCAATAGTTTTATAGCGGCTACAGATGAATTATTACATTAAATCTAATATTAGAGATTAAACTCATTAAATAGTAATTTTGAATAAAATAGACAGAAAATTACCTAATTATATATAAATAATGAGACCATGCATATAAGGTTCTCTCTCTATATATATGAGCATTTGTTATTACAACGCAGGTACGTGGTCCGCCTTCAAGAAAAATACATGACAACAACTATGTTGATTATAACAAGATCTTTAGAAAAAAAAAAAAAAAAAGAAATAAAATTTTCAAAAAAGAAAAGAATCAATTGTAGTAAATATTAGTTTAGTCTAGTGAATATATAATTTCTTTCAAGGTAGCCAAATTGTCCTGGAAAAGAGGTATGAAAGCGTCTATGCTTCCATCTCCGATGAATGAAGGTAGAAGAAACATCATTCCTTCTGTTGGAAAATAAGATGGCGTGAATATATAAGGACTTCCTCCTCCAAAATCCAGGTCATAAAATGGGAATCTTAGCCAGCTATCAACCTCCAAATTAGGGCACAAGACCGACTTGTTCATCTCCGCCGTGGGCACGAGGTCTTCTTCCTTCTCCGCCTTGTGGGTGGCAAAGTCGATGAATGATTTGAAGTAGCTGTCGTTCACCTTTGCAATTGCTTCATGAATGAGCTTAGCTGCATAAGGTAATGGCTCTCGCAGTAGGTCTTTAACCCTAGCACTTGGAAATGCCCACAGCACCAAGTTACCAAAGTATTCAGTGGGTACTCTTGGACTCATTCGCATGCGTCCATTCACTGAGATTCTCACATGTGTTGTTTCGAACCCACTGAGTCCTCGAGCCTTTGTTATTGCTCTCCATAGATGAGCAACCAGGCTCTCAAAAGTGCTATAAGGCTTGTTCTGCAAGTTATTTCCATTATTTGATGGTGGAGAAGCTCTGGCCTTGAGCTTGGAGAGAAAATCCAACGTGAAATGGACTTTGTGGACGACGATATCATCCACAAAGCTATCAGCATAATTATTAGGATAATCTTTGAGAAGCTTCTTGCTTTTAAACTCAGCTCCTCTGTGTTCAAACTCAAAATTAGGAGGTTTTCGAGGGTTGAAAATGGTTCGATCATGAAGAGGAAGTGGGCTCATGTCAAGACACCTACTAGCTTTCCCCCATGCAACCAAGAAATTGCTGGTGGAATGCCCATCAGCAACCGAGTGATGGGATGTGAAGCCAACCACTAATGAACCGCAAGTGAACCTTGTAAGCTGAACTTGCACAAGCTCCTCCACATCCTTCAAGCTAGGGTGAAGTCTAAGCAAAACAGGAGATGGCTTCAAGGGCATGAGTTGATCAAGCTTGCAATCCACAGATGCCTCAACAAATTTCACCCCTTTGTCATTTAGAAAAATGACTGGATCACCTTTCTCATCTTCCCCTAATCTTCCAGCCCACTCCCTGTATTCTGATAAGGCCTTCTGGAGGCCAAGCTCAATGGCTGCATTTGTAGGCATTGGTGGACGATACGCATAAATGACTGCAATGTGGGTGTTATAGGTGACCTTATCAAATACACTCAGAGGGATACAGTGTAAGGCTAGGGGAGGAAAAATGCCTTCATAAATTGGCTTAATCGTTCTTGTACTCTCTACTCTGACCTTCATGGTTTTGGGTTTTTCAAGGTAAGGCTATTATCTAGCTAAGCAAAAGAAAAGAAGGTTTATTTTAAGCACATCTAGCTAAGGCATAGCTCATCTCCTTATATAGTGAAGTTTTGCCAATACCAAACCTTATGTGGTTGGTGAATTTGTTCTCTAAAGCCTAATGGAAACGTGTAGAAGCTACGTATTTGCAAAAGGGGAATAATTCAATATTTCTTTACTTGTAAAGCTAGATCATGTCAGCAGATTTGAGATCCATGTATATAACAAAAGAATTTATTAGAAGTCAAAGATTAATTCAATAGAATATAACAATGGATCTATAATTAAGAAAGTTAGGTACACATTTTTGGCAAATTATATGCATGTATATGTGTGGGAACGTGGGCTAGTTAAAGGGGTCGAGCAAGGCCAGATCATTGCTTACGCACTTAGGAATTTCCCTAAATTCATTGATTAACTTAATTAGGATTTAGTAATTGAATGTCTACTTAGGTGTTCAAACTTCGATAATTTTCTTACCCTTTAAAATTTTCTGAAACACCAAAAAGAAAAAATTATTCATCATAACCAAGAAAAAAAAAACAAATTGAGAATTTTTACAAATTAATTAAACCAAATATATCAACTAATTTAGAATTTCTTATCGACGAAACTTTAAGATATATTTAATAAGTAAACCTCATTATGCATCTTATGTCTTTGATTCATAATAAATTTATAAAAAATAATCTAAAAAATTAATAATTAGGATCACACTTCATATATTTAATATGGTATTATATACGTTAACTATGGATCTTGACCATACTTTTAGATTCTTAATAATTAATTTAAATACTTACATGTTTAAGGATAAAGCTTCCATGTCACTTTACCAGAATTAGGACTGTATGTGATGTCATGATTTTGCTGATGATTATGAGGAAGAGGGTTGGGTTAGTTTCACCAGTCTTCAATATAATTAAACTACTTAATTTGTTGGGTAAATTTCTGCATCATTGATAGATATATTTTAACTGTTAATTATAGTAAAATTTATGTAAAATTTATCATGTTTAATGATATATCATAATAAAATTTTATCTCCGCATAGTCCACTTTCTGAAAAAAACTATATTTATGAGGCTTCAAAATAAATTACACAATGAATAGTTGCAAAGGAACTACAAGTTGACATGGAAATTGGGATTTCACAAATGATTAATTGATTAAAATTTTATTAAGATTCTATTTGTTTCACAGAAAATATTTTTTTTAGAAATATTTTCATATTTTCTAACATTTGGGTATAAAAGAAAATGAATTAATAAAAAATATTTTTCTAATAAAAGGGAACTACAACTTTGAGGTATTTTCTAACATTTGGGATACGAAGGAATTACAATATGATGTGGAAATTGGGATTTCACAAATGATTAATTGATTAAAATTTTATTAAAACTTCATTTGTTTCACAAGAAATATTTTTTTTAGAAATATTTTCATATTTTCTAATGTTTGGGATATGAAGGAAAATAAGTTAATGAAAAATATTTTCTTAATCAAAGGGAAAAATTAAGTCATTTTTAAAGAAAAGAACTTCTTCTTCTAAAAAAAAATTATTTTTTATTTTCTAAATTTTAATAATCTAATTAAAATATAATAATACTTATACATACTTGATAAAAACACATATCATTATATTAACATTACAACAAAAAAATTATTTTTCACATATAAGTTATTTTTCGTGAAATAAAAGGAGGTTAAGACTCTAGTAATTAAGTTGTAATTTCATGTATTCTTCAATAATTAGTGTAATTAATAAACAAGCAAACTTTAATAATTAATTTTAACTTAATAATAAAATTTATTTTATAATTTGAGATTTTTAATTTAAATTATAATAAGAAATTAAAAAAAAAACAACATAATTTAAAAAAAAAATACAACGTACTTCAATTTTGAAAGTTAATAATAACAGATATTTTTTAAAAAAATTAAACTTTTTAGATATGTATACATAAATTAACATGGAATCAAAAAATTATAATTATTATTTGTTTCGCATAGACAAAGAGCACAAAGTGACCCTTTGTTTTAAAATAAAATAAAATAAAATAAAATAAAAGTGGTTATATAATCAAGATTTGGAGATCATAAGTGTCAAGAAATGAAAAAATTATACAATAAAAATTGATTTAAAATATTTTTATTGTAATGGTTGATTGTGATAAGTTTTATATGAATTTTATTATAATTTATAATTATAATTAAATAATTATATATATAATGATTTCACTAAATAAAAATTCCAAAAAATATGTGGGAAACAGTACTGTCCATGGGCATATTTACTCATAAGCACCAGCTTAAAGGGTGTCGTGCCTGTATTGAACCTTTACTGATAGATTTAGTGATTTGTGATGGAAATGTTAAGACGTCATTTTCAAAATTAAATGGACATACAAAATCCATAATCAATTAATCATGGAAAAGTCCAATTTTAGGTAAAGATGTTTATCAATTTTGGTACGCCTTTAAAATTAGCCAAAGGAAAAATTTAGTCTCAATTTATATAAATCAATATAAATATATCTTTAACCATAAAAATATGCATGAATTATTAAGTTAATAATTTAATAATTAAATTTATATCTCTAATATTGAAGTTCAAGAATTCCAACCACAATATTCTGTCTTAAAAAATTTAATGAGAAAAATAATTTATCAGAACATAAATATTAAATTTCATGATAAATTATATCCTCAGAATTTCTTATAAACTATATAGATTTTTCTTTTAATAAAGAGATTGGAGAAGTGAATATTGATATCTAACTTTGCCAAGCGATAATAGGTCTTAAACCATTATTCCAATTTTAGAGATATTATCTAGCGTATCAGTGCAAATGTATCATTTTTTACAATTACGTGAGATTCATTATTTATATTATAAAGAATGCTCATTTTTTTGTAAGAGAAAAATCACTACTTTTATACCATCGAGTATGATATTATAGTTTAGTGGTTAACTTGGTGATGGCTTTGTTCCACTCCAGTTCGACTTTGCACTAATATAATAGTTAAATAATGTCTTTACTTAAGAGTGTAATAGGAGAAAATGATGAGTTGTCCAATAGATCATCTCCTTGGGTGTCATATCGAGATCGGTAATAGGTCTCTTTTTATAGAATTGAGTTAAATTCAGAACGTCAATCGATGACTTTAAACTTAAGAGAACTATGACCGTCATACTCAGAAAATCCTCATTTTATTACAATTCATAAAATAAATCACTATTTTTATGTAGAAGAAGAATATTTTTATAATCATTGCTAATCTAGTCTGGGCATACAGGTGTGTTTAAAGTAATTGCAAGGGTCAAGAAAGTGAAGCGGGAGGCGGCATCTAGAGGCTGCTGCCTTAACTCACAATTGCACCAGCCGAAAAGGTGTCCTGCCTAGCTAGATTGAATCTTTGCCTTACAGATGTAATGCATGATTTGTGATGGAAATGTTAAGAAATCATTTTCAAAATTGGATATATAAACATCCATAATCAATTAATAATCAAAAAGTCCAATTTTAAGTAAAAGATGTTTACCAACTTGTTGAAAAAAAATAGCATGGTAGTTGCTTCTGTTTTAATAATTTCTTCCTTTTGGTCGACATCACTTCTCCATGTTCATAATCTTTGCCTTCCATAGAGGAATACCATGCATATATATATGTATATGCCTACGTCAAATGGAGAGATTATCCAAAGATGGTCATGATGAGTACCAACAAATGGTGTCTTTAAAATCACTATGAGTGAATTTTTTTCTCGTTGGCTTGAGGATATCTTTAATACATCAAGTCGATGTGGATGTGGGTGTATTTAAAATCATTTGAAGAAGAGATTTAGTTTTAATTTATATAAATTGATGAAAAATATATTTAATAATAAATTTAAAAAATAACGTTAAAAAATATAAATTGAATTATTGAGTTGGTAATTTAATATAAAATTTCTATTTCTAACGTTGCTTTCAAAAATTTAATTTAATGAGAAAAAAGAATTTATCAGAATTTAGGCTAATAATAAAATCATAACAATAGGACAATATTGGTAGAAAAAGTTGACCTTGGATGCATTGTTTACCATATGATTCGTGAAAAAAGAAAGATGAGGAGAGTAAATGAGTAAGGAGATACGTGGGCTGAAAAATTTTGGAGACTGGAGAGGGGTTAGTGACCAAACCTTCAAAACTAAAGCCGGAAAGACAAAATGGAGTTGTCAAAAATGATTTGTAAACAACTACTTGATGAGAACACGCAATAAGGTCAAGTCGGTTTGGCTCTTAATTTCTTGCACTAATCAAAATATTATATTTTTTATTTATATTATTTAATGGTATAATATTTATATTATGACTAATTATTAAATATATTAGGAATACTAAAAAATAGTGTTTCATCTCTCATAAAAATATAAGCATTCTATATAATATAGAGAGTGAATCCCACATAATTGTGAGAGATGGTACATATACACTAGATACACATAGTAATTTCTCTTATATTTGTATTTAGAGATTGAGAGAGTGGTTTATAAAAAGTTACTCCTCTTAACTTTTAAAGATTAAAACAGTATTTTGGCTAGTGTTAACAATACGGTATTATTATTTTTACATTTAACAGTTAATACAATAACTGTTTTTACTTAACACTTCTGCTTTAAATTATTATATAAATAGCTAGTCATTAATAATCAATATTTAACAGTTAACGGCTAATAAAACTAGGGCTGAGCAAAATTAGATTCAAACTGAAAAATCAAACCGAGTCAATTCGGTTCAGTTTTAAAATTCAATTGGTTCGGTTCGGTTTTACATTATAAAAATTTCGGTTATTTCGGTTTGGTTCGGTTTTAAAATTCAATAGGTTCGGTTCAGTTTTACATTATAAAAATTTTAATTATTTCGGTTCAGTTCGGTTTTGAAGAGAACAAAATCGGTTAAACCGAACCGAACAGAATAGTAATTTATATTTTCAAATCGAACTGAATCGATTTTTGAATTGATTTATTTTTATGGGAAATTTATGAATTATATTTAATTATATATAAATATTAATTGTTTAATTTCATTGATTAATGGTTATTAGGTTCAAACCAAAGTCAAAATTAGATCAAATAACTTGAAAATCAAGTCTAAATTAAAAAATCAATTAAAATCAAAATTGATCGATTTAAATTGAACCGAATCAAAATAGAGCAGTTCGGTTCGATTCAGTTTTTCACCAATTTCGGTTCGGTTGGGCTTCTAAAATTTAAAATTCAGTTTTTATAATTTAATTCGGTTCGGTTCTGTTCGGTTCAATTCGGTTCAAATTGAATGCTTACTCCTAAATAAAACAGTTGACAACTACTAAAACAACTAATATTATTAAATGGAGCCTTAATTGATATCCATAATTCTTTCATTCCACGTTTTATTTATAATTTTCTCTGGTACATGCCTCTGCCTCGAGTTTCAAATTTAATATGGGTTTATTTAAAACTTTATAATTTTAGAATCGACAATGAAATCATTACATTAAAGTTTATTAATTAAAATAATTAAATTATTAATAGATATTATATGAGTAATTCAATATACGTAAATCACCTTTTATTCCATAATGTAGGCGATAATTGGATGTTTAAATTTTAAAAATAGATATATTTTTATTTGGTGTTTATATGTATATATATATATATATTTTGTTATCACGTAGCACTTACCGTAAAGATGTTATTTTTTAATTTTTTAAATATGTTTATTTTTTACATTTTTACCTCAATTTTTATAATTAAATTTTTTTTAACAATTGATTCTCAAATCTAAAAATCTCCATAATTAAATTCATTATTTAAAATTTATTGATATATTTTACAATTAAAATATATTAAATTTAATTTTAAATTAATTTTTAATATTTTTAAAATTAATAACACATTTAAAAAATATTTTTCTCAATACTAACTTTAATAATAAGAATATCAAATAGAATCATATATAAGGTTTAATTATAATTTTTTAATTATAAATGTTTGTTCTCAAGTCATAATTTTTCAATTATATTTGCATAGAAAAATGAATGGTTTTCCCCTTTTTTTCTATTAAAATTTTCATGATAATAATATTTTCCATGAGAAAAAGGACAAGTTTTAGATTAAGAGTATCAACTTAATGAATTCCATCACCAAATCAATCACGGAATTGCATTCAACAATTAGAATAAGAAATTTTTTTTTTTTTTTTCTCATGTTATTCGTTTCATTTTCCCCACAGATAAACTGCTACTTGATGAGAGCACACAATAAGGTCAAGTCGGTTTGGCTCTTAATTTCTTGCATTCAGGTCCTGTTCAACCGGTGACATTTTAGTGTTTGGATTCCAACCAAAATATTATATTTTTTTATTTCTATTATTTGATGATATAATATTTATATTATGACTAATTATTAAATATATTAGAAATAAATAGTATTTCATATCTCATAAAAAAATAGGCATTCTATATAATATAAAAAGTAGATCTCACATAATTATGAGAGATGACACATATACATTAGAAACATATAGTAATTTCTCTTATATTTGTATTTAGAGATTGAGAGAGTGGTTTGTAAAAAGTTATTTCTCTTAATTTTTAAAGATTAAAACAGTATTTTGGTTAGTGTTAACAAGACGGTATTATTATTTTTACATTTAACAGTTAATACAACAATTATTTTTACTTAACACTTATGCTTTAAATTACTATATAAATAGCTAGCTACTAATAACCAATATTTAACAGTTAACGGCTAATAAAACTAGGGCTGAGCAAAATTCGATTCAAATCGAAAAATCAAACTGAGTCAATTCGGTTCAATCGGTTCGGTTTTAAAATTCAATCGGTTTGGTTTGGTTTTACATTTAAAAATTTCAGTTATTTCAGTTCGGTTAGGTTTTGAAGAGAAAAAAATCAGTTAAACCGAATCGAATTGTAATCTATATATTCAAATCGAACCAAATCAAATTGAATCGATTTTTGAATTGATTTATTTTTATGGGAAATTTATGAATTATATTTAGTTATATATATATATATATATATATATATATATTAATTGTTTAATTTCATTGATTAATGGTTATTAGGTTCAAACAAAAGTCAAAATTAGAATAAATAACTTGAAAATCAAGTTTAAATTAAAAAATCAATCAAAAATTAAAACTGATCATTTTAAACCAAACCGAACCGAAATAGAGCGATTTGGTTCGATTCGATTTTTCACTCATTTCGGTTCGGTTCAATTTCTAAAATTTAAAATTTAATTTTTATAATTTAATTCAGTTCGATTTGGTTCGAACTGAATGCTCACCCCTAAATAAAATAGTTGACAATTACTAAAACAATTAATATTATCAAATGGAGCCTTAATTGATATCCATGATTCTTTCATTCCACGTTTTATTTATAATTTCCTCTGGTACATGCCTCTGCCTCGAGTTTCAAATTTAATATGGGTTTATTTAAAACTTTATAATTTTAGAGTCGACAATGAAATCATTACATTAAAGTTTATTAATTAAAATAATTAAATTATTAATAGATATTATATGAGTAATTCAATTTTCGCAAATCACCTTTTATTCCATAATGTAGGCGATAATTGGATGTTTAAATTTTAAAAATATATATATATATTTATCATGTAGCACTTACTGTAAAGATGTTATTTTTTAAAATTTTTTATATATGTTTATTTTTTACATTTTTACCTCAATTTTTATAATTAATTTTTTTTTAACAATTGATTCTCAAATCTAAAAATCTCCATAATTAAATTTATTATTTAAAATTTATTGATATATTTTATAATTAAAATATATTAAATTTAATTTTAAATTAATTTTTAATATTTTTTAATTAATAACACATTTAAAAAATATTTTTCTCAATACTAACTTTAATAATAAGAATATCAAATAGAATCATATATAAGGTTTAATTATAATTTTTTAATTATAAATGTTTGTTCTCAAGTCATAAATTTTCAATTCTATTGCATAGAAAAATGCATGGTTTTCCCCTTTTTTTCTATTAAAATTTTCATGATAATAATATTTTCCATGAGAAAAGGACAAGCTTTAGATTAAGAGTATCAACTTAATGAATTCCATCACCAAATCAATCACGGAATTGCATTCAACAATTAGAATAAGAAAATTTTTTTTCTCATGTTATTCATTTCATTTTCCCCATAGATAAAATGTGCCCATCATCACAAGTTTTCTCCTTTTTAGGTTTTTCTTATTGGATTAAATTTTAATGATGTTTATTTCTTTATATATATTATTTAAATAATATTAAACCCTTCAATGTAAACATCATTAGCACATAGAATTATAAGCTTTATGTGCACTCCAAATTCATTAACGTTGTATTTGGATTGATTTGAATTTAGATAAAATATTTTATTTAAAAAGTTTAAAAAATGTGATTTTTAATTTTGGTTAAATTTAAAATAAATATAAAAATTTTAAAAAAGTAAGGATTTTAAATAACAATAATAATTATGTTATTTAAAATTTAAAGTCAATCTAAGAAACATTTTTGTTGGATACTTACCTTTAGGATTAAGCATTCAATTCAAATTGAATCGAACCATTAAAATCAAATTATCATATGTTAGAAATCGAATTGAGTCGAAATGTATAAAAAATCAAACAGAACTATCCTAATTCAATTCGATTCAAACCAGTTGGTTTTAGGTTTTGATTGTTTTTTTTTTTTTATTTATACTTAATTTTCAAGTTATTGGTATGATTTTGACATTGATTTGAACCTAATAACCATTAATCAATGAAATTAAACAATTTATATATTAAAAAATATATATAATATATAAATTTTGATCATGTGAAGCGCAGATATACGGAGGTTCCAGTTAAACAAGTAGAGCACATTAGGTTAGATAATAGAAAGAAAATAAAGGGCAGATCTAAACTGACTTGGATGAGAGTAGTACAACATGACCTAGAAACATTACATATTTCCGAGGATTTAACAAAAAATCGTTTAGAGTGTCGAAAGATAATTCATATAGCCGACCCCAAATTTTTTAGATAAAGGTTGAGTTGAGTTGAGTTGTATAATATATAAATTTTCTATAAAATGCATAAATTTCTTATAAAAGTAAAACAATTTAAAAACTAATAAAAACAATTTTTCAAATATGAATTTGCAAGGAAATGGGCCCAACTTCGTATTAGGCCACTTCTCAGCCCAAATCAATCTGATAAAAATGAACACATGAGGAATGGGCCGAATTCCATTCCTTCATTTGTGAGTTTGGTCAATATGTGGTAGAATAATTTTTTTTGGGAAGAATCAATTATTTAATACAATAATTATATTTGTAATGCTTATATTTATTATTAATAAATTTTATATGAATTTTATTATAATTCAAAATAAAAATATATTTGTTATACATAATTCACCTTTCAGTGGAACTTTGATCACCTGCAACAAAAATTATATTTTTAAATAATAGAATAATAAAAAATATTTTAATTTATTAAAATCATTGCCATTTATTTATTTTATTATATTCTTATTTATTAATTTTTAAATATATTAATAAGTATTATTTGCACAACATTATAATGTTTTGTATCATTTTTAAAAAAAATTATTATAGGGTTATTATTATAAATATGAACTAATAAAGATTAAAGATTATTTCTATTGTTTGTGTTTATAAATTTTATAATTGAAATTATATTTTCTAAAATTTAAATTTTAAATATATAATTTAATTTATCAAATAATTTAAATATATATTTACAAATAAAATTATTTAATATTAAATTTAGTAATTATCTATAATCTTCCACTAATGTAAAAAATATGATTTTATATAAATTTTTATAAAATTTTTAATAATTTTTTTAAAAAATATTATTTTAAATATTATTATAAAAAATTTAAAAATTATTTTACTTTTATAAAATTTTTTATAATTAAAATATATTAAATTTAATCTACGTACGTATTTTTTAAAATATTTTTTAAAAATAAAGATATTTTATATTATTTGATTATAATGTTAAGTTAATTATATATATTTATTTAATATGTATATTAATATTTTTATATCTTAATAATCAAAGTATGAAAATAAAAAATTATTTAAAAAAATTAAAATTATTTTATTTAAAAATAATTTAATTTTTTTAATTGAAAAAATATATTTTTTAATTTTTTTAAATATTTTAAATATTTGTATGAAATAAATGAAACTTAAATTTTAAATTAATTTATAATATATTTTGATTAATGTTTTTTAAAAATTATTTTTTTAACACCAAATGGATGAAAATCCGTTCCTTTAATTTCCCGGCAGGACTAATGCAGTAAACCCTAATTCACCCTCTTTCGTTTTTTCGCCACCACAAAAAAATCACTCCTTTTTTACTCTTTCTTCTTCTTCTCTCCCAAATTCACTCAACTTAGGCCTCTCGCTCTCTTTCATTCAGATCCTATTCCATTACCATTACTCCAATTTCTTCATATTTTCTCTGTTTTTGTTCTACAACAAAAACCCATATAGGATTTCTTGGATTCAACCAAGGAATCCCCAAATTGAATAAAAATTTAGTTCATTTGTCTATCCACTCGTCAGAATTTTCATTTTCATTTTCATTACCCGGTTTGTCCATCTTGCCATTGCTTTCTTGTTTACAAAAAACCCACCTCTGGGTTTCTCATTCTTGGTCAAGAAACGCTCATAAAGTTTGATTACCTCATTTGGTGAAAATTTTCGATCATTTTTGTTCTTCAATGGCGGAGGATAGGAATGGTGCCCGCAGTGAGGCGAGCGATTACACGTCCGAGGACGAGGGAACGGAAGATTACAGGAGAGGAGGTTACCATGCGGTGCAAATTGGGGATAAGTTCAAGAATGGGCGCTATGTGGTGCAGAGCAAGCTTGGTTGGGGCCATTTCTCTACTGTCTGGCTCGCATGGGATACCCAGGCATCGGTATGTTAGTCCCCCTCTCTTTTTTTTGGGTCAAATGATGGTCAAAGTTGCATTTAGTGGACGAGAATGTTGTGGAAAAGGAAATGGGGCGAATTTCTTTATAAATTTTTTTTCCAATTTGTTCTGATATTTTGGGTTACCAGTCTGGTTTGTTGCTGAGAAAGCTTGGGAAAATGAAACTGACACATTTTTGTTCAGGTTGTAGAGTGTGGGGAAAAGGGAGGAATAAAACTTAAATGAGTAAATTGTGTTGATGACGTGCACATGTCAGTAAAATAAAGAAGAAATACACACACGTATTGTAATTTATAAGATGGTTTCTTAAACAATTAGAGGGTCATCTTATGTTATTGCTGTTTTGGATCAAACTTAATTATGTTGATGTTTTGTTTTTTAGGTTTGATGAAGGTTTTAAAGTTCATTGAAGTTTATTATTTTTCTAGATTTAGTGTTTCTTGTTCATTTTGTACTCCTTCAATATTGACACTGTAAGGTGATTTATTTTTATGATTTTTTTTTCCATTCTCATGGATTCTGGCACTTCCCATTAGTTTTAATCGCTCCTCTCCTTAACAACATGAGAAATTCATTGTTTGTAGCGTAATGTAGCTTTGAAAGTTCAAAAGAGTGCCCAACACTACACTGAAGCAGCAATGGATGAGATAAAGATCCTCAAACAGATTGCTGAGGGAGACCCAGATGATGAAAAATGTGTTGTAAAGCTATTGGATCATTTTAAGCATTCAGGACCTAATGGACATCATGTGTGTATGGTTTTTGAGTTCTTGGGAGATAATCTGTTGACCCTTATTAAGTATAGTGATTATAGAGGGGTTCCTTTAGGCATGGTTAAAGAAATATGTTTTCATATTTTGGTGGGTTTAGATTACTTGCATCGCCAGCTTTCAATTATTCACACTGATTTAAAGCCGGAGAATATCTTGCTTTTGTCAATGATTGATCCATCTAAAGATCCTCGTAAATCAGACACTCCTCTCATCCTCCCAACCAGCAAGAATAAAATTGTTGCTGAGTCTCCTGCTTCAAAGTATAGTCAGAGTTTAAATGGGGACCTAACAAAAAATCAGAAAAAGAAAATTCGAAAGAAAGCTAAGAAGGCAGCTCAGAGTAGCGTGGGGAAAGAAGTTTATGAGGAAAACAGTGCAGATACTGAAGTACTTGGCCATGAAGATTCTAATACTGCTACAAAATCTAATGAAGGCTCTCACAATGAACCAAATACTTCGGTGGCTAAAGATGAATCAAGAAAGCATGAGGAAAACAAGGGTGTTTGTCAAGAAAAACTTGCTCATAGAAGAGGCAGTCGTTCCACAAGGCAAAAGCTATTGACTGCAGTTGACTTAAAGTGCAAATTGGTTGATTTTGGAAATGCTTGTTGGACGTACAAACAATTTACAAGTGACATCCAGACTAGGCAATATAGGTGTCCAGAGGTTATTCTTGGATCTAAATACTCAACTCCAGCAGATCTCTGGTCCTTTGCTTGTATTTGCTTTGAGCTGGCCACTGGTGATGTCCTTTTTGATCCTCACAGTGGCGACAATTACGATAGGGATGAGGTATGCGCAGATTATGCTATCCCACCTTTCCTCTCTTGCCCCTTTGCTTCTTCTTTTCCATTTAAAATTTATTATAACTTCTAAGTGCAAGTTAACAGTAAGATATGGTTTTGCTGAATGATAATTTGTTTGTTGCATAAGCAATTTAATTGGATTTATAAAGAATGTACTGATGCCACTGTGAAGATAAAGATTGGGGCTTACTCTGGGTAGCAGTACCTGAGTTTATGTGTGCTGGTCAAGTGTATACACTGAAAAAAAAAAAAAAGGAAAGAAAGAAAAAAGTGGGAAAAGGGCAACGTCCTTCTTGCCAGATGGTGTCACATGTTTGTTGGACATTAATATTTCTTTTGGTTCTCCTCTATGATATCCTCAAATATATACTAGTATATATGGAGCTAATTAAAACATTTCTGATTTTTCTCTTTGAATTTAGTTAATGATTGTGATGGCTAAACATGTTTGCTTTATAAAAGTAAGAATAAAGCATAAACGCAATGTGGTTTCTCCCAATGCACCCGTGAATGTTCTAATTTTGTGGTTCAAGCACCTCTCTCTCTCTCTCTCTCTCTCTCTCTCTCTCTCTCTCTGTTTCATAACTCACCAGTTGATGACTTGATGCTTACAGGATCACTTGGCATTGATGATGGAGCTTGTTGGCATGATGCCGCGTAAGGTAAGATTCCTTCATGTGCTTTTCTGATTTAAGAGAACAACAGAATTACCAAAAAAAAAAAAAAAAAAAAAAGGGAAAGTACAATTTTGTTATGATCTTAAAACCTTCATTTCACAAAGACTGTTTGAAAACATTAACTGCTTATGTACAGTACTTGGGTTTACAGAGTTGCTCAAACCATTGACTCTGCCAATAATTTCTCAGATTGCATTAGGTGGTCGCTATTCTCGGGATTTCTTCAATAGATATGGCGATCTGAGGCACATCCGTCGGTTGCGTTTCTGGCCTGTTAGTAAGGTGCTTATGGAGAAGTATGATTTCAATGAGCAGGAGGCAAATGACATGGCCGACTTCCTTATTCCCCTACTTGATTTTGTGCCTGAAAAGAGGCCAACAGCGGCTCAATGCCTCAGTCACCCATGGATTACTGCTGGCCCTCGTCTGCTTGAACCTTCCATGCCTCCTGTTCAACTGCATGCAAGTGATGGGAACATGTCTGAAAACAAGAGGGAAAGGGATGAGAGAGAAGCTATGGAAGCTGGAGTGGGGAATATAGCTATCATAGAGCGGCCAAATCACACAACCCTTCAAAATAAGCATGACCAAATTGGTATTAGTGTTTTAAAACCTTAATTTTCCGTGTCGGCCTTTTCTTCTTAAACATGGATTTGCCACAAGTGGCTTGCATTCTTTGCGAGGGTTTTGGGCTTCACACATAATTGAGATTGAAATTTTGCTACAGAGACGTGACTCTGGTAGCATATGGTCATGGTGTGGGTGATGATATAGAAACTAGTTTCTCTCAAAGTATGCTTGGATTGAAGATCCCTGACCAAGCATAGCCTCCATAAACTTAAAAAATCTCCTTTTTGATTTTTCATTGGACAATTTAGTTTCGGTCGAACTGATTTTGTATCATGCCTCTAGGTGTAGCCGCCATTTTTTACATTTGATTGCATCTGTTTCTCTTGATTTTTCTTTGGTTGAGTCATGAACGTTGCCGAATTCTTTGTGGTTGGCATGCTACAGCAATATATAGATATATATATGAAAAAAAACCCTTGACTCGTGCTGGTGACCCGAAATATTTCTCATAAATTGTTGCCTTGCAAGTTGATACCTATTGTCCAATGTTCCCTGCGCAATGTGGAGTTAATGGCTGGCTGCAAGTGATAGATCCTGATGGCAGTGTCTACCTGCAGTGGGAAGCCAGGCAAAACCCCCCCAATGGCCATGACTAGTATTCTGCAATTAAATAAAACCAGGCTAAGATGGGAAGGAGTAATGGATAATCAATAGCTGCAGCAGAATTGGCACTTTATGGTCTCATTAATCATTTTAAAGAAAAGGGTTTCAGCTGAGAAATCACAGGCAATAACATGAGTTTTTTTAGTGCCATTGCATTGCTAACAAACGTATGAAGAGCAAGTTCTGTTCCATTGCCTCAGTGGCCAAAATCTTTCCTTGAAGAATACATGGAACCTCGTTTCGTTTCTCGAGCACATACGATAGCAATGAAGGTCCACTCTTCCTGATTTTGTAGGCGAAACATGGGAATCTACTGTTTATATAACTACCAACAAAAAATGGGACCAGATATTTCAAATACCATCCAGTGGTCCCTTGTACAAGTGATTAATCAAAATTAATTGGCTAGGTATGGTTAACCTTTGAACCACTTGTAAAATAAACAGGACAGTATTAGGTTTTGATCACCATCATCGAAACACATACAATTTCAGGTTTCATGAACTAAACTTTGTAATGAAGATTGATAAACCTTCAATAATTGATATTCTTCACTTGGATTTACAGAGTTAGAAAAAATTTTCTCAAGGGTTCCACACTCTTTATCTCATGAGGAATATCTTTTATTAGTAGAATTGCAAATGAATGCCAATAGCCAATATAATCCAGCAAAAGGGAACTTACCTAACTCAAATAGTTGCTAAGTTACAGTATTTTCCTAGATCTGAGATACGAGTACATCATAAAAAATGCCACAACAGCACCAACAATTATCCCAGCTGTTGTCAGCCAAAAGGCAAACTGCAACCAAAAAGTTTATGGTACCATGAATCATTTTCAGTAGAAACAGAAATGAAAAATACTTGAGCACAATGATGTCTAAACTTTTGAATGGGCATACCATGTGCTCTTCAAGATAGGACTTCAAGTTCATGCCAAATATACCTGCAACCAGGAAACAGTTCCTCACATGAGCATGCAGCATAAACAGATTCTTCAGAAAACAATTTTGCAGATCATTGCAAGCCATAGAATATATCACTTTGCTTAGACTTTAATTGATATTGAACCTGAAATGTAAGCTACATGTTGAGAAATATGGCATATCTGTCAGTATTATCAAATGTTTTTACACAAATGATTCTTAAACTAAATACACCCAATTTTAAAATTTGAAATTTTTATATTTCAAAGTACCATTCAACAAAACAGTCTATGTTCCTCTAAACTTTGTTTCTCCTCTGATGTCTGATCCACTTAATTAGAAGACTCCATTACATCTTTCTAACTGTATAGCACTTTTTGGTTGGAACACGCAATGGGTAGTAATATTTGTTCAGAATATAGGAAGAAGCACTAGAAAAGACGGATCCATATGGCCAACTAGAGGAACTCAGGCCATAGTTGTCAGCCCAACTTCAAGAAAAGTATGATCGTTTCAGAATTCATTAGCTGCGAGAATTAAATAATGACGCTGGCCAGGAATTTGATATATGCATTTCATGACTCATGAGTTCACTATGCTGTTTAGGCTACCAAAGTAGTTCTCATTTCCAAATCAAGAAAGCCTTTGATTGTAAACAACTCAACACTAGTGTGTTAAGAAGTACAATACACCCACATAATGGCTTTCATTAGTATCACTGGAACACTGGTCAAATGCTGCGACAGTCATAACACATTCATATACAGTATGAAAGACTAACCATAACACATTCATAAACAGTATGAAAGACTAACTTCAAAATAATAAAGACATTAACTTCACATTTGGCGAAGGACACACCTGCAACTAGAGCACCGACTGCCACACAAAATGTCCCAACTTGGAGAAGTAATTCCACTCTACTTACTTCAAGCCTCCGAGAGCTGATAAAAGAAAAGAGTACATGTTCAAAGACAGAAGTGTGAGGGACATTAAACTCCAAATCATCATGCACTACTGAAAACCATCACCACCATTGCCAGGGTATTAGGCCATGGTTTTTTCTTGTTTTCCATCTTCCCCCTACCCCCTCACCTGTGTGGTAGGAATGAGCCCAGTTTCCCCCAATTTCCAATTCTCATCAACAGAATCTAGAAATAAAAATTTCAGTACCATAGGATTGAATTTAAATTTACTAATGAAGAGTCACGAATGTAGTTATGTAGTTTAGATGCGATTATTTTTACTTTCAATCATATGGAAAATATAAAATGAGCAAATTTTAGAAATGATTCACAGTTGTGTTTGATACAAACAAAATGTCTGATCTGACTATTTTAATCAATGCAGGCATATATGAAAATAGAGATGCTTTTTACGTGCCAACAAACATGGTTTCTGACCTTAACAAATCATGTGCCTTAATTCTTTAGGTACCACCAAAGGCATTATTTTTCAGTCTGAAGGCAAACAAAATAAGCAAGAAGAACTAAAGGCAGTTCATTCTACATGCCAGTCAATATGAAGCAAGCACATTCACTATTGAATCATCAGAACTGATCCTGAGCGCATTTGTGCATATATGCAAGTGTCTGTATTGTGTATTAAAGCTTCAAAACTTCAACTTCAGTTAGTAGCAGTGGCAGCAGCAACAGCAAGAATTACTATAATAATACCAACAACTTAGTTCCTACAGTAGGCTTTGTTTGTCATTTTCCAAGTATCTCAGCATGATTTAAGATAGCTTATTCTCAGCATGATTTAAGATAGCTTATTCCAAAATCAGTGCTGTACTGAACATGGAATGCTAGCATTTTTGTCTTAAGTTCTAATGCTAAGAAAAGTACAAAAATTTATAATATCATCCACAGTCCAACCTTAAATTAACAGCAATAGAATCTTCCATTTCTTTTGCAGAATCAAGAAGTCGTTCTGCCTGACCATGACAAGATTCACACCTGCAATCAGTTTGAAGAATATGTAACATGATCAGAATACAGGTTGATTTATAATGCAAACCAGCTTATTGCAGCATTTTCATCTTTTCATGTTTTTTCTTGTGGGGCAATGCTTGAAAATTTTTTTCAGTTCCTTTAAGTGGAACTAAAATGACAATAAAAATTACTTTCCTGAACAAATATGAAATTTATGGCCAATGTTAAAACCATGACCAAATGTTTTCCCAATCAATAAGAGGTTTGCTTATAATTGGTGAGTATCAATGGTGAGAGTTGTTCATAAACTAGCTTATATCCTGCCATCCCTCTCTCCCAACCCCCTTACAAACCAAAATATAAAATAAAATGAAAGAGCTATTTCTCTGGATGATCCAATACTTCGCTACAAACACTAATACCACATTAATTCATAAACACCATAATTCCATTCCAATCAACATATTTTCAGGGGCTTATAATCCTCCAGCTGCATCTTATATACATTTATCAAGTAATCACCAAGGGAAATTTTATGCATGAACAAAGTACAGCATATAACTATGGAAATATTGACATACAGTACATAAGGCAACAACATTGATTCACAATTAAAATATAAGATCATGTCAACAAAAATTACTATTGGTTAATTGGTTTCTCAAATTCTCTGTTGTTTCTTTTCTTCTTTTACTTTTAGCATTATCTAGAAATAGAAGCAGGAATAACCTTTGAAGATAATTTTCCAAAAGCATCTCAATTTCTTCCTCTTCTTCTGTGAACAAAAAAAGTAAAACCCATGAGAAGACTGTACTAAACTATAACATCACCTATGCAAATTTAGAATACACAGGCTCCTTTATATGGCTTACCCTCAGCAATTTGCTTTTCTAAGGGAACAGAGCATTCCACACTATTATTTCCCTTTACAAGAGTGCAGTTTCTTCCCATTATACATATACGACGTATTTCATGTGGGTCCTCCAAAAGATCAAGCAACATTTGTCTAAGAGCTCCTGCCCTTGAACCTAATTCAACCTTCCACATGCAAGTGAAATGTAAAAATCAAAGACCATTCCACTGTCATGACAGTTATGCCATTCCGAGTCAAGTATGCCATACCAATGTTTGCTTGCTAATACGGAGTTCCTCTAATATGTCAGCAGTTAACTTGTTGGGTAAAACTTCAAGAAGAGCTTGAACCTGAAGCAAACAACAAAGCACTAATCATAACAGCAGAACTAGTATCCAAGAGCAGGTAACATGAAGTTACATAAAAACATCAATCTAGAAAGACCGTATGGTTCATCAAATTTTATTAACAGAAGAAAGGTTTTTTTTTTTTTTTTTTTTTTTTTTTGCCTATGAATAAGGCAATAAGGTAAAGAGGCATGTTGATGGAAACAACTTGAATTTATTTCCATTTTCTAAGTATCATCCTAGTTGATTAAACAAGACTTTTAGGGTGTATTATCCAAACAAAAGTCTGAGAATATTGCAGTAATTTTGATTTCTGAAAATATTATTAAAATAATGAGAGTAGGTTGGGATGGGGGTTTAGAGAGAGAAATATGTTTGTCTTTGAAACAATAAACAACAGAGGATAATTTTCAGTAAATCATTCCATGATAAAAAAAATTTCTTTCAAACACTCAGGCATTTGCATTTGTAGAAGCATAAATTACTTTTTGTTGAAAAATGTTTATGATACCATGAAAGATCTTACAAAATTCTCTATTTGGTCAGGTAAAATATGAAGATTGGGGCTAGCCCAGTCCTTCCTTTTTCATCTCAGCTAATACCTAAAGGCTTCCTTTAAAATATCACATAAAAACTGCACCATTAGGCATTCAAAACATAAAACCATCAGACATTTAGTACATTAATCAAACCCTGGTCATTTTCATAATAAGTACTACTAGGCAAAGAACAATTGTTCCATAACCAAATATCGAACAGAAAATAGAAACAAAATACAAAACATAATCGCTATGTTCCCATACTCACACGAGGTTCAATAGTCATAAGTCTCTGCTCCAATCGCTGTACTCGTGAAAGCAATGCTGCTTCAACAACCTAAATGTTTAACAACAAATGCCCACTTCAAAACCACAGATATTAAAGAAGATATGGTAAGTCAAAGTGTTCTGGCAAACTGGTGGTAAAACTTCAAAACCACAGATTTTAAAGAAAATACAGAAATTCACAGTGTTGTGGTGAACTGGTGGTAAAAAAGTAAAATGCCCCTATAATTTCAAGCTTTCACCCATTTTCAAGTATACATGGTTATTAGTTCCCATAATCAATTAGTGTTCCAATGACACAAATGAAAATTGGTTCACATGGAAGCGACAATTATATCTGGTGATGCCTATCAGCCTATGGCATTTCAAATAGACTAGAAGACATGTGCTTATGTGGTTTTCCCTTATATTATTTCCCTTTTTATAAGTTTATATAAGTTTGGGGACTTCCCATTTTGAAAACAGGAAGTTGCTTCTTCTTGAAAATAGCTTAATTTTCAAATTGACCATGAAAAAAATTTTCTGTTTACCAATTTTCCCAAAACAAATTTAGCTGGAGTTATTTTACCCAAGTAATTACTATAAATTTCAAAGAGGGAATTTTACTGCATTATAATTCACAAAGTTGTCAGTTCTGACCCTCTACATTCAGTTTACTTTCAAGCCAGAGATTCTTTTTCCTAAAAAAGGCGGGCCCAATTTACAGTTTGTCAATTCACTGTATCTAGCTAGCGAGGAAATTATATTCCAGAAACTGCTCAATACACCCTGAATACATGTTTTATAACATGATTGCAACATCTTCTCTAATCCACTGTTTTCGAATTTATATTTCTGAAGAACTCTTTATTTATATAAATGAATGAGCATGCGTGTGGATGAATTTTTACACACCTTTTTTTTTTCTCCTTTATACATAATGCAAACACTCAAGACAGATACAGGAACGCTTTGGTAGATTAAAAAATTGGCACATAACTGTACTTAGAGCAAGTTTTTTGGCATTAGGCTATTAGTAGCACATATATAACTGGCTAATGATAAAACAAATAAAAGAAGAAGAAGAAGAAGAAGCTTTCCACAGATTATAGCATCAACCCAGCAAAATGCATGCGTATAGTTATCTTCTTGTTTCAGCAAATAAAATAAGAATTGCAGAATACCCCACTGACCTCAAGCTCAAATGGCATGCATGGCCCTCCATTGATATTTCTGGGATTTAATCGAGGTAACAATGTATCTATAAAAGCTTTCCCTCCTTTACTAAAAGGATTAGCCATAAAATAAATCTTCCATTGTCAGTTCAATTTAGAACAAGCTAAATAAATAAAAGAGATTTATATAAGAACAAGGTGAAGAAGATAACTTGCCCTACTCCAGAAGGGAAAGATTACCAGTTATAGTCAAATATAAGGACACGCTCTTGCATCGCTATTGCTCGTAACGAGCCCAGATTTAGCAATATAGCATGCTCACGAACCTAGAACGGTATTCCAATCAGTTAATCACAACAAATAGAAGACTATCAATATCAAATGTGCCCAGAATATTCAGAACGAAAATTCCAAAAGGTTCAAGCAGAAAGGCCCATGCTTCATCCTTTGGTAAGTTTGAGGTTCATTTATTTGCATTTTTCCTTCTAATAATTTAGGATGCATTCCTCTTGTGCATTTTCTTGTTTCCTCAATCATATGCGGAGAAAAAGGAAGACAACACAAATTATCAATAAAAAAACAAAAAATTAGAAACTACAATGCAAATTATCAATGAAAAAACACATAAAAAATATAACTACCAGAGCAGTAGACAAACTAAGTACCACTAAAGAAGGCATTGAATTTGTCAAAAACAATGACGGATCAACACTCCGGATATCTCTTGGGCGAAGACCTGGTGATTACAAAAAAAAAAAAAAAAAAATTCATAAGAGGAAAGAGCCCACGTCATTTTACTAGAATTAAATTAAAAATTCTGCTGATCCATCAAAAAATGCCAAATGAAATCATCACATATTGACAGCATGCGTTTAATCTCACAAAGGAAATACTAAATTATGCTAGAAATCATACAAACATATTAATAATACCAAGACGGAAGAAAATCTGAAGTTTTTCCTGGAAGGGTTTACCCACCACTTGACTTTAATAATTGGCGTCTGTTTATTTTCCTTGTAGATACCATCCCATTTGACTTCACTTCTACAACCTGTAGAGGGAAAAAGAAAGCAACATTCATGCAGGAAATAACACACAGTCGTTAATTACAGCAGAAAAGCATAAGAACTTTCAACATGCAGCTGCAAAATTTTAAGAATAATAGATAAACAATGACAAGCTTAAACCAAATTGAACTTTCAAGTTTCAACTATTTCCTCATAATTTTATTCTAAAGATGTCTGCACATTTATTCAAACCTTCTAAACTCCCCCTCGTACTTTTTCTCAACATTAATCTTATATATCTAGAATCAAATAACAAAGCCATTTCACTACACTCTTCCCTAATGCCTACGAAGATAACACTAGTATGTTTTCCTACAGCTTTGTCCTTACAAGTCACTTTTTCCATCCTCATCATGCAGTTGTAATGAGTATAACAAGAATTTCTACTACAGAATCAAATATCAGAATATGGGACTCTATTTTCACATAAATTAGGAAAATAAAGTTAATATAATTAAAATATTAAATTATATTTAATTTTTTCTAATATATCCGGACATATTACTAAATTAAAATTAAATAATTTATATTACTAAATTATTTTTAAAACTATAAATTTTAATATTTCAATGAAAATTAAATAGAAATGTATTAATACATTAATAAATAAATTACTATTTAAAAAAATAACTATAATTTAAAACTGTAAGACGAGGAAGTATAATAATAATAATAATAAAAGACGCAAAGAAACAAACCTCATAAATCGGCTCGCGAATCCCAAGCGTAAGAGAATCACCATACGAAGTGGCAATTCTCTCTCGCCGGCGTTGTTGGACTTTCGCGTCCTCTCTCGTTGCTTCTCCACCATCATCGCCATCAGACACCAAAGTCTCCGATTCACTCCAGCGATCCTCTTCAGCAGACGACTTCGTCAAGCACCTAACTCTGGCAGATACATTGAGCGCGATTGGAACTAGCGGAATCATAGCCTTCCGGATGGAAATTGGAGAAGACGATTGGCATGGAGAGGGATAGAAGAGGAGATAATCAGGTCCTGGAGACGAAGTGTGGACTGGAAATTGAAGAAGATGAGAAGACAGTGCCATTTCTGAGTGTGAGAAGTTCTGGTCATGGAAGGTAGGTGAGAGAGAGAGAGAGAGAGAGAGAGAAAGAGAGAGGCGTGTTTGTTTTGCGATAAAAAAAATAGGCGCTTTTTGGAATGGAAGTTTGTTAAGTAAAATTTACAAAAGAATGGTGACAGTTATTTGTGGCTTGGATTTGGTCTCGTCATTCACGTGCTTTTCTACATGTAATTTTCAGCGGGAAGGTGGGCCCACCGGAGGGTTGGTTGGCGTCCTCTTCGAGTCTACTCTAATTTAGGTTTAGGGAAATCAGAATTAGATGGTAGGATTTTTTTTTTTATTTTAATTTTAATTAAAATTAAAATTGGGATGATTGTTTAATCAAAATTAAAAATGACTTTATCTTTTGAATTCTAATCCTTTCAATTGTAATACCTTCAGAGTGCCTGCAATTTTTCTTTTTGCACACTTAAAGATGCTAATGTTCTTTCATGTTCTATAATAGGACTTCTTAGTGGGTAGTCTCGTTTGCAGGTAGTCTTGCACAGTATCAATCCGTAAACTTCACCAAAAATTGTTGACATTGCTCGTGGATTTATCTTGTGGGTTTGAATATGTAAGCAGATAGTGACACAATATGCTTATGAAAAGTTTGAACTTCTATATAGGCATCGGATAGACTACTATTTAGAATTTAAGTGGATTTGGATATAGTATTTATGTTAGGTAGGGTATTTCTCAAATGCCTTGGCATTACATGGTCAAATCTCCAATTTTATATCAGTAAATGGAAATGGATCTATTTCATTTTCCAACTAAAAGCTGTAAAACAGCAGTTGTTTCCTAGTTGTTATAGGACAGAAAGGGAGAAATGGTGCCTGAACTTCTAGTTCTATACATACATGCTACATTATTAGTTCACAATATCAGCATAAATGTAATGGCAAGTATGCCTTATTTTATTCATAGTCAATGTTACATAGAGTATTGCACAAATTAAAATTACATGGTGAAATTGAAAAGAAAATTTTGAAATTTCCAAGTCATGCACAATTCAAGCAATCTCTTCTGGTCACGTTCAATGTAAGGAAGATAGCCAGACTCTCAAACAACATTAATAATCCCATTGCAGGGAAAGCATACATATATATATATATATAGAAACTCCAAGCATTATTATTGTTAAAAGATGAGAGAGATGCCACTGGTAAGCAAATCATCTGCTAAGATTTTGTTTGCAGCCTCTGAAGGATGAAAACCATCCCAGAACACATACTCGGATGCATTTGCACATGTTCCCACAGATTTCGAATTGCACAATATTGATGTTTCTAGCAACCCTGTTCCACAGCAAGCCTTTCTTGCCTCTACAAATCCTGTAAGATGCAAAGTATCAAATCAAATGAGTGCTACTGAAATTATTTATGGGTGTCAAGGGACTTGTATATTGTCAATTTTATTTGTACCATTATCAGCAGGTTTTGTAACAAGATCATAGAGAGGTTGGTAGATATCGAAAACAAGTAAATTGAGGCCTGAAAGCTTGTTTACAAGGCTCTGAGATGTGGCATTGAGCTTGTTATTGAAGGAAATTGCATCCTTGTTTAACTTGGCCACACATTCATTACTATCAGAGCCAAATATTGTGATAGCTGCTGGTAAACATCCAAGGGGCGGCAATGATGTTACTCCAACCTTTCTTGCTCCTAACTTATATAAATCCTGTGCATAATGTGACTTCAGTAAACAGTACTTGGTGGTAAAACTATATTTTACAAGCATGGCAAGTAATGTATGTTGAGACAAACCTGAATGAAATTTGCATAGGATTGCACGAGAATGTCAGAGAACTGTTCAGGTGTATACTTCTCGTAGAGAAGAGGATTAATGTAATAGTTTTGAACAAAGTCACTAGCTCCAGCACTAACAAGGTAGACTGCATCAGATATAATTGATGAAGCATTGGTTTTCCCTGCAATTCCCACTATCTTGTTCTGGTATTCCTTGTAGTATTGTAGTTGCTGAGTCAATGGGATTGCATGCTACACCACCAAAACTCAAAAACTCATATAAACAGTTTAAAGAGAGAGAGAGAGAGAGAGAGAGAGAGTGACGAGTCTAAGTGGAATTACATATAGCTTAGCTGTAGGGTCATAGAAACCAGAAGCACCAGATGCAAAATTGGCACCAATCAGGAGGTTTGTGCCTTGAGCTTCTTTGCTAAGGTAGGCTGGTGGATAAGAAGTGAAGCCTATGTTCTCAGCTGTTTATTTGAGCACACGCACACAAAACCAATTAACAAACAATATAGGAAAGTGATACTGATTTATTATGCTTTGAGGTCAATTACCAGTGAAATCAGAGGCAAGTTTTCCATTGCAGAATCTGCCAGTTGGTTGATGATTGATAAAGTCCCTACCATAAGGAGGGAAGTTTGCCTTTACAATAGTGTAAAGGTGGTTGTTGTTGCCAGCATCAACAACAGAATCTCCAAATATGAACAAGGCAGGAACCAGAGGTTGGGCATTGGCCACCGAGAAAACCAGAGCAATAAGAAGAAAGGAAGAATACAAAGAATTTGACAGGTCCATAAGTTTCAACTTCTTTTTTGGCTTGATTTACGTAGGTGTGTGTAAGAGAGAGGGAGGGGAGGTATGCAATGCAAGTAGGTATGTGGCGAACTGGGATTTAAGAACAGCTTGGAAGTGGAATTTATAGTGAAAGTTAACAATTCCAAATGGAATTTTACCTAAGGGATATAATTTATTGGCTTTTGTTACCCAAAGTTACAATGTATTGGAATTCATGAAATGTGAAGTCTCACAGAAGTGACATACAAACATTTAGGTTGAGGTAGACCGTGGAGGTGGCCACCAGGCTGGTTTTAGGTCAAAACCGGTGATTCTGGTTTAATATTTAAGGAAATCAGGATCAGACCGCAAGGTCCATTTGATTTCAGTTTCAATCTTAGTCTCAGTTTTAGTTCAATCCAGTTTTGATTAAATTCAATGGTTAAATTTTTCTTTAAAAAATAAAAAAGAAAATTTTGATTTGGCTCAAAATCAGACCAAAAATGATTTTAATCATTTTGATTTCAATCGGGTTTAATTAGAAATCGGACCATGACCAAGTCTAAGTTAAGGTGAATTGAGGTGTTATATTACTTTAATGGGGTACCACTTGGAGATACAGAGGTTTTTTTTTTTTTTAAATCTTCTGTTAATTGTATTCTTGGTCAATGTTCACCATCTTTGCCTTCTCATTCAAGTTATCAACTATGTTGAGCTAATTTGGCTATTTTTGATTAACCAGTCTGCATACAAAATTGTCAATATTTTTGGCCATGAATAGCCAAACTTGCCTTTCAATGTAACAGTCCAGACCCCCTCCATGTTATGGGTAGAAATGTCATATTATGAAGAAAAATAGGTACCCATTATCAAATAAAAGCTGGACTCCCATATTAGTCCACAAAAAGAATTGGCAGTGGTTCCAACTAAAATCAAGTTGAGTGTCTTAATGACATACGGTTTTAGCTGTTCTAGCTTCCAGGATACCCTCTTCTTCCTGTACCTAAAAAGAAGAAAGCTTTTATGAAAAAAAAAAAAAAGATGGCACATGTATTTAGACAATATCCATAGCTGAGACCTTCAAGTCTTTGCCAACCTTAGTATTGTGTGCCCTTATTTACTTCTGTAGCAGCTCATCAATCACTTTCAAGATCTTGAGATAACCAGCTGCACTTTTGCAACAAGATTGGATATGGGCCACCCTTTATTACGTTGTTAAAAGGGTATGCTTCACTGAGAGGGCCAATGCAAAACCAAATTGCCCTCAAGGGGCTGTGATGTCTTTTCATTTTTTGTTACTCTGAGTTAGCTTTTTTTATGGGCAATTGGTTACAGTGGTTTCTTGTGCTTTTAGCCTTTGATTTCAAATGGGATTTGGCACCCTTTGCTTCCTTCTAATTGATGTTCCCTTCCTTCTAATTTACTTGTGGAAATGTACATGGTTAATAAAAAGAGTGGTATGGACCATGGAGTTAAAAATGGCACTTGTTTTGGCATGTTTGGTGGATGATAACGATTTGCACAATTTGGTCAAACATTTCAGTCTAATGCCAAACAATCCTGAACTGAACATGGTAATTTATTATTGCTTGACGTTCAGGGAAGGTTGAGTTGAGACTGGAAAATTTCGCTGTAGTTATTCTGTCATTGATTTCATCAAATTTTTGCTTAAATTACCCCCTTGATTGATGTTCAGTCCATGACAACTAAGAATCAAGAGCAAAGATTTCTCAATAAAATACCTAAATCTTTCTGTCATTCATTCGACTCACTTTGTACTCAATCAATTTTCTTCGACTTTTTCCTTGCAGAACCATCTGCTTTGATACCACTTGTTAGAGATTCAAAGAGCCAAAAAATGTTTGAGGAGAATTCTTTTAAATGGGATGGACAGTATGAAAGAAGTTTCATATCACATCCAACCGAAAATCTTAAAGTTACTTCCCCACTTATATTTCAACGTGGTAACACGTGCATGTGCCCAAGAAAGTGTAAAGAAACTGTGCAAACTTCTCTGATTTGTCTTAACCATGTTACACTAGCAAACTTATTTCGAAGATTGAACCCTTGGTTTACATCGCCTGGACTAAAACTTTTTCCGGCATGGCAGAAATTTAAAAGAGCCATTTTCTTTGAAGAAAATGAAGAAACTGGTTAATAGAGAATACCTAATTGCATAGCAGTTTACAGAAGTTTGATGTTTCCTCACTTCTGTGGAAACTGATATCCTAAGGCAATCAAGATGAGTTCATGTGAAGCAGTAAGATTTGATGATTGATTGATTGATTTGGATTGATTCCGTTGACAGAGTGTGCAAATAACAGGACAATGATAATAGAAATTTAAAAATGCCTACACTTGATCAATAGTTAGTGCCACTAAAATTAAAACAATGTTTCAATAATAGCAAAATTGTTTATAATCATGATATTTTCAATTGTGATTCACAGGTTCAAAAAATAAATAACAAATAAGGCCTATGGGAATTGTGACCTTTCAAGCCCACTATCAAATAGAAAAAAAAAATCATGGCATTAGAAAATTTGCTGAATCAACCCAATTGAATTGAACTTTTTTTATTTTTTTATTTTTTTAAAATTTCCTTTTCATTTTAACTCTTCTCTTGGTGAATTTGATCTGCCCTTGCATTAAATAATGAGATATGGAAGGTAGATGATGACATGATATGGAGATGGTAGTGGTGAAGATAACAAAATACTAGGAAACCAAAATCTTTATTTCATTAAAACAATTTTTCATGAGTAGATTATTTGCCAAAAAGAAGATTACAAAGCTTTGATCGCTCGATTTTTATCAAGAAAAACAAGATTTATCCTTTATTTGATGATAAACTCAGGTAAAATGGGCACCCAGCTTGTCAAATCTCACTCACAACAGTACCAGTCTACCAGGGCACTAGTGATTTCCTGTAGGACACTCCCTGAATATAGCTAGAGCTTATATGCTTCCAGCTTGCCTATGAACTCATATCCTTCACACTCACGCAGACGTAGTTCTATCATCAAGCTAGGAACCCCATAAACTCTTGCACCTTTTTAACTCTTCCACGGTAGTTTCAATAGTAAATGCAGTTATGAACAAACCTCAATCAGCAACTCTACATATGTAGTACTCTTTCTGTGCAATGAAGATGGTAAACTCCAGTTATCGTGGTTAATGTGTCTATACCTCTAATATAATCACAACTGAAGATTTATTTTCTCTGACATTTTCAAGATATCAGAATGAATCCTATCACCTCCAATCTCAGCACCTGTGGCTCCAGCTGCAACTCTTAGTACGTCTTCAATAAAAGCATAATTTCCCAAGACGTCAACATGTGATCCACTCTCTGTAGTTCTTCCCTCAAGCAGGCTTGATGATGGTTTGTGTTGATACTCCCTTATGTATGTGCGACTGCCGAATGGGTTGAACCGGGTTCTTCCTTTCCAACCTTTGGCACACATAAAGCCAGCACTCAGTGCGGGAACACTTTCATCCCCATCAACTAAATATACTCCATTTTTCAAGCAACTACCCTCTTCTCCATCAACTGAGGTGTCAATCCGGAATGGAATACTCTTGCACCTATCAGCTGGGGATATCTTCAATACATATGACCTTTCAGTAGGAACGCCAACCCCGTATAAGCAGTATATCTCCATATCTGGTGCATCAGGTAACCTGAAACAGAAAACCAATTCTTAAACCATTAATGTTTTTACATTTGGGTTGTTGGGGGGAAGAAAAACTTCATTTGTTAAATGAAAATTTAATGTTCTCTAAAGGCCACAGCAAAGGGAAGGAGCTCCATGATGAAGGGCAGAATGCTATTTCGTACAAGAAGCAATTCTAGAGGTTATTGAATATGAATTTAACAAAGGAGAATTGTGGACCTTGTCTTGTGATTGATAATCTAAAACAGTTCAATGGTTTTTAATAGGGTAATCGATGTTGTTTTCATTTTCTACCTGTTTGTTAGAGGCCAATAGCCAATAAAAATGTTTTCCAATCCCAAAAGCCATTCTTAAAAATGAAAAATAAGTTTCAATCTTTAGAATCTTTTTTTGTAGGTATGTTTCAGATGCACATGTGTACTGCAACCACACAAATATTTCATGTACATTATTCACAATTTTCATGTAATATATCTGAGAAATGCATGCCAAAAGAAGGAAGCACATATGACTAAACAATTTAAGTTAAATTTACTATTATTTACAAATATGACAAAGGATATTCATGCCCACCTGGTTTCTAGTGGGTTAGACCAGTATATGTAATGTTCATACTTAGGATCATCAAGGTTGTCAGCTATCCCATGAGAGAATTGAGACTCAGCACGTTGCATCATTTTTGGAGCCACAAAACGAAGTAAATCAAAAACAGTTGCAGCTGTAAAAGCTTTGTTTTCTGCAAATTTTCGTATACTTTCCCTGTTTATCACATCATATTCAGTCCAAACCTGTCCACATGAGGACCCTGAATTCTTGTCCATATGCAAACCAAAAAATTCCTGTTGACATCTCCTTTTCATCATCCATGTTATTTAAATCAAAAGCATATGACACTAAAAATCTAAATAAAATAAAATATGAGAATTACACTGGCATTAAGCGTGGCTCATTCAAATTTAGCATAGTTGGCAATGTATGGACTTTAGACTTTCCAATCCATGAACCAAACATAGGAAGCATTTTTGCTATCTTGTCCATAGATAGGGTCACTATGTTAGGTTCATATAAAAAAGCTATGTTACTAGGTTTACATTTTTTGTTTCATCACCTTATCAACATTCAAGGTTTGAGGCAGCAAAATAATAGAATAGTACCTTTGTATCAAAAGAGGGAAGCTCCGAGGATGGTAATTGTGATGCTGACTTGCCAAAAGAAACTATCCTTCCATACTTATTTGACTCTTTCACTTGTAAACCTCCTTTCACATCCGTGCTGTTATCATTTGTCGAGGTTAGCAGGGATCTCTTCTTTGAACAAACACAAACTTGCCCTTCTTCAGGAAACCAATCCAGGTTGCCCCAGATAGTCTCTCCTCCTTTAGGCAGCAATGACACAGTTGAATCCCATGTTCGACTCACCCGCAGGACATGCTCTACAGTCTGAATCCCGAGAAGTTCAGAATCCAAAACACCAGATAACATAGCTCTATCATGTCCATGAAAAGATATTTCAAAAGAATCAGTTTTTTTATTTAATCAATGTTGAGACTTTAGGAAAGGGAAATGAGAAAAACCTACATAATCACTTCTAATTGCACTGTCTTACTCTATCAAGTTTCAGTGTCACTAGCAAAAAGCAAATACTATAAGGGATAGATTGCAAGCACCAACCTGAACCTTGCAACGTCTTTTCCCTCGGTAGTGAGTATACTAGTAACCATCTTTGGAGAACCAAGAAATGTTGGACCAATGTTCATGATTGCTTTTATGTGCTTGCTGCACCAACCTGGACCACTACCACCTCCCATCAGAGGAGATAGTTCAACCCATTTAAGGAAGTGCAGAAAATAGATGGCCCCCATGGAATGGGGAACCACTACCACTTTCTTATAACCATTTGTTACATACATAAGTTCTATTTTACTCTTCAATCTAGTAAGAGCCTGGTCCCGAATCTGCTTGTTTTGAATAAGGAATATATTAGTGAAAACTCTATTCAATTTGATCATAATTATACAAAAATTGAAATGCTTTGTAGATGTTTTTGCTTTGAAATTAATTTTTGAGTGAATTTTAGTATGAAAGTTCATATTTAGTCTGTTTTCCAAGCATTCCTTATTTGCTTGAGGAACTTCATTACTGTTACTCACAATCAACACTGCTGCAGCAACTAACATGCAGAGATCTATAATAGAGCGAATTTCAAGATAGATGGTTGCATTAAGAGATTAAGAGCTATATACCTCTGTATTCTGAAAAGAGAGCCTCCAATCATAGGCTGCCATGAAGAGATTCTTCCCTTCATAACCAATTTTTGCCAAATTCTCAATGAGAACAGCCCAAACAAAGTACCCTGAAGCAAAATAGTCAGCTGCAGCCAGTCCAGGGACAGCACGGACTCGAACACCAGGCGGGTCAAGACCAGTCTCATTGTGCAAAATCAAGTGGTCCAACCAACAAAGTGACCTAGACATTCCAAAGCAGCTTGCATATGAGCTCATTTAATCCTATCAAAGTGTCAACTCATGAATAGAGGGGGAAATTTTGTTAAAACCCTTCGACGACAATTTCATAAAGTGAAGACAGATGATCCAACAAATTTCCATACAATTTCATAAGTAAAATTCAAATTCTAACGCTTGAAATTGAACAAAAAATGGACTTCAACCATCCTAAGATGGTCTCTTTACGATGAATACAGGCCAACACCAAAACTTTAATATAATTCCCATCAAAGTTGACGTCCAATCCAAAATGGAACACAAATTGACTGGAAAAAAAAAAGTGATTCAATCATGCTTAGACAGTACCAATCTGCTGAGGCAGAATGAGTTAAATTCCAGAACAATTTTAGTGTAGTTTATCATATCTATAATTAAATATTAAAACATCAGAAATTGATTAAAGAAAGAGTGATATAATTCCAAAGCAAACCTTTTGAACATCTCGGAGAAGGTACCACCCCAAAGTCGCTTTCGAAAAAGACCTTCTGCACAAGGCTTGCCCTCCCAGAGCTCCAGGCCTCCAGTAACAAAGCCAGGTACCAAAACCACTGGATGCTGAGCAATCAAGCCTTCACGTTTAAGTCTTGTTCCAGGTGATTCAGGGACCTGAAAGCCAAGCAATGTGGCCGGCAAACAGTGATACAAGAAAAACAGAAGCCACCAAATAGTGCACAGATACCCAATCATCCAACAACAGTAGTCTATGCAACTCAATTCTCTGGGCCCTCTTTTAGTCTTTTTCTTGTTGATTTCTAAGCCATTTTTGGTAGGTGGGGCAACAATTTCTTCTTTCTTCTCGCATTTTTGGGATTCATACGACTGGAACCTCACAGGCTCCACAAAGCATAGCTTTCGAAATCGAACAATTAAAGCCATGGGGGATGAAAAATTTTTCAAATTCACCACCAAGAACAACCAAATTCAGGAAATGAGAAACAAATAGATAAAGAGAGTCTTGGTGGTAAAATTTAAGGAAATTTTAACTTGGGATTCAGTTTAAAAAACAGAAACAAGAACAAGCCATCAAAAGAAATTAAACTCTAACAAGAAGAGAAAGAAAAAGAACAACCCAGCAAGGAAAAATATGAGATTGCTGAGCAACAATGGTGAATTATAATGCAAACATGGTTATGGGCTTTAAATAGCCGTTAGAACACGTGGTGCAGAAGATGGAAGATATGTGGTGCCTGTGGAGGCACCAGCAACCAACACTTGATAACAAAAACAAGAGAATGAATGAGAGAGAGAGAGAAGGATAGAGGATGGTGTCATCATGGTGAAACAGATATAAAGAGGATGAGAAACTTTTTTTTTTTTTAATTATTTAGCTTCTGTCAATATTCTTCTATAAGGATGGTGGTGAAAAGGAAGGGAGCTTTTGGAACTTAGAATCAATTGAGAGACGAAATCAAGAGAATTAGCGTGTGTGCATACACATAACAATATTTAGTCATTTTGCAGGACACTTGTCTTTGCCTTCCGTACATGCAATCGAGACGTATCGTAAATATGCTTCCTTGGGTTCTATTCTCTGCCTTTTTCATGCTTGTCCCTCCCCTTTCTAGTCATTTACACACTTTTCCTTCTCTCCCTCTGCGGGCCTAAACCAGGCACTGAAAGGTGGGAGGGGGGTGGGGGGTGGTGGGTGGAGGAAAATGGCCAAACTTTTTCTGGGTTTTGTTGGAATTGCGAGAGAAAGAGCTGTTACGGAGAAAAGATAAAGCAGATATGTTGGTGCCTGAATCATGGGAAAAGCGGAGCACACATTTCGAAAAACACAGAAACCCAAATTGTCTAGCTACGTGATGAATCCATAGTGAACAAGAAGAAGGAGGAGAGGGAGAAGGAGAAGGAGAAGGAGAAGGACAGAAAGCGGTGATGGTGGTGGTGGACCTGATAGCGAGAGGCAAAACTTGGCAAGAGCAGACAAATACAAATACTAAGCTTTGTAGACGTGTATGTGTATAGATTACAGGCGCATTATTTAAGGAGATGAAGAGACATGATTCATGGTGGTGTGTTATGGTATGTGTGAATTGGATGATGTTCCCTCTCTTCTGCTTTATTTGTCTTTCATTTTATTTTCTTCAATCTATCTTCAAAGTATTTAGATTCATCGATCAAGATGGGAAAACCAAACACATTTTAAACGTTTTACCCATTTGGTTTTCTCCTTAAGCCTAATTTTCGAAATAGCAAGAATGTGCTCCCTAATCAAATAAAATGCCTAAAAAATTTATGTGCCTTTTTTATATATATATTTTATTGTATAATAGTTAACTTATTAAATTGTAAAAATTTTTGAATTTTAATTATTAAAATTTTATCTCATATAAAAAATTAATAATTATTTAAAATTCTTATTTCCATATTTTTTTAAATTTTAAATTTTTAAATTTTATCATAATAACTCTAAAAATTATACATTTTTAACAAGAGTGACATGTTTTTTAAAAAATTATAAATATATTAGGAAAATGCTGCAAATGTAAGTTACTGTTAATAATTTTAATTTATATATATTTTTTTAATTTTAACGTATAAAAATAACATAATATTTTAAAATTTTTATTAATATTTCAAAATTTATTTTTATTACTTTTGTTCCTCAAACATTTTAATAAAAATTTTATAATAAAAATATATATGTATGTGTGTTAATATATTATAAATTATTTTATAATAATAATTAATTATTATAATATTAATAAAATAATTATTAAATAATTTATAATTTATATATAATAAAAAATATTATACCATATATTACCTGTGTGATAATATTATAAAAAAAAATTATGAATATATATATATATATATTAAAATTATACCTAAAAAATAATTTTACATGAGTGTACTACTTAATCAAATAAAGGTTTCTTAAAAGATGGATGTGACATAATTTTTTATTTTTATTTTTATATTTTATTATATAATAATTAACTTATTACTTTAATATTTTAAATTTTATATAAGATGCATTCTTTTGCATTAAGAGCAATGATGGAAGACATTAATCTTGAAAATTGCTTTGCATTATTTCATTAAGACTCTTACCAACCTCTTCCACCATTACCATGACTTTTTCATGTTTCATCTCCAACCATCATTGTGGACAAATTTTGTGGTCCATCATGGCTTAATTAACTATATATTTCTATTTTGTTATGATTTGTCCAGTCTGCATAGCATGGCAACAAATAAAATCTTCAGGAAAATCATTTTATTTTAATTTAAATTCAATTAACTATTTTTACATTTAAATTTATCTTAAATTTTTTTTATTAAAAAAATATTATTTAAATATCACTTTTCGGCCGACACCATAGATCTGCATGTATCAGCAACAACTCCACTTAATATCCCTACAGTTAGCATTTTAAATAAATGGAAATATGGATAGGTGAGGAGGAGATGTAGCTCTCGTCTTCAAGGTGTGGGCTCTTATTAAAAACGACGTGCCAAAATTTTAAAATTTTGGGTTTTTTTCCTCTCCTTAAGAATTTATGAATTATCAAAATAATTTTTTATTTTGAAAAAAAATTCCAACTCAGAGAGTTTCAATATTAGAAATTTACATTTCTGAAATATTAATAGGCCATTAGTCCAGAACCACTAAATCCTGAGCAGGTGAACTGAAAAAAATTCATGAAGCCCAACTAGGCCCACCTAAGTGCCACGCCAAAGGCTCAAGTATCTACAATTGCGATAGCTCACCTGCTTTTTACTGATATCACTCTGACAGATTAGATATCAACGTCACATCCATGGCGCTATTCTCGGCACGCGCTTCAAACGAGCGTGACATAACTTTGTTTTGTTTTTTTATTTGTGTGTCGTGTCACGTGCTATAAGGTAATTGTTTTGCTTTGGCTCTGATTTCTTCAATTACAACAAGGTTTTGTTTGGCGTTCAGTAGCGATGACAACAGAATACCGGTGAAAATTATACAATTTAAATTTAATTTTAATTAAAACTTTTAAAATTTAAATTTATTTTAAATTTAATTAAAATTTATTTTTAATTATTTAAATTATTATTTCTTAAAAGGTATTTAAATTTATTTAATTTTATATTTAATTAATAATTTATATAAAAATTTATTTTTATTAATAATTTATATTTTAAAATTTTATAATTTTATAAAATATTTTAATTTTATTTTATATAAAATAAAATGTATAAAAAATTATAAATATTATTAAAAAATATATATTTAATATTTAATTAAATATTTATATAAATAGGTTAGAGCAACGAGTACCAAACATATAAAACTTTTATTCCACCAAAATTTATCTCAAACTCAATTATATATTATTCAAATTCATTTTTTTATGATTCCATTATATTAAATACTCGTAAAAATTTGATCCGTTGTCATTCTTAGCATTGAGATAAAATACAATTTATAGATATTAAAATTTTTGTTTAATTATCATAATTAAAATATGTTAATTTAATTTTAAATTAATTTTTAAATAAATTATTTAAAAAAATATATTTTTTATAAAAAAAAATAGGTAATGAGTTGCATGTGGTCATAATTTTGCATGATTTACTTTCTCTTAAAGCATTTCAATGCATGTTTTCAAATGAAAAGGCTAAACAGAAAGGGTTTGATTTATTCATAAGAAAGTTCCAATCAATTGAGAGTGACATAATTATTAAATAATGTCACAACATATCACTTGCAATTCTTTTTATAAAAGATTTTGTCCCATATCACAATTGAAGTCTTCTATGGGTAACCAAATCCTTTTCATCCAAAATTTCATTGATTTTGCTAAACTCATTTTCAATGTTATAAAGTTTTTAATATATTTAAGATTAAATTAACCCAAAAAATACCTCCATTTTTTATATGTATAGTTTATTTCATTGTAGACTAAATACATATTTTCACTTTTACTATTTGTAATTAATTCATTGAATACTTAAATTAAAATTATAATTTATTTAAAACCAAATTCATTAAAATTATAATAATTAAATATAAATTAATATTTTATCGATGACTTGTAAAAATCTAAAAATGATCCCATTTATAACTAATTACTGTCTAAAATTTACTGACTGTTCTTTAATAAATTTCATCGATAACAATCATTTTATTGAGTGTAATTTTATTATTGTATAAAAACTTAGAGTAAAGTCAGTAAAATTTAAAATATAATCATCAATAAATGAAATTATTTTTTATTTTGTTTATAGTTATTAATTTCATGGCTAATTTATATTTAATTTATATGATTTTCATAAGTTTAAGTTTTCAATATATTATGATTTTAATTTAGATCTTCAAAGGTTCAACATCAAATAGTGCAACGAATTTCTTTTATTTAGATATAATTAATATAAACTCAAAATATAAATACGTAAATATATATATATTTAATAAATAAATTTTATTATATATTTTATATCTTAAATATATAATAAATTAAATTTATATAAAAAATTTTTATTTAAATTAATTTATTATAAATTTTAAATATAAATATATAAAATTTATATATTTAATAAATAATTTTATAATATATTTTATATTTTAAATTTATAATGACATTTTATTATATAATATGAAAAGTGAGAAATTTATTTTATAATTACGCGTGGGAAAAGAATAATTTTTTTTATGTCGAAAATAAAATAAGAGCCACGTGAGGATTGAAGAGAGACAGCTCATTAGTCATCGAAAGCAACTAGCAAGCTCAGCTACTCACATGACACGGTTACCATTTTTCACGACACGTCACAGCTTCCGTTTTTCTCATACTTCTCCGGTGATTGAAGCCACCGTTACTCACTTCCTATCTAAGGAAACTTTTCACGATATTAGTGAAAAAATAGGACCACCAATGCTATTAATTATAGTGATTAGTCCAAGTAAATTAATCACGTGAAGATTATGATTTACCACTAAACTTATATAATATATTTTTATTTATTAAAATATTTTAAATAAATCTTTTAAAATATATTTGTGTTTATCTTAATTTTTTTTATTAATATAATTAAAATTTTCTCCTTATTTAAAAAATTTATTATCTCACCTTTTATTAGAATTTAAAATTTTTTATTTTATGATAATTTATTATTTCTCTCGATATGAGTAAGAGTGTGCAAATAATCGATTCGATTTTAAATTAAATCAAACTGATAAAATTAAAAATAATAACTTTTAAAAATCAAATTAAACATATTATTAAAATTTATAAATTAAATTAAACTAATTAAATTAAATTAACTCAGCTACATTTAAATGGAAATATGCTCTCCGCTGATTGTGAACTTTAAACTGGACTTTCACACCTTCTTTTGGCAGTTGTTCACTTGCAATCAACATCAAACTGTGTGCCCAAAAATTCATCAAACCGGGTGCCCCTCATTAGCCTCATTGCTGATATTCCTTATAAATTGCAAATTGACAAGCTCGGTTTTACGCCCTGTAAATTATATGAAGCGAAAACCCCCAAAAAAAAAATCCATTTTTGGTAATTTTTATAATTTTATCTCCTCATTTTTTTAAATAATTTTATCTCAATTTTTGAAATTCAATTTTATTTTATTATCTGATTAATTATTAACTTTTTCTCAAAGTTATTTTAATAATTTTTAAATTAAAAAAAAGATACCTAATTTAAAATCGATTCTACTTATTTGAATCATTATTTAATAAGTATTCTTTTCAATTAATAGATTATTAGGAATATGATTAATAATTAATCATGTATTATAATACTTATTAGAAATGATAATGTAGTGTTACTATTAAATTTAATAATTAATTTTGATGATAGAGTATAATTAAATTTCGTGTCAAAATTTTTAGTGAAATTATTATAAAAAAAAAGATGAGGTAGAATTTTATAAATTAGCAAAAGTTATGGTTTTTTTTTAGCAATTTACCTATAAATAAATGATGCTCTAACTTTTATATTATTTGTAATAGCCCGTCATTTATCAAATTAAAAAATATATATATTTTTCATTAATTGTTCGTTTCAAATAAATAAATTTTGAGTTGTTAAAATATCGATATATATATATATATAGTTAAAACTATATGTGAATAAATAATAATTAAAATTTTTTTGATAAGTGTCAATTAATATAAAAAAAATAAATTTTACAATTTAACAAATGTCACTCGAGTAAAATTTAAAAGCCTATTACTATAAATTATAAAGGAGTTTTATATTACTTAGAAGTTAAGATTATAGGATTTTATAATATTTAAATTATAAAAGAATTTTATATTATAAATTAAAATTTAGATACTTTATTATTAAATATCCCTAAATTCACACCCTCTCCTCCATTCTTCTTTTTTAGCAAAAACCTATAATAAAGACGTTAAATTAAGGGTACTAAAATTGCACTATAATGTTCTTATTGATTTGTTTTTTTTTATTTCGATTTCAATTTAACTTGCTTTGATTTTAATATAATTTTGATTAAATTTAATAATTTTTTATTTTAAAATATATATTAATTTAATATAAAAAAATCAATCGGTCTTATCTGACTTAAAACTAATTTTAATCGATATTAATTTGATATAATTTTAACTTTAAATAGAATTGATTCAATTTTGACTTCAAATCAAATCATAGCCGTGTTAGCTTTATTTCTCTTTATTGAATATTATTTTTTTTATATATATTTTCAAAATTATTTAAATGATCAAAAAATTGAAATATAATTATGTGACTTATTATAGTGTGAAGTAAATATGAAATTAAACTTTGAGAGCCTCCTCTTTGAATCTAACATTTTTTTGAAAAAAATATATCATTAATTAAAAATAAAGTATAAAAATAAATATATTATTTATTTTACATAAATAAAATTGATTATTCTAATAAAAAATAATATAAAAAATTTAAAATATCCGATAACATATATCGACTAATAAATAAGTTGTGCGATCTATTATTCGACTTTATAATTTTTTTTATGAATTTTATCAAATAATTGAATAAAAATTTATATCTTATACAATACTTTATTTTTTTATAAGTCTTATCAGATATTTAAATAAAGATTTATATCTTCTAAAACACTCATAAAAATTTTTTCAACAATAAAAATATATAAAAATTATATTTAATGAAAAAAAATATCACAAAAATTTAAAATATATAAATATTAATAAATTTAAAAATTTATTTATTTTAAATTTATCAAATAATAAATATGTCTTTCAAAAAAATTTGAGACATATTAAGTCTTGATAAGATTCTTCATTAAGTTACTTGATTCATTGCCTGTGCAGGCCTCTCTAAGTTCTTTGAATTTTATTATTACGAACCTCTCCTCAAGTAAAATACTTGATGTATTGGCGAGATATGATTAAAATATATTTTAAACCGACAAAAATTTAAAAATTATTATCGTTGAAAACATTTATTAATGACCATGAAAAAGAAATGAAAGATATGAGAAGAAAAAATAAAAAGAAAAATAAGAGATTTTTAGGAAAAAGGCAAAGTCCTTCTCTCAATAATTTTCATTAAATCAAACAATTCTTAATAAGTCATTTCATGGGACAAATCCCGATTAGATCTCCCCTTGATATTAACAGCTGGCAACAAAGTAGGAGAACCGGATAGAATTTTCACGGCTCTCAATCTCTCATCTACCGATCCAATCTCAAATCCTTGTTTAACGAAAGAAATCCACTACTCCACAGACCACATTTCCTACATAACTACTCACACGCGGCACTCATCCACAGCGAGTACCAATTGCACTACTTCACCGCGAGTACCATTTTAATCATTCGCTCCCCAAATGAATGTGGGGCTATCGGGTCACTCGCATATCGCATACTTTCTCTGTCCGTGCATAGTGCTTCCTCTTCCTTTCCCAATCAAAAAATCTCCTTCATTCCGCTTCGTTTCGGCACCCTCGGCGCACGTTAGCGTGCAATACTGTTACTTCCATTAAATACACAGGCGCGTACGAGCATTTCCATTTACATTAACATTATCATTTCGTTTTCATTTCTCGCGCGAAAGAGAATTTGGTTTGGTGATTGGTGATTGTTTGAGACAATGGCGACGGCAAATAAGGTGGATCTGGACGGGAGGCCGATAAAGCCGATCACAATATGCATGATCGGTGCCGGAGGTTTCATAGGCTCTCACCTCTGCGAGAAGTTGTTGTTAGAGACGCCGCATAAGATCCTTGCTCTTGATGTCTACAACGACAAGATCAAGCACCTTCTCGAACCGGACTCACTTCCCTGGGTTGACCGGATCCAGTTCCACCGCCTCAACATCAAGCATGACTCCCGCCTTGAAGGCCTCATTAAGATGGCGGATCTGGTAGTGTCACTTTCTCGCTTTGGAGCTTATTTTAACTGTTGCGTTTTGTATATTTTGTTTGGCGTTTCTTGTTTTTGCTTGTTTTGGCGCTAATGCAGTGGATTTGTGTGGTGTAGACGATAAATCTGGCGGCTATTTGTACTCCGGCGGATTACAATACGCGTCCCTTGGACACGATTTACAGTAATTTTATAGATGCTCTCCCAGTGGTATTTATCTCTGCCATTTTATTTTTCGATTTACTGCATGTGTTTTCTTTGCTCGGTTTCTGTTTTGTCATTTTCGGCCATTTGGTTGTTGTAGTTGTCGAGATCAAGTTGAAATCGACAATATTTGGTTGTTAGGATCTTATGAATTAGTTGAAGTTAATGTGTGATTTTGATGTGTATGTATGTTTAGGTGAAGTACTGTTCGGAGAATAACAAGCGTTTAATTCATTTCTCTACGTGCGAGGTGTATGGTAAAACGATTGGGAGCTTTCTTCCTAAAGATAGCCCTCTTCGTGAGGTGAGCTTTCGCTTCCTCTTTTTTCATTTATTTTGTTCGCGTTATCCTTTTCTTAGCAGATGGATATGATATCTTTGTGTTAGCTATGCCATTTAGTAGGGACTTGCTTGTGGTGTCATTGTAGAATGTCTTCTTGTGGATATAATGTCAGGTTTGTGATTAAATGATTTTTTTAATCTCAAATTGTATGAACTGCTAAAGTCTTTTAACGTTGTGCTGTTGTTGCCATTATTCATTGTATTCAGTGCTGCAATTAAACCATTCCCTTTAGAGTTCACTTCTATATAGACGGGTTTGTGTTCAAAATGTACGAGCAGGGGTTGCTTGGTGATCGTTGTTTATACATACCTTAGTATATTAATAAGACCAGTGTATGGGATATGTTAATGGTTTCAATTGTTTGAATGGTGTTCTTGAGGTTGGGAAAGAGAAGAGATGTAATTGTGTATCAGTTTATTATTCATGATGAGTTTGCCTTTTAGAGCCCATGATATTGGCATTTCACTATGGTTCATGATTGTGAAATATAAATGGGATTTACCAGATTTTTGCAGTGGAAATCAAGTACAGTCAAATGATGTGTACTTTGCATGTCTTGAAGTCTTGATTAACATGCATATTTTATACTTATTGTGACATTATGTGAGAAAATGCCCTAGTTTCTTGTGTTTTCTAATAATTATGCAGTTCTGCAATGCTAAAATTACGTTATTGAGTATTGATAAGATTAACAAATACAGGTAACATAGAGATGTTGTTACAGTCGCACAGAGTGTGTAGTTCTTATTTATGTATCAGTGTTGAAATTGAGACGAGTGGCTACCTGCCATCATAGAATAGCTTAGGGGGGCTCTTGGCTGAGTGCCAACTGATGCCTAAGTTAGAAATCTCGTGATGAGAGAGAATATGCATCAGAATGGCATAATGATATGTTGTAGTAGATTGTAACATGTTGTGTTTCCATACCTGCTTAGAGGGCTATTTATAGTGTATGAATTATAGTTCTTAAAGGACTTCCACTTCTATTTGGAGTCGGGCATATCCTTTAAATAGTTTATCATAATTTGGATAGGTGTGATCCTTGTAGAGGAGTAGGAAATCAATTTCATGTTGACGATAATATCCTAATCCTAATTTTATTAGGAATAGAAGTTGTATCCCAATAGGAGATATGTTTGTATTAGAATTGCATGTTCAGGTTCAGGAGCCAAGGACACTTTTGGAATATAGATTTGAGTCGAATTTGTCATATGCTATCACTTTTGTCATGTAGGATTTTATGATGCCATCAAGCATCCTCGTCCAATATTTCCTGTTAGACTATGCTTATATTTGCCCAGAAAGTAGTCTGGACTCTGGAAATCAATAAATAGTTTGCACAGGCCATTCAAACCAGCAAGTAATTACTTTGAACATGCATTCATAAATGATGGATGTTTTAGGTTTCCTTGTTATTGCAATTTTGCAACAGTTTCAAATGAAAACTAAATTTTTAATGGTCAAGGGTTTGCGTGGTTTTGTTATTATTTTTTCCTTATCATTGGATGAGCTTGATTGGTTTGAATGTGCTATGTTATGGTAGGATCCTGCCTACTACATTCTTAAAGAAGATGCTTCCCCGTGCATTTTTGGACCCATTGAGAAGCAGAGGTGGTCCTATGCATGTGCAAAGCAATTGATTGAGAGGCTGATTTATGGTAATTTTTCTTGTCCTTTTATCTAGCTATTTGTTTTGGGATACTTGCAACATCTTTTGCTAACTTGTTCTTGATTGCAGCTGAGGGTGCGGAAAACGGCCTTGAGTTCACCATTGTGAGACCTTTCAACTGGATTGGACCCAGGATGGACTTCATTCCTGGCATTGATGGCCCAAGTGAGGGTGTTCCGAGGGTTCTGGCATGCTTTAGCAATGTTAGTCTAATTTTCCTGCTTGAATTTTAAAGCATGTATTGTTGATCTTTGTTATCAGTTTCTTTGGGTGCTTTTTTCTGACGTTTATTTTGTCCCCCAGGCTCTTTTACGCCGAGAGCCTCTCAAGCTTGTGGATGGTGGTCAATCTCAGAGAACTTTCGTTTATATCAAGGATGCAATTGAAGCTGTTCTCTTGATGATCGTATGTGTGCTCTCTCTCTCTCTCTCTCTCTCTCTCTCTCTCTTTTCTTAAAAAAAATTTGCATGCCTTCTCGATACAGGAGTTTTTAAATGGCACGGTCTTTATATGCAGGAAAATCCTGCCAGGGCTAATGGTCACATTTTTAATGTGGGAAACCCGCACAATGAAGTTACTGTTAGGCAGCTTGCTGAAATGATGACAAAGGTGAGAGGTTGTTCGGAAATGCATATATCTTTTCTCTGAATAACCTATTGATTGGAATATGTTCTTAGAGTTGGAATTAATGTGATTTCTCTCAACAGGTCTATTCACAGGTAAGCGGAGAACCTGCTCCTGAGGTGCCAACAGTTGATGTTTCCTCCAAAGAATTTTATGGTGAGGGGTATGATGATAGTGACAAGAGAATTCCAGATATGACCATAATCAATAGACAGCTTGGTATGCCATGTTTGCTTAGCTGCATTATATTGTTGTTATTTTCACTCACTTTCAATAATCACTATTGTTTCGACACTTGTTGGTTGTGCATGTATGCCAGGTTGGAACCCTAAGACATCACTGTGGGACTTGCTTGAATCAACCCTCACTTATCAACACAGGACTTATGCTGAGGCAGTTAAGAAGGCCATTGCAAAACCTACATGCAGCTGAGGAAACACTCGAGGATGGGAGTTCTTGGATAGACTTTTTTTGGGCATGAGTTCCAATTCTTTGGTGAGGGAATTTTAAATGTGTTGGTGGTTTTTTCCATATACACTATAATTCTTGTCTTTCCAGTGTCAATAGTCAGTGGCTCGCAGTAGCTCAGGTATCCTGTACTTCAAATATTACTCTTGAAAAGATAATTAGGATCTTATTAGGCAAGTATATTTTGTTTCTGTAACCCGTCGTGTGAGCTTGGGCTACGACATAAAGGGGGCATTATACAAAATTTGTTCTGTTTCTTTAGAGTTTTGCTTGACATTCCTCTGTTTTGTTTCTCCAGGGATGTGTTGTATTAATTTGTTGACCCTGTCATGTTCTTATTAAATTATTATTTTTTAATTGCAAGCATGAATGCCTGATACGATATTCTCTTGCAGAAATTTCACTAGTATGATTATAGTTCTGAATAATGAAGTTCTCAACAACACCCCCCCCCCGGGTACCAATAAAAAAACAAAAATTCATAGGGATTTTTTTTCTTAAAATTTTCAAACACGTATACCTAGAAAATGAGTAGGAACAATTGTAAATGATGTGTGACAGGCTTGGCAAGTAGTTGCAACATTTGTGGACGGTGATGCTGACTAATGGTTGACATTTGTTGTTTGCATCGTCTTGGAAGTGCTTATTTTGCCTTGAAAATGAAAGAGAATGCAATTTTTAATCTTTCGTTCTATTTTTTTGTATTATTGAAGAGCATAATTTCTTGGTCTGTTTTGGATATAAAAGAAATTTTAAATTTTTAATAATATTTTTATGTTTAAATAATTAAAATTTATAAGAAAGGAGGTTGTATTGTTATTAAATTATGTTTAATTAAATAATAAAATCATATTAAAAATATGACTTGTGTTTTGAAGAAAATGGTGGCTTATTATTTCTGATCTCTTTTCATAACAAAGTGAAATTAAACGTGCGCGCTGCACTGGGACGCACGAGTGGTGAAAAACTCCTGTTGGGCTAATGTGCATGGCTTTGGTTATCTATTGATGCGTTATAAATGTGAAGTTCTTTTACAGCCAATAACAGAGTTTTGCCCTAAACTTTAAAATTGGCGATCTGTTGAGTGTTGACTCAAAGACCGAAACCATGATAGACATTAGCCTGTCAAGTCCACAAATGGTGGCCAATTAGCCCTTAATCCTTTCTGTTGTTTCTTAAATCTATAACTTTTGATGATTGCCTTGAACCTGCCCGAACTGGCCAATCCCTATTTATCTGTTTAATTATTGAACTGCTTCAGAATAAGATCTTTTTAACCTAGCAACTCCTACCATTAAAAAAAAACAAGGAGAAAGAAAATCGATCAAAATTACTTCAATGTCGAGTTGATGTTCAGACTCCGTTAAAAAAAGGCATGAAAATTATCCTGAAAACCTTTAAATGTTTTCCATAGGCAGCATATGATTCGACATTGGTCTCTACCCTCTATACTCAAAACTTCCCCCTTCTCGATGCTGGTGTGTGTGTGTGGGTGTGGCTACATGCCCTTTGGGGCCTCTTTTTCTTCACATATTTGATGGTTGTGTGTTTAGTCAAGGTCTTTGTGGTTGGTGCGGTTAGTGGGTTTCTCTTTATTTTTGGGTCACCAGTTCAAAAGGCAACTATAATTATTCAACATTGGTTTCTTATATTGTTATCCTGTTATGCCATTCTAAAAATTGGATGATTTGTGGTGTAAAGTTTGTCTTTTTTTATGGTATGGTCTAGACTAGTAACAATCTTTTATCTTCATTACATCATCACCACACCATTGATTGCCTTGTTGAGAAACAAAGTGGGTTTAGTATTTATTACACGCAGTTGGCATGATGTAGACACCAAATATGGCGCTTTTTCATATTTGATTACATGAAAAACCAAGAAAAATAATCTTTAAAACCCACTTTTTAGAATATTTCAACTATTGCCATTTGTAGAATATTTTTGAGGAGGCAAAAAAAAAAAAGAAAGAAAGAATGCATACAACGTGGAAATATTTTGATAAGCAAGGACAGCCTTATTTTGGCCAACAATTATTCATTTTCCTCTTTGTCAAGCAGTATAATTAATTAGCATGTTAATGGTTGGAGTTTGCTTATTGGTTATCCTCTACTTAGCCAGTACAAAGCTATATAATATGGTATCTGATTTTCATATTCATCTGTTGGATTTGTAATTTACCAATTCATCATTTATGGATAAAATAAAATCCTTTCTATAGAGTGTCATTATGGACATCTTGTACGAGTGCCCGTGAGACAGTGGCAGAGAATTAACAAAGTGTTTGATATTGTGGTTTATTTTTTTTTTTTGTAAATATAATTAAGAAAAACAATTTGAGGACATATATATATATATCTTTATATATATATAATTGTTTTGAAATTTTATAATTAAAATATGTTAAATTTTATTTAAAATAAATTTTAAGTCTTTAATTAATGTATTTAAAATAGTGTCAAATAAAAATGTCAAACATAGTCTAAATATAAATATTTTTTTTAATGAAGCAATTATATGATAAAATAAGTGAAACTGAAGTGAAACAAAAAGAGAAAAAGCACAATAGTTCTCACAAAAAAGTGTATTAATTTTCTCTATTATATTCATTTACTTTTATCTGTCATTTTTTAAATTTTTTTTGTCAATAATTATTATCTTCTTGAAAAAATTAAGGATAATTAATTATTTTTTAAAATTTATCTTTATCTCTATTAAAAATAATAATTATTTATATAATTTTTAAAAATTTATTTTAATATATTTTTTTCTTAATTATATGAAATAAAAAGTAATTTAATCATATTAAAAAATATTTTATTATAATTTAAATAATTTAATTATTCTATAAAAACTTTAAACGATAAATAAAAATAAAAAGAAGGTAGTATATTGCAAGGTTTACACTTAAAAAGCATGTAAATTTGGTCTAAAAAAAAAGGCATGTGGAATTAAGAGTATAAGTAAATAGCATTAATAAATGATTTAAGGTATATGGTATTATTAATTTGTATTTATAGTAGTAGTTGTAGTACAATTATTGAAAACAATATCATTAATTATATGTGTGGTGTAGAATCAATCAATTTTAACATTAGGGTTATAGTTGAATTTTTAGGGTCTTAAAGCAAAACCTTTAATTGGGGTTATCAATTACTTAACCACTACATTGATTATAAATCTTACCAACTCTACCCATTATTATTCTCTTCACCTACCACATGTATAAAGCAAAGCATGCCTCTTCCCTAATCCTTAGTGCTCACATTCTTTCTGTTGTACAATTTAACATGCCCTTAACTCTCAATTTCATTGTGGTACTTATCATAAATGTTTAATTTTATATTTTGTTCAAATCAATTTAAAATTTTTAATTTTAATTTAACTTTACTTAAAAATTAAGAAAATTAAGGTTTCATGATTTTACAAAAAATAACTTTTTAAAATTTTTTTTAAATTTTCTAATGTTTGGAACGCTCAGAAAAATTGATCGAACAATACTCTCTTGATTAAAGAGAAAATTAACTTATTTTTAAAGAAAATAACTTTCTTTTTTAGAAAGAGAAAATTATTTTTTATTTTATAAATTTTGATAATCTTATTAAAATATAAAAATATTTATAAATATATGAAATGAACATATATCATTAATTTAACATTGCAATCGAATAATGAAAAATATTTTTAAGAAATTTATTTCTTTTAGAAAATATTTTTATATTTTCTGTAAAACAAATGAAACATAGCTTCTTAATTTTTGGATTAAATTAAGAAATCAATAAATTTAACTTAAAAATTAAGACATAAAAAAATTTACTTAAAAATTTTTATTTTTATGTTAAATTAAATTTAAATTAAAAATTTTAAATTAATTTAAATAAAAAATAACTAAATTAAACATTCCTAATAAATACAAAAATTGAACATTTAATCACTTAATAACATTATTTGCAATAAATCTAGACCATCCCAATATCATCTTTAAGTTTGGCAATCTATGTTCTTCACATTATTTATTTATTTATTTACTTCCTTTATATGGCAGAAGGAAGAAATATATAATAAAACTATATTAACTTAAACCACTTGGATTTAATAAATATTGCTTCTAAAAGGATAGCCTAGCATTAAAAACTTTAGATTTTCATTAAGAGAATCCAATGATTAAGTTAAAAAAAATTCAAAAATTCACTTGAATTAAATAGCAATATTTGAAAAATAAAAACCATCAAAATAATTAATCTGAATTAATAAACACAGGCAAATAAAATTAATTAATCAATAAATGATTAATTAATATTAAAAATAGAAAAATGATACTACTTCTTTGGATAGTCTTCTCTTAACATGTTACACAAATGTGTTCAGAATTCAATTAAGATAGTTGAAGTTGAGAAATTAAAAAAATATATATATTTTAAATGTTGTTGAAAAAAATATTAAACTAATTATTTAATTATTTTAGAGTTATTATTATTAAAATATGTAAAATTAATTTTAAATTTAATTTTAATATTTTTTAATTAACATATTGAAAATTTATATGTTTGATGTAATATTTTTTAAATTATTTAAAATTTATGTAAAATTAATTAATATAGATATAATTAAAATAATAAATATAAAAAATTTAATATAAAAATTATTATGCTGTCTATACATAAAATTAAACTTATGATGATATCACTTTATTATGAAATTATTAATTTTTTATATTTTATTAATATCCCAAACTAATAAATTAAAATTAAATTTATTTACATCAAATTAATCTATTAAAAATTAAAATAATTTTAATAAAATATTTAATAAAAAAATAAGAATATCAAAACACTCACCCCAAACATACGACGGCCGTAAAATCATTAATTTTAAAAAACAGTTATTGTACTGCATTAGTCTTATTAGTAAGGAAAGAAGCTGCCAATTAGAGCTTCTCCACGTGGACTAATAAAATATTAGAAGAATTGAACACATGGCCCAAGTCACATTCCAAGCCGTTCGAAACGCGCGCGTTTTGAATGACGATTGCGTGCAAAGTATTCGACAAAAAGCACGAGACAAACATAATTTCTTTTACCCGTCTCGGCATTGCTTTATCATTACACTTGTCTTCCTGCTTCCTTACATTTCCACACTATTTAGCAGCCGGCCATCCCCGTCAGACTTCAAAAATTATTGTGATTCGATTTCCTTTTCATTTAACTTGAAATTATTATTATTATTTTTTTATAAATTGCCTTAGAGCTATTCGCTTTGCCGCCTCAATGTCGTATTCTGTGCATTCTTTCTTCTTTTAACTGTTGTTTTCATTTTTTTATTGTATGGTCCATACTGCTTGCGGTCGTTGGTTTTCTCGTTGGGGTTTTCGCTCGGCATGCAATTCGGCTTTTGATGGGCACACACTATTCGCAATTGTGTGCATGTGTTTGTTTGTCTTAGCTGTAAAGAGGCCCACTGAAGTTGGCCACCCACAAGGCCACATTTGACTTGCTTAGACCCTTGAATGTTTTCAGCTTCTTTCGTTTCGTCTTCGTCTTCTCCTTCTCCTTCTCCTTTCCCTTTTTTAACACTTTGATGTAGAGGTAATGCTCAGGAGCTTTGTGGGTAATCTCCGTCTTATGTTAGAGGCTTTTATTCTTATGCCCACTTGAGCTTCGGCCTGGTTTAAGGATATCTTTGTTTCTTCTAAGCTTGGCCATGGCCCCTGCAGGGAAAGTTACTGGATTTCATAAAGAGGGTAATGACTGGTACGGACTCTATCTCTCCAAACTTTTTTCTGTGTTTTTCCCGCTGGTTTCTTCCTGGGTATGTGCTTATTTTGTTTAATTCGAGTCTACTTATATACTTGTTGTCTCATTTTAAGCCTGAATTTTACTCTTAATACAAATATGAGTTCAATGTGTTGGCCTAATCAGGTCTGTTCTACAAACAATTCAAAGGGCTTTGAAGAAAAAAAGTCTTTATTGTTAGATGTGGTGGTGATCATTTGATGAAAAATGCTCATTCCTAAGATAAGAATTAGAAAGGAATATGTATAATAATTTGAATTTTGGTGGGTCTGGCAGGTTCTGTAATGCAGGGTTGCCAAGTGATATTACTGTTGTTGTGGATGACATAAACTTCCACCTTCATAAGGTGAGCCAATATTCGCCCATTTTTAGGGTTTGAGAACTAAGTCACTTATTCATACTTTCTTTTTTTGCATCTGTAACTGTCTCTGAAATGAACTTAAATCTTTATTTATGAGTTACATACGCGTGTACTTTACTTTTACCTGCTTTCTTTCGTTCTCTAGTTAAATACGCTTTATCATGATGATTTCGTCATAGTTGGTCTTTCTTCTTAAAATTTGGATGATATTTGTTCAGAAAGCTTAACGCACTGGTGAGTTCTTAACCTTCGGAGGATCCTATGGTAGTATACCAGGGAAATCAATGATTTTTCTCCTTCCTTTAATGGTTCATTTTTATGTGTTCAGTACTACATCTATGCTAAATCCTTTGTGCTTTGGAAAAGTCCCATTTAAATGGAATAATGGATATTTACTCGTGGGGGGCTTGTTACTAGCCACTGAGTTCTTATTTTTTAAGCGAGTTCCTCTGGCTTAAAGAATTTAGAGCCTCTAAGGCATAGCGAAGGTATAATGGAATGCATTGAAGTAATTATTTCTCTGTGTTCTGATGATGCAAGCCCTGGAAATAGTGATACTGTAAGCAACTGGGTTGGGATTATGAGAAAATACAAAATCAAGGAGTGAACACTGGTGGGGTGGAATAAAATAATTGAGGCACCGAAACAAATTGTGGTTGATTACTTGATTCAACAGTTCCGAACCACAATGTCATGATCCTTTTTTTTTTTTTTTTAAGCCTCTTCTCAGACGCCTTTCAAAACAAGTGAGCTATAGACACTAGATTTCTGGATTTATGCCGTTTTCTTCAAATTTGCTTGCTTTGTAAGGTTGCTTAGAGACCAAGATGCTCATATAAGTAGCTTGTTTGACAGACAAATATTTTCCGTCAGATGGGTGGGAGAACAAAAACATGTCGTATTCCCTATGTACTCTGTGAATCAATCCTCATGGTTGCTTTGTTAAGCTAAGAATACTTATTTTTGCTATGCAACTTTAGTCAAGGTTTCCCACTTTTCTGTCGGATTTGATTGAATGGAAAAGTCTGGACTGGAACTAATATGTTGGAAACTGAAGTCGAAACTATTGCAGGAGGAGAATAACACAAGAATGAAAAAATATGACATTTTATCCAAGGAAGCCAAAGTAACAGATAGAGAATATGACACAAAACTGGATACATGTGAAATTAATAAGCTCTCACTATTTCCTCAATGGAAAAGATTTTTGGTTTGATTTTTTTATTTGTTTGCAATATGGACTTACTGTATGTTCTCCACAAGGAATTGTAACTGTCACAACCCTAATTCTGGGTCGGATTGACACTAGGACTTGGGTTATCATAAGGCTCTCAAAGCCCATAGTAAGCCTAGCTGTTTTAGCCCAATCATAAAACCTATACTTTAAGTCTCATTTTAAGGAATCAACCGGATAGAGTTCGGCCATAATCTGGACTATCTAATGGAGAGTTTTTAGCTCACCTGACCTGTAATAATGGAATACATCAAATTGGGGAGCTCGCCTCACCTTCACAATTTTCAATTAATCAAATAATTAAATGAGAGCTCAGCTCCCTCATTCTCAAAACAATCCATCTCATACATTCAATATATCCATAAAAATTAAGTTACTAGTTTCTAAAGAAAATAGATCATTACAGTCCCACAAATTAAAAATAACTCTAGCACATGCAGAGTTTTAAATTTTAAATTAAGAAAATGAAATACAAGGAACGATTGTTGATAAACTTGCGAGAAAGGAAGCAGGTTATTCTGAAAATGAAACCCTCCTGTATCATGGAAAATAGGGTGAACAGGATTGAGCGTTCGACTCATAGAGGAAGATATTGATTTTAAATACAATTTTTATAACTATCTAGGGCTAATGCTTTCCTAAGGATGAAATGCAACATGCATCATCAAAGTCAATCAATTTAAGATAATATTCACACAAAGAATAATTTGGAGTATTCGCACACTCGTATGTCACATCACTAAAATATATATATGGGAGCTGATCCCCTACGCAGTTCTCTTGATTCTAACTTCTGCCAGCGAGATCAACTCAATCCGGACTTTCTCTTAATAATTCAAATGCGGGGGTCAACGAGATCAACTCAAAGCCGTACTCACCCCGACTTATCACAAAAAAGACCGGGCCCTAAGCGAGACTAGCTTAAGCCAATCTGCCCGTCCTACCCATATCCAGTACTACACGTCACGCATGACGACACACGCACACAGCTCTAAATTACTCTAAGGCGACACCCACATCAATTTCATCAAATAATAATGCAACACAAAGCATGCCTATAATAGCTATATACATATAATTATAAGTGAATGCATGAGCATGCCTTATATGTATAATAATATTGAAATTATAAATAAAATCAATATTTACTCACAAATGCACTAGATATCACTGCGGCTGCTGGGCGAAAGAAGAAAGCTGATTTTGATTGCCTAAACAATTATATTAATGAATTCATCAGTATCAATACAAAATAATTATTTAAAAATTTGGGGTGTTACAGTAACAATGGCATCATTGAGTTTATATTTCTTGGATTCACTGTTGGAGCATGTGGAATGTTTCACAGCAGTTGTCAAGAATTTCATGTGTTTTTGTTGCTATTAGATGAAATACATCTCTTATTTTGAGAAAATGATCTGGACCATTATTTTGGTTGCTAGGCAATCTGCTGTAAACCAAAGTTTTAAAAAAAACATTTGGTTCCAAAATTATATGGGATCTTAATAGTTAAGTTTGAAATACGTCTAAAGCATAGGCCAATAATGAAGAAATGAATTATAGAGATTCGGAATAATTGTATCAACTAATGAGAATCTCCTTTGGTTTGTTCAATATGTGGTTGTCTGGATTATGCTAGTTGTGTTCTTTTTCTTCTGTGAATAATTTCTTTTTTTCTTTCTTTAAATACTCTCGCATTTATTCTTTCCACTACTAATTCCTACTACTTTCCTTTTCTGGTTACTCATAAGATAGAATTCTAATGGCTCGCCTACACCAATTTTCAAAAGAGATGCATAGGGTTTTCTTTTCTTCCGTTATTGCACTTAATTATATATTAGTGCTGAACTTTTCTTACATTGAAATGATATATCAGTGTCATACTTATTTGGAACTGTTTGTAACAACATATAACTGTCCAGTTTCCACTGGTATCAAAATGTGGGAAGGTAGCACAAATATGCAAAGAATCCTTTGAAAAAACTTTTACCAGAGCCCTTGAAGAGTTCCCTGGTGGTCCTAACACTTTCCTGATCATAGTGAAATTTTGCTATGGCATGCGGGCAGAACTGACACCAAGAAACATAGTAAATGTCTATTGTGCAGCAGACTACCTTGAAATGACAGGTGAGTACGGGGAAGATAACTTGCTATCCAAATCAGAGAGTTTCTTCCATAAGAATGTACTTCGCAACTGGAAGGACTGTATATTGGCTCTTCAGAGTTCTGATCCTATTATGCCAAGGGCTGAAAAGCTCCAAGTAGTAAGCAAATGTTTGAATGCTTTATCTGTGATGGTCTGCACAGATCCTAGTTTGTTTGGATGGCCCATGATGATGTATGGTAGCTTACAGAGCCCAGGTGGTAGCATCCTGTGGAATGGAATAAACACTGGTGCAAGAATCAGAAGCACAGAATCTGACTGGTGGTTTGAAGACATATCTTACCTCAGTGTAGGTTTGTTCGAAAAACTAATCCACACAATGGAAACAAGAGGAATAAGACCTGAAAATCTTGTGCGTGCAATTATGTACTATGCCAGAAAGTACCTACCAGGTCTGGGCCGGTGGCAGAGTGGACAAAGTGGCAAAACTAGAACCGTTGCCAGTTTCAGCTTGACACCTGCTGCTGTTGATCAAAAGGTTTTACTGGAAACTATTGAAAAGCTTCTCCCAGAAAAGAAGGGAAAATCCTTCTGCCGTTTTTTACTGGGACTTCTTCGTGTTGCATTGATTTTGGGTGTCAGACAAACATGCAGGGAGTCTTTAGAGAGGAGAATAGGAATGCAACTGGAAATGGCAACCCTCGATGCTCTTCTTATTCCTACTTACTCAGATTCTGATACTTTATATGATACTGACTGCATGGAACGGATTGTCCATCACTTCATGACTTCAGAATCAAGGATAACATCATTTTCTCCATCATTGGACCTGGAAACATCACCATCATCGGAACCATTAAGAAAAGTTGCAAAATTGATGGACAACTATATTGCGGAGGTTGCTTCTGATGTAAATTTGAAACCCATGAAGATACGTTCTCTTGCAGAGGTACTTCCAGAATCTTCAAGACCATTGCATGACGGGCTATATAGAGCCTTGGATGTATATTTCAAGGTTTGAATTTACTGAACCTTCTCCTGAAATAAAGGTTGCTTTTGTTTAAAGGTTTGTAATCTCTAATGGTTGTGCAGGCCCACCCCTGGCTGTCGGAGAGAGAGAAGGAAGTACTTTGCAATGTCATTGACTACCGGAGACTCTCGATTGATGCCTGTGCCCATGCTTCCCAAAATGAAAGGTTACCACTTAGAGTTGTTCTTCAAGTCCTGTTCTTTGAGCAGATGCAGTTGAGAACTGCTCTTGCTGGCTGTCTCCATGTCTTGGACACTGAAAGTGCCACTGCAGGTCCCGTGACAGTCCCAACTGACATGGCAGGACAAATTGTACAAAGAGATGGGTGGGTAACAGTTGTGCGTGAGAACCAGGTTTTAAAGGTAGATATGGAAAATATGAGGTCTAGAGTTGGGGAGCTTGAGGAAGAATTTGGCAAAATAAAACAAGAGATGATGAGGGTGACCAAATCACATAGCTCTCTTAGTTCCCCTAGCTTGGTTGCTCGAAAAATTGGGTGCAAGCTTCTTCCACGATCCTTGGATGCCCAACCAGATACTGCTGACACCACTGGGCCCACTCCAAGAGCATCAGTTGAGCAACCACGTTCTTCCCGGCATTCTAGACATAGGAAAAGTTTCTCTTTGTTTTGAGAGCTCAGCTAACACAAGGGAACTAGATACTAAACATGAAAAGCCTGTATATTCCAGAAGGCAGTACATATTCTACAGAAAGTATTGTGTAGCAGCACTGGATTAGGCTGCAGCTTCTTTCCATCCTCTCGAAGCATACTTATTTCAAGCTTCTTCCAGCATCTGAAAGGAGAGGTATTTTTCTCTCAAATTTTTTGGATTGGTAGGTTTATTGTGAGTTGTTGAACAGAAAGCTGAAAATGCCAGATGCTCCAGTCCAAATCTGGACTTATACGCATGCTATCCCAGATTTTGAGTGGAGCTACCATGCATCATATATTTATCACAGGATCAAGATGTATTTATCCCATTAGAAGCTCTTTTTTTTCAATCCTTTCATCCTCCCTCTTTTTTATGAGGTGTATACGTGCAAAGCTCTGTGAATTGTTTTTAAAGATTGTAATTGGGAATATATCAGAAAATTCATATTGCAATGTCTAGACTCCTCCTGAATTAGTCTGACATGCATATTCTTTTCGGTTAAGCATCCAAGGAAGCTTCATATTTTCAAGTGCAATGGCTGGCTTTGATGGTAAATGAATTGGATACATGAAATGCAAGTAGTTATAGGCATGTATATCATTGATTAAGGGAATATATAGAGCCTAACCTTAAGCAGACTCATCAATTTTGTCGGAAAATTTTAGTTAATTAATTATATTCACACATATCTAAACTACATAATTCAACATATTTATTTAATTATAAGATATAAATAGAACTTTATAATTATTTATCATTGTTAACAAAAATTATAGGAAGTAAAACAATCTGGGGTGCTATGCTATCAGCCTCATTGGATTACACTCTCCAAACCTCACTACAGTTTGATTCCAAACGGAATCGGCCCAACCTAAAACTAAATTAGAATAAATTAATCTAATTTAAAATTAAAATGAAATCGAAATCAATAAAATTCAGACTAATTAAAATTATATTTGATTCGAATCGAAATTATTTAATTTTAATTTTAAATAAAAATCAAAATTTAAAAAAAATTAAAAAAAATTAACTGTTAAATTTAATTAAAATTGCATCAAATCAAAATTTAGAACGAAAACCAGAAAATCTTTCAATCTGATTTTGATTCTCTGGCCCTAGAAGTTTGAACTGCCAGTTTCAGTCCTGTTCGAAATCAAACCGTGGCCGTCCTGGCCCCAGGGCTGACTAGTCACTGTATTTCATTTTGCTCCAGAATTTATACCTAGCCTCCACCATTATCAAAAAGCTTTACCTTTTTCAAATCTTCCTTTCTCTTTGGAAAAGAATATATCAGTAAGAATGTCAGTTTCTTCACCTAGCTTCAACATTACGCCTCCTTTCAACTTCTTTAACGAGGCCACCGCTCCGATCAAGCAGACTTTTCTCGCCGTTAAATCTCCGATTCCAATCAACTCAGTCTTTTCATCTTCTCTTGTTCCTCAACCAATCAACGCTTGCATTCACTCGGTTTCACTTCTCCAATGCGTTAACTCCGAGTCCGCCGCCAATACAATTGCCGATTTGTCCGGACGGGTGGAGGATTGTAATTTCGTTCAGGATGAACGAGTTTTGGACTTGAGGATTGATGGAGGTGGTGGTGGTAGTAATGGGGATTCTGGAGGTGGTGCCGGTGGAGGTGGAGCCGGTGGTGGTGGAGGTGGAGACGAGGGTGATAGCGAAGAAGAGAAGGAGTTTGGGCCGATAATGAGATTCGAGGAAGTGATGAAGGAAGCAGAAACGCGTGGAGTGCAACTTCCCGCAGATATGGTAGAGGCTGCCAAAACTACGGGAATACGTGAAATGTTTGTCCTTAGATACATGGAGTTGCAGGTTATATATGTGAAATCCTTTTGATTGGATATTATATTTTAATATGCAAAGATTCGATTTTGAGAATTTTTTGTTTATTGTTTTTCGCCGTTGTTTTCATTGCATTTGAATTGTAGGGGTCGGTTTGGCCGCTCAGCTTTTTGATGAAGTACTGTGCTATCTTGCGCAACCGAATGCTGGCTGATCCTTCTTTTCTTTTCAAAGTTGGAACAGAGGTTTGTTGAGGGTAATTTTTCATTTTTATGATTTTTTATTTTTATGTACTTTTTTGGACTAGAATCTGGTGGGTTTTTCATCTGATATCCATTACATCCCATAAGCTATTCGAATTGTCGTGTCGTTACTTCCTTTGTGATGGATGTATCTATGGGCATTTGAATTTGAACCGGACTTTGTCGTACTCTTTTTCATAACAAGTTTTGATGGTATGGAGAGTACCAAGCTAGAAATATGCAAAACATTGTTTCATCTGTTTGAAACTCTTCTTGTTATTGCATGATGCAGATAGTCATTGATTCTTGTTGTGCCACATTTGCGGAAGTTCAAAAAAGGGGAAAGGACTTCTGGTCAGAGTTTGAGTTGTATGCAGCTGACCTTTTGGTTGGTATTGTGGTTGACATTGCTTTGGTTGGTATGTTAGCACCTTATGCACGTATTGGGCAGCCATCTGTTTCAAGAGGTGTATTTGGAAAAATACAACAGGCTTGTGCGGCTCTTCCCAGCAGGTTATCATGTTTGCCAGAAATTTTATTTTATGTGATCTCTTACAGTTTTGTTATTGAGATTATGCTTCTGCTGCCTGATGGTGGATTTTTTTAACGTTCAATTATTTTTTGTATTCGTAGGAAGCTGTAAATTTGATAGTAGTTTACTTTATTGTAGGAGATTCAGTCCCAGTGGTGGTGGTGGTTGTGTTTAGGCTTGTGTAGAATAAACAGGATATCTATACTGATAATTATGTTAAACATGTATTCGTGACCCAAACAGATTTAGGTAGCAATTTATAGATTATATGGAAATGGAATTATTGGAAACGGGCAAACAGCTATGTTCAGGTTCTAGGCATGAATATAACAAGATTATTTTATTAAATATATTGTATTGAACAGAGACTGCCTCCTCGTTTATTAAAAACTTATCCAATGTAATGACACAACAATATTGTTCTATGGATTTTGATATTAGGTCTATCTCATAATGTTTGCAACTTAATTCTACTAATAAAGAAAATTTATCTTCCTTCTCATTTAATTAAATAGTAAAATTTATCTTTTTATATATTCAAAGTATAATTTTTTGAAAATCGGGGTTCATCAATTTGTAGCACAGTCAACAATGCCATATGTGTAATTTATTACTTTCTTTAATAATTAACTTCATCTAGAATGTTTTGAAGTTCCCATTTCTCCATGAAGCTCAACAAGGTTTAATTCCAATCTCAAATGAATGGAAAGCTTGGTTATTTGTGCCCCTTGAATGTTGACATCGAATGAATCGAAACACTTTATTGTAGAAGGACCCAAGGGTGGCATGCAGAAATCTCATCATTACTTTTTTCCCCCTGTTGGAGATGTCCCCTTCTTTATTCTTTTTGAGAACTTAACCTTGCATTTCTTGCTTCACTCTCAATATGTCATTTCAATGCAGCGTATTTGAAGCTGAAAGGCCAGGATGTAAATTCTCTGTGAAGCAGCGCATTGCTACATACTTCTATAAGGTATTAATTGTTTAGTAATAATTATATAGTTGTCTTTTGCTCAGAAATCCAGTAATTATACTTCTATATGCTGTTACTTCCATAAAGCGATAAAATGCACTATTTCAATCATGAGTGTTCCAATCCTCCCTCCCTCTTCCCTTCTTCTTTTATTTCTTTTTGGAACTAGAACTTTTTTTGCCTAGGGGGCTATGATGGTAGTTTGTTGTATTTCATTTGTCATTCTTATGCATTGTAAAATCTGGATTCAGGGGGTATTATACGGTTCAGTTGGGTTTGGGTGTGGACTCATTGGCCAAGGCATTGCTAATCTGATCATGACTGCCAAACGGTACACTTCTGTCTAGATGATTACTATTTGGTTTCTGTTCTTATTATCATACTTGATTGTGATTTTAAAATGTGATTGACATGTTATTGTGTTCCAACTTCAAATCTGTGTGTTAACTGTGCAACATATGCATTGTTTTATTTATTTATTTTTCTTTCTATTTAACTGATCAAATTGGTTTGGCATATGGGCCACAAGCTCGAACATCAGTATTTGGCAACTTCATTTATATCCAATAAAGTTATATTGTGTATTATTTAATTTGTCATGATGAATTTGCCAGTGAAATTTTTTCAGCAAGTTAGTGATGCAATTTCTTGCATGTCACCGGAGAGTTTACTGATTAACATTTGTCCTTCCAGCTGGCTAAGCATTTGGAAGAACATATCCCACACAAGAGGATATCAGTACCTATGGAGAGATCCTCTCCATTTTACTTTTTTTTCTCCTGTTTCTCATGTTATCTTCATCTTCCTTCCAACTTCCATTAATGGCCAAATCTGATTAAGAGTTCTATTTCCATCTTTTCTTATCCAAAAAGGAGTTCTACTGTAATGATATAGTCTTTTAGCATAGGCTGTTTGTTGTTTCTATTTTTGTGAAGGCAGGTAATTACCTTTTTTCCCCTTATATTCAGGAGCATAAAGAAATCAGAAGAGGATATTCCAGTTCCACCTCTTGTGCAAAGTGCTGTTCTTTGGGGTATGCCTTTATTCAATGTTAATGTGCCAACCTTTGGTTTCTAATTCTGCTCCAATGTTACTTTTGCAGTTTTTCAGAACTATTTCTATTTATCTGAGCATTTATATTATTAGTGTTCTATATTTAGTTCAGGTTTGAGAAGATATTAATATTTAAAATTCTATTTTCACTGCAAATCGCTACTATTTTAAACAACAATATGTATTAGTCATTACAGTATATTTATACCGGAAAATTTTCTTTGAATGATTTAGTCAGGTGAAACTTGATATTTGATGCCTTCCATCAGCATAGTAATCACTCTCATATGATAAGTTTTTAATCTTTCAATCTCATGCTTCTTCCTGCTATTTTGCCTTTGTTGATCAGGTGTTTTTCTTGCTGTATCTTCCAATACTCGTTACCAAATCATTAATGGACTGGAACGCCTGGTTGAAGCATCACCTTTGGCAAAGCAAGTCCCTCCTGTTGCAATGGCTTTCACTGTTGGTGTAAGATTTGCCAACAATATTTATGGTGGGATGCAGTTCGTAGATTGGGCAAAGTGGAGTGGGGTGCAGTAATGGCAAGTCATTTGTACAAGGCATGCCTCTTTTTGACCATTGAATGCACTTTTCTCCACACTATGAAAAGAACATCCACGGACGTTTTTGTGGGAGAGAGAAACAGAGATATTTATACATGTTATTTAAATTTAGCATCAGGTGTCTATCAAGAAGAAGCCTTCTGTTTTTGTTTGGCTTCATCATTACCCATTTCCATTCAATTGTCTGGATGAGAAATTGTGTTCAACTTACCAATTTTGAGTGGGTAATATTGTTGTGCTATTGGAGGTTGGTTTTATAGTACTGAAAGTAGTGGGGTGGCATAATCTTTTCAGCAACTGATATTGTTGGCTGATTATACATTGTCTGGTAAACCACGTCTGAACTGGATGATTTGCTACTGCTTCCAAAATTATCTGCGCTGATAAAATCTCTGAAACTCTGAATACATTTGAAATATGACCTGGAATCACCTTAACCTTTGTTGTGAGTGGACAGTGGAGTCACCACTAACGGTGCCACACTGCCACCCACCATTGAAGCACCACTTCTGCAACCGCATTGTGTCTTCCACCATAGATATTCATCCTAATAGGTTTGTCAAGCATAAATGAAATGATTCAAACGCCCATATGATGAGGTCCCTGTTTTGGAGTAGACATAAAACTTTTGCATTCTTTTCTTTGATGCTTTCTCCTTTCACGTACCGAGTCAATCTCAAAAGGGTCTTTGGAATTAATAAACCTTTGAAATTAAATGAATAAAAAAAACTATTTAAGAGGCTAGCCAAATTGGACCCTTAACTGGACTGTCATTTATGAATCTCAAGAGTCAACAGGACTAAACTATTTCAACTTTTATCTTTCAATCTTTGCATATTCATTTGGGAAAAAAGGGGTAGGTTTATGTAATAGAGAAGACTAATTATAAGATTTCAACACAAGATAGGGTAGACGTAATAAGAATTTGTCATCTTTTTAATTCTTGAATTTTATTCATGTTTCTATCAAATATTTTTCCTACTTAAAATTTGTTTGATATTTGTCATTTGAAATGTTAATGAGAAATTATTAATCATTTTTTTTTACAATTTTTACAAAATGAAAGTTGAAATATCAATTTTAAATGCTTCATAATTTTAATATTTTTAATTAAGGACCAACTTTATCATAGTTTTTAATATTTAGTTCAATTCTTTCACAAATTTTAGGATTCATTTGAAATGAATTCCATTATTTGATATGACGTAATTTAAAATATATAATTTAATTGAATTTCATAAGATTTATATTTAGTATAATTTTCAGAATAAAAATTTATTTATTCTCATTTCCTAAACTAACCTTAAGAATAAAATTAAAAAATTACAACTTTCAACGGCATTCAAAAAATTCATGTTACTTTATTATTTTTATGGTATTAAGGTTTTTTTTTTTGCTAAAATTCAAATTTGTTCAATGTACTTTATTACTTTGTTAGTATTTATATTAATGATATTAATGCACTATTTATTCTACAAGACATGTATTTATATCTTGTTGTAACATACACAGGCATATTGATCAATATTAAGTAGCGTTAATATTTGGCTAAATAAAAAATAGAGTGGGAGAAAATTTTTGATGAGGACATTTTAGTCCATAAAATATTATTATGTAAATTCTAAATTTCATAATATAGCTAATTTCTAAAATTAAATTTTATTTTTTTAACTAAATGTACAAAATATTAAATCTAATTAAATTTCATAAAATTTTATATTTTATATTTGAACCAGATGTAACGGTCGGCCTCCTACAGTGCACGACGATAAAAAAAGAAAAAAAAAGAAGGGGAAAATTGAATAAATATGGAGGGGTAAATAGTAAAATAAAAGTCGTCTCCTGCACTGGTCCGACGACTTTTCCAAATTTCCTTTCAGTCCACCTCTCTCTAAAATTTGCATACACATTTATCCCTCTCTAGATCACAGCACTCTCTTTCTCCCTCCATCGATTCTGCTTCAACTCATATTCAGATCTCCGTCGAAGATCTCTCTGTATCGTCATATAAGATCTCATTATCTCTGTGTTCTGGTTTTCGAAATTGAGAGGATTTGGGAATTCGGAGCTGGAAGAGGAGGTAGGCTTGCCTCTGTTGCTGGATCTAGGAGAAAATGGCGCTTTCAGGCATGAGAGGTCTCTCTGTGTTTATCAGTGACATTCGCAATTGCCCAAACAAAGACCAGGAGAGGCTTCGTGTTGATAAAGAGCTAGGCAACATCCGTACCCGCTTCAAAAATGAAAAGGTTAGGGTTTTTACTCCTCTCCCTATTTTTTTTCTCTTTTCCTGTCAATTAGATGTTCACAAATATGCCTGATTTTGATCTCAAGCACTATGAAAGTGGCTTCATTGCTTAGTATTTGGTTTTGGATCATTGAAGAAATTTTTTTTTTGTTTTAATTTTTATTTATTTATTTATTTTTTGGTTAGTGAAACGGAATTTTCTTCACTCAACTAAGCTAATGCTAATAAGAAACTTGAGGTCCATATTTTGTGTGTGTGTGTGTGTGTGTGTGTTTGGGTTGGGGGGGGGGGGTGTTGGGGGAAACTGGCGTGTGTGGGGTGTGGTAACAATTGGTGCCTTTTAATGTAACCAGCTGAGAGTTCTGTAGATGGAAAGAGTTTAATCAATTCAGCTTGTTCAACTGAATGTTATATAAATTAACCTTGAAGCATAAAGTATTTGAATTTTTCTTGGCGAAATAAAAGGTTTTCTGTGTTTATTTATTAGTTTATATTAGTTCTCCTTAGCCTCGATTACTCGGCATGGATATTTAGTGTGTTTTATTTCAGTCTCAACTTTGAAATGGACTCATTATTGGGAAAGGCTGTTGTGGTGGATTGAGTTTATTTTGAGGTTTAGAACTGAGACTAAAAGTTACATTCAAGTGACGGGATTTTTATTTGTAGGTCTTGTATAACTGGAAGGTTTACAAGGGTCTTAGTTTTCTTGCCATGCTAGAGGAAATTTTGGAATGAATTTGGGTTTTCTTAGAACCACAAATCTCCCTCCTTAGACATACGAGGTTGTTTCAAGTTGTGATGCCCTTCTGAGTTCTGAATCATGATATTTTGATCTGAAACTTTAAGACCTGGTTGAGAAATTCAGAGTTGTAGGAGAATTGGTGTGGCTACTGTGCTTGGATTAAAGTTTCCTTTCTTGGAGTCTAAGAGCCCTTAGTCCATCCCATCCTGATGTTTATTCTTAGTATTGGCATGGCCATATTTATGTGATGTCATCATAATAAAGTTTGATAGCTGCTCCATGAAAGACACCTCTCTTAAAAGTAAATTAGCAAACTACAAAGAGAGGATGAAGAAGCTGAAGAATTTTGAATTTTTTACTGGGATGGGATGGTGATATTATTAGATTTGTTCTTTCCACTCATCGCTTGTCATTCTTTTATGTTGTTGGAATTTCTTTAATAAATTTTTAAATAATTATAAGGAACTAGGGTTTGTAATGGATGGACTAAAAATGTTTGATTCGTTATCAATAGAAAAAAAAAATTGTTTTAGAAGGCACTACATACAAACTAAAGAATTCAGAATTTGATGGGCTAAGGTATTGGATGTCATGAAGGAATTAAGTGACAATGAGGTAGAGATTGTTTGCATAGACTGTGAAGATTGTTATCTAAGCTTTGATCTTGCTCATGTTGAAATATAACTGAGCATTCATGTCATTTAATTCGTGAGATACTCACTTAGTTCCAAGAAAGACTAGACCCATTAGATATTTTTCATCAAAATTAACGTCTCAGAACAACAAAGTGTATCAAAAAAAGACAGCCATTATGTTCAAGATTAAGAACTCAGATTCTCACTCTCTTAGAACAAGGCTTCAAGGAAAGGAGAAAAAAAGAGTCATTATTTTTGAATAAACACGAGCATTGCCATAGCTTGAGTTGCAAAGAGGAATAGAAGAGAGAGAGAGAGAGAAAAAGAGAGAGAGTCATTATTTTTGAATAATAGACTTGAGTTGCAAAGAGGAGACAGGAACAGAGTTGAATAGAAGAGGGAGAGAGAGAGAGGGTTATGCCTTAAATGTCTTCAATTTGAATCCCCTGTTTCCATTAAACTCACCATTTTTGGTTAATATAGTAGCCGCCTTATGGGCCTTTTTTTTATGTGATTATGTGATAAGTCCATTTATATTTTGTTGAAACAAGGCCTTTTAGTTAGTATTGAACCAATTGCTGGAAACAGAACAAGTTTGCCTCTTTTAACGATTCTACTATTTCAAAAAGCGAGTTTTATGGCATTTTACAGATTTTTTATTTTAGTCACTATTTAGAGTTTTTTCATTCTTGGGATCGTAAACTTGTATGATTTTACAAGTTGAATCTCGATTTTAATAACATTGGTTGCAGGTCTAGTGGATATAGTAGGAGAGTTTTGTACAGCTTTCCTCTTTGAGAAGTTTGTTCTTGTGATTTTTATCCCCCATGGAACTCATCTGTTCCAGATCTGTTTTGAACTTTATGGATTTATTAGATTAAGGAATTAGTTCTATCCCTTCTTCTTTTTTTTTTTTTTTTTAATTTTCTTAGCTCATCTATTATTCATCCAAAAAAGGTATCACATAAAAAAAAGATGATGTCATGTTGTATAAATAAATAATCTATGGCAGTTTTGCACTGCAAATGTCCTTGCAGGCTACTGGCTGAATTTTATCAGACTTAAGCTGGTTCAGAAGATGTGACTTAACTCATTCCACATTTTGACTGTAAAGGAGCTTTTATGCCATTGATTTAACTTTTGTGATGAACATGAACTTGTTACTTACCTATCACTTTCTCCCAAAATATGCAATAAGATGGACCCTTTTTGTGCCTGTGTCCTGAAAATCTTTCTTAACGTGTGTTAGAGAAATTAGGAGTTCTATTTCTGAATTGTATGTCTCTATTTATGCAATTATTGGTAAACCCATAAAATAAAATAAAATAAAATACTCCTGATTGGTAAAAGAAAATTCACAAAGGTCATGGGTAGTATAAAATTGATTCTAATTATAATTATCCTAATAATCTTAATGTACTTTCTCTTGATTAATTTCTCATTTTGATTGATAAAAAGTTAGGTTTAAAAGGCTAAAATATATATTTACATAATAGGTACAATTTTTTCCCCTCTTTTGTAAAATATCCATGTAGCTGACCCCAACTAATTTGGGATTAAGGCTTAGTTGTTGTTGTAAGTGAAAAATATGCCATACATTTGTATCTATAACCAAATGATTGTGAATCAATTCTTTTCTTCCCCTTCTTTTTTGGGGTTTCTTCTCGCCTTAGACTTTTGCACTTCTGGTTTTAAGTTAGGATTAATTTTTTTTCATATCCTCTTTGCCTCTTATATTGAACTGCATAGGCTGATTGTTATAGACAGTACTATAAGCTTTCTTTTCTCAATGTTGCATTAATTGCCTCTATAACTAGGAATTTGGATTAATTTGTGTGAATATTAGCATAAATTGTCTTTATTTTCTATGTTGTTTGCTATTAAAGGCCCCTAGTAATTTGCAGATTCAATTTTAGACATTGTTCTTAAATGCCTCTCTCTCTCTCTCTCTCTCTCTCTCTCTCTCTCTTTCTCTCTCTCTCTCTCCTCTGGATCCCCACGTAAATCTCTGCAAATTTCACTAAATTGAGACTTGGGAGAGCAGTTGTTATGGAGATCTTTTGCTTTCTTAAACAGGGTTTGACTCCTTACGAGAAGAAGAAATATGTTTGGAAAATGCTTTACATTTATATGCTGGGTTATGATGTGGATTTTGGTCACATGGAAGCTGTTTCCTTAATATCTGCACCAAAATACCCAGAAAAGCAGGTAAGTTCCTCTTTTTATTTGATGATCTGTTATAACCTTGTTTTGCTATAATCCATTTGATGTGCTAAAAGTCCACAAAATTATTTCTGCTTGTTTAATTAATAGAAAACATTGTAGTAGATGTTAAGAAGTGGAATATTTGATGCCAACTAGGCCCTGGCCAATGGGCTGAACTGGACTGGAACTGTTGGTTCCGGTTCAAGGTTCAGGGGAACTGGAACATGACCTGCAGCGGCCTCTGGTTCTGGTTTGATCAAATCCATTCAAAATTTTTTTTGAAAGGAAAAATCCAGTTTTGGCCTAGAATCAAACTGGCCGGTTACGGTCTAGTTTAATTCTGGTTTTGGTCAACCTGGATTTGACTGGTTCTGGTTTAGGGTTGAACCGAGCTGGTTAAAGTTTTAAACCTACCCTTGGCTGGGTGTAATGCCAGCTAATATTTGTCATATAGTGTGGTGGATGTGTCATAGATCTTTGAAGATGAAATGTCAGAACGTTCAACGTTGTTTTAATAATAAATGTTATGTGATTGTCAAGGGTTAAATTTCTCTTGCTGGGAATGGTTATTTTTTAAATGCATTAATGTATTACAAATTAAATTGACTTTTCTACTTAATTTACTTTTATCTTACTGTGGCTGCAGGTTGGCTACATAGTGACATCGTCTTTGCTCAATGAGAACCATGATTTTCTGAGATTAGCAATAAATACTGTGCGCAATGACATTATTGGTCGGAATGAAACTTTTCAGTGCCTGGCATTGACTATGGTATGCAACAGGAAATATATTTTTAGTTTTCATACATGTTTACTTCATATTTTACAAATCACATGGAATCTTGCTGGAGAATGGTTCTGATTTTAGCTGTCATATTCACCCCTCCTATAGGAGATAAGATACTATCTGTTCGTCGTGAAACTTGTAACTCAGATTTTTCTTTCTCAAATCTTTTGGTCTATCATATAAAATGGTGGTGAATTGTTGAAGGAAGAATTAGGCTGATCCATCAGTAATTGGACTAGGAAGTTGCAGGGACTTGCATTATGGGATTTACTCGGTGTGGGCAGGTTCTGTTGGGTATGTACTGTTTGCTTGAAAGGGTATGCTTTTAGTAGAGAGAAATTCGCATGTGGGTTCCTTTTAATATTCTTTGAATAGTTTGATGAGTGTGAATTGGAGGGCCATTGATGGAGATGAAAGACCTCCGCTGGTGTAAAATTTTGTGTTTGTGTTGTAAGGGATAATACTTAAAATTTTCACTCTGAAAATGAGAGTGCCATGTCCTATTCCCCTGAATCCATGACCTATTCCCCTGAATGGTTATGTCCATATTCTTTTGTTTCTCTTCAATAATTGAAAGTGTTCAATGTGGCTAATCTTTTCATCTGATTCCTGATCACTTTCAAAATTTCTATTTTGAATGAAGTTGGCCCATTAAAGGGTTGGAGAAATGTTGAACTCAATGCAACTGAAATGGGTTCAAATGCCTTGCAGATTTAGGAAAGAATTGGCATTAATGATGCATTTTCACTGTAACATCTTTATATTGTTGCTAGTTAAAATGCTATTAATTGTTACAATAGAAGCCTTGTTAAGTGCGCTATCAGTTTTACTTTAGTTCTTAAAATATTCTATTTCCTTATCTGTTCAATTTTTTCCTCGTAATTGGAAATTCTGTGGGCATTTGTATGATTGTTTTATGGTATGTGTATAGAGTGTTTCATATTATTTTTGCTCTAGGGCATCATAAATGTTTCAAAGACCACAGTTGGAATTTTTCCATGTTTTTGCAATTCCTTTGATCTGTCACTTTGGCACTCCTACCTTGTGTGCTAAGGTTCTGATTTCATCTTTGTAGGTTGGGAATATTGGTGGGAGAGAATTTGCTGAATCATTAGCTGCAGACGTTCAAAAGTTGCTTGTAAGAGAACAAAAATTTCTGAGCTCAACTGACCTATATTGCAAATCATTGATTTCAATGGCCTCCTTTTTGTTCCTGTTTTTGTTTCAGATTTCTAGTAGCTGCAGACCTCTTGTGAGAAAAAAAGCTGCTTTATGTCTGCTGCGCTTGTATAGAAAAAACCCTGATGTTGTCAACATAGATGGCTGGTATGCTTGAACTGTACGTGGTTGACCGTTTTGCAAATTTACCTTTCTGCCTGAACTATTTTGAACTTTCTCCTATACCTAATGTTTCAGGGTGGATCGGATGGCTCAGCTGTTAGATGAACGTGATATTGGTGTTTTAACATCTTCTATGAGCCTTCTTGTTGCTTTAGTATCAAATAACCATGAAGCATATTGGAGTTGTCTCCCAAAGTGTGTCAAGGTATTGGAGCGACTTGCTAGGAACCAAGATATTCCACAAGAATATACTTATTATGGAATCCCATCTCCTTGGCTTCAGGTATTTATTCTGTTGTCTTTTTTATATTGTTTGGTAAAATAATATGCATTTGATATTTGTTGTTTATAAAATATAATTGAGTTCTATTCCTTTTTCTTTTGGGTAGAAAAGAAAATTCAACTTTATATGCTCTTTTTGACTAGCAATTCACCTGCTGTAGAAGATTATGTTCTCTGTTTTCTTTGGACACACAGGTTAAGGCAATGAGGGCTCTTCAGTATTTTCCAACTATTGAAGATCCTAATTGTAGAAGATCATTGTTTGAGGTTCAACTTTTCTAAATGAATTTGTTTTGATATTTCCCTAGGATTTCTGATTCTTATGAATCCTTTATTCATGATTTCAGGTCTTGCAGAGGATATTGATGGGAACTGATGTTGTAAAAAATGTAAATAAGAACAATGCAGCGCATGCTGTTCTCTTTGAAGCCCTTGCTCTTGTAAGTATATTTTTCAATAATCTTTTTAACATGTGACATGTTTTATGGAACAATGTTCATAATTAAATTGTAGTATGTCATTTTGATTGAGACAAGTTTTTAAATATATTTGGATAAAACAACATTATATTGGCTGAACTTGCTGAAACTAATGAGAAGTTTCTGAAATATTTTAAAATTTATAAGTTGGTTTCTTGATAGGTTTCCTCCCCTATATTGTGAATGTAGAATTTTTTCTACAGCAAAAAGAAACATGATTGTTTCTACAGCAAAAAGAAACATGATTGTTTCTTGATGCAAATATCTACATACACACGTAATTCTTACTCCTTATTAATAACAAAGATGAATGTGTTAATGTATATCTGGTTGTTAGTGCCTCTCTCTCTCTCTCTCTCTCTCTCTCTCTCTCTCTCTCTCTCTCTCTCTCATATTGTCAAGGCAAGACAAGGTTTTTAAGGAGCATAGAAACCTTCACCACCAGTTCATGGTACTCTTCTTTAGATCATTGTTGGCTTTTATTTTAGGTGATACCTTCTGCCTGTCTTAAATTTCTTTTAGTGAATGTGTTTGCTTCATTCCTGCCCGCTCTGTCTTTCAACAAGCAGAAGCTTAATCCATTGAAGATAAAGTTGTCTTTTATTGACCTTTTTGGGCGGCTTGATGTTTAATTTTCCTATTACAGGTCATGCATCTTGATGCTGAAAAGGAGATGATGTCCCAATGTGTTGCACTTCTTGGAAAATTTATTGCTGTTCGTGAACCAAATATCCGATATCTTGGCTTGGTAAGATGTGGAAGCATTATACCTATTTTTATTTCTTCTGAGTCTTGTGTTAAACAAATTAACAAGCTTGCTGAAGTGGAACTTACATCTAAACTCATTTGTATGATTGAGCATTACATTGCCTTGTCGCTTTGCTGCAGGAGAATATGACTCGGATGTTGATGGTCACAGATGTGCAAGATAGTATCAAAAGACACCAGGCTCAGATCATCACCTCACTGAAAGATCCTGATATCAGGTTGAATTTGAGTGTGTTGCAGTCTTGAATTTGGAAATGCCATTTTTTTTTTGACATTGTCCTGATGCATATTCAGTGTAATTTTTGGGCCATTAGTTCTTTTTTTTTTTTTGTGATTTTGTTAACTAATAAACCATATAGCATATCATTTTTTCTTTTGAAGCTCCTTGGGTCTTCTTTGCTTTTGAGAATTGTTGAGGGGAAGACATCTTAAATCAAATGTGTGTCAGATATATGCACATTCTATGTAACATGTTTGCAATGATAAAAACCTACTGAATAGTGACCTTAAATGCCAACTGCTGCATTTTGATGTTTTGGTCAAATATTTTCAGAATTTAAGCATATTGACTTGAAATTTCCTTGCAGCATTCGTCGGCGTGCCCTTGATTTGCTCTACGGTATGTGTGATATTTCAAATGCAAAGGACATAGTGGAAGAACTGTTGCAGGTATGAATAATTATTTGTCCTGGATGAATTTGTTTGACATTTTGATTTGATGTGTTTGAGTTTATCAAAACCCACAGAGAAATTTGCTTTATGTCACTGACTTTTATCTTATGTACAGTATCTAAGTACGGCAGATTTTGCAATGCGAGAAGAATTGTCTCTTAAAGCTGCTATTCTTGCAGAGAAGTTCGCCCCTGATTTGTCTTGGTAAGGATATTTTCCTAGTGATAGATACTAGAAAATGAGGTAAATGGCAACATTATGTTTCTTAATGAAAATATGAATCTCCAACTGGTTGAGACTGCCAATTTAACATGGCTATATTCCTTTTCTTAATTAATAAATAGAAGCCTATATTAATAAAAACACCAAAAGGGTGTTACCACTGTAGACTAGGACTGTTCTTAAAGGATCTCCAAGAGAAGAATAATAAGCTATCTTCAAAATTTATGGAAGCAAAATGATTGTACATGATAAATTATCAGAAGCAATAAGATTTCTAAAGGCTTTTGTTGTGACTAAATCATATTCTTCTTGACATTTCTGGCATTACCTTGAATTACATAGTCTTGCTTTCCAAAATTTATAAAATCAACTATTTTCTGTTGAAATGACTGTAGCACAATATTAATCCTGTGCATATGATGTCATTTATCTTAAATACAGGTATGTGGATGTGATTCTACAGTTGATTGACAAGGCAGGAGATTTTGTTAGTGATGACATATGGTTTCGTGTTGTGCAGTTTGTTACAAACAATGAAGACCTACAGGTAGTCAAAATCTCTGTATCATAAACATATGTTCATTTAGAGTATTTTCAACTGAGACTTAAAAACATTTTATCAGCCTTATGCAGCAGCAAAAGCCAGAGAGTATCTTGACAAGCCTGCTATACATGAGACAATGGTCAAGGTGTGTAGTTGAGTATAAACACCTGTGATGCTAGTACTGTATGTAATAATATTGATAGGTGAAGGAGGAGAGGGGGAGGCAGTGTGCAGGGAGAGGACTATGAATAGAGATGTATAACTTGTTTTAAAACATTCATGAAACAGGTCAGTGCTTACCTCCTTGGAGAGTTCAGCCACCTTTTGGCCAGGCGGCCTGGGTGTAGTCCAAAGGAAATATTTATCATAATACATGAGAAGCTTCCTACTGTATCGTAAGTCACCTAATGATTGTTCCTATCCTTGTTAGTTTGATATTTTGCTTGCTACTGCTCTATCTTAGAGTGATAAATGTGTCTGCAGAACATCTACCATTCCAATTCTTCTTTCAACTTATGCTAAGATATTGATGCACACTCAACCTCCTGATCCAGAACTTCAAAACCAAATCTGGACAATATTTAACAAGTGAGAAAACTTTGCTTCTGTTGTCTTCTACTTTCTGGCTGGTCTTCTTAGTTGGTTTGTGATTATAATATAGTTTTGTATTCTTATAGATATGAGAGTTGCATTGATGCTGAAATACAACAACGAGCAGTAGAGTATTTTGCATTAAGTAGGAAAGGTGCAGCTGTAATGGACATATTGGCTGAAATGCCTAAGTTTCCTGAGCGTCAGGTATCCTTGGTGACTTCACGATATTTGTGAAGAAGCTTACTTCTCTGTAGTTATAAATCTGTAAAATTGGCAGTGATTTTGATTAAAGAATTCATTTTGTCACTGTTGCACTAACACTGGTTTCTTCTTTTTGAATTCAGTCTGCGTTGATTAAAAAGGCTGAAGTTGCTGAAGTTGATAGTGCAGATCAAAGTGCTATTAAGTTGCGGGCCCAGCAACAAACTTCAAATGCTTTGGTTGTGACTGACCAACACTCTGCTAATGGACCACCACCAACTGTTCCAGCTGTTGGCCCACTTACACTTGTCAAGGTACCCAGCACAAGTGGCAATGCGGTTAGTTCTTATCTCTTTATGAGGATGCTCGAGTTCTGCCTTGTTTACTTGTCCTTGGAATTTTTAATTCAAACTTTTTGTCATATTTGGTAATTTTTGTGTTTTTTTCTCGGCAGGAGCATACTTCAGAAGGCCAAGCACTGACCCAGCCAAATGGGACTTTGACTAAGATAGATCCTCAAACTCCCTCAGAAGATCTTCTTGGTGATCTTTTGGGACCACTGGCTATTGAAGGTCCTCCTGGAGCTGCTGTTCAGCCTCAGCAAAATGCAGTCTCTGAAGTGGGAGGTGTGCCAAGTGCAGTGGATGGTGCAGCTATTGTACCCGTCGGAGAATATTCAAATTCTGTTCAGGTATTTTGTTTGGCACATGCAATACTAAATTGAAGATGTGAGTTTAAATAGGAAGGTTTTCATCTAGATGTTAACAAATATGTGCTTTTACAAGGGGGAATTTGTGTGTTTTGGGGGGGTGCGGGTAGAGGGGCTGTACCGGTGAATGGTGGCGATCAATTAACTGGGATTTAGGAGCTTTTCTTTGCCCTAGTTGGAAGAGAGGAGAGGAGTTCTGCTATAATTGATCTCTGCATATGATCATGCCTATTCATCTCCCACTCCCAACTTCCTTATAATTCAAGAATTTCTTCCCTCCTCCCCACCACCCCCCCCACACAACCAAAGGAAAAAAAAAAAAACACCCATACACACACTCTTTGCCTTGTTTTTCTTAACATACTTTTCCTTTTAAATGTTTGAAGATTTATTACATAATGTATTTCTCATTAATTTTCCCCACATGTATTTTAAACTCGAAGGAATATTTCATGCTTACACTACTTTCTTAACAAAAAAGATTCTTGCTTCTGATAGCTGATAATGCTTACCTTGTTTGCAGCCTATAGGAAACATCAATGAAAGATTTTATGCTTTATGCTTGAAAGATAGTGGTGTCTTATATGAGGATCCATACATTCAGGTATGAACTTTAATTTTATTCTACATATGTTCTCTCATGTGTTACTGCAGTTTGTTTATGATTAGTCTTCTCTTTATGCTTAAACCACCTCCTTTTGCAGCACGGTATTGGCATTACAATTTTTCCAAATTTTTTGCATATATTTTGCAGATTGGTATCAAAGCAGAGTGGAGGGCACAACATGGGCATCTTGTTCTTTTCTTGGGAAACAAAAATACTTCTCCACTTGATTCTGTTCAAGCTCTAGTACTGCCTCCTGCCCATTTAAAAATGGAGCTTTCATTAGTACCTGAAACTATTCCTCCACGAGCACAGGTGAAAAGGCTTGCAGTTTCATTATTGGTTGTTGACATATGTGCCGTCTTTTATCTTGTTTTCCTCTATTTATTAATTGTTCTTTTCATGATTTCCTCTTTTGTTGTTTAGGTACAATGTCCACTTGAAGTCTTGAATCTTCGACCAAGCAGGGATGTTGCTGTTCTTGACTTCTCCTACAAGTTTGGTGCCAACATGGTAGTTACTCGATGATTATCTCGTGTTCTTTACCCTTAATCTTTAAAAGTTTGGTGTTATGTTTATAAATCTTACATTTTTGGCCTTTTTTTAGGTGAATGTGAAGCTTCGCCTTCCAGCAGTTCTGAACAAATTTCTTCAGCCTATATCAGTGTCTGCAGAAGAGTTCTTTCCTCAATGGAGATCTCTTTCAGGGCCACCCCTGAAGCTTCAAGAAGTAGTACGTACATTATGCCTTCATTTGGCAGTATAAACTTCTGTTCAATAGAAAAACCTCATTATCCCTTTGTTCATCTTATTTTATGAGAAAGAGAAGAAGAAAGAAAGAAAAAAACAAGCAAAAAACTCGCAGGTTTCAATTTCATCAGATTGCAATTCTATCAAATTAGCAAAACCCAAATTAAATACAACCCAAAAAAAAAAAAATAGAGAAACAAACAAAATCCCAAGCCAACTTACATGCAAATTGTAGAAAGAGATGATTCTCCTTAATTTCAATTAATCTGTTCATGGGTTTATATATATACAATTGATTCCTATAATTGTGTTCTACTAACTAGAAAGAAATCCTAAATAAGAAATCCTAAATAGGAATGTAGAATACAGAATATACAGAGAAATAATATAGTGATTGACTTTCCATAACACTCCCCCTCAAGTTGGAGCATAAATGTTAATCACGCCCAACTTGTTACAAATGTAGTCAATCCTAGTTCCATTCAGAGCTTTTGTGAAAATATCTCCTAACTGCTCTCCAGTTTTGATGTGTCCTGTTGAGATGATTTGTTGTTGAATCTTTTCACGAACAAAGTGACAATCAATCTCAATATATTTGGTCCGCTCATGAAACACCGGATTAGAAGCAATATGGAGAGCAGCTTGATTATCACACCACAATTTCGCAGGCAGGAAGGTCTTAAAACCTATCTCATCTGGTAATTGAAGTTTCCACATTACCTCATATACTGATTGTGCCATGGCTCTGTATTCAGATTCAGCATTAGATCGAGAAACTACACTCTGATTCTTGCTTCTCCAAGACACCAAATTTCCTCCAAAAACGCAATATCCAGTAGTTGACCTCCTGTCAACCTTAGATCCAGCTCAGTCGGCATCTGAAAAACATTAAACATTCAAATGCCTATGATTACCATATAACAAACCTCTTTCTGGAGCGCCCTTCAAATAACACAAGATTTGTCCCAAGGCTTCCCAATGAGCAACAGTTGGGGAAGACATAAACTAACTTACCACACTAACGGCATAAGCAATGTCAGGTCGAATGATTGTAAGGTAGTTTAATTTTCCTACCAATCTCCTGTATCTCTCTGGATCTTCAAACAAATCACTATCCTCTGCTAACAGTTGTAAATTTGGAATCATTGGTGCACTACAAGGCTTAGCACCTAATTTTCCTGTCTCTGTCAATAGATCGAGGATATATTTTCTTTGAGACAAGAAAATACCCTTCTTACTCCTCATAACTTCAATACCCAAGAAATACTTTAACAATCCCAAATCTTTGGTCTGAAACTGGGTTTGGAGGAAGGTTTTAAGAGATGAAATACCTGCAGAGTCACTCCCAGTGATGACAATGTCATCCACATAGACTACTAGGAGAATTAGATCAGCCTCAGATTGCCTATAAAATACTGAGTGATCACACTTACTCTTTTGCATACCAAATTCCTGTACTGCTTCTCTGAATCTCCCAAACCAGGCCCTAGGACTTTGTTTCAAGCCATAAAGAGACTTCCGAAACCTATAAATTTTACCAAACTCTCCCTGAGCAACAAACCCAGGTGGTTGCTCCATATACACCTTCTCCTGAATATCACTATGAAGAAAAGCATTCTTGATATCCAATTGGTGCAGGGGTCGATCATATGTAGCTGCTAAAGAGATAAACAAGCGAACAGAAGTAAGTTTAGCTACAGGAGAAAAAGTGTCAGAGTAATCAACTCCATATGTCTGAGCATATCCTTTTGCTACAAGGCGTGCTTTTAACCTAGCCATAGAACCATCAGGATTTACCTTTATTGTAAATACCCATTTGCAACCAATAGCTTTCTTGCCAATGGGCAAAGGCAACAGTTCCTATGTACCATTAGCATCTAAAGCCTCCATTTCCTTTTTCATAGCAGCATACCAGTCAGGATGAGACAGTGCCTCACCAACAGTATTAGGGATAGGAACAGAGTCTAAAGAAGTAACAAAACACCGAGAACAAGAAAACAATCGATTATAAGAAACAAAAGAAGAGATAGGGTAAGTACATGAACGTTTACCTTTACGAAGAGCAATGGTTTAGATCAGAATCATGATCAGTATGAGGTACAAGATCTCCCAACGAAGTAGCTGGTGGAGGATCTGAGTCAGGAATCTCCAATCTCTTGGAATAAACATGAACAATGGGAGGTCGAGTAGGTCTAGAGACAGAAGGAATAGGCTGTGGGAGAGGACTAGACATTAGTTGGACAGTATATATAAAGAGATCATCTTCCTCCCCTGACTCTCATACATAGATGATTGAGGAAAAAATGGAGTGGACTAAAAAAATGTGACATCTGCAAAAACAAGATAACGATTAAGAGTAGGAGAGAAACAGCGGTACCCTTTTTGGAGCCGGGAGTATCCAAGGAAGACACATTTGAGAGACTTTGGATCCAATTTAGTAACCTGTAGACGAACATCACACACAAAACAGGTACAACAAAAAATACGGGGTTCAACAGGGAACAAAAATTTTGTAGGAAACAAAGCAGTATAAGAAATATTCCCATTAAGGACAGAAGACGGCATACGATTGATCAAAAAACATACCGTAGAAACTGCATCCGCCCAAAAGTCTTTAGGAACTTTCATCTGAAAAAGAAGAGCACGAGTTACCTCAAGAAGATGCCGATTTTTTCTTTCGGTCACGCCATTTTGGGATGGGGTATCCACACAGGAAGACTGATGAAGAATGTCATTTTGTGTCATATAAGACTGAAATTGTGTTGAAAAGTATTCTTTGGCATTGTCACTTCTTAATATGTGCACAAAAATATTAAATTGAGTTTTGATTTCATTACAAAAGGTACAAAAGATAGAAAATAACTCAGAATGATTCTTCATTAAATATAACCAGGTAACACGAGAGTAATCATCAACAAAAGTAACAAAATAACAAAATTCAGTTTTAGAAGTAACGGAACAAGGACTCCAAACATCAGAATGAACTAACTCAAAAGGGGATGAAGTCCGTTTATTGACTCTAGACACAGAAGGCAAACGATGATGTTTTGCAAATTGACACAACTCACATTCTAGTACTGATAAAGACTGAAACTGAGGACACAGCTTCTTCATGGTAGACGAAGAAGGATGGCCCAATCTACAATGAGCTTCAAGAGGTGTTAAGGTACTGGAGCAAACAAGTGACCGCGGTATATGATTTTCTAGAATATAGAGACCACCAGACTCACGTCCTCTACTAATAATCTGCTTCGTCGTAAAATCCTGAAACAAACACTGATTAGGAAAAAAAGAAACAGAACAATTTAAGGTACGAGTAAGTTTACTAACAGAAAGTAGATTAAAAGAGAATTTTGGTAGACACAAAACAGATGACAAAGAAATTGACGAAGTCGGGTTCGCAGTTCCAGAACCCATGACACAAGAAGTAGAACCATCAGCTAAAGTAACAGTAGAGGAAGGGAGATTAGACTAAAAAGCAGATAGAAAACTAGAATTACCTGTCATGTGGTCTGTCACACCAGAATTAATAACCCATTTGGATGAGGAAGACACAAGGCATGTAGTGTATTTACCTGACTCAGCGATCGCAGTGACAGGGGAACTGGTAGGCTTTAGAGATGTCTGATACTGGGAAAACTGTACAAAATACTCTGCAGATATCAAAACAGTTTTCTCAGAGGAAGATGCTGTAGAATCCTCTGCTGCCATATTTGCCATATGTGATCGTTGATTTTTCCTCTGAAGTTGCGGACAATTATATTTTGTATGGCCAGACTCATGGCAATAATAACAAATGACTCCTCTTGAGTCCTGATTAGAACTAGCCTCTCCATTATGCTGATTACTTCTGTTGCCTGTAATTCCTCCTCTACTTCCTTTTCTATTACCCTGTTGTCCATTTAGATTACGGCTAATAAGAGCATTACTGGCAGGCTGTGAAGATTGGGTACTCTCTGTATGAAGGACCCGTGTGAACATTTCATGCAAAGAGGAAATCTCAGAACTGGAGAGAATATGAGATTTAGCAGTCTCATACTCTGAAGGAATGCCTGAAAGAAAACTCATAACAGCCAGTTGCTCCCGTTAGGCTGACTGAACTTTCACATTAGGACTAAAAGGCAACAATACATTAAGTTCCTCATATACCCGTTTAAAATCCATAAAATAAACCGTGAGAGACTTATTCTCTTTCTCAGCAGGATAGAATGCCTTACAAATATCATAAATACGGGAGATATTCTCTTTACCAGAATACAGAAAATCTAAGTAATTCATCAATTCCTTAACAAATTCACAGTGATTAATTAAACTAATTACCTCACTGTGAATCGAGTTCCGAAGCTGCAAAAGCAACCGAGCATCCTCCCTTAGCCAAGTTTGTCGTGTATCATCAATAGGTGAATCTTAAGTAAGGTGATCATCCTTATCAATGCTACGCAAATAGACCCTAACAGTCTTACTCCACTCCAGGTAATTCGAACCATTAAGTTATGTTCCGTGATCTTAGTCATCACCGGAATCACATCAGAAATAACATTCTTATTGTCTGCCATTTGTTGAGACAAAGAAAACTAACCGAAACGCTAATCCAAAGTGCTTACAGCAGCAAAATAACCCAAAATCACAAATCAAGCAAATAGGATCTGAGAGCCAAACCTCAAAAGTCCTTTAATGGTGTACTGGATCAGGCAACAGTCACAGTGGTGGAATGAGAGGGGGTTGAGGCGACGCCGGCGATGTTGATCGGAGTCGAAACGGCCGGTCGGCGGCCAAGGTCTCTCCTGAGCTGGGTGGTGAGAACAAATAGTCACCCTAGATAGATGACCTGCTCTGATACCATGTAGAAAGAGATGATTTTCCTTAATTTCAATTAATCTGTACGTGTGTGTATATATATATATATATATATATATATATATATACAATTGATTCCTATAATTGTGTTCTACTAATTAGGAAGAAATCCTAAATAGGAATACATAATATAAAATATACAGAGAAATAATATAGTGATCGACTTTCTACAACACAAACCAAAAAATAAAAGAAAATAAAACAACTTGGACGCAATTGGCCCCCCCCCCCCCCAACCCCACCCCGGCCAAAAAAAAAAAAAAAAAAAAAAGGCTTGTAACTTGATTGCAGCGGGTGTGGAAGTAGAGCTGTGGAGACACTGCTTGTTCACAGAGGCTGCTCTCCCCAGTCAAGAAAAGGGAGATGACAAATTTAAAATGAAGTGGAGCCGTGGAGGCAAGAAACCCATCAAACCCAGTTCTTGTATCAAGTCCATCATCGATTTCTTCTTCTTCTTGGGGCTTTTGTCTTCGCCAAATTGAGGAAAGAGAGACGATGAGGAAAGGAGAAATATTTTGGGAGGTAGAGGCCGGAGGAGAAACTACAGGCATAAGGAGATTTTTTTTTTTCTCTTTTTAAAAAAGGAGGTGAGAGAGAATATGAAAGAGCATAGAAGAGAAATTTTTGACGAAACAGGAGTCTGGAAAGGGCATAGGGGCAGTGGTGGTGCAGAAGCAAGGAGAAAGAAAGAGGCTTAAATAGTGGAGAACTTTAGTAACCTAATGTAAAACGCTGAGTTTTGGACAGTTCGGATCTTCTGATTTTTTCAATGTAAAAATCAAACCAAATTGAATAAATTGAAAATTATATAAATTAAAACCAAACCAAATCAAACTGAACTATCAAAAAACCTAATCAAATTTCCGAATTAAATTTGTTCTGTTGGTTTTTTCAGTTTGAATTGAATTCTATTCACCCCTAGTTCTGGTTCCCCATCAACAATGTGTATAATTTCCTTTATATCAGCCAGGTCCATTGGTAGAGACATGCACTGAAGTCCTTACAATTGATATCTTTATTTGTTCAATTGAAGTCTGATTTGTAGACAATAAGATGCTAGCTGAGCATGACTGCCTCTAGAGTTAGTGTTGTCTTTCCATCTCATTCATTGTAGGAAAGGATATCTAAACTGTCTTCTGCATTGTCAACTCATTTGGTGTTGTGAATTAAAGGTCATGTGGTATAATCTATCCCGAAGTTTCTCATTTCTCTGTATTTACTAATGTGCTTGTGCTCATATTTTTCTATTATTTGTGCAGGTTAGAGGTGTAAGACCATTGCCTCTCACAGAAATGGCAAACCTATTTAACAGTTTCCGGTTGATGATTTGTCCAGGACTTGTAAGCTATTCTTTCTTTTTGTGCTTTTGCCCTGTCAGAGTTGCACCATAGTTGTTCACTGTCTAATGTTTTGTTTGTAGGATCCAAATCCTAATAACTTGGTTGCAAGTACAACCTTCTACTCAGAGAGCACGAGGGCAATGCTTTGCTTGGTAAGAGAGTTGTTCTTTTATTATCTGATTCTGTATATTGTTGTCGTAGAATTAAGTAATTTTTGTGGAGGATTTTCCAGTGGACCTTTGTAACACCTGGAATTGGAGATACTTGTACCTTTTCTCCAAGTTGAAATGAACTTTGTTCAGTTTTTTATTTAAATTTGACGCATTGGAACTTTGCATAGTACCAATTCTCTAGGGGAAGCACGCTAATTTTGTATCCAGCTATTTCTATCACTGTTGCAGTCTTCCGTTTTTGGTTTACTAACAATGGGGACTAGAACTTGGGCCTTTGCCTAAGTTTGGTGGTGCACCTACCATTAGGCTAATGCATTCTTCTTCTGCTTGTGATGCAATTATATTTTTGAATCTGTTTGACATCCTTTTTTGATGTAATATTTCAGATAAGAATTGAAACTGATCCGGCAGACAGAACACAGTTGCGAATGACAGTTGCCTCAGGGGACCCTATGCTAACATTTGAGTATGTATTTATAATATTTCTGACTGTCCTTTTTTTGACCCCATAAGTGATAACATGATATATGTTTCTGACTTTAACTTGCAGGCTGAAGGAGTTTATGAAGGAACAGTTGGTTAGCATTCCTACAGCACCGCATGGACCAACGGCACCACCAACACCTCCAGTAGCACAAGTAGCACAACCAACTAGTCCTGTGAAGGCTTTGACAGATCCCGGGGCCATGTTGGCTGGTCTGCTATAAGAATGTGGAGGCTATTGATGTGTGAAGATTTGTTCATTATACACTTGTAAACGTGATTTATACAACTGGCCCACCCATCTGTCCCTCGAGTCAAGAGCTGGATCAGGAAATTCAGGATGCAAGGGCTGGCGGATTTAAGGGCGAGCTAAATTGTGGTTGGCGTAAATTGTGGAATTTCGATGGGGTTGGTCAGGATTTTGATATTCTTTTGCACAATTGTAATGTGCTTAGTAAGGGTCCTTTTCTTCTCTTTTTTTTTTTTTTTTTTTTAATCACTTTGGGGTGAGGTTTCTCTTTTCTTTTTTTTGCTCTCCATTTTTCCCTTAATTTTCTCCTTCTGTACTACGAAATCTGATCGCATTGTAAGATATTACATGAAATAGAATGAGTTGTAATAGTTTGTATTTGATTGTCAATGCATAATTATATTTTCAATAAGAGTATAAGGGAATTCCAGAGGATGTGATCTATTCATATATTTTTTTAACATTTTCTTGATTCTTTTTCTAATCCATCCTTCTGGTTTTTAATGTTTTGCAAGGAATTTTAAGTTTCCAAGAGCTGTGTTAAAGTCAATTGTTTGAAAAAAACAATGTCTACTTTACTTTAAATGGATTGGGAATTTGGAAATCATAGCATAGAAACTTACTAGAATAAGAAACAACGTTGGATTCACATTTTCATACCAGTTTTGCAATGCAAGACCTATTCAAAAGGAAATTTTGTAGTAGAGCCAAATTAAGCCTGCTTTTGTCTCTTGTTCAGGGATTGCATCTATCGATTAGATATAAAATTCAACGAAGCCGAATTGATCAAAATATGTATATTTGTAACTAAAACTGAATCAAATTTAAGAGAAATTTAAGTTAAACGAAACTGAGAAATTTTTGTTTGGTTTATTTGGGTTTTGAGACATTTAACTTTTGGTAAATGGTAATCTCTCGTCTGGTACTAAGTTAAAAGGAGGTAATAATTAATGATATTGGTATGTTATAAAAGAATAAATGGACTTTTAATCTCCTTATAATAAATGAAGTAACACAATACTTTATTATTATTTTTTTAATCTCTTACCAAACACCATTGATGGTAATAAAATTCTCACATTCACATTGTGACCTGTGGAGAAAGCCGAGTGGAGTTTTGAAGACTTTGGATTAGTAACTAGAAAGAAGAGCGTCAATGGCAGCTTTCTGGGACTTGTTATGGATGGTAATTAGATAAGCTGCCGTTGAATGAACAGCATAATATGTTATTATAATATTAAATAGGTTTATTCAGGCTTTTAATTTCCAGTACTGATCCCTTACTTTTATTTGTGTAGGTCAGAGTCTGGCTTCATTTAGACCCAATCACAAAGCCGCGCCAAATAAATAAAAATGTGCACTTTTAAACTTGATTCTTTAGCAGGCTAGGTGAAGCAGTGAATATGTCCAGACCATCTTGATCAAAAAAGAAAAGAATACGTCCAGACCTAATCATTTGCTTTATTTAGACACATTTGCAAGGGAAAAAGGTCCGCTAAAATAATGGTAAAATCATGCTTTCAACCTTATCTTAAAAAAATTTGGGTTGCAATGTGATCTATACAAGCTAGGTAATCAGATAAGCACAACTAAAAAATCCTGCTTATCTCCCATTAAGGGACCATCTGTGAGGCTGTGAAGCGAACCAATTTGTGCCGTTATCTGAAAAAACCCGAGTAAAAAATGGTCGGGACTTCACAAGGACTGATTCTGTAAGTAGGAATATGGGGGAGAACTATGCCCTGAAGCATCATCAACTCTGGCAATGCAAGAGAGGGGCGCCCTCAACTCCAATGCGCATTTTACGAAAGCATCCCCAGCTGCGTCAGCAATGAAGAATCAAACTGGTTCATCATCTTCTTGCCTGTTAATAATGAAGAGTCGACTAAGGTTTAGTTCACAAACGTTGTCCAATGTATAAGCATCTGCATCACTGCGTCCAACCAAAAAACCTGAAACCCCACAGCCACAAGGCAACAATATTGCTACTGCCATTCTTGGCAATTACCACAACTCCAGGTGCCTTCTGGAGATGAGGACTCAACCCAAGGAGAACAATGACTGTGTATCACTAAGTTGCAAACCTCACATGAAAGGTCAGGGACTGGTTCTGAGTGTGAACACATCTTACACTGCTTAGTATTAATGGTTGATTTGGAAGCAATCATTGGTTCCTGCTGATCACCAGAAATATCCATTGCACACTGTTCAGGAAACCCATCCTGTGAAACTGTACAAACCTGATTTTCAGAGTTCCCCAAAACATTCCCTGAAGCATCAAATCCATCCAACTGGTCACCATCATCTGATGCCAACAGCTCTGTAAAGGAGAAGTATGTCTGCGGTTCAAACTCCATATCCTCGTAGTTCAGACCTTCAAAAACCTCCCTTTCAAGGCCATTAGTGGAAACATCCCACTCCACACAAGAAGGTAATTCCTCTTTAGGGTTTATGAGGTTATTCCTACCAACAGGCACAGACGATTCAATGTGATGATTGTTCTCAAACATACCTTCAGCAGTTATTTGAGGCTTTGTATGCCTTCTGACTGGTAGTTTCTGTGGCCCCTGTCCAGCAGCGTTCCATTCAAGCTCCGATCTAGAGTTGTCCTTTGTAATTTGCTCAACTCTTGAAATAGAGAAAAGTAGAGGATCATCATCTTGTACCAACAACTCCTCCACAGGAAACATCAGAGTAATGGGTTCACACTCTTTAGATTCAGCAACAGTTCCAGAATCATAGCCAACGCCTATATATCCTTTCTTTAACACCCTCTCACATTGCTTATGGCTCACTGTCTTCTCACCTTCAAAATTATCATCATAAGGACACTTGGGTGATTTTATTCTACGACACCTACAGCATTTGAAGCCCACAACGTTTGGAAGTTTTGACTCATCAAGTTCTACAGCTTCAGCATGAAACCAACCTGCATGAAGCCAAATCAAACGGTTTTTAAAACAAAAGTTGAAGTACACATTTTGTTTAAAAGAGAAATAGAACCTAACATGTGGAGAATGCTTACTGTTGCAAGTTTCACAGTGGATATACATCAGATCACGATTATATGGCTTTTTGCAAAGATTACAAACAGGCTTCAACCTCTCTGAATTGCCCTTAAAAAGAATGTTCTCACGCCTGAAATCAATTCCTGTGTCGGTGTTCTTTTTCTTCCAAATGACACCCCAACTGCATGATCTAGTTTTCTTTTTTGTTGCCAGACCAGAAACAGTAGTTTGTTTCATCTCAGAACTACTCTCCTGGGCTCTGATAGATATTAATGGTTGATTACGAAGTTTAATCCTTGTGCCTTTGGTGGCTGTCAGTATATTATGAGATTCTTTCCCTTGAAAGGGCAAGGGAGTAGTTGGAGACTCATTACTAGTTTCATGAGCAACAGCTTTGGCATTGTAACACTGCTTGCAGGTAATCAAGAATTCAACTTTCTCATTCATAAAACTTGTTGAATTTACAGTACAGTCTTTATGACAATAACCTGGCAGAGAATGGCATAAATGAAACCCATTAGTGCAACCATATCTTAGCACAAAATAAAATTGGCAGAATCATTCAAGAAATTCAAATTGAGATTGAGGTGGTTTGGTCATGTGAAGCGTAGACATACGAAGGCTCCAGTTAGACAAGTAGAGCACATTAAGTTAGAGGATAGAAAGAAAAGAAGGGGTAGACATAAACTGACTTGGGAGAGAATAGTACAACATAACCTAAAAGCATTACATATTTCCGAGAATTTAATCCAAAATCGTTTAGAGTGGAGAAAGAGAATCCATATAGCCAACTCCAAATTTTTGGGATAAAGGTTTAGTTGAGTTGAGTTGAGTATTCAAGAAATTCAAATTGTCAATAGCTTAACTAGCCAAGTCTTAAAAAAATTGGGGGGAGGGGGGTGTGGAGGGGAAGAAGCGCCCAAGGTTTTATAAGAGGCACATTACCCCTATCCCAAACTGATGTGAAATATTAACACACCCCCTTTACGCTCAGGATGAACAACTAGAGTGTGAAACACTTATGGAAGGCCCAACATTGGTTGTGGAGGCTCTAATACTGTATTAAGAAAATAAATCCAGCTTAACTCATCTCTAAAAGCTAGCTTAAGGGGGAAGGAGTGTCCAAAACTTTATAAAGGGCACATTACCCCTTATCCCAAATTGATGTGGGATATTAACACCAAGAAATAGAAAAAGGCGCATATTTGGAAGGTACGCTTGAGTTCTGTGAGCGCAAGTAACGTACTTGTCAGTTTGTAAATTATCTTAGGCAATATAACAAATTCTTTTCTTCAATAAGAACTTGTCTTGGTAGAGTGGCAACAGGCCATTTAGATGCTTGGGTAATTTACCAAATACCACGATTTGGCATAATATACACTCAAATACTAGTTTTTCTCAAAGAAAATTTTGTGGCCCTTGACTTTTTAACCTTACCACTTTTCAGTCTTTCTATTACCTATATTCCCTGAATTTCTAAATGGAGTAACCTTTTAGTCCTAAAACTTTTAAATGAAACAGTTAAATCCCTAAAAATACAAAAGGTGAGATCTAACAAATTGTTTCACTTAAAAGGCAAAGGACTGAAAGCAGTTTCTTTTTTTTTTTTTTTTTTTTAAAAAAAAGGTAAGGGATTGAAATGTAATAGGACCAGAATGTGCAAATTTAGAAGTTATGAACCATAAAATTCACTTACACAAGTGCATATTTTGCCAAATATCAAGACATGCATTATTGTACTTAAACTGGCATAAAATGATAATATTTTGATTCTTACAAGATATATTAGCTTTAAGAAATACTCTATTTTTTCAACATCTCTAGCGCACCAAAATTTATCAGCAAGCGGAAGTTCTAGATATATGTACAGAAATAGTACTTGATAAATACTCAGTTTCCCTGCTAATTAGTTCTACATGCATGTGCTTAAATTAGAAAGATGTCCATCTATTCCCTTAAAAAAATATTACTTGATATATCTTTCTTTTTTCTTGGACTTACAAAAGAAACAGACCAATTATAAGGTGGCATGTCCTATGTGCCAAAAACCTTTTCTCAAAAGAAAAAGGGAAAAGTGATCGTGAATTTCCAAGAGTCAAAGCAATTACATGTAACTGTAAATTTTCAAGAGAAAAACTATTGTATTTTAGAGATGTCTGTAGACACCATATTTTGGCCGACCTTCGAAGTCAAGGACTTTTAAAATTGAAACTTTATTATCTGCTCTCAACCGATGCCCCCAATCACAAATGGCTTTTCCGGACTCACCGATTGCTCGTCCCTGGAACAGACCAATCTCACGCTCAAGTTAGATTGTTTTCCGATCTCTTGGTCTTTATCAGATAAGTTCGAGTCAACATTGGGTCTCCGGACCATTTAATCTTGCCTACTGATATTCTCCGATCTCTCTGTACAAATATTGTAGAACTTCATTTGGTTAGTGTTGTGATCGGGCTTCTCGCTTAAATGCCCCAGATGTTCCTTAAAATGAAGTTAAGATTTCTATTCGGTCTAATAATGGTTCCGATCTTAAAAGTTCAAGTCAATGTCAAATCTAGGCAATTCTAATATTTTAAAGTTTCATCCGATATTTGGTCATGACTTAGTCCGATCTCATGTTCACGCGTAATGGTTTTTCCAATCTCTTATCTTTTGATTATTAGTCGCTCTCAGGTTTAATGTTCAATTACATTCAATTAATTAAGTACTCAGACAGTTTGGTTTGGATGCTTTCCGATATCATCAAGAAATTGAACACAAAAGACTTTAATTCATTTCAAAAATAAAATATATACAAGTCAATTAGCGAGGGGGGTCTTCTCTGCCCTGCGCCTCAGATACATCCCTCTCTCTCTCCTCACCCTTGGGCTCCTCATCACTGTCCTCTTTGACCTCTGGGATGAGCTTATCCATCCAGGAGAAGTCCTCCTCAGGATAATGCTTCTTCAGCTCGGCCAGGAGGTCGTTATGGGCGTTCACATATGCCCCAGCTTCTTTTGTGGTGCTCTCCTCTTGCTTCGCTTGGAGCTCCGCCTCCTTCGCTCGAAGTTCCTCAGAAAAAACGAGCGAGATCGGCAGATCGACCAGCCCTAGAAACTTCAAGTTCCCGCTCCACTTCGGTTATCCTCTCTTCGCAATATTTCACCCGATCTTCCAGTTTTGCGATGTAATCATTGGCAGAGGAGAGCTGAGCCTTTGCAGCTGAAGCATCTTGGACCGCCTTAAGAATCTCCTTCCTTAAGGCGTGGGCTTTTTCTCTGATCACATGCTGATTTGCAATAGCCTCCAAGCCCAAACTCATTGTTTGAGTTAAAATGTCGTCGATACTCTCCTCTGCCAACCTGTTCTAATCTTCTTGGAAGCAGATGGAGGCGCCCATAACTTTGGCTAGGCCAGGATTCCCTCGGGTGGAACCGTTCCTTTTTAGTGATTGGATGAGAAGTTGAGCTCCCTAGGAAAGCGTCCTAACAGTAGGGTCAGAAGACTCCCCTTCCACATTGGAAGAGATCGGAGGAGCCGGGGGAGGCGGACATTCAATCTGCCGAGGTGGAGAAACGGCGACCTCTACTTCAGAGACCGGCTCATGAGGTCGAGAAGGGGAGCTCGGTATTTCTACCAAATCTTGCTGAGGTGTCTAAGCAGCAGTAGCAGTAGCCTCCTTCATCGCCCGTACCTTTCGGAAGACCTCCCTCTTTCCCTTGCAGCTCTCTTTAGAAGCGTTACCACTCGCCATACCTGCACAAAGAAGAAATCAGTGAGTTCGCTAAGATTTAGAGGCTAGAGATATGGATTGTACCAGGACCGAGATTAGAGAGCTGAAGCTCGTAGTCTTCGTCGGTAATCAGCCGCATCATCCACCACTTCAGTTCGACCATAACCGCATCTAAGCATGAGAATTTGTGGGTGGACGCCTGAATCTTTAAATCTTTCACCATGGCGTCTTCGTCCCTATTTAAAGTGAGCTTCTTAGGGAGTTGGGGGACCAAATAATTCCAATTACGTGGGATCCCTTCAAAGCCGTTTCGATCCTTAGTTCTAAGGATGAAAAACCGATCCTTCCAGTTCTTCAGCAAAGAAGGAAGATCAGTAAAAAGCGCGCAGGTCAGCTTTGCCTAAAAGAACCAGAATTCGTCATCGTTCCTTCGAGCAAGCCTATGCAGCTCGGCAAAGACTTTAGCCGTGGGCTCCAGTCTCTTGGCTCGGCAGAGGCCCCTGAAGGCTACTAAAGTTCGCCAGGAGTTCAGATGCACTTGAGCTACCGAGACATGGTGGAACTTTAGGACGGCCTTGTAAAATTCATCCAAGGGAAAACGGAGCCCGGCCTTCAGCTGCTCTTCGTATACTATGATGAGATCGCCTTCTTCAAAGAAGTGATCGGCCCGAAGGTCGCCATGGCATTTGATCAGTTCAAAGGAGTTGATCCACAGATTGTACTCCTGACTTATGGATTGGAGATCGGTTTCTCTCAGGACGGACGGCAGCTCATCAACTAGCAAGTTTTCCCTTCTTGAAGAGGTTCCTCGCTTCGGTCTGGTAGGCGGACGAGTAATCGAAACGATGGCCGTGCTGGATCGTTCGTCTGATCTAATCACATCGCCTTCTTCCGAGGTCCACGAAATATGGACGAAAGGCAGGCTAGCAGCTCTCTGACCCTCGGTACCGCTCATTTTCAGAAAACAAAAAGGAAAATTAACTGAGGAAAAATTAAAATCCTTACCGGAGTGTAATCGGTGCCTGAAAACTCTAAAAAGCGAGAAGAAGTGTTGAATTCGCTAAGGGAAGGCCTGAAAATAACATAAGGAAACAAAGGACTCACCTCTCCCCCCATTTATACCCGTCTAAGCATTAAATGCTCACGAAATCCCAAGTGACGCATCAGATAGAGGAACTGGGCCGCCTTCTTAACACATCGCAAAAAGGTTCCAGAAACTTAGTAAAAAAATCAGATAAATGAGATCGGTTAACTAAGGTCATCAAATTGAATAAATTTCCAAACCCACGGATCGCCGAATGGCGATTCGTCTAGGGATCAGATCGGACACACTTATCAGAGATCGGAAAAATAACTAATGCGATAACAAAACAAAAACATTTAAATAAAAATTTCATTTCATTTTCAAAAGATCGGATTACATCATTTGGGCGATCTCAGAAGATCAGATTACATCATTTGAGTGATCTCAAAAGATCGGATTACATCATTGGGGCGATCTCAAAAGATCGGATTACATCATTGGGGCGATCTCAAAAGATCGGATTACATCATTTAGGCGATCTCTTAAAATCAGCACTACATTCTACCAAGCTTAAGACTACTCCGAAGCCCAGAATGCTGGCCTATGTCAAAGCCTAGTCTTATGGCTGAATCAAAAGATGTGTTTGATCAGAAAGCCAGCCACAAGTATTGGATAGATGTGCAGCTCAGATAGGGTGACTATGACTCTCATGATATTGAGTGGAGTCATCGCCGATGTCATTGACCAGAACCGAGCTACAGTCGGAACGCCCGATATGATTGGAAGCCAAATGAACTTCAAGAGACGGTCACCGACATCAAGATTAAAATTAGCAGTCCTCTTGTCCGAGATCGGTCTACCGATTGTACCGATAGACCGATTCGAGATCGGCATGGCCGTCACTTTCGATCTTGATCGGTAAATTAGTCCGGTTCCCTCACTGTCATTAGATGACGTTCTCATAGCTCTCCGATCACCGGGGTCATAAATTTTCAGGCGAGTGAAGAAAGAAACAGTCGGAAAAATATCAAAAGGGCCATCATGATTAGAATTATCACCGGAAAAGATAGAATTGGGGAAGTGGTGCATTGAAAAAGGAAAAGTGAAGTGTGAAGGTGACTTCCTATGATTGCATATATATATAGGGCCTTGGCATTTATTGCATACAGAATCCGAAGCGGACGCATTGGTAATTGAAGAATTTATTGCATAGACCAATGCAAGTTAGATAGAGAGGAAAGATCTAGAATGAGAGAGATCGAGAAATAAGAGGGGACCCGATACAAGAGATAGAGATTGGGATAATGACCCCAAAAGAGGATGGTCGTAATGGGAAGATCGGAAAAGACAGGAGACGACCTATAGAGATCGGAAAGCGCAGAAGGGTTAAATAACTTCCGGTCAGAACTTTCAATTAACTCTCTTCATTGTCAGATCCGAGTTAGTTAAAGCATTGCAGGCGTGACCAGATCCTCACCACACATCTCATTTGCAAGGACGCCCACCTAGCCGCTAGATGCCAAAACAGTTAAAGCAGTCCTGCACATCTCGATTTTCACCGTTGATCATAATTGTAAGGATGGATCTGGAGCCCTCGAATCAAAAAGCAGACGACAGGTTCGGCGCTTTTTATTCTCAGCCTTTGGATCCATTTTGTAAAGCGAGACCCTGAGCCGTTGGATTAAGAGAAGAAAGGACGGATATTCTGAACGAAATCCCGACCCTCCATTTTGATTCTCTTTAATTCTCAGACATCATATTATATCCTTTTGAATCTAAACCCTCCGTCTCCCCTGGTGAGATCCTGACCCTTCATTTTGGCCACCCGTTCCCTATAAATACCTGCATGCAACACTGTAGAAGGGACGGAAAAAAAATAGAAGGTGGTGATTGTCGTGGAAAGAATTTGGATTTTGATTCAGTCTTGCCATTTCGAGCTTTCGAAGTATTGAGAAACTTTAGAAACCAGTTTTCTGAAATATTTCACTAAAAGGAGCTCTGAACCCCGAGATTTTCATTTTCAGCGCCTGTGCACCACCCTCTGAAACCATCTTCACTTCGCCTCGTTCCCACCACTCTAATATCTGTGCATTGTCTTCACAGTTCAATTTCGTTCCGACCTATTCCCATTGCTTCGGGTAAGTTCGAGTCCTTCGGCCGCCAGCTTTCACCTCTGCAAGATTTGTGGATACTGGAGTCAGCTCATCTGTCTCCTCAACTTCCCACAGGTAAGCGTCTAAACTATTATTTTGTCCAATATCTTTATTTCGTTTTCTCCAGTTTTCTCTTAAAATTTCTTTTACATCCAGTCGCACTAAATTTCAAAATAGATTATATAGGTCAATAGTTATTTCTTGCGTCTTCTTTTATTTCATTCGTAAATTCCATTTATCGTCACTTGGTTTTCTTTCCCTTCGAGAGTATACATTCAAGTCATAGGCAACTTGTAAATACCCTAAAAGAATGTAGACAGTGGTATTTCAACACGAGAGTTTTGGGTCGGAACAAATAAAAAATGACTAAGAAAGATAGGTGTAACAAAGGTCGAATAGATTGGAAACAAGAATAGGTCAAATAAACAAGTTATGAGATCGAGCCTCGGAATGAACCTAGCCGATAAGACAATAGATTGGGAATTAAAATAAGTTCGGATCCCAGGCGAGCGGCAAAAGAGATCGAATCAAAGAATTCTTATAAGGCAATCATGAAGAAGATCGGCAAGTTGTTCGGTCTTGCATCCACCATCTAGTTGTAAGGTCCCGTAGGCTAGGAAAAGCTTTACATGGGTCTCTCGTGTCCTCGGTACTCTATTCCCACAAAAAGGGGTCAAAAAGGACCCTTTACCAAAATCCTTGGTTCCAAGTTCTTACAAAACGCAATTCTAATAAACACATTAAGAATTCGGGGGAGAGTTCTTACCCGAACTCAGTTTAATTTTTAACGTAAACAAATTAAGAGTTCGGGGGAGAGTTTTTACCCGAACTCAGCCTAATTTTTAACGCAACACACTAAGAATTCGGGGGAGAGTTCTTACTCGAACTCAGCCTAATTTTTAACGCAACACACTAAGAGTTCGGGGGAGAGTTCTTACCCGAACTCAGTCTAATCTTTAACGAAATACACTAAGAGATCGGAAGAGAGTTCTTACCCAAGTTCTCATTAAATTCTTAATACACTAAGAAATTGGGAGAGGGTTCTTACCCGAGTTCTCGAATAAAATTCGTAACACTAAGAGATCGGGGGAGAGTTCTTACCCCAGCTCTCAAATAAAATTCTTAACTCTAAAAGTTCGGGGGAGAGTTCTTACCCGAACTCAGTCTAATCTTTAACGGAATACACTAAAAGATCGGGGGAGAGTTCTTACCCGAGTTCTCAAATAAAATTCTTAATACACTAAGAGATCGAGAGAGAGTTCATACCCGAATTCTTGGCTAAAATCTTAATAAATTATGTGAAGATCGGGGGAGAGTTCTTACCCGAAATCCGCTAAAATTTAACAGAATACATTAAGAGATCGGGCAAGAGTTTTTACCCGAATTCTCTTAACTTAAATCCAAATTAAAATATCATAACTTCAATATGCAAATTAACCCCCCAACAAAAATCCGTTACGTTACACCTAATCACTACAGGGTCATCTCATGTACTTGTGTACTTGGGCAACCCTAAATAGTGAGATATAAAATATTCCTTTAATCCGCACAAAGGATTAACATCATCATTCTAACCCCCTAATTATCAGTTTTAATTTATAAAGAGCATAACATTAAATCCGCTTACTTTCGTTGAGGGACGAGGTGGGGTGCCTAACACCTTCCCCACCCGTATACGGACCCCGAACTTAGAATCTCTGTTTTCAAAGTGAATTTTAATTTTCAAAAAATAGTTTTCTTTAATTTCCCTCAAAATTAAAGTGGCGACTCCTCACTTTTCCCACTTCGGTGAGAACCGTCTGGGGACCACATAAACCCTTGCGACAAGGCCAAATCACAAAATCATCAAGGCCATACTGTAATAAAGATGTGCTCTTTTTATATATATACCAGCATAGATTAGCAGAAATTTATCTGATGTTCCAAAACTTTTGGTTTAGAATAAAACATTACTTTAAAAAATTGAACAAAAGGGTAGTTAAGAATGGGAGCTTATAAGCAGCATACCTTGGCAACCACTGCACTTCACTGTATTCCTGAGGATCACCACAGAAAAGAAAATTAAGCTTAGAGCAAGTTGAGGCAGCAAAATAAAGGAAAAATAGATCATGGCAATATCAAATAATTACCTAAGTAAAACATCACGTTGGCACGATGCACAAGAGCATCTCTCCAACTTATCTCTCTTATAAGCAAGATATAAAAATATATCCCTACGGGTAGCTCTCAGTTGTCTTCTCTGTAATTTAGATAGTTCATTCAAAGATTTCTTAGCTGATGGCAAAAACATCTTGTCAGCCTTTTCTTCATACTCTTTGAGCAAATATAGAGGAACATGCGTTTCAAAAAACCAGTATTTTTCCTTTCCATCTGCACTTTGCTCTATTTCAATTATATTCTTCATGATGCGGGAAGGGAGATGTTTTTGATTCCCAAAAGCTACTCCATACCTAATCTTGTTTTCCTCAGTTTTCTTATCACAAATGATTGCATTTCTAAAAAAGGAGGCTTCTGTATCTGGACCTTTTCCATCTTGAATATTCTGCTCAGGACGAACAAGATCGCTCCATCTCACATGAAGGTCTAGGTATCTAACCTGATGCAAATTCCAACAAAATGTTCAAGACTCGTATGAGTACAAAATTCATTAGAGCCTTGTATACTAACAAGGGAGGAGTAAGCAACTAATACACTGTTATTGTTGTAATCTATTAAGGAAGCAACCAATATATAATTATTGTTTTAAAATATGAAAATTATAACAAACCTGAAGAGCTAGCCATGATGCATTCTTACTCTTCTCAACTGCAGCTCTCCAAACCATCTGTCTGCTTCTTTTAGGAAGTTGAGTATCATCAGCATAATACACACCAAAAATCTTTCTTGAACCACCTGATGAGTTAGAACCAAAAAATTGAATTTTTCATTTCCCTAAATTTTAATAATTAATAAATGCAAGAACATCACAAGTGAGACTTTAGATAAACCAAAGATGCTTACAATGGGGAAAAGGTAATTTTTCTACACTTTGACACAAAAAGTCCCAGCTAAGGTGTAACAATTACGGTTAGAATCCCTTAATTAGTGTAAATTAGCTGTAAATTAGAATATAATTAAGAATCATTGTATTTATTAGTTTCCTATTTAGTCCTAACCTTTATATATAAATTAGAATTCTTGTAAATCATTTTTGTATGAAAAAATATAAAAGAAATTCTCTAAATTCTCTGTCTTCTACATGGTATCAGAGCTATGCCAAAATTTTTTAGCGTGAACAATATAGTTCTGGGTAGTTTTTTTTTTGTGGGTCAAGCTTCTACATCATTCTAGGAAGGTAGAGGAGGAAGGACACCAGCCAATCGGCCTACGCCCGGAGTCCCGCCACCGTCCGGTGAAGCGCGTGAGCTCACGCGCTGGCGCATGAACCCTTTTTCCAGTGATTTCTCAAGCCATGCCTCTTGCTGACGACCTTCCCTGTCTGGCGCGCCTCTGACCAACGTGTTTCCACACTTGGTTTGCATATTTTTTTTTTTTAGTATCTTCCATTGCCTAATTTCTTGCTTTCTGCCTCAGTACCTATTTCTTTAATTGAAAAATGACCGATGGAAAGAAGGAAGCCTTTGAAACAAAGGCTGAATTTGTCGGTGATAATCTCTCTTTACAAATTAGTCCTGTAAAGTTAGATAGAACTAATTATTTGGCAAGGTCTAGATCCTGTCTACTGTTCATTCAAGCTAGAGGACTGCAGGGGTATATCACTGAAAATAAGAAAAAGCCAGAAAGTGCTAGTTCTACCTACAATCAGTGGGAGTCGGAGAACTCTCTTGCTATATCATAGTTCATCAATTCTATGCAACCTCATATAGCTCGTGGATATTTACTGTTGGACTGTGCAGCTACCATTTGGAGTGCTGTTTCTCAGACTTGTTCTCAAGTTGGGAATGATACACAAGTTTATGAGCTTAGAAACAAAGTTCATGGAATGAAACAAGGTGAGTTGACTGTTGCTTAGTATTATGCGGAATTGAGTGGTCTATCGCAAGAGTTGAATTTCTATTAGGACTTTTAGGTTTCATGTCCGACTGATGCAGTTAAGTTCCAGAAATTGATTGAGAAAGAGCGCAAATATGATTTCTTGTTGGGCTAAATGTGGAGTATCAGATTCGAGTCTAAGTAATTAGTAAGGATCCTTTGCCCACCTTAAGGCAGACATATTCTTATGTTCAACAGGAAGAGAGCAGAAGGAGTGTCATGATCAATTCTATAGCTGTTGATAAGGTTGGGCTGACTGCTAACTCCTTACGAGAACAGTCACATGGTCCATCAAATAAGGTTCACTTGCATTGTGACTACTGTGGAAAATCCCGACACACCAAAGAACAATGTTGAAAGCTGCATGGCCGCCCAACTAAAGGGCGTGGAGGAAAAAGGATGGGCTCTGCTAGACCACAAGCAAATGTATCTGAGCTGTGAGTGTTTCTAAAGATACTGCTATCACTAGGATGTTTTCCAATGAAGAGGTACAGACTCTAAGGCGATTCCTGTCACAACTTGAATCACAATCTACTACAGTTGTCTCTTCTAACTTCGTCAACTTAGGTAATGCTTTTCTTGCCAATCATAATAATTCATTTTGGGTTATAGATTCTGCAGCAAACAAACATATGACAGGCTCTTCGAATAAATTCATATCCTATTCTCCATGTTTAGGCAAAGAAAAAGTCCGCACTGCGGATGGATCCTTATCTAATGTTTCTGGAACAGGTTCTATTAAATGCACTCCTACTATAAGTCTTAATTCTGTCTTACATGTGCCTAGCTTTCCTATTAATCTTCTGTTTCTTAGTTCTATCACAAAAGCTCTTAACTGCAAAATTGATTTTTTTTTCCACTCACTGTGTATTTCAAGAGTTGATAACAGGGAGAATGATTGGCAGTGGTAGACTGCAAGATGGGCTATATTTATTGAATGATTGTGTTGATCAGGCCATGTTGGGACAGTCTATGGGTGCTGAGGAAGAAATTATCCAGTGGCATAAGAGACTTGGACATCCTTCATTTACTGTTTTAGAGAAACTTTATCCTCTTTCGTTTAAACAATTCAAAACTAAATTGTTAGTATGTGATGCTTGTGAGTTTGCCAAACATACTAGACAATCTTATCCTGCAATAAATAATAAGGCTTCAGTTCCTTTTATGACTATCCATTCTGATGTGTGGGGGCCTACTCAAATTGTCTTTATCGAGTTATAGATGATTTGTGACTTTTATTGATTGTTGCAGTAGGTTACCTTGGGTATATCTGATGAAAGAGAAAAATAAAATATTTTTATGTTTTCAGCAGTTTCACAAAATGATTAGCACCCAGTTTGATGCTCATGTTAAAATATTGAGAACTGATAATAACACAGAGTATATGAATGGAGTTTTTCAAGAATATTTGAAGTCACATAGAATTTTATATCAAACTAGTTGTGTTAACACTAGTACTCAAAATGGAGTGTTTGAGAGAAAAAATAGATACTTATTTAAAGTTGCTAGGTCTCTTATGCTTACAATGAATATTCCCAAACCTTAATGGGGGGATGCTATTCTTTCTGCTGCATATCTTATTAACAGGATGCCACTTTGGACTTTAGAGTTTTAAGAGTCCTTTACAGATTTTGCAAGGTAAAAATTCATATATTGTTCCTCCAAAGGTCTTTGATTGTGTTTGCTTTATTCATCAGCCTAATAGGGGGAAGTTAGAACCTCGAGCCCTCAAGTGTGTCTTTGTTGGTTATTCCAGTACTCAAAAGGGGTATAGGTGTTACCACCCTCCTACACAGAAATATTTTGTGAGCATGGATGTTACTTTTAGGAAATCTAAATCTTATTTTCATCCCTCTTTTCGAGGGGAGCATAGGAAGGAAGAAGAGGTGTCTTTTCCTTCTTCTTTGTCTTCTCCCAACTTTCAACTTCAAAGGGAAAATCTGGGTTTAAAGTCTATACCTAATAATGATACTCAGGGGGAGTCACCTAAATCTCAAGGGAGACTAAATAGATCAGATTTGAGAATCTATACTCAGTGAAACAAGACAGATATAGCCATCGAGCAGGAGACTGCTGATCAATCAGAATCTCTGGATTCAATTCCTGAACATCCTGAGGTATGTAATGAGTTTCCTTTGGTTCTTGAAGAGTCTAATTTTAATTCTCAGTCTACTTTTCCTTCTTTTGATAATGATCTTAATATTCCTATTGTTCTGAGAAAAGGTGTTAGAACCTGTACTAAACATCCAATCTCTAACTTCATCTCCTATGATTCTTTGTCTCCATCCTATAGAGCCTTTCTATTGTCTGTTTCCTCTGTTTCTATCCCACAGGATTGGAAAAAAGCATGTCTTGATCCAAAATGGAAGGCAGCCATGGTAGAGGAGATGAGAGCTCTGGCAAAGAATGAGACATGGGAACTTTTTACTCTTTCACTGAGAAAAAAACCAGTTGGATGCCAATGAGTGTTCACTGTGAAACATAGAGCAGATAGTTCAATTGAATCGTATAAGGCTAGTTTGGTAGCAAAAAGCTTCATACAGATGTATGGGGTAGATTACCTGGAAACTTTTGCTCCTGTTGCTAAAATGAATACCATCATAATTTTACTATCATGTGCAGTAAATCTTGAGGGGATTTGCAACAGTTTGATATAAAAAATGCCTTTCTACATGGTGATTTGGAAGAAGAAGTGTGTATGAAAATTCTTTCAAGATTTGAGGATGAGAAAACCAAAGGAAAAGTTTGTAGATTGAAGAAAGCACTGTATAGCTTAAAACAGTCACCTAGGGCATAGTTTGACATGTTCAGTAAGGCTATGGTTTCCTTTGGATACTGCCAAAGCAATGCTGATCACACCTTGTTTATAAAACACTATAAGGGTAAGATCACTCTGCTTATTGTCTATATGGATGATATTGTAGTAACTGGTGATGATAGGGAAGAAATGGCTCATCTAAAGGATTGAAATCAAAGATTTGGAAAGGCAAGTACTTTCTTGGAATAGAGGTTGCCAAATCAGATAAAGAAATTTTTATTTTTCAAAAGAAGCACATACTGGATCTATTGGAAGAAACAGGAATGCTAGGTTATAAACCAGCAGAGTCTCCCATTGAGGCAAATTACAAATTGCAAGCTGGAGTTGAGGAATCAGTGAATACAAGGAGATATCAGAGGTTAATTGGCAGACTAATTTATCTTTCGCATACTAGACCAGATATAGCATATACAATGGGTCTAGTGAGTCAGTATATGCATGATCCTCGTAAACCTCATTTGGAGGCTGTTTTCCGCATCTTGCGATACTTAAAATCTGCACCTGGGAAAGGACTTCTTTTCTCAAAGCATAGCCATCTTCAGATTAAGGCCTTTACAGATACAGATTGAGCTGGATCTCTTGATGATAGGAGATCGACATCTGGGTACTGTACTTTTGTTGGTGGTAATCTACTCACTTGGAGAAGTAAAAAGCAAAATGTGACAGCTAGATCTAGTGAAGAGGCTGAATTTAGAGCATGGCTCAAGGTGTTTGTGAACTATTGTGATTACGAAAGTTGATGGAGGAATAAAAATTGCTGGAAGCTAGTGATTTGTCCTTGTTCTGTGATAACAAAGCTGCCATCAATCTAGTTCACAATCCAGTTCAGCATGACCGGACTAAACATATAGAGATTGACAGACACTTCATAAAAGAAAAAGTTGTCAATGGTTCCTTAAGTATCTCTTACGTAGGGTCGAAAGACCAGTTAGCTGATGTGTTCACTAAGGGATTAAGTTGTAAGGGGTTTACCCTAATTTGCAAGTTGGGCATGTGCAACATACATGAACTAACTTAAGGGAGAGTGTTAGAATCCCTTAATTAGTGTAAATCCTTTAATTAGTGTAAATTAGCTGTAAATTAGAATATAATTAGGAATCATTGTATTTATTAGTTTTCTATTTGGTCCTAACCTGTGTATATAAATTAGAATTCTTGTAAATCATTTTTGTATGAAGAAATATAAAAGAAATTCTCTAAATTCTCTGTCTTCTACAATTACCTTGCCGAGCTGCCCTTCTAACATCTGACTGAGGAAAACTTGCTTTATGGAACACATGCTTCAGTAGCTTTCCCCCTCGCCACCACACGAAACTTTTGTCATCACAACAATCAGCTCTAATGTCAGACATACCAGATTGTTTCTTATGTCGCTTCCCACCTGGCCCACGTTTTCGTGTGGTTCCAGTGGTGCTTGTAGAACATTGAATCGCAGGAGAATCCAACAACCAATCATCCATTTCCTTAGCCCAGTCACCAAAAAGCGCAATAGTGCGGATGTTTTCCTCAAGCTGCCAATGAATACCGTGAGATCACATCAACCAATGTAGAGAGCACATGCAAAAAATTAAAAACATGGAAAAGAATTAGACAAAAATTAATACTAGAACACTCTTCGGCTTTGATAATCATCCTTGGGCAAAGGTCAAGACTAGACAAAAATGTTCAAAGCATTCTTAGGCTTGGAATGCCACACAGGCATCTCATTTAGGATTTGATGTCACCAATCAATCTTTAAGTCCCACTTATTTCAAGACTAACATTGTTAACAACTACATTTACAAATTTAAACACAAAGTAAAAGACTTGACTAGCTGCAAAGATGAGTGAACCCCCACCACAACAACTCCCCAATAGAATGTAGAGGAAGAAAATGTTTCCAGGTTTACCAAAATTTAGTTTGAAGGGTTCCTTCAGGGACACCCACAATAAAAATGGAAATTTAGTCGAGTTTTTGCATGTTGGTTTTGTTAGCAAAAGTCAGAACCCTTAAGAATGAAATTAAGTAGTAGATTATGTGCCTTAAAAGTATCCTTAAATTTGATAAGTTTTCCACCTTCCTAAAGAAATTCTCAAGAAAACAAGAATTGTAAAAAATTTGTAATTGTTTTTGCCACTTAAAAGGTGAAAAGTGTTTTCCCAAAAGCTGATTCTAACTCAATAACACTTGCAACTATCTACAAGGATGATAAAGATTTTTTTTAAGAGAGTGAGAGAGAGAAGGAACAAATGCACAACATAACTTCTGCATTTCTGATGTATTTATTAGGAGAGAGAGAGAGAGAGAGAGAGAGAGAGAGAATATGTGAATGAATGCCAACTTTGTGACTCATCTCAATGTTACAAGTTAAAAATACCACTCGAAGACATATGTTCATCTACATTGCCTATGGCAATGGAAATTAGAAGAGATTGTTGGATGAGCCATTGAAAGATCATACACAAGCTCCCTCCTTCCTAGCTTACATGTAAAAATAGTAGTTCAGCCTGAGATATTTATCCTACAGATTCCATAATTGTGTAAAAGCATGTGGAAATGCAAGTTATAAATCAGATGACATCTACAATATAGTAGATGAATAACATAGCTTACATACTTGAAGAAAATCAGCTATGACCATTTATTTCTATGCCTTACAAGACAGGAGAAATGACACCACCTAGGTAAGAATGTGTAAAAGAAAATGAACTCATGCATGAAAACAAATGAGCTTACTTCAAGCAAGGGGCCTTTTATTGCACTGCAAGTTGAAGCATCTTCTATTCGTTTACGCCATTGTTTTCTGTAACTTGTGCTCACGAAGGGGCCTACTGTAAGACCACATAAAACCTCCCCCATGTACAAAATGTAGGTTGAAATGCTAGGAAGACTGCCCTCTCCACTCATCATAGAACGAAGACCACTAAGGATCTTCATGGTACCTTTAGTGGCAGTCAAGACAGCTGAGTTTAGCATACATCCCCTTCTGTTGTTAGAAGGGAGCTTGCAAGAATGACACCAGCCACACCTCTCCCTTGGCACCTCTATAAGCTTATTTTCAAAACTTGGCCAGAAAAAACGGGAGGCTGCTGTTGAGAATGCTTTTATTTGCAATAAAATGTCCGACAAGACCTTCCTAGCATTGCCTGATTTATGAGTCTCTGAAACACGACTTTCATCAGATGAAAGAACTGCTAGATTAGCAGCAGCTGATGCTGCAAAATCCCCATGCACATAGTGATTTATGTAAGAGTACGGCTTAAAAAAGATGCCCATATATCCAGTATTATCCATCAAAATTTTTTTCTCAACCCTTCCAAAGCCTGCATTATCGCTTTCCTTGCTTTGGGATGATGCATTTGCTGGTAAAGAAGTAGCATTCCCATGCCCAATGTGACTTCCGTTGCTGTTTGCAGAAGTGCTAGTTGTCGTCACACTTGATCTGTCAACAAAACTATGGTGAGCAGCATCTGATGAATCAATCTGCTGGTTAACTGAACCAGTAGACTCCACTTTAATCTGCTCAGGTAATCTTGCATTCATGAGATGGCAATTTCTTGCATCACCATTGCTTATGATATCACGAGGGTGAGCTTGTATTGTTGTACTGATGAAGGCATCAAGACATGAGACTACCATATTATCTACATTACTTACATTTAAACTAATCACATTCCCAGCCTCACCAGTATCTGCAACTTTATGGCTTTCATTGAAAGCTAATGGAACTGATAAAGATGAGCATTTTTCATTTTCATTTATAGATGATATAATTAAACCTCTTTCCATTGTCTCGTAAGGGACTAAGACACTTGCTGGGATTTTCCAATACTCTGCAATTGCCTTAGATATCTCCAAGTATAAGGATCTATGCTGCACAGAGGAGGAAAGAACTTGCAGCACCTTTGGTATATCCTTTTGATTGTAGTATCTCAGACATGGTTCAGTGCCTATAGAAGCTCTGAGCCTGAAAGGGGAAAAAAAAGAAAAGGAAAATGAATAGGCAACCAGAAAAATTTAAGCATTTTAAAATACGAGGAGACAATAACAGTAATCTATTAAGACAGAACTGAAGAATAACACCAGCCATATCGCTGCACAAATTTCATAATTCAGGACACAATATGAACTAGAGAGAGAGAGAGAGAGAGAGATAGAGAGAGAGAGAGAGACTAAAAGAGAGGCTATAACATACACCAGTAAGTGATTGCAAGTACCCAAGAAGACTTGCTCGTATAAATCAACGCCAAATATTTCTGCTCCTCTAAGTGAGGTTCCCATGACAACAGTCGGTCCCAGTTTGTTAATTGTGCACTCTGGACAATGCCATGGCCCTTCTGGTATATGCATTTTGACAACGCCTATACATCTGGAATGATAAGCTGACGGGCAACTGTCACAACAAAGCAAGGTCCCATACATGCCACAAAGACGGCATTCATCACTATTGCCATCTAAATCAACACTAGGAGCATCTCCCTCCCCTTCAGAACCTTTGGAACCCAAGTAACTTGAACTACAAGAAGACTTAGTTCCATGGCTTTCAGCAATAATCTCCATAGCCTCAATGTCCTTGCATGCTGAAGTCTTGGAATGTCTGGGATGGACCCTTCTTGGTCCATTTTCAGGAAGATTGGTTGCCACTGCATCAGGATCTATTCCAACTTCTGATTCTTCCCGTATGTCAATTTCTGCTCTTAGCTCTGCGCAATCCAAGACATCATCACACAGAATTTGCAGAATCTTCAGCTTCCTACTCACTGGCAAGGAATAATACTCCCTCTTCAAAAGATCATCATAAAATCCATTCCACTCTGGTCCCTTTGCATACCCCATTACTGTAAAATAAAGGATCAAATAAACAGGCCAAGTGAGTGAATCCAGCAAGCTCCAATCGATACAACTGCATACAGAGAATAGGGCACAATTCAAAATATGTACTGGAAAATTATTTTTAAAAATAACACATAAAATAGACATATATACATGCATACATGTACCTACCAACATAAAACACTCATTTTATAACTTTTTAACATGCAAATAAAGCATAGTGAGTACCTTAAACATTTTGATGCGATATCTGAACCATCTGAAGAGAGCGTCTCGAGATGGCGTCTCAATGCACGCATCAAAGCTACATGAATGGCATCCAGCAGTGTATTCTGAACATTACAGGTAACTGCCCCAACCAAATCATCCAATGTAAATGGACTCAAGAAGAGGCAAACATTAAATGACCTCAGGAATCCATACACTGAGAAAATATATGAAACACATTCCTCTGGCACGCCTACACTCCCTGATGATGGAGGCAATTGCGGGGGTGGTACAGTTGGGACCTCCCCCTCTGGCTCCAAATCTCCATCTAGCGCATACTCAGATGAATCACTCGAGGAATCTGCATCACCCTCACCATGTGTCCCAACATTCTCAACTGCTGTTTCACCACTCAAATCAGTCAATACGGATGTTTCAACCCTATCCACCTCATTTTTCAAACCAACTACTTCCTTCTCCAAATTCTTCTTATTCTTTAAACTCTTTCCTAACACTAATTCATCTAATTTCTGCCTCCTTTCTCTTAAATCATGATCAAAATCATCGTCACCTAAAATTAACTGACGTAGCTCACCACTCTCCAAATCTTCACAATGCCCATCCTCATAATCTACTCGATATAACCCACTGTCATAGCACACTATTTTCCCCAGAAAAATTCCATTATCATCAAATTCTTTCAATACATATCTACCCACAAGTGGCTTCCATCTCATTTCCAAAGCCTGCTTAACAGCAACACCCGCCTTTTTATCAGCTTCATCCTCCTCTCGCCTCCGTTTCCTTGGTCGACCTCGACCCCTCTTTGTAACCTCCGTAGGCTCCATTCTGTAATCCAAAATAAATCAGATCGAACCCAGAATTCAAAACTCAATCAAAAACAACCCCTAAAGTTCCAAAAGTGCAAAATCCTTAATTCCAATTCATCCCCAAAAATGTCAACGCTAGATTTCTATCCACTGCAGATCTAGTGCTCGTTCAAATCCCTGTGAAACACAATAAATCACAAAAAAAAAAAGTTAATAATTGCAATTGATTATCTAGAAAACAAAAATTCAGGATTAAAAAAATAGTATATTACATAATAAATTATGGTTTTTCACAGATCCTATAGGTTACATAACCAAAAGACATTCCTAATCATAGACCACTATGATGAAACCTTTTGCTTTTTAAAAGAAAAAAAAAATGCTATTTATATTAGATATACGCAATATATGAATATCTCTGCAGAAAGCGAAAGCACCTGGTTAGGGTTTAAAGCTCACCATTGAAGAGCAGATTGAGGATTTTGCTTATTTGAGTGCGTGAAGATGAGACAGAAATGTGCCCTAATAAGGAAGAACAAGAACAAGTGAACTACGGCCTCTTTCTACTCACCGACTGTAAAAAACTGTTGCGAGTTGGGATGTTTGACTCGAAAGCTTTTCATATGAGTCAGCGATTCTGGATCGTCCGAGTTTTATGTTCTTCTTTTCCTTGCAAAAACGGCTAGCTTGAATTCTTATATTTTTTATTTTTGAGAAAAATTCTTATATTTTTATTTGAGTTATAAATTATATAACCCTTTTACAGGTAATTTTAATTAATTATTTTATTATTTAATAAAATTAATAAATTATGTTTATTAATTAAAAATAAAATTAAATGTGATGGATAGGAAAAAAAAAGTAATATATCACATTAAAAAATAATTTAATATTTTTAAATTAAATATTTATATTAAAATTTATGTAAAAATAATTAAAATAATATAATTTAAATAGTAAATATATTTTGATATAAATATTAATTTGAATAATATTTTATTTATTTTTATATAAAATAGAGTTTATAACTTGTCTACAGTACATGCCTTGCTAGGCAAGCACAATATATGAGTGGCCATTTGTATATAATCGTAACCACTGACCAACCACATCACTGAAGTCAAACAAGTCACACAAATGATGCATACGTGATAGATACACACAATAAATTCCTGCCTGGAATTATTTCTTTATAAAATAAGACATCGTGGACGGGCGAGGGCAGAAGTCGACTCGGACTGGGATCGAATTGACTCGGATGTGGTGCCGAGTTGAACTATAATTTTAGCGTCGTCAAGCTTTCGGTGAGTACCCAAAATTTGGGATAATAAAATGGCAAATGGCGGGAACTACTTGCACTAAATGGCATTACCCGCCAAGAATTTCAAAGTTATTCTCAAATTAATTTGGCGAAAAAATTAAAAAAAGTAAATGGATTTGTAGGTTGTATTTATTAATATTTATTTTAAAATTATATATTTATTATTTTAATTATGCATAAATCTCAACATAAATATTTAATTTAATAATTATTAAATTTTACACGTAATTCACTTAATATTATTATTATTTTTCATGAAATATATCAATTTTAAAATATATGTAATTGTATTTAGACCATGTTAATTTGACTAGTACAATAATTATATAAATGAAATTTAAAATGAATTCATAAGCATGGAAGTGCAAAAATATTTGAGATACACATGCTCATATGGCACCATTTAATAATAATTAAAAGTTAAAAAAAAATCCATATATATATATACACTCTTCATTCATTTATTTTATTTTATTATTTCGACTAAATTATTTCACTAATTAATTTATATAATAGTTTATAGTAGTCCATCGAGTCTCGTCTAAATCTAATTTTTTTAATTGAAACCAATATTAAATTAAATCCATCAATATTATATTAAAGATTTCACCAAAACAATATTCTAAAAAATTATTATTTAATCTTTACGTTTTAATAAAATTAATTTTTTTAGTTAATATATTTTAAAAAATATATTATTTAATCATTATATTTTACTTCTATTAAATTATGAATAATTTGCATAGCTCATTCCTTAATTTTACCATATATTTCACTTTTATTTTTTAACTTTAATTTATTATTAAAAAAATTCTTTTAACCTCCAATATCAAATTTATAGATTAACAAAAAATTCTAAGCTACATGTTACGTCTACGTATATAGTTTTAATACTTTATAGTAAAGAATAAATCATTTTTTTTCAAATAACAGATCAGTGATGACATTGGTATTTTTAGTTGACGACAGCCATGTATTACCTGTGTCGACATTTATGAAGGCATTCATTTCTTTCAAAAGGATTCGCGGCATGTCAAACCCTAATATGATTGTTCGTTTTATATCGAATTAAACCACATACTCCATCGTGATAGGTTCAAATAGTAATTGAAACGATAGGCCTTTTTTAAGTGTGAAAGAAAATAAGATAAAAATAATTTTTTTTTCAATTTTTTTTAACTTAAAAACCTATTATACCAAGTTAGAGAGATTTTAGTGAAACAAATTAAAATTCAAGTTTTTTTTCTTAACAAATTGAAGTTAAGGGATTTTTATCCTGAAAACCTACTATAACAAGTTGGGGAGATTTTTATGAAATAAAATTGAAGTTTAATAATTTTTTAGCAACGAATTAAAGTTAAGGAACATAAGTAAAATACGGAGCAAAGTTAAGGAACAAACTATAAAAATTACCCACTAAACTATTTAGTTTCTATATTAAATTTTTTGTTAGTCAAAGTATTTTTTAATGCAAGCTAAACTATTAATTATTTTTTATATTTTAATTAAACTAATTAGTATATATTTTAAAAAATACATTAGTTAGTCTATATAATTTAGTTTCATTTAATTATTAATATTTTATATTATTTTTTATAACAAAACTGTCTTGACTCTCTTTTATTTATTTATCTCTCTCTCCATTTATTCCTTTATACATTTATACATTTTTTTTTATCTCTTTCTCTATTTTTTATATCTCGATATAAATTGGTACAAATTATATGTATAAAAAATTAATCAATTCCCTTAATATAAATTCATAGTTGCTCTTCACCTAACAAAATTTTTATTTTCATTCAGGGATATATTTTTTAAAATACAAAAACTAAGTAATTAGTTTTATACTTAGTTTAGAATTTGACTTATGTTTATTATAAAAATTTTGCCAATTCTTTTTTTTTCTTTTCACAAAATAATTATATTATTTATAAAATTAAAAATTTTAATGTTATAATAAAATATAATTTAATTGAAAAAAGTTAAAAAACATTACTGATCATTTAAACAATTTTTTTTTCTTCATGCAATCTTATCCTTTAAAAGAATAAATTAAGTTCAAATTTAGAGTAGTATAAGAATTTAATTTATTAATTTTTTATTTTATTAATTTTTATATTTAAAATTAATATAAATATATATAATATATATTATTATGGGGATAATTCATTTAAATTCTTTACGCGCAAACGATTCATTTCAAATAAAACCAATGCAAATTCTAAAAAAATTATTTCATTATATTGCAAAAAGAACTTTTACATAAATAAATATCTATATATACATATTTTTCTTTATAAATTATAAATTTGAAAAGTAATATTTTTTAACGATTTTTTTTATGTAAAATATTTTTTTTATTATTTAACTTTTAAAATAAATTTAATTAACATTCTATTATTCACTTTAGCATAACAATGAATGATTTAACGCATCTACAATTAAATATTATTTAAAATTTTTAATATAATATTATAAATTAATTTTTACGTAATGCATTAAAAGAAAATGTCGTAGTTCCTATTTTCATTAGGATTTTTCCTAAATAGATGTAAAAATCCATTGAAAATTCACCCTTAATTTATTTTGTGATAAAAAAAATCCTTAATTTATATATATTTAATATTTATTAAAATATAAATATTTAATTTTTATATATCTAAATAAATAGTAATAATAACAATAGTTTAAATATAAAAATTTTTATTATGTGTTAATTATTTTTTATTGAGTATTAATTTTTAATTAATTAAATTAATATTAAAATTAAAATTTTAATAATTAAATTTAATATTTATATATATGTATAAATAAATTATTATAAATGAAATTTTTAGTGTGTCTTTGTGATTTATTAAAATACTTCTTGTCATGCATGCTCAACTATTAGCCACTATAATAAAGACAAAATTATTAAATAAATTTTATCTACCACATTATTTGTAAAACAAACTAATAAAATTATTTATAGTAATATAATTAAAAATAAATTTTTAATTTAATTTTTAATTATTATTTTATATTTTTATAATTATAAATAAGGAGTAAAATCGAATTTCTGGCAATAAAAAAAATACAAAGTATATATTTTGTAATAAAATTTTGCATTTTATTTTATCTACACCCCAAAAACGACGTCGCACATCCTTGGGTCTTTGGCAGACCACAAATCCCTAGTTTTCTTTCCCAAAAGCATTTGTCTCTTTTGCTCTCTCTACTCCCATTCGGAAAATCGCCACCTCTCTCTGGCCAGCAACTGTCTATCTCACTCTTTCACTGTCGCGAATCAAGAACACCGACCACCAGCCTTATTCATATTTTTCCAATTTCAATTCTTTCCCCGTAAGTCCATCTACTTCCCATCTCTAGAACTTAATTATCTTCCTGCTTTCTTGATTGTGATTTCTTGAATGCTATGTAAAGAATGCAATTTCAGGAATTATTCATGGTACTTGGCTTTGTCTACTAGCAATGCATCAGAATTCCAACCATTATAAGTGCAGATGATTGAAAATTAGAAATTCGGTGGAACCTTCACGTTCTTTTGTCTGTCTTCTTGGATATCTGATTCTTAATTGTGTTTGATCTCTCCATTTGCATATTTGCGTTCAATTACAGGGGAAAAAAAAAGAACTTCTATCTTAAGAAAAAAGAACTTCTATCTTTATATTAGAATGAATTTTGATGATTACGTTAATGGTTTTTTTTTCTTCCCTTTTAGTAAAGTTAGAGTTCAACATCTATGAGTTTAAGTAGAACATTATAATTAAATTATGAATAGAATTCCACTTCATATGAGCATTTGAAAATGCCATGAAAATCAAATATAGCATAGAATTGATATGTCAAAATGGGAAACTTGCCAAAGTTACAAACTTTGGCATAAACATTTTATAAGCTTAACCTTTTATATACGTAGATTCCATATTTTTTTGTCACTAAAGCAATGATCTACATTTGCAGCTGCCTAGCTTATCTGGATTCAACTGGGAAAATAAAAATCCATTCAGATTGAAAAGAGTTCATGATCTATCAAAATCTTTTCTGAAAGTTTACCGACCCTACCCTACATAACACTATGGGCTCAGAGAATGAACCATTATCTTCCCAGCGGCAAGTATCCTGCACTACCTGCTTCAATGCTCTCTGGTTCTGCTATTGTACTCACCTTCATCCTTTCTCTTTTACTATCTTTCAGAAACTTTTCGTTTATTATAATACATTCCACACGCACACATTCATGCACCAACTTGAAAATTAGAGAGTTTCATTTTGGATCTTCCAATCTCAGTTTGTTATCCTTTTTTTTCCTTTTTGTATTTTGTTCTGACCCACTTTTGAATTAATTCTACGGCTGGTATTGTTGTGGTGGCAGCTCCAATGTATCAGATGCAGCAGTATTATAGGCTAGGAGTTCTTGATAATTGTTCTACTAAATGGAGTGCTCTGGTAGATTGTTTAATCCTCAAGACCAAAAAGTCTTCCCAAATTCAGGTACCCCTTTTTAATTTATTATCTAATTTAAATTTTGTATTATCTTCTAGTCACTGCAAGCTTTTTCTTTTCATGTGTTGGATGAATTAATTTTAGATTCTGGAAAGGTAGGGAAATAGTGGTGTGTTTTAGAGAATAAGGAAGATTTGTAAACTGCATGAATTTGTGTAGGTATTTCTAGGCTATTCTTATGCTTGTACTTGTGAGAAAAGCTTACCTATTCAAACTTATAAAACTTGTAATGTAACTTCCACACACACTTATGAGAGGTTATTAATGAAGGGAAAAATGCTATTAGCACCACCTGTTATTACTACCTCAATAATCAACCATCTTTGAATTTTTTGTCTGCAGCAATAATAACATACATTCTTACTGAGGCTGTTTGTCTAAACTCTAAAGTCAGTGTGCCTAAAACAAATTAGGCCTTGTTTGACAACAGCTTTTAAGAAAGCGTTTAGTATTTGACTCTAGTCAAAATACAACCTCTCTTATTTATATTGTCAAGTGGCATAGTATTTATATTAGTTTTTAGATATCGAGAAAATTGTTCATGGAAAGTTACCCCTTCTAACTTGCTGAGTGAACGTTTTGATTATGGTCAATAAGATGATACCACTATTTTTACAATCCAACAATTCTTTGTACCGAACTCTTCTATTTTAAATCACTATATAAACAACTAATCACCGATAGCTAATATATAACAGTTAACAGCTAGAAAAACAGTATACAATTATTAAAATAGCTAACTACTAAAACTACTAATATTGCCGAACAGGATCTTAGTTAAGTGATTTCTCTAGTCATTCCAAAGGATGGGTGGATTTTTTTTTTTCTTTTTTTAATTTAAGGTTAACATTTGAGGACCATTGCTGAGATTCATATGCATTTAGAGTAGATAGAATAGAACTTTGTTGAAAGCATTGTAATTATACAAGGACAGAGAATCAATGTATGTGTTTTCTTTATTTTTTCCTTCTTCAAGTAGTTTGCTTAGGATTTTGTTTGTGCTCTGCCCAAGTGTTTGCGTGGATTTTGAATGCAGGAAATTTTAGACACTCATGAGAAAGCCAAGCCTCACATTTGGACATTTCGGACGCCAGAAGAAGCATCATCTCACTGGAAAGAACTGTTTGGACATTTAGATGAAATGGAATGAGGGCACCCATTACTAATTTACAGCTTCTTTTAAGATGTTGATGACTCTGTTTTCTTTTGTTTTTGCTTTACCAAAATAAGAGAGTACAGAACTATACTGGTAAAGATTGGAGGTTCATCCCATCTTTTTCCTTTTAATGGGTACCACCTCTGGCACCGATTGGAGCCAGTTACAAGTCAGAGCATTATTCAATCTCAATTTAGCTATACGATCAGCTACAGAATTTGCACTCCTCTTGATAAAGGAGAAATTGCAGAAAAGAAAACCAACGGAGATGGATCTAATAGCATTATCGTGACCCTTATTTCCCCTGGCATCTCTCCTGTCAACTCTTTTACTGCAGAGAACAAAATGGCCGAATCACTCTCTAATATAACTCGTCTGACCCCATACTTTGCTCCTAACATAGCTTTAGCTTCACCACTTAGGATCGAATTGCAATTGATCAACCTGGCCAAACCATTCAACAATTTGGCCTCAAAGTTCCTCATCACCGCAGGTACTGCGGGGGAACTACAGCCCCCTTTACAAGCAACATTAGTGTGTATTTTCACCACACCTCGGATGGGAGAATGCTATGAAACTACTCTCAATTCACTATCCACATTCCGAGGACTGCTATTCACCAAAGAAAGCTGCAAAAGTTCCATCATACTTCGAAGAATTCTATGAGAATTTCCTATATAATCCATAACGTAACTGCAACGGTAGTAATGAAATCATTAAAACCAAATTCCTTTCAGAATTCTGCCACTGACTAACTACATCTCAAATGAGCCAAAGCATGTTGCCTTCGCATGATACTGATTATATAAGGACATTAATATTCGTTATTTTTATTTTTTTTTAAATTAATGATATAATAATAGCACAGCTATAATTATAAATAATCATCTCTTAACAATTTTCCCTGAATTTTTTTTTCTGAAAATATTAATATTAATAAGCACTATTTCATTTATAAAAATTTTAATAATTAAATAATATCTAATTTTTTTCTCTTAAGTAAATGTTATCATAAAATTAATAAATTTATAATTTATAGATAAAAAAAAATTTGAAACATAATTTTATAAATTTTGAAAGTAAAAAAGCAATCAATAAATTTGCTTCTTAATAAGGAAAAAAAAAACATTTCATTTAAGAAAGGAGGACATTTCATTTTGAAACATTTCACTGCTTATTTTACCCTTTTTGTATTACTTTTTTTTTATTTTTTGATTTTTATTTAATATTTTATATAAAAATAATATATATATTTTTAATATTTTCATACCATTTAAATAAAAATCTAATTAAATTATAAATTGAATATAATGTAAAAGATATTTTTATTTTTTTATAAATAAATATTTTAAACATATAAATTTATTAAATATCATTTCTTAATTGATAATAAATTAAAAATAATTTATACCATGGTTATTAAAAAAAATGTAAATTATAATATAATAGAATTAACTTAAAAAATATAAAGCATTACACAATCAATCTTATTTATATATATCATAACTCAATTTTCAGTTATTATTTTAATAATAATATGATAAGATAAAATTTTTATTATGCGTTTTTTTCATTTTCCTTCTTATTTCAACTGATTAAATATTCTCACTTTTTTACTTTTTATTCTTCACTGTAATATCTAATTTCGAAATTTTTATCTCATTTTATTTATTTTTAATTATTAAATGATTACAATTATTGCAATAACTATATATTATTTCTAAAGAAAAATATATAAAAAAACAATCACACTATAATTATAATAAATATGAGACTGAGACATATTTTTTTATTAAAAATATTATATCTAATTGTTCACTTTAACCTATTAGTTTATAAAATCATAGTACTATAATTTATTATCATATTATATATAAATATATTTTACATGTATAAAATTAAAAATAAATAAATAACATTTATAATAAATTATAAATAATAATTTTATTTAAAATATATACATATAAAAATTTTTATTTATTAATAATTATATACAAATTTTAATTAAAAAAAAAATTATACCCGCAACATTGCACGGGTCATTATAGCTTGTTATTCCTTCAAAGCCAATGTGTAGATTTGCTCTACCCCTATGAACTAGAGAAATTACTTGGATTTCCATGTCATCTTGTTCCCTTTCTTCTATTATTTATACAGCTCCCATCTCTCTTTTTAGTTGTCATGTCACACGCTTCCACCCCACAATTCTATTCAACACATTTCTGTTACAAAACCTGCCGGCCACGGTTCGATTTTGAATCGGAATCAAATCAGAATTAGTTTAGCTAAAATCGAATCAAAATTGATCAAAATTAGAATTAGTTTCGAATCAGACCGAAACTGTCATTTTGTGGCTTGGTTAAGGTTTATATTTTTCAGGAATCGTGAATTGGCAGTTCTGAATCAAATTGAATCGATGGTTTTAAATCGGATCAAATCGACAATTTAAATATAAAAAAATTCAATAAATATCTCACCCTACTTCTAATTTATTTATATATATCATTAATTCTCTACACAATTATTTTTTACACTCTCTTTAATTCTTAATACTTTTTTAATTTCTCTCAGATTCTCTAAATAATTATTTTCTACACTTATTTTAATTCACAATACTCTCTCAATTTTCCTACTTTATTATTTTATATACTCACTAAAATTTCCATTATTATCTTTATTACTTTGTTGTTATTTTATATCCTCAATAAAATTTTTAATACCCTTTTTTTTTTTCTCTTTTGTACTTTTTAATTATCAATTATCATATAATTTTTAAAAAAAGGCAAGCAATAAACTATAAATTTTGATTCCTCTAAATTCTAAAGGGATATATAGGTAAAATTAAGTTCATACACTTATTACTAATTTCTTTTAAAAAAAATTATTTTCATCTATAATTTTTTAATCAAGTTCAAGTCTTTACTTATTAAATTTTTCTTAAAGATAAATTATTTTTATTCTATTTTTTCTTATTTTATTTTGATTGAAAGATTTCTAAGAAAAATTAAAATGTTTTTACAAAAATAACTTAAATTCTGAATCAATAAAATTTTTCTCTAATTTTTTTTGTCTAAGTCACCCTTAAACCGCCCCTAAACCGTCATCTAAACCGACTTGAGCCATCTCTTTTCAAACCGCCCTTCAAACTATTTTAAACCGGTGCTCGAACTGGAACCAGTGGTCAGAAATCGTCTTCCAAACCGTCCCTTAGCGGTTTGGTTCAGGTTCGTGATTTCATTAAACCTGAACTGACAATTCATGAATCATAACCGGCGGTTCCTGAACCGTGGCCACTCCTACCTAGAACTCTTCTATTATTCTGCTGGTAGGGTTGTGCATGGTTCATGGGGAACCGAATTCAATTGAAGAACCGTACCGAATTGATAAAAATAGTACCGAACCAAATTTATTTTGATACTTTGGTTCGGTTTTGATTTTTCACTAAGAATTGAACAGGAATAGTAGTGAAACCGAATCGAAATCGTACCGAACCGAGAACCGAATTTATATATATATTTTTCTATGTTTTTTTAGATGTATTATATATTTTCAATGTAATTATATATATTTTTATATCTACATATAATTATGAACTAAATACAACATAATATTATATTTTATTTTTCTATATTTTTTTAATAATTTTAGTTGTAAATATATTAAATTACCTTATAATTCTTAATTATAATTATACTATTATCTTTTATATATATATATTTTTAATTATATTTATATCTTATAGTTAAATATTACATGATTTATAAATAATTAAAATGTATATTATATGATACACTTATACTATTATATTATATAATATATTTAATCCTAAATTATATATACACTTTAGATATAGCTAAAAGATATATTATATGATATATTATGTATTAAAAACTCAATTTAAAACTCAAATGCTAATTTATGAATGACTTTTTAAGGAAATAATGATATAAAATTATTTTAAAAATTAAAATTGTATCGAACCGAACCGAAAATATAGAAATTTCAGTTAGGTTCCGATTCTTAGCCAAACTCATATATATATATGAGTTTTATGTTTGTGTTTTTATGCATATAACGACAACGGAAACTGCGGGTGCATACATGCATGGAAGATAAAAACATTATATCCACAGCATCACAGTTGTCCCCGGTTAACATAAAGAATGACACTCAGGTGAGTCAAGTGTTGCATGAGGAAGAAAAATAGCCAACCCTTAATAGTTGGCGATAGTGGTGGTGGTGCAGTAATAGTAGACTCAAGAGAAGGCTAGATTATTGTTGAAATAATAGGGAAAAGGAAGAGAGGGAGGCTAGTAATTAAGTTTCATATTACTTTATAAACAATATCGTGATCGGTGTCCCTCTTACTGACTTTCCTTCTTTCTTATCACGGACTTGTGAAAAAGCGGATCAGAGGGCTTTGCGTTGATTTTCAAAACTGCAACTCTTGACTTCCCTTGTTTACTATTTGATAACAATGAAATTGAGTCAAATGCCACCCATTAAGCTTTTTAGGATTAGTAAGGCTGAATAAATAAATGAAAGCAAAGTTATTAAACTTAGATTGAACTGACCGGTTGAACCATTGAACTGATAAATTAGCCCTTAAATTAATTAAAATTTGTAATTGAATCAGATAAGGAAGTAATCTGCGTGACCCGGTCGACTCGACTATTGAACTAGTAAACTGGTGTGACCTGATTGACCCGACTGATTCAATTATTTAATAGAATTTTCTTTTTTTTTTTACTTTTTTTTATTTTTTGGTATAAAAAATTAAACTCAAAATATCTTAAAAAGTCTTTAAAATTAAAATTAATTGAGCTACCTTGGCAGCTATGTGTTTTTTATTTTAATATATTTATTTTTTAATATACTTAATATTTCATAAATATTGAAAAGAGAATTATACATTTATAAAAAATTTTATGCGTTATATTACTTAAATACTTTTATATAAATTTAAAAATACTATTAAAATTTATCAAATATAACTTAATAAATGTTAAAGATTTATTTTAAATAATTAAAATTTAATTAATTATATTTATTTATATTAATAGGAGTTATATTTAATTAATTTTAATTAATTATATATTCAATTAATTTTTAATAACTCACTGGTTAAACTGTAGACCCATTGGTTGAACCACTAACTCATTCACCCGGTACTTTCATTAAGTCAACTTTCAAGCTGGGTTTAATAACACTGAATGAAAGTGAAAAAGCTCAAGCAAATGCATGTATAGAAAAAAATTTATTGACCAGGGGTTGACAAGCCACTATCTCTTTAAAATTTTAATTTTTAATTTAAAGAAATTTAATATTGACTTGTATTTAAATGACCTTCATATTTAAAGTTTAAAAAATTAATTTTTATTAGCCTAATTAAATTAAAAAAATTAGTAGTCATATTTTTTAAATTTCATTTCATGTAATAAAAACAATTTTAAAAAAATTGAAATTATAGGTGAAATATATAAGATACCTAAATCTAAATATCGTGTCTACTTAACTCTGCACTCGGGATTGAAAAAGAGCTGTTGTCTCCTTAAAAAAATGAAATTTTAAAGTACTTTGAATGTGTGGACATGTCCTTAATAGATTCTCCGCCAAAATATTTATAACAAAATTTTTAAAAGTTAATATTTTTTATTGATCTAATTAAATAAAAAATTCAATAGTCCTATATTCTAATAATTTAAATTTTTTTTATTATCCCAAATAAATTGAAATTTTAGTGTGTGGAGACTAAATATGAATTTCTATTTTTTTTTTGAAATTGTTTAAGTAATTTTATTTAATTTCTTGAGTATTATTTTTGTATGTTATCTATTGAGAAATAATTTTCATTGATTATCACTTTAATTACTTGGAGATCTAAGAGAATTAATTAACTTTTTTGCATACATAATTTGTATCTTTTTTTATCAAAAGATGAAGAACAAAGAGAAAATGAAGGCGATATTAGTGTGAGTATAGTGAAAAAAGAGGAGAGAGTCTAAGGTAGTTTAGGTATAAAAAAAAAAAAAGACTAAATAATTAATGTAATCAAATTATAAGTGTCACACCTTACTTCTCTGTAAGGCATAACATGATCTTGTATTATACATAATGAATTACCGAACTTCACCTACTACTAACCCATTAAATACACTACAAGGGATTTTAAAATAATTTTCTTATTTTTTGAAGATGGTGAGCATTTCTAGCAGGTATTATAAACGTTTAATTGAAGTTTAAAAGTTAGGTAAAATTTTTGACCATTTTTATTTTTCCGTAAATTTTATAAAAATTTCGGCAGAGTGCCAGCTGTAATTGAGAAAAATCAAAATTTTTGACATGTAGAAAAGCATTTCTTATAATTCACTTCATCAAAATCAACCACCATCACAACTGAAATCAACACAATTTTTCTCAACTCCACAATTCAAGTCAATACTCAACTCAATTATTTTCAAAACTAATACTAAAGAATTTCATTCACATTTCATTAAAGAAAAATTAATTTACATTCATTAGTCTAAATTTACATCAGAAAATCCAAAATAATATTATTACAAGTTCTGTACAACTGCTCAAGACCAATTTACAACATGTACATACAATCATATATATTGAAATAAATATGTACAGTGAGGGTATAATGTTATACTCGAGAAAATCTCAAAGGCAATGATGTAGTCCTCAGCAGCTCACTCGGCTACTCTACTAGTCTCTCTACCTGTGATAGCAATAAAAAAGCCATCGTTGAGTACAATGACTCAGTGGTGCACAACATACTAAAAATACTAATTTATGCATAAATTAAATCACACTTATCCAAATATGGTACTGAAAATGGTACACAGATACAAAACACAATTTAAAATTTTAGTCAAATAATTTTTTTTTTCACTTTATAAGTCACAAAACAAATTTTTATAAAAATACACAGTTATATCATGTCATTAATATATTGTTCATCTCAATAGCCAGAGGTTTATGAGGAATACAAAGGCTAACTAGCTCAAATCTATGGGTACCCATTCAAATTTCTTCTTTTACTAGCACACACCTCAACACTTTAGCCAGAGAGGGAATAAAAAACTAATTCCTCCCAGTAGTCAAGCTAGTGAGGCATTCAGACATTTGGTCATGACACTGTGGTTTCAAACTATTTTAACAATTGTTTAAACATTCAAATGCCAACTAATCACATATAACACATTTTTCCTTTCAATCAAAATTTTCAGAACAAATAAAATTACAATTTAATTTTCATACTTTATTCAACATAATTTGCAAAATAAAATTCAAAGAAAATTTATATGTTGTGCACAAACCTCGTACGCGTCTCCTTTTGGCCTTGACTCAATGTTTCATTTCCTTTCTCAGTAGCCTTTTCAACTGAACACACAATTTACAGTATTTCAGTATCATAATTTATAATAAATCCAATAAATAATTCATGTCTACTAAATTCTAGCCCTAATATGCTTAAATTAACATTCTTTGAAATTTGTATTTTAGGGTTACTAATTCATGGCACTATTCAAGTCAAAATATTTACTTTCTCATGCTTAATAGGTATGTGAATTCCAATTACACCTACATACCACATTTTGAGTGTCAAATTTGTTGGTCTTGGTTGCCATTTCAATTTCTAAGTCTTCTAAGAGAAATTTCAATTTTTTAGTTTTGGTCCCCTGTCTTACACTGCTCCATTGGTCTAGTTACTGTAGAAATTTGATTAAGTGTTCTTCATCAAAGTTATTCCTTATTGTCTTATCTTTAATTCCCTTTTTGAATTACTCCATTTGGAGTTTTGTAGGCCAAGATATGACCATATGAATAAGGCTGGCCGGATTGGTGTTACCCAGAATTTTTGGGCACTTTATTGGTTTTGACAGTTTTGGACAAGTAACTTTGGGTGGCAAAATGACCTGGTTATGGGCAGAATTTGGGTTAATGTTCTTCATAAAATTTGTAGTGCTATGTCATACCTTTCTAATGCCATAAAAATCAGGTCATTTGGACCTGTCTAGCCCAAGTTATGGTCGTTCATTTGGTCATTTTTATATAGTGGTAGTGCACAATACTCGAATTTGACCTAATTATTCACTGTCTTAATGTCATTTTTTAAGCATGGTTTCTAAATGAAAATTGTGTCATTATGTGTCTATTTTCATTCTCAATTAGCCTCATACCAATTAGGTTGGCAGAATTTCATTTTTGGTCCCTAAAAGGGACCTAGGTCAAGTTGCTAGATTAGGACCCCTAAGCAATCCGAATTGCATTTTGTTTCCATTCATTCCAACACATCACAATTGGTCCCAATTGACCATTTCTAACCACAATTAAGGTCATTTGCATCAATTGACCATTTTCTCTAATTTTTCCCTCAAATTTCAAAGTTTAAGAACCCTAATTTATTAATTTCATTCACTTAATGCAATCAAAGTATATATTCATCTCCTTATAGGCTGGCCAAAAATCTCATTTAGTCCCCCATGATGGTTTTGTTTGCATTTCCACTTTAATTCTAAGTGTATGGAACCATAAACACATAAATCAAACTAAAAATTTCAATTTAAATCACTAACCTCTTTTTTGGAATTCAATTCTCAATTTTCTTCACTTTTCTCCTTTCTTTCCTTCTTCAAATTCCTTCTCAAGTTGAGATAGCAAGGTTTTATAAAGAATTTTGGGGGAAATTAGGGTTAAGTACAAAGGAATCAAGCTTGAGATCAAGTTTTAATGGAGGAAATGCATGGAGGGAGAGAGTGAGGGAGTTTGGCCGAAGATGAGGGTGGAGAAGAGAGTGATTTTTCTTTTAATTTTTATGCCTTTTTATGTTTTATTAAGTCACATTTGACTTAGTCAAAATTTGGGTAATTTAAATTTTATTTATGATGTCATGGTGAGGTCACCAACATTGTGTAATAAGTCCCATTTTCATTCTTTTTCTTTTTCCTAAATTTTTTTAATAGTTCTTTAATTTAATTTTCCATTCCGAAATTTTCATTTCTCCAATTTTATTGGACAATTAGGTCAGGAGTCACCTCCAGGTGTGAATTGACCAAATTGCCCCTAGCCGGTTTGACCCGGTTTGCAAGTAATTTAATATTTCATCCGGATTTTTGACCTAATTATTTGGCCTACTTATCAACTCTTTTCTGTGATTTTCTCTTTTCCACTAGGTTCGCAATAGTCCTTAAGACCGCGGCGTCACATTTTCCGGTTCAAAAGTAGGGTTAGGACTGACCTCACAGTCACTTTCCGGTAAGGTCACCAATCGCTGACCCTTGGCTCATTTAACTTTTTATGCTTTATTTTTCTTGTTTATACTTAACTATCTAGTAATCACTATTTTTTTTCATTCAGGACTTTTCTAAGTATTTTAAATGTGATTCTAATTCCCTTAATTGTATGGACCGATACCGATCACCGGAATAGTGAAATATACGAGGATATGCATATAGGGGTATTACAATAAGAATTAACTATAGTGGTTTTTAAAATGTAGGTACCAACTAATTAGTTTTACTAAAATAGAGGGATAAATAGTAATTTGACAAAAAAATTAAATAATTTAATGAACTAAAAAAAATGAATAATATTTTTTTAAAATAGAGCATCTAAATTTCATTAAAATTCAAATTCATATTTTTTTAACCCTCCCAATCACAAACACAACATAAAAGAAAAATCAGCTGTTATTCATCTGTAATTTAGAATTTGACTTATGTTTGTCATAAATATTTTGCCAATCTTTGGTTTTCTTTTTTTTTTTTTTTCTCTTTTCAAAATAATAATATTATTTATAAGATTAAAAATTTTAATGCTATAATAAAATATAATTTAATTAAAAAATAAAAAATATGACTAATCTTTTAAAAAATAAGAATTGTATTTCTTAATACAATATTATCCTAACTTCATTATATGTGTTGGTTTGGTGAACTAGTATCTTGTCTAGATAGTTTAAGTTAACGCTTTGGTTATTAAGTTACAAGAAATTGAAGTCATGCCTTTATTAATAATTTCAGTTTTTAATACGGTGTTCAACACTCGATCTTATAATTGGTATCAAAACTAATGTATGAGTTCGAATCCCTAATAGGTGTTATGAGATTGTTGATAAGATGATATAACTGTCCTAGATCTACTATATCTTTTGTTTCATTTTATTCTGAATTTATATATTTCAATGCAACAACAAAATGTTATTCGTAACAATTAGTTTTGGTAGTTGATTAATTTATCACATTCTATTCATAAAATGGGTTGAATTTATATTATTCTGGATATAGTAAAATAATTCTATTAGATCTAATATGCATTTTCGATCTAATAAATACCTTGTGTCAAAATTGAGAAATTTTATGTCTCAAATTTTTAATATTCTCTTATTTATTATCTAATCTTTAATAAGAAACGGTTGGTAAGGTGATATAGACATGCATTAAAATAAAGTTAATTTAAATTTAACTCTATCGTGATAAAGAAATACTCTCATCACCTTACCTATTTATATCTACCGATGAGGTTCAAACTTGTCAACTAATATAAATACCCTTAAATTTTTATTAAATTGTATAAAATTAATTAAATATATAAATTGATTATTAAATGAAATTTATTAATATTCTATAATTTTGATTAAAATACAAAATGTATTTCTATATAAATAAAACTCTATATATAATTATTTTACTTTATAAATTATAATTTTCAAAAGTCACGTTTTTTCATGATTTTCCCTTCCATATGTAAAATATTTTCCATTTTTTCATTATTTACCTTTTAAAATAAATTTAAATAATATTTTATTATTAACTTTAGCATAACAATAAATGATTTAACATATCCACAATTAAATATTATTTACATACTTTAATATAATATTATAAATTAATATTTTTAGAATAATTTAAAATAAATAATAATAAAATTAAAGTTTAATAGATAAAATAAAAATAACAAGTATCTTTTTAAATGATAGAGGAATAATCTAACGATGATATTTATTATTCAAATATTTATTATAATATTTTTACATATATTATTTTTCTAATCTCATTTACTTTGATTTAATATTTTTTTATGATATCTTATTACTCCATCTACTCACAAATTCTAGACTAAAAAAAATTAACTTTATGCTATTATAATGTAACTTCCACACACTTATGGGAGGTTATTAATCAATGGAAAAATGCTATCTGCACCACCTGTTAGTCGAGTGGTTTATCTGGTCATTCCAAAGGATGCCTTATGAGGACCATTGCTGAGATTCATATGCATTTATAGTAGATAGAAATAACTTTGTTGGGAGCACTATAATTGTACAAGGAGAGAGAATCAATGCATGTGTTTTCTTTTTTTTTTTTTCCTTCTTCAAGTAAGTACATAGTTTGCATGGATTTTGAATGCAAGAAATTTTAAAAACTTGGGTTGTAAAGCGAAGTTTTTGTATCAGGTCACAATCTGAATCTATCAAGACATATCTAAAATTTAAGTTATATAAAATAACAACAAATTTAGATGAAATGGAATGAAAGCACCCATCATTAATTTACTTCTTTTAAGATGCTGATGACTCTCTTCTGTTTTGCTTGTGCTTGGTTAATCCTATGAATTGATGGATAGAGGGAGAAGGGATATTTTTTTCCTTTTAATGTGTATTCTTTTTTTTTTTCATTAAATTAGAAATGATTTGTTTATGAATGTGATGTTGAGACAGTGGGTGTAAAATTAGTTTTGAGTCGTGATGAATCGCTATCTTTAATGTATTAATTGTTCTCATTAGATTACTATAAGGTTATGGTAATATACCTCCAGGATATAATAAAATTTAAAATTTACAGATAACAATTTTTGATGAAAATTTTTCTTAAGAACTTTTTGTACGAATAAAATTTAGAGAGACTGTAAGAGAAAAAAGAAGAAAACAGAAGTAGTAAATTAGATAACAAAAAGTCAAGACACCATTTTAGACAGACACATCTATCTATTTTCAATAGATATGACTGTTTATTTTAAATTCACACATCTTCTAACAAGTGTGACTGTTTATGTGTAACAAATATGTCTATTTATCAACAGACACATCTGTTATGACATATTTCTCAGCAGTTGTGACTATTTGTGTGTAATAGATATATAAATTTATTAACAGACATATCTATTTGTTAATAAATATATTTTATTATAATTTAAATGACTATTTTATTTCACGCACGTATATAACAAGTGCCATCATAGAATAATATATATTTATTTAAATATATATAATTTTATATATTTCATTTCTTTTCTATATTTTTTCTCTTTGTATTTTAAATATGTGGAAATTCTCTCTCTCTATTATCTAACATACAAACTATTTAAAACAAGTGAGTGAGTTGACAATGTTCTGAAAATGCTCAAAATCTGTATATACCTATATATAAGTCAAGTCCAATTATTCCAGAAACTTGCATGTGGTATTTTAAAAAGATGTCACATGAGGTGCTTAGACGTATTTTAGTTCCTTGAACGAGAAATTTGTATTAATATTTAATTTTTTTATTATTTTTTAATTTTTTATTATATAGTTAATAAATGATTAATATTATTACTTTAGTTAATTTTAATTATGTTATATTGTTTTTATAATTATTTAAAAATTTATTATATATATTATTTTCATTGGTTATGTCACATATAATTGTGAAATTATGCCATGTGGTAATTTATGTATATAATATAATTTATTTAATTTCAATAGATTTTTTTTTCCTTTTTTTACTACCTTTATATATTTTAGGTTATTAATATTATTTTTAGAATAATATTAATATTACTAAATAAAGATAATATTTAATATATTATATTTTTCAATACATTAAGAGGATATAAAAGACTGATATTTTAAAATAGTGAAAATGATTATATGACTTAAGCAACATTAAATTATTCCATATCTGTAATTAATATTTTTATTATATTGATGTATATTTGTATTATTTTTATTATAAAATTTTTATTAAAAATTTTAAAAGAACTTTAATTTACATAAAAAAATAAAAATAATAGTTGAAATAACTTATAATAAATTTAAAATACTATTTTATTTTTATATATTAATGATAAAAAATTTATAAATTAAAATTATTTATGCTTTTAGAAATTAAATTCCTTAAATTATTTAAAAAATCGTAAAGATTCATTTGTAACAAATAATAATTAATTGAATACTGAATTACTCAAAAAATATTTGATTTAATATATTAATTAATGCAAATCCTATCTCTTTTATAATGATTAAAAAACAAATAAATATTGTAACCGCAAAAATATTAAATAATATAAAAAGACAAAATCAAATTAATAATTTTAACCATCATTCCATAAAAGCCAATGTAGTCACCTAGTCTACTTTGAAAGGGCATTCATGGTATAAAATAAAAAACAGTCAAGATTTCCTTTATGGCGTCTTTTCCATTCCCAAACTTGTATGTTCAAAACCCTTTCTTCCTCTCCTCACCTTTCTTTATACATATTGATTATAGAAAGATAAAGATTTATACTTTTTCTCTATCTCTCACTATATATGTGTATTTGAGTTTTATGTTTGTGTTTCTATGCATAATGGCAAGGGAAGCTGCTGTTGCATGCATGGAAGATAAAAACATGATACCCACAGCCTCACAGTTGTCTGTAATTGGCATAAAGCATGATACTCAGATGACCCAGGTGGTGCATGAGGAAGAAAAAGAGCCAAACCATGCTGGTGGTAGTGGTGATAGTAGTGGTGGTGCAGTGGTAGCAGGCTCAGAAATAACAGGTAAAAGGAAGAGAGGGAGGCCTAGGAAGTTTGATATGCATTCAGAAACAATATCGCGGTCGGTGTCTCCTCCTGACTTTCCTTGTTCCCTATCTAGGACTTGTGAGAAGCGGGGTAGAGGCCGTCCCCGTGGTTCCGGTCGGCTACAACTCTTGGCTTCCCTTGGTGAGATCTCTTTTTTTTGCTGTTTGATAATAGTGTTAGTGAAATTTTGACATATTTTGGCATTTGATTATAAAAGAAGGAAATTCAATTATGAGGGATTTGTTTATGCTTAATGTCTTGTATATATTTTCTTCATTGGAGAGCTAGCCTTCCCCCACGGTAATGCTTCCTTCATAACACAGAGAGAAGACTGCATACGATAGGCAACTATTTCTTGATCCTCACAATGTAGAGAGTCTTGTGCATTGGATACACCTCAACCCTCACAAAATTGAGATCCTTGTGTACTTGAATGTGGTTTTATCTTATTTTCTCACGATCTTTATTGCCTGAAATGGAAAATTGGTAATTCTCTGAGAAGTTGTCAATTAGTTTCGCCACGCTGAGATTGAATGAAATACCACCCCATTAAGTTTCTTAGGATTAGTAAGGCTGAATAAAAAAATGAAATTGCACAAGTGAAAAGGCTCAAGCAAATTTGCTTGATATATATATATATATATATATATATATATATATATATTGGTTAGTTTAGTTGCTATACAGATTTGCTTTATTCTTCTCCACAATTGGTCTAAAGAAATGAATTTTTCATCCAATTTATGAAGATTATTTTTGGGGTTAATGCATATAATTAAATAGGTCTATTTGATCCTCATGCCACAATATTCTGTTTGTTTAGGTGTTTTAGCTGCAGAAACTGCAGGAGGAAGCTTCATTCCTCATTTAATTCCTGTGAAAGCTGGAGAGGTATTGTAAGATATTGTTTTGTTGGTATTTTAACAAGCTAATTTTCCTTGCCATTATTTGTCTTTTTTATTCCTTCTGTTTGGCTTTCATTTAAAGTAGATCTCTTTTCTTCACTATGATCAGGATATTGTAAGTAAGATTTCATCATTCGCCGAAAGGGGTTCTCGAGCGATTTGCATTCTTTCGGCCACTGGTGCTGTCTCAAGTGTTATTATTAGTCAGCCTGGTTCTTCTGGTGGAATTTTGAGATATGAGGTTTGATCTCAATACTATTCTCTCTAGAACCTGCAATGCGAGAAGCCTGAACACACATTTATTTTTCATGTATAGTTTGCTGTTCTGGAAGGCTCCAATTTCTGTCTTTTTTTTTTTTGTATGTTATATAAATTTTTCTTGAAGATCCCTATCATTTATATACTAGATATATACTAATATCTGGTTTCCAATATATTTAGTTACGTCCGTCATGTTTTTGCTGTGTAGTACAGTAGGTAGGCAGATCCTCACCTAGCCATTCGTACAATTCTGCAGGGCCTCTTTGAAATTCTCTCCCTGTCTGGATCATTCACAGTTGATGAAACAAGCGGTGCACACTGCAAAACTGGCATGTTACATGTTTCCCTGGCAAAACCTGATGGCCGGGTTTTTGGTGGTGGTATTGTTGGGTCTTTGATAGCATCTGGTCCCATTCAAGTAGGTTCTGCCTTTCTTATATCTAATTCTCCAAGAAAGAAATGATCTTATCTGCACCTTTTTCTTGTGAGACTTAAATTGGTTTTCTTTCAATTTATCAGCTTATTATTGCCAGCTTCAAGCAGAATATCTGCAAAGAACTAAAACTGAGGCAATTGGCACGATCTGCAGCGGCAGCAGCAGCAGCTAGGAGAGTGCTTGGCAATTTAGAAATGGTAACCACACAAGCTGGAGGGCATTGCACATCACCAACATCTCATCTTTTAGAACGAACAAATCGTACTGCAGCATGTAACACATTCACAGTTGATCCTCAAAATGTCTTCAAGCCAACGGAGCCCATTTCAGACTCCAGAAATGAAGATATCTAGATGTTTGTCTGTGACTAGTTTAGTTGTTAATAACTGAAATATGGGACTCCTCTTGTCTGTGTAACGACTCTTATCACATTATCCCTTAATTTGGTCTTAAAGATGATCTTAGGGAAATCTTTTCCTCATGGAGACTTGAGTAAATATATCATTTTCTGAGATACTATGGGATGAATTCGTTTCGCAGGAAATGAAATGTAATTGCCTTCCCAATGTTTCTATGCCTACGTACAAGATTTTAAGATAGGCATGAAACAGAAAGACAATATAAGGTGAGCTCGGAAAAAGATCAGAGTATTATTTGCAATTGTAGTAAAGATTCCCTGCAGCACTAAATCACATACACTGGCGTGATCAAACATTAGCGAAGAACCGATAAGTTTTGGCGTCGAGACTTTTTTGTCTGACTGCTGCAATTGCTGCTATAACCCCCAAAACTGAGAAAACTGCTGCAATAGTTGTATTCAACCAGAAAACATAGCTCCTCTTCGATGGCTTAAATGTCAAGTTGAAGAAAACAACAGGCAAGATAAAGTCTAGAGGCATGAAACCGAAAGCTCCAATCAATGAATTGATGTCTCCAAAAAATGGAAGCATTGCTGCTATTGTAGTTGCTATGATCACGGACAATGACCTTGAGACGACCCTTGGGATAACATTACGAGCAGAGAATTCCTTGCTTTCAGGGTCTGCAAACGTTCGTTCCAGCACTTAATTTGTAGGCTGCAAGTAAACCTGTGTAACGGAAAGCGAACTCATAATTAAGATGACAATGTAGTACGATTTTAGAGGAAGAGGCAGAATAAAACAAACCATTTAGGCACCAAAGGCTTCCCATTACTTATAAAGTTGCTCAGGATGAGACCTTCAGCTTGGTTACCAAATGCCCAATATCCAGAAATGGCAACACTAAGGAATGTCACTAGAATTACTCTAACATACACACAGTCCTTTGAACATCTTCCCCTTCAGAGGTGCTGCTATGGTTGCCTGCAACCATCAATTATTTCATTAAATTGAACTTTTCATCTATTTATCATATAGTTGAAGGGAGATGGACTAACTCACACCTGAATTTCTGGGATTATCCCATTGCCATATGTTGTAGCAATTATGGCAATGGCATTAAACATACCAAAAATTCGGTCTTGGGTGTCTCCATTTAGAGAAAAACCCTTCGGTTCTTTCAACGAATTTCCTACGAAAAATAAGCCATGCTATATAAAAATGTAATCTCTAAAATAATATGAATCTATGTCGCTGCTCATTCTATGTTAAAGAACCACTAAAAGTCAAGTTTATACGTAGGATTTGATAGTACATATTAGGATAACAGGGTCAATTTGATTCTTGCTCTTGGCAAAGAATAACCCGAACGCATACCGATATGGACGGAACCGCCCGTGGCACAGGCACTATAAGCTAGGCAAAGAAGCAAGGATATCAAATTGATGTGCCTTAAAGACTGAAAAGATGGGACTTGTGCCAGTATCAACACTAGGCATCCAAATATGATTACAAACTCATAAAGCTTCATAGTCCCAGTTGGGTTTGACAGCAAGTAAATTGTTTGCAAGATCAAAGGTAAGTAAATAAAAAGGTTCAAGCTTCTGATTTTAGGTTCATTTGAAATAGATACAAACTTGAATTTTGTGTAATCAAAATCTTCTCACCTTCATGCATTGGCCTCCAAGAAGCGTACAACCAACAACAGCACCATAGCACACTATGAATTGAATAGGACCCACAAAATACAGTCCCCATCTTGGCCCTACTAAACCAAAAATAATTGAATCTTATTGTACATTAACAACATGGCAGCATAGTGGTTTGATTCCATGATTAATTCGTTTTGAAATAAGCAGAATTTTCATTAAAAGCCAGCAAAAGCATAAATAGTTAAAATTTTATAATACAATTATTATTTTTTAATGTATTTTTTAGGATTAACACGTGGCATTCTCTATTATATATAAATTATTTAATCATTACTCTCTCAGTGTTATAATAAATAGAGATTATTATAAGATTGGTTACAATAAATTAATATAAAATAATTACACATATTTGTATTTATTATATATATTTATATCTATATTATATATAAATAGATTTTAATTATTTTTATTATAAAATCTTTATTAAAAGGTTTGAGAGATGAAAAGTAATAAAAATAAAATATAAAATAATTAATAAAAATTTAAGATATTATATATATATATAAATTAAAATTATTAATAATTACATGCATTAATACGGATAATCTTAATTTTATTATAATCAAAAAATAAAATATATTTATTATTCATATAATTATTATATCGAATCATAAATACTGAAGTTGAAAATATCTTTTTTAACATTTTTTAAAAATATTTTCTCTTATTAATTGATTTATATGAATCTTTTTGAATTGAGTATTTTTATTCTTTTATTATCAAGATTTGAGCAAGTTAGTAGTCCATATATATATATATATATCATTTAGTGATTACAGACAATAAAAGATAATTGTCTTTTTTTTTTTAATTTAATAAAGTCAAAATTTTTGATAAAATTATCAAATCTTGGAGTGTCCAATAGCTGATAGGAACTGAACTTTGCGGCTGGTGGTGGTGTTTAATTCTCTCAATACTACACCCATCACCACAAATAGCAACAAGTGCAAGGTGGGGGAGAAGGGTCTCTATAATCCACCACCACCCCATAATTACCAAATTAAAAAGAGCACCGATCTTGAATCATGTTTCACGTGTATAATTGTGTATGCATAAGTGTACCAGAGAGTATAAGGGTCTCACGATTTGGTTTTAATCAAAATCAAATCGATTTAATTTAAAATTAAATTGATCAAAATTGATCTTGAGCTGAATCAAAATTAAATAGAAATTGATCATTTTATTTGGTTTGATTTCTATTAAACTAGACTTTTTCTTTTAAAAATATAAAATTTTCAATCATTAAATTTTATCAAAATTAAAATTGAACAATAATCGAATTGAAATCACAAAATTAAAACCTGAATTGAAAATATCTTGCAATTTAATTATAATCAACTTAAATCATGAATCGAAATCATTCGACCTGAAACAATCTGGTGACAACCATGCATATTTGTAGCCCTTTTAATTTAAAAAATGCACGCAGAACATCTGATATTCACTTGCATGATTTTGGTAATTTAAAAAATTTATAAAGATTTGGATTTTTTTTTTTGTTATTTTGCCTTTTATATTAGTAAAAGTATCTAAATAAACAATTATAAAGAAATAGTTAATAAAAGAGGAGAATTAAGAGGGTTACCCAAGATTTGATTAGCCATGTCTCTGAAGCGAAGTTGGCGATGACCCAATTGAGCATTGTGTTCAAGAACAAGAGACAACAAATTGTACGAATAGAAAGTGACCAGAGCTCCAATAACCAGACATGAAATTCCAGCAGCCCATCCAAGAAATGTGAAGGCATATGGGAGACTAAGGAGAGGCGGAGCTACTATTGATGTTGTCAAGTGATATCCACAATGGATCCACGATCCTATTCACATTATTTCATTTTTACTTTTATTAGCCTCCATTTCATTGGTAAAAAATAATTTATATATAAAAAATATTTTTTATTATTTAATCATCGTATTAAATTAATAATATATATTTATATTATATATATATAAATATTTTTAAAAAAATATTTATCAAACAAATGTTATCTTTCCTTTGTCTTTTATAAGCAATTGATTTAAAAGTCTAAACCACCTATCTTGTAGGTAAATAGTGAAAAGGTAATAGAATCAACCAATTAAAGGATGTACAAAGAAAGATGATAATTATTAATTATGTATTTTTATTGTGTTCAAGCAGCCATTATCATGGATATTTCCTCTCTAATTCGATAAAAAAATTGTTTATATCAAAATTAATGAGTTTATAAAAGAAATTCTTTATAATATAATTATAAAATTTAAATATTAATAAACATAAAAATAAATAAAATTGCTAACAAATACAATCAAAATTTTTTGATCAACTTCACCATATTAATAAGTTTTAATTTAAGGGTATTAAATTGGCTATTGCCAAAATTGACATGCACAACATTTTCCACTGAAAAGACTAACTAGAAAGAGATGTGATAAAGACAGATTATTTTTATTTTTATTTTTATTTATTTATTTGTTTATTTTACTAAAGAAAAGAGGAGCAAGGAAGAAGAAGATGAAAAATAACCAAAACGTTTATATTATATCAAATAAAAACAAGTTCTTGACTCTATATCATAGGAAACAAGAATTCAAATCTTGATATAGCAAAAGAAAGAAAGAAAGAAAGTGTGCGTGTGTGTGTGTATATATATATATATATATAATTGTTATACCTTCGGATTTGAGAACAAAAAGAGCACCAGCATCAAGCTCCTCCTTTTGAAGATGGAGAGGTTCTTGTTGTGGAGCTCTATAATTAGCATCCTCCTCTGCATGCACTACCATTATACTCTTCTCTCTCTGTCTCTCCCCAAGACTATAGAAAAACAGACACTAGAGAGGGAGAGAGAGGTGACGATGAATGAAAATTCAAGAGCAAAGGAAGGAAATATATAGTCAACAAGCTTGACCTGCCTTTCAAAATGATGACGATGAATAATAGTACTTACCAGTCCAACTTCTGAGTTTCACCAAAACTGGCAGAGAGCGAGAAGATATATAAATGGACATCAATGCCCCTTTGCCTTCCTGCCATTGCCAGCCACATTTTTTTGGAGTGGTACACGGCACTTTAGCGGCCAATGCAACAGTTGCAACTTGTATGAACAATAGCCCACTCCGTATATTAAAAAATTAAAAAGAAAAAGCAGCCAATACTCCAATGACGTCTGCCAAAGATTTTCAAATACAGTCGTTATAATCATTAATTATGATGATGATTCATATGTAAATCTCATAATAATTAATAATAAAAATATATTATTTATATATATATATATATATATATATAAAACTTTTGCATTGAATAAATTCTACACAATTACTTATATTTAAGTTTAAAAGAGCAGGCCTCGACTCCCTTATCCTCTCTCAAATATAATAATAATAATAAATACTCATTCTCAAGCTTAATTGACATGTGGATTTGCTTCTTATCTTATAGGCCAATATTTTATTATTATTATTATTATTGGTGAAGAATTATTTTTTTTGTCAAGAATTAATATTAATCTATTAAGCCTTAAACAGGCAAAGAAAATATTACATAGTTAAATTTTTTCAAAAGATTACAAGTAAAATAGTCCCTATAGAATATGTTTTGAGCAATGAAATAAGCTGCCTTATTACATTACCTATGCACAAAATGAAACTCGTTTACATTAAGATCATGAGTTAAAACAAAAATATCATTGAAGATACCCATAAGATCACAATAAGTGAATCCTCCCTTAGCCATGGATATGACCATATGAGAATCTCCTTTCAGAAGAACTGGATTAAAACCCTTATTCTGAGTAAGCAACATATCTTCCCTACGAGTTAAAGATTCCAAAGTTAAAGGATTTGTGAACCTGCTAGTATATCATCCAAGAGTATGTCCTAATGAACTTCGAGCAATAACAATAATGAATCTCATATTCTTGAGACTAGCATTCAAGAGATAATTTATTTTAATACACGAATAAAACATCGAGGATGCATTCTTAAACTTGCTTGAAAATAATCAATGAATAGTAAATGAGAAGTGATTAAAATGAAATTGATAATTAAAATTAAAATTTTCAGCAGTATAATATTGTATTGTAATTTTGAACCGTTTATATAAAAGTTATATTTATTAAACATTCGTGACTCGCTGTTGAAAGTCTAAAAGTTAAAAGTTGACTTTCAATTGCTCAATCAAATAAAATTCTTTCATTCTACTCTATTTTTTTTTTCATAAGCAATGATTATTTCATTATAATAATAAATTCCAAAAAAAAAACTTAGTATATAATGTTCATCTAAACCCGATGATCAGATTTTTCCAATATACGCAATCTAGAATAAAATATGTTAAGTGAAAAATTTAATATAAAAATATATGGTTTTTTTTTTAAATTTTCAAGAAAGAATGATGAATATTTAAAAATAAATTTTGACTGTTAGCTAGGCATATCTTATGGGATTCGATAAGTATATTTTATTTGGATTGATAATTAGTATAATAAATGAAATTAATTTACTTATAGACCTATAATCATATGAATAATTATTGTATTTTTCTTCTTTTTCTAAAAAAATTTAGGACTGAGCAATACTCTAACAGCTGTTCACACTATAAATCGAGTTCTTACTTTAGTCATCAATAATTTATCTCCCTTTGAGTGTATATACAGTAAATCTTTCGATTACTCAACTCTTGCTTGTTTTTTTATTGTACAATCGCATGGACATTAAAAATTAGAACCTAGAACTCGATCGTTAGTAGTGTTGTTTTCTTGGTCATTGGATAAAATATAAAGATTATCATCTGCTTAGGTGCAACCCCCCTCAGTTGTTAGAATGGTAGTCCATGCATGCTTGTATAGACACTGGCATCAAAGCAACCTACCATCTTGAGTGTGGAACCAAGTGTTGTACGAGACCAAGTGCCCTATCGCGGCAAGTAGGTGGAGTCACCTCTAGAACCTGTGGACCAAGATTTTGAGCTATTGTTCTACAATCTGGCCTTGAAGAGGACGTCAAAGAGTTGAGGTGAGGGAGTACATAACATCCTAGTCCCACATCAGAAAATGATTTCTGATTTCATTTATATGTAATTAAGAGCCTAGGTGGGTGTTTGTTGCTTCGGTATTGGGATTAACTTGATTCGTAAACAAGTTCCACCAAATTGTTAGGCCAGTAGTGCATTGTGGGCTTGGGTCGTTGCACATAAGCGGTTGGGTTATAAATGTTGGCCCTAATCCAAATTGGTGTACTGACCACTGATTTGCTTCCACTGAAGTGGGGACATTTGCTTGATACTCCTTGCAGTCTTCGAGCAGTGGGGCACCCCTACGAATATTATAAAATTTGTAAATTTTTTAATATTTCTTTTTTATCATTTTTTTTTTCTTCTAACTCTTTTTTATTTTATCACTTATAATAATAATAATAATAATAATAATAATAATAATAATAATATCCTTCAACCTCATTCAAGTTTCGTTTAAAATTGTAATAAAAAATTAAAATTTATTTTTTAAAAAAAACTTTTAAATATTATTTAAAAAATAATTTAAAAATTATTTTACTGTTTGAAAATTTTTATAATTAAAATATATGATAAATTAAAACTAAAATTTAAAAATCCTATTAATAGGAGATCTGCTGATTAAGAAGCTTGTAAGGACAAAGAAATTTGTACAAATTCCAGAGGTAGAGATTGACAACGCTATATTAGTTGTCCTCATTAATAATATATATATAAATTGGATCGAATCTTTTCTACAGTGTTTTATATATATATATATATTTCTCAAAATATTTCTTCGTATCATATAAAGCTCTCTAAACATATAGTTAGAACATATCTACACAATTGGTGATTTCTTTATTTTCTGGATCAATTTCAGTGTTTTCTTTCTCTTGTCAATTGTCATCTATACTTAGAAACAAAGCATGCTTTGTTCTGATTCTCAAACGTTGACACAGAATTTTCTCTAACAGAATCTTTCTTTAGAGGTTACTAAAATGAACATTAGGAAACTTGTTAATCCCAACGTACTAATAGGATTTCTTGTTCTGCTTGGAGTGGGGGCATGGAATAATGCAGTTCTTAGATCAACCAATTCCTTTCATAATTAGAACTAGTTGAAATCCTCTATATCACTCATAATCAGTATCTGAGGGATAATAGATAAAAACCTAGTGATGGACTATTATGTTACGTTTTGAGGATTCACTTTTTTTTTATACCTTTTTTTGATTAATCATGTAATATCTATGCATACGGATAGGATTAATTCATGTTCAAACTGAAAATAATATTCAGGTAAAATCCTCTCATAACTCCAAATTCGAACCTTTAACCTTGCTGTGGATCAGCTCCATGCCATTGATAAATGATAAACCATGTGTTTGGAAGCATGGGGCTGGGGCTTTTGAACCAATGTAGGATAGAACGAAGGCCTAATCTGGTGTGAAACGTTAGGTGGCTGGCTTCCAATTACATCTAAACAACACTCTTTGAAGAATATGGCACATGGATGTGGAGCCTGTGGGAAGCACCAAACTAAATGGCCTAATGGGACTCCAAATCCAAGCCCAACTTGTGCCCCAACCACCTTGGCCCGAGAATTCCAACAGTTTCATATTTGACAGCTGCTCAGCTCATACTGGCATCTACAAGGATCCTTAGCATAAGAAGATTCAGTGGATTGCAGGAATAAAATGGATTCAGATGCACTTGCATGGTGGGGAGAACTTCGGTTTTGAAAACCCAGCCTACAGACACTAGCCATAAAGGTTCTGAGTCAGGTTTCAACCGTTGCATTGTGTTGTGTCAAGAGATTTTGCAAACAAATGATATTAAATATTTTATGTCAAGAAGCAGCAAATAGGTTGGAGTGCAGACAGTGGAAAGATCTTCTTTTTGTTGGAAAAAATCTTAGGCTCCATTGCCAAAGAAATTGCAGTTTAATGTCCCGTCAGGGCCAGAGAAACGCTATTTCAAGTTCTTCTGGATTTTCCCATCTTGATCAAACAAATGCAATCTTGAATATCCATGAAAACTTGTGATACAGCCTCACTGCTTATTGCTGGAGGTTTTCAGGGTAGCAGTAGAGGCTTATGCTCTGTGTGCAACCAAACTCAAAACTACTCCCACTTGAGGCCTGATATCATGTAGTGTGCTTCAAGTGAGCGATGTGATCGCATTAGCCTTTGCCTAGGTGCTAATCAAGAGGATTATTTCTGGATTCATTGAGCTTAGTAATGTGTTTAGCTTACATTCAGAAAGAATTCTTTTACTTACAAGTGAGGATTAATTCTTTTGGCTGGGAACTGTGAGAGCTTGATAAAGCAGTTAATGGAGTTTATATTATACACTCACTCATGGGTTAGCAATTACAGTAGTGGCTTTATAATTGCTTGGTTGAGGGAGCAAGATAAAGTGTGTTGTCTGGAGTTAATAGGCACAAATGTAGTTGGTGCTTCGATGATGACAGCACAAAATTAAGAAGTGTTTATGCTACAGTTGCCTGAAAACCATAGCTTGTTGGTGCAGAAGCAGAACTGTTTTTACAAAGGCCCACTATCACTGTCAAGTATTAATGTGGGGCATTCATTGGCAGATATGATAATTGCTTCTATAGTGATCTAGTCCATCACCTTAAACTAAAGTAACTGCAAATCTTTCTCTGTCTCAATATGTTAATGACATGTGGGGGCTTTTGTGATGAATTATCATAAAAAATGTCAACACTAATGAAATTGATAAGCATTAAATGTTCCTCCTTAATCAATGTAATATTGTCTGGGTTTATGAATCAAGTGACTTCAAATTTGTTCATAATTGCTAATATAGTCATTGTTCCAATCATAAACAGTGAGCAATTTAGCGCCAAATCTATACTGGGCATGCATAATTTATGTGGGATTCACATTCAAATTAACTTTTACACTGATACTGATAGGCTGATGATATTTCAATCCCAAAGATGAAGACAAGTCTACACTAGGTCTCTCTAGCTCATACTCTATGAGATGGTTAAGCTGCATTAATACATCAATTTCATACCAGATTCGTAAAAGTAAAAGAATCCCTTTATTATAAGAAACTTATCAAGAAAATCTGTAATGGAAGCAGCATTTTTTAATTTGTTGGATTAAGAAGCATGTGGAAAATCTTTGACTATTGACCCTAATCATGCAATCAAAGCACAAATCCCGGTAACCTATAACATATTACTTGTTCTTTATTAAATTAAAAAGTTCAAACTCAAGACCTCACAGTTTTAAAAAGAATAATTATATCAGTAAGAGAAGCATTAGAGAACACGAAATCTTAAAGCAGTAATCAGCGGCCGACCGTCTAAGAACATGTAGGAGAAAATTTTGAAGAATTGAAAACTTGGGTTTTGCTCAGAAACAAAAAATGTGGAGATTTGGGGAAAAAAACAAATTAAAAAGATATCAATGAAGCATTAGATTTAGGAAATCAAAATCCGAGATTCAGTGGTTGTGTCTACACAGCAGAGACAAAAATAAGGTGTGGATAAAAGCGGTTGCAAATACCGAACTTTGCATTAACTTAATTCATGCAAAGTAAAGTGAACGCATTTGTAAAGTAGACAAATACAAGGCCGGAAATGGGCCAAAAAGCAGGGAAAAGAAAAGAAAAGAAAAGAAAAAAAAAAAGAAAAATTTGATTTTCCAAGAAAGATAGTCAACCAAGAGGTTTTCACTAAAATTTTTTCAATTTGCAGTACCTGTATAATGGAAATCCTGTGCCCTAGTTGATTTTGGAGCACGCCATTTCTTTTTTTTTTTTTAATTTTTGATTAAAATGTATTTTCAAATCTCTTAAATTCAAATTTCAATCAAAATCAATAATACAGAAAAAAAAGTATTTTCATATCAATTTTTATATTTTAAAATTAAATTCTTTTTCTCGAATAATTTTTAGATGTATTTTTCATATTAATTTAATACATTTAAAATAAATAATCTTAGAATGCTCACAATAGTATCAAATCTTAATTAATAATAATAAAAGCTATCATTCATACCATTGAAAATACTCTTTCTTTTTAATGGTTTTTTAAAATAAGTTATTATAATTAAAAAGAATATATAAGACATAGATAATCATATAATATTTATTTTCTAGATAATATTTAAATTTCGCTAAAAAGGTAAAAGAATCAAAAGAATATATAATTCATTTAATACCATTCAGTATGGTAATTTGGTGGTGATTAAATTAGTGAGATGGTTTTATTCCACCTTAATTTGACTCCCCACACTAGCAGAATAACTAAATATTGTCTTTATTTAGAACTTCATTGGGAGGCAATAATGGGCTGTCCAATGATTCATTTTACTGGATATTATCTTGGGTTTAATGATAGGTCTCTTCATATAGAATTGAGTTAAATTAAGAATCATCATACCTAGAAAGTTCTCATTTTTTATAATTAAAAAATATTATAATTCATTTAATACATTTGATTTATTTAAGGATTTAGAGGTGTTATATGATCTTATTTTTTAATTTTATTTATTTTTTATTTAAAAGTATAAGAAATTCTTACTTAAACTCGATCCATATTATTTTTAAAATATAAACATATAAAATTCATATATTTAATAGATTTACCCACGTACATTTTATTCTAATCACTCTTTGCTTTGCCACAATTTGATTTGCCACAATTTGATGTGCCCTAGTTGGGAAACTTTGACTTAAACAAAGTTAATTAAGCTCCATGTTTTCTATTGGAAGGAGGGTGAAATTTCTACTTCACTCTTTCATTCTCCAAATCCATAATTTTAAAAAGAAAATAAAAACTTTAATTAATTACAAGATTCAATTTTCAACATTGACAATTGCCAAGTAAGCCTGAAGAAGCAGTTGTAAGCTTAAACCCTAGAATTTATAATAGGGTTAGGTGTGTGCATCATTATCAGTAGTAAGACATTTTTATAGCTAAACAATTGTTTATACTCTTTAAATTTCCTCCTTCTTCATATCATTCTTCATTTATACAACGATGTTCTAACTTCTTCAATCATTACACTATATCAGCAATCGTGTTAGCTTTTGCATCATCAAACTACCCTCTTCATATATATATAATCAAACTAACCTCTTCATATATATATAATCAAACTACCCTCTTCATATATATATATATATATGTCAACATCAAAAGATAATAATTTTTTTGGATTACAAAATTACCATATTTTATGATGTAGAGTGTCTTATTTTGATGGTTAAGAAAAAGAATAAATTATTTTTTAAAAATTTTTGCATTGTATTATAATTAATATTTAAATATAAATATATTTTTAAATATTAATTTCGTCATATATTTTCATCCTTTTTATTTTTATTAATTTAGTTATTAATCGAGAAACTAAAATGTTAATAAAGATAAAAATATATAAAAGTAAAAGTATTTATAATGATAAATTAATTAATAAAAAGAAATTAATTAATAAAAAGGATTGTTAAATTTAACTTCAAACTTCTCATTTTTCTTTTTCTTTTACTTCAACTTCTTTCAAACATTAAGATTCTATTGGGCAATAAATTTTAAGTTTTATCTACTTTTCTTATTTATACTATTTGATACTATAATATTTATATTAATATTTAAAAGTTAAGATAATAGTTTATAAAAAATTATCATTTCTAATATAAAATTTAACATAATATTTTGATCAGAATTCAATAACTATTTTTATTAAATATTATTACTTTAAATCACTATATAAATAATTAATTATCGATAATTAATATTTAATAATTAATAACTATTTAAATAATTAATACTGTGGTAATTTTTTTTTTCTCCAACCAGTTTATTTTATTTGAAAAGAAAGCATAATATATATATATATATACAGAAAGGAAAATGGAATCCAAAGGTTGAAGAATCAACCGACCGACAATAATTGCAAACCATCAGAGACTTCCTTGCGTACGTTTATCATTATTATTAAAATTAGTATTAAAAATATCTTTATATATATTAATAAAAATAATATTAAATATGAAATTTAAAATTAAATTTAATACATATTTTAATAATGACAATTTTAAATAATTTTTAAAATTTAACTTTAATCACATTCAAAATAGTAATTTTCCAAAAAGTAATTTTTTTTTAATCTCCTAATCCTCTGTAATAGAAATCAATGTATGTAGAAGCAGCTTTTTAACTGCAAACACATTTTGTATTTTCATTGACTTAAAAAAAAAAAGTAATTTATCAATTTATTATCATTGAATCAATCGTCTAATATTATATTATAAAACCACTAATCTTATAAATCTTAATTAAAGAAACTTGACTATATATATGTATACACACATTATCAAATGATCTCATAAATAAGTACTTAGTGATGAAAAAACAAAAAGAAATTTGATATAAAAAGGACTGAAAGAAAAGGAAAAGAAATAGAAATTAGAAAATAAGAGGGAAATGAGATAAGAGGGCAAGAGGAGAAATAAATCTCTATTAGCATTTAGGGGTGAGTATTATTTGGTTTGAATTAAATAAATTAAATTGAATTGTCTTAATTTAGTAATTCGATTTGATTTTTAAGATAATTTGATTTGATTTGATTTTAAATTTTAAAAATTTCAGTTCAATTTTAAAGAAAAAAAATCAATTAAATCAAACTAAACCGAATTGCTTTATTATTATAGGGAATATATGTATTATATGTATTGTTATATATAGAAATTTGTTGATTTCATTGATTAATGGGTATTAGATTCAAATTGAAATTAAAATCAGACCAAATAACTTGAAATAAAATTTAAATAAAAAAAATCAAAGTTTAAAAACCAATCAGTTCAAACTAAACCAAATTAAGGTGATTTGATTTTTCATGCATTTCACTTCAGTTTTTAAAATATAATAATTTGATTAATTCAATTTTAACTATTCAATTCGATTTGACTTGAACCAAATGCTTAATCCTACTAGCTTCTAACGAGATAAGGGTTATTAACAAACTAAAATTCTATCTAGTTTGACTTAATTTTATGTGCAAAGACATATCATTTATTCGATAGATTCAAATTCAAATCCTCACCCTTCTAATTTCTATTAAATAAATCAAAACCCTAATGCAAAATACCCTTTGACCAATTTATCACAATCTGCATACTATTCTTTAATTTTTTCTTAAGTTAGGAGGGTGTTTTTTTTTTTTTTTAATTACCATCAATGGTATTTTTCACTTTAAAATTAATTATCATTTTTAGCCATTTTCAATTAAAAATATATTTTTCCATATTGACTTATTGAATTTAGAATTATTATTTTTAAAATACTCTTATTCAAAATAAAATCTTAATTAATTAAAAAAGTAAAGTTCTGTTCCTTATTAATTGAATAAATCTCATTAAATAGGTGGATGAATTAAATCCTAATTATTGAGACAGTTAACTCTGACATTGCAATTTAATTTATTATTATTATTTTATTAAAATTATTTCTAAATTCACTTAATATACGACAAATTTTATATGTTGGGATAATATTTTTTTTTTTAGTATAGTTAATTTTAAGTTGAATTCAAATTTAAGATTTTATAATTTAAAAAATAATTATTAGTGTGATAAAGATATTTATTAAAAATAATATGTATGGTATTATTGTGTTTTCACAAGTCAATGATTAGGCAATGACAAAATTAAGTATAGTGGAAACACTGTGACATCATGGATTTTGAGGAAGCATTAATTTGTTAACTTTGTAATGGAAATTAAAATATTCCAAAATTAATTTGACAAAATGACAGGAATGACCCTGAGATATTGGTCATTAATTAATTAAAGCTAAAGCCCTAAATTTCATGTCATTAGTGATTCACATGCTCTGATTACTGCTCTGAATTATATTATTTTTTATTTTACATAGTAATTAAAAAAATAATTAAATTATTAAAATTAAATAAATATATTTTAATTTAATTATTCTTTATCTCATACTATTTAAAAAAATATTAAAAAAATTATAAATAAAATAATTTTAAAAAATGAGATATAATATTCTATTAATTAAAGACTATGTAATATTTATCCAATTGAAAATATATATTAATTAACATATATAGTTATTTATTAAAAAGAAATTATGATGCCATTCCCCACTACAAAGAAAGCACAAGAAAAGATTGCAAGTGAGGGGTCCCTTTCTTATTTATTCAATAATAAATTAAAAATATGCTTGTTGGAGGGATAAAATTTCTCTGCAATTGCATGTTCCATTGTCTCTGAAAATTTCAAATTCACATGGGCTATGCATTTTGAACCAGTCCTCTACTTTGATTTTTCTTTTTTTTTTTTTTAAATATCTTTGGAGGAATTTACCAAAGAGGCTAATAAATTCCTTTGCATCATTCTTAATGACAAGAGAATTACTAGCCACCATACACTTGTTGTATTACTGATTCACATCATCTATATTTCCTTAATAGTCACCCCTTCAGCTCTTCCCAAGTGAGTGTGTCTAAATTAATAATTTAATTATTAAATAGTTATTTTATAATATAAGAGCTTTGAAATTTAAATTTAAATCATGAAATTCTCTATTTTTTTTTTAAATTAGTCCTCAAAAAATCTATCCATCCAGAGAGTTATAAAATAAATTTTAATTTAATATTATTAAAATTATCTTCAAGAGCTTTAAATCATAACTCATGGTCTAGAAACAATGTAGAGTGAGAGAACGACATGAAAAATTGAAAGATGGCGGGTGAAGGATTTGTAATTTAGTGGGTGTAGTCAAGTAAGCAGTGTAGAAGAGCTGAAGGGGTGGCATCATGTGCGGAGTGATTAATGTAAATCAAATGCTACAAACCAACAAAACTTTACTATTTCCTTTTTCTGCTCCGTTGATTCTATAATTTAAGATTTTAATTAGAAAATTATAAAATATTTTTAACATATATAAAATAGCACTCTCTTTCGTAGAAAAAGAAGTTCTCATTGTAATATAAAAAGTGAGTTCTATATTATTATAAAAAATAATATATATGCACCGACATATTTAATGATTTCTCTTTTATGAATATATACTTTCTCTTAAAAAAATAAGTATCATATTTAAAATTTAATTCATATGATTATTTCAACAGTTTTATAAAATATTATATTAAAATTAAAAAATTTTAAAATTTAATTTTACATATTTTAATCATTAAAATTTCAAAACAGTAAAATGATTTTTAAATTATTTTTTTAAATATATTTAAAATAATACTTTTAAAAAAAAAAATTTCAAATCCACCCTGTTTTTAACATTCTAATTACAATTTCATATGAAGCCTTATTTTCTAACATAAACATGACAAGTTTTTATTCCAATTTTAAAAAATTTAAAAATGTTCATTAAAATTAGGAAAAAAAATTACTAATTTATTTATTTTTCCAATTTAACTTAAGCTAATATTTATACATCCCACTTATTGATTTGATTAATTATTAATTAATATAGAGTCGAGTGCTCATCACCGTATAAAAAACCTATTAAAATTGTGAAGAATATTAGCCAATTGAGGGATTTGAACCCATAATCTTAACTCTGAGATCAATTATAAGATTATCTTTTAATAATGTAACAACTTAAATATCATGAGTAGAATGCTGGCTCACTGAATTATTTCACTTGTTGCCTACAACTAATATTATCTATTTAAAGAAAAATATGTAAGTGTAGACTCATTTAAATCTCAAGAATTATATTACAAAAATTAAACAATAAAAAATGTTATATGATTTACATTCTAAATTGAAAAAGGATATTTTTATTTTTATTCCAATTTTTTTTTTCAAAGTGGATTATTTGTTTTTAATATTTATTTGGATTTTGGGTTGCATTTTTCTCCAGTTGATTTTTCTAGTGTTTAGAAATAAAATGTTATCCTTCTATATATAGTTCATTGAAATTTTCAAAAGGAATTCTACATTGATTATATTCTTAAGAAAAAGAAAATGAAATTCCATCACTTATGCTTGAAAATTGAACTTCAAGGAAATGAAAGAGAGAGAATATTAAATCAAGAAGATAGATAAATCACAATTATAGTATTTATATGCATGAGTAGATTTTCCAACCATTTTTCAATTTTCTACCTTTCTCTAGTTTTAAATATGTTTCAAATTATAATTCACTACCATCAGCAGCAAGGTTCTAATTAAATATAATATTAACATTTGGTAGCATATTCTTGAGTGTCTTAGTTTCATTTAGAACTGTGTATGGGATATAAAAAATGTTTTTTTTTTTCAAAAAAATTATTTTAAATGATATTGAAAAAATATTATTTAATTATTTAAAAATTTTTATGGTTAAAATATACCAAATTTAATTTTAAATTTATTTTTAAATACTTTTAATTGATATATTTAAAAATTCTTTTACCAGTGACTATAACACTAATGTGAAACAGATCCTTTATCAGATAATATATACATAATATAAGAGATTCAAACTCTAATAATTATTTTCTCTATTAAAATTGTTGATTGGGGTTTTAATCCTAAAACATGTTAAATTTTTTATAAAAGTTAAATATATTATTAAATTTTTTTAATAAAATTTAGATGTAAAATAATATATTTTATTTTTTTTTTAATAAATTTTCATAAAGTGGAAAATATGTATTTCTCTGATCAGAAAAAAAATATTAAATTGCCTAAAACCTATCCCAAGACATCACTTGATAAAAAGAAAATGCAAAGAATAAAGATTAGCCAAAATGAGACAAAGTTGGCCCATATGATGCAAGAATCCATTCCTTTTCTAAATTTTGCCTGGCTCTCACCTCACTGCTTTTTTTTTTTTTCACTTGAGCATTTGACCCTGACAGATGTACTTTTAAGCTATATCAGGTACAGCCTCAGCCTGCTAACAACATGACCCTGAACCTGAAGTTCTCTAACCTAAAACTAAAAGTGAAAGTCCTCAAACTTTGGCTTGCATTGGATGGTTTTGTCCCAGGTCAACAAGAGTTAAATTTTTTGAAAGGCTATTGCAGTAATTGTGCAGATTTTTTCTTTCTTGAATGACAGTTTTACCCTTCCCAATAATTCCCAAGATTCTTTCTTTTTTATTTTGCCAATGAAAATATGTTTACCCATAGAGAGAGTAATTAAATTCCAAATAGCAACCAAAATTGGCTATAAAACACCATATTTCTCTCTCTATCTATTGCCCTTCTCTTTCGCATACAAGTCACACCTCTCTCTCTCTCTCTCTCTCTCTCTCTCTCTCTCTCTTCCTCTGCCTCAATACTGTTCTGCCTCTGGTTCATTTTGCTACAAAGAAACAGAAGTATTATTGCAGGGACAGATTGTGGGAGAGGAGCCTCTGAAAGAGTTGGAAAGTAGAGAATTTTTTTGTCGTCTTTCCTTGTTTTAGTTGAAAAGGAGAGAAGAAAAATGGAGATACTTGAATTGGGCTTTGCTATTCTGATCTCAGTTTCTATGTTAATCTAGGATTTGTACGAGTTATATACACCCTCATTTCATCCACATTGTTAACAATTCAATCCCCATATCAGAAACAGATTTATAGTTCTTATTTTGTAATCACCTTGTTTGTTTGCTAGTGAATTTAGCTAACTCATCATCACCTTATCTCCTATTTTCCTCTGTTTTATTCTGCTCTGTTGTTACACAGAAAAACAGATGGCTGAAGATTCACCAAAATTCATTATACCAGAAACATACCAGGTGTCGAGAGATGACATTGGAGCCCAAATTGGGCTCATTTGGGAGCTAATCAAAGCTCCATTGATAGTTCCTCTATTGAAACTTGGGGTCTATATCTGCTTAACCATGTCGCTCATGCTCTTCATGGAGAGGCTTTACATGGGAATTGTTATAATCATTGTTAAGCTGTTTTGGAAGAAACCAGAAAAACGTTACAAGTGGGAACCCTTGCAAGAAGATTTGGAATCAGGCAATTCGAATTTCCCTGTTGTTCTCGTTCAAATCCCAATGTTCAATGAAAAAGAGGTCTCTGCTTCTTTCTGTCTATGTTTCTTGTTCTGTGTTTATTCAGTTCGCTCCTTCTGGGTATTTTACAGGAGAGTCTGAACAAGCTTGACGGCTTTTCTTTCTTCTTGTTAACCTGTATTTATCAGTGCGGTTTTGTGACAGGTTTACAAGCTCTCAATTGGGGCAGCATGTAGTCTTTCTTGGCCAGCGGATCGTCTGGTGATCCAAGTCCTCGATGATTCAACAGACCCAGAGATCAAGGTCCTCATTAACTTTATTTTTCACATTTTCTGCACTTATGAAGCTTGGGGGTTATATATCACTTTTGCCGGTTCTGATCTGGGTTTTTCCAAAAAAGCTCAAATGAATCACATGATTGTTATTTTTAGTCTGGCTAATGAATAGATGATGATGATGTTTGGGTTGCAGCAAATGGTGGAGCTAGAGTGCCAGAGACGGGCAAGCAAAGGAATAAACATAACATACCAAATCAGAGAGAACAGAGTAGGTTATAAAGCTGGAGCTTTAAAAGAAGGGCTTAAGAGAAGCTATGTTAAACATTGCGAGTACGTTGCTATCTTTGATGCTGATTTCCAGCCTGAACCTGACTATCTCAGACGTGCCATTCCTTTCTTGGTCCACAATCCTGACATTGCCCTTGTTCAAGCTCGCTGGAGATTTGGTAAGCTCATAATCTTATTACATCAACACATAACAACTTAAATGTTTCATCCTGTTTAGTGTATCTTAATCCCATTAAGATCCATTAAATTCTAACAGAATCGAGTGTCGGTGGTCTCTGCATAATTTGGTCTTTGTAAAATTTCTGTTTGTTTTGGACAGCAGACTACTACTACTCGGCACTTGCATGAGGTTTATGTGGGGTCCATTAGAAACACACCAATCACGGGTTGGTGGTCACTTTTGCCCTGACTCCCTTGGCCCCCTTAATGGCAAAATAGGAAATTTGTAAATCACACCACCAACTATAGCAACTCCTATGAGCATGTTAACGTGATTAGTTGGGAGGAATTATGGTTCCTAATCCTAAATTCTATCCCTTGATTACTTTACCTACCAATACTAATAATGACATTTATGTATTAATTGGTCAAAATAATTATAGGGTCAAAATAAATTAGCGAATTAAATCAAATTTATAGATCAAAATAAGTTAATAAATTACAAATCAATACATAATATAAATAATAAAGTGTATTATAAATATATATTAAATTAAATTGACAAATTAATCTATAACAAAAGATAAATATTTATGTATTATAAATGGGTTAACATGATTTTAATATAAATATAAATAAGCTAAACTAAAATCTTCTTTTTTTCATATTATATTTGTGTTGTATTTGCTTGTCATTTTTTAAAATTGCCCCTTAGGTTTTAGGGGCAATATTGTCATTTGGTGTTACTAAAGTTCCAGTGGCATCAGCTACCGCCACTTCTTGGTCAGGTGCCGCTTTATAGAAGCCCATGGGTGGGACCCCCTACCCTAATTGCCGACACTTCGATTTGTACATTTTATAGTACATTAATTAAAAAAATTAAATTAAATAAAAAAAATGAAATTAAAGTCCGTTACGTTGCATAAAGAGACTCGCTCATGCTCTCTCTCCTTGACGTGGCAAAATCTAATTTGAGTCACATGAGGACAAAATGTCTAATTAGTCTCATTAGCCCCTAATAATATGGGTAAATTTGATTATTTTTGATAGTTGATTTTGATTTCTAGGAATGCTAATGCTAATAATTGGTGGAAAATTTGTGCAGTGAATGCAGATGAATGCTTATTGACAAGAATGCAAGAGATGTCATTGGATTATCATTTCACTGTGGAGCAAGAAGTTGGGTCATCAACTCATGCATTCTTTGGCTTCAATGGTAATTACCAAGCAAGGGTAGCGTGTAATGTGCATTGCTTAACTAAATTGCTCATGCTTATTTTAATGGCTACCCATAACTCCCACTAGGATGACCTGTGCTAGAACTGGTTCAAAGTCTTTACTATGTGAGAGTGACTACTGACTGGTATACAAAATTTTTGAATAAGTGACTCAGTCTCTTCACCTTTAATGGTGATGATGATTGTTTTTATTACTACTTGAGAATTTTCTTTATTTTTTAAGTTCAAACTTGGAAAATTTCAGCACAAATTTGAACCATTAAAAGCTTGTATTTAGAAGATTAAGTGAAGTTTCAATGAAGGAGACTGTTAACAACCTGTCTAAAATTTCCAGTGACTTGTGACATTACTTGCATTAGTTTAGAAATAATAAAATTTCAAGTGGGATTTCACATGTGTACCTTGTCAACCAATATGCTGCATGAATTGTCTTTGTACTCTTATGGTGATAATGAAGAATTTTAATTATGAAAAATTTACTGTAATACAGGTACTGCTGGGGTATGGAGAATTGCTGCAATTAATGAGGCTGGTGGTTGGAAGGACAGAACCACCGTGGAAGATATGGATCTTGCTGTCCGAGCTAGTCTCAGGGGATGGAAATTTGTTTACCTTGGTGACCTACAAGTATATAATTACTGATTAACTAATTGTCATTATTAATATTGGCTAATTGCAATTATTGTCATTACTGATTAACTAAGTGTTTTTTTGTTCTTTTATTTTTTGGGGTAGGTGAAAAGTGAACTGCCAAGCACTTTCAAGGCCTTCAGGTTCCAGCAGCACAGGTGGTCTTGTGGTCCTGCCAACCTGTTCAGGAAAATGGTGATGGAAATAGTTAGAAATAAGGTTAGTTCATAAGAAGAATTTTATAGCACTTCTGATTTGTTTCCAATTTCAGTAACTATTTTTCTAATTTAAGCTCATTTGAACATTTCAGAAAGTTAAATTCTGGAAGAAGGTCTATGTGATCTACAGCTTCTTCTTCGTTCGCAAGATCATTGCTCATATGGTCACTTTCTGGTTCTACTGTGTTGTTCTTCCATTGACCATTTTGGTTCCTGAGGTTAAAGTTCCAATCTGGGGAGCTGTTTACATCCCTTCCATTATTACCATTCTAAACTCAGTAGGAACTCCAAGGTATGGTCATTTGATTCATTTACAATCTCCCTGCTTCAGCTGAAAGTCTACTGTTAACATATTCTTCAACTTGCAGGTCAATTCACTTACTGTTCTATTGGATCCTGTTTGAGAATGTGATGTCCTTGCACCGAACGAAAGCAACATTTATCGGTCTGCTAGAAGCAGGAAGAGCTAATGAGTGGGTCGTCACTGAAAAACTGGGAAATACACTTCAGAAAAATGCAGATGCTTCCAAGAACAAGACCAACGTCAAAACACTTAAAAGACCTCGATTCAAATTTACTGACAGGTAAACATTCTTGAACATTACTGATCTTGTCACACTTTTTATGATCAGTTCATATAATTATCATTTTAGGTGAATGTCTCATTTTTATGACATTTATTAAATAGCTTTTCTGTTAAGAGAGGTATGTCAGTTTCTGAATGGTGGAGCAAATGACCAAACTACCAAATCCACATAACATAAAGAAATAATGTTTGTCAATACAACCAAATCCCACTAATTTATAGCAGTAATTGAGAATCTTTATACATTTTTTTATATAATTAAGAAGATTTGTTTAAAGTTTCAGTTGCAAGCAGACAGGGTTCCTGCCATATCTAATTTCAGACTATTTAATAGTTCATATATAAGACAATAGATATGTTTAAGAATCTATTCATGTAGAGATGTTATACCAGCATCTATTCAGCATAACGAATGCAATATTCCGGTAATACCTGGCAAGAGGATCATCCATTTTAATTTCTTTTTTTATCATCTTGATCTTAGATTAAATATATGGTTAGATTCTTTTAACAAGTATTTTGTTTTTCTTGCTGTTTTAACAGGCTCAACACATTGGAGCTGGGATTTGCAGCATTCCTTTTCTTGTGTGGATGTTATGATTTTGTTCATGGCAAGAACAACTACTTTGTATATCTCTTCCTCCAAACTATCACCTTCTTTATCACCGGAATCGGCTATGTTGGCACCATCATCCCCAGCTAGTGACATGGAAAAATCGTCGCAGCAGATTTGGGGTTTTTCATGTTTGTGTTAATGTTTTTTCTCTTCTGCACACAATATATAAGTGGGGATCTATTAGCAGCATTTGATTGCAATTCCTACAATTTCATTTCATGCCATCCTGGAAAAAATTAAACCTGAATCATTCAAGTAAAAAGTAGAAAAGAAGAAATACTCAGAGAAAATGCTGTTGTTTTGCATACACACCATACAGATTCAAGGACATAGAAGGCAGCAGAAACAGCATATGCTTTAGGAAACAGCAATGATATTTCATTTAAATAGATTGCTTGTAATTGTGAGATTTTGTTATTATTTTTTTCTTTTTTTGGTCCCCAGTTGTTAGTTTTCCATAGTTATATTTGCAATAAAAGTTAATTTATTATTTCTACATATCATATACTTCTTTTTTTTTTCCTCTTTAGATTGTATTGCAAATCTGATGAAATGAAAAAGACTTCTTCTGCTAAAATCAATATTAAATTGATGCCACACAATTATATAAATCCTGTGAAGGAGCTTGTCCATCAATGCACAAGACTTTCTGCCAAATCACAAGGGGCTTACCCCAGTTATGCAAGTACCTGGCAAAAACCTTCTTGGAATGCCACTCCCATTTTGCAATTGAACATATCATTAAATGCTTCAGCCTCTTGCATTATATTTTATATTTGTAATAATTGAATCAGAACACAAGCTCTCTCATTGACAGGCTTTTAGCAAGGGAATTAAAGTTAACTAGTCTTGGAAGCCAAGTATTTGGAAATGGATAAAAACACACTTAATCATTCCTAATCTTCATTTGATTTCAGAAATGCTTTGCAAGTATTGGTAAGACATTGGAACGGAAGACATCCTTATGCTCACTTTTCATGTCATGTTCCCAATTATTTGTAGCCTGTGACATGAATGATGTCCTGTAATACTATCCAATCTGGACTTGTATTTCAGTGCTTCTTATTTTATGGGATTTGTGTTGCCCTTTTGGCAGCAAAAGGGTAATCTTTTATTTTGAGGAATCAACTTTTAAAATTAAGATAGGACTTAAAAGATGCTCAAATGGTTTCTTCAAGAACAAGCGTCAATTATCTATGCTTAACCCTTTTTACACTTCAATCAAAGAGAAAGAAAGGGAGGACATCATCATAATCATCTACAATGGAGTAACAATCATAATATGTAACTACAGCCAATGTATACAAATAAACTAAAGTTTGCTTGAGAGCTTTGGGAAGGTAAAAAAAAAATTGTTTTTCTCTCTTTCTTTATTAATTTTCTTGGGAATCAAAACAATAATTAGCCTCTTTAAAAAAATAGTTAATAATTTCAAGTCATAGATTATGGAAACTTCTAAAGCAACTTGTTATGATAGGTTTAGAATAAGAAAATGGGTGAAAACAATGGACTGAATGCTCATAGCATTAGCATCTGCCATTCATCATCTCAACCTTTCTGTGACTGTTAGATCTGATTTGAAGCCCCTTTAACGCACATGTCTTCCACAGCATTAGAACATTCAAGATAATGCACTACCTTATTGTAGATGAGCTTTGTTTTCTTTTCAAAGAATTATTGATATATGTTTATTGAGAAAATAGATCAGGTTTAACTCCACCCTAAAAGTTAGCTCAAAGGGAGATGAGATTTATTTCACGTTCCAAATATTCATACTTGAGTATGAAGGGATGTGTTAGGCCCAATCAATTTTCTCTATAATGCTTAAGCATACATGGAGAAAAGCTTCTGTGGCTTGAAATGGATACAAATTTCTAGTTTCCAATGTTAATTAGAAATTAGTAGAACTCTATACTCAAGACCAACATGTTATCTGCCTGCCCATCCCTTTCTCCAGCTGGCTATATAAAATCACATTCTCCAAATTATTGTGCTTTTGCATAGAATATATCCTAACTTTGCCTTTATGATTTTGATATGCATCTATTTCCAACCACATTTTTGTTAACGTATAGATAGAGGTGGACAAGGGTTAGGTTTTGGTTCAAGGGGATTGGAACTAAATCGCAAAACCCTCTTGATTTAAGTTTTGGTTTCGATTCGAATTTGATTTTAGTTTTGATTAAATTCAACAATTGAATTCAACAATTGCATAGAACATATCTTTGCCTTTATGATCTTGATATGCATCTATTTCCAACCACATTTTTGTTCAGTATAGATAGAGGTAGAGACCGGGCAGGTTTTGGTTCAAGGAGATCAGAATTAAATAGCAAATCCCTTTTGATTTAAGTTTCGATTTGGATTCGGATTTGATTCTAATTTTAATTAAATTCAATAATTGAAATTTTTAGAAAAAAAAAATTCAATTTTGATATAAGAACTAGACTGAACCAAATCAATTATTTCAAGTCTCGTTCAAAGCTGGTTTTGATCCATTTGATTTTAATTGATTTCAAGCCAACTATGCAAAAGGAAAAACCAACCAAAATAAATGGAGTAAAAAAGAAGAAGAAGAAAGAGTTACATTATAAATGTGGCAACCAAGTTCATCTCCTATATCTTTGTTCAATTATTGTGGGAAGAGAATCCTATACTTTATTGAGACAAACAGAGACTACGCTTATGTTGGCATTAGGTTCAAACAAAAAACAGCCCCTTGTAAGGACCCCAATTGGCCAAACTAGATGTCAATTTTCAATTTGTATGGTTACAATGAAATGGTTTAAGGGACAATTGCTTAAATCTTTGATGGCATACACCCCACTTAGACAAAAGAAAAGCCTTAAAAGTAAGAAGTTATCGCTCAAAGACTTTAATAAAAGATAAAGATGGAACCAGCTGCACCCGGCCACCGACTTGGTTAATGTCAATTTCGGCCGCTCAAATTGAGAAAGAAAATGAATTGAAATCGGATTGGTTTTAAGTAATTCCAATTGATTTCGATTCAATGTTGGTTTTGATGTGATTTAATAATGGTTTTTATTTTAATTTTAAGCGATTTAATTTAATTCGATTTATGCAATGTCTTCTCATATATGAAATATTATATTTTAAAAAATAATTTTTTTATAGCAATTTTAATAACAATATCAAACATGTTCTTAAATTGATTTTAAGTATGATTTGAGGGATTTCAGCTTGATTTAAGGCCTAAATCGGCCCTAGCCTGGTCTAAACCCAGCATGAGCTGTGATATTTTTCTTGCCATGGAGTTGCCTTGTCAATGTTGCTTATTAATGCCAGCTTGTCTTTTTCAATTCCATGCCATTTTTAGATTGAAATACTTGAAATTCACAGCTCACATGCTAGTAAATTATTGAGCTAACGCTCCATTTATTTTTTAAAAATATTTTTCAAATTTTTAATATTAAAAATTCAAGTCAATAAAAATTTTTTTAATAAAAAAATTAAAATATTTTTTTAAAAAATAACTTCTCCTTTTTAAAAAAAAAATCATTTTTATTTCATAGCCTTTAATAATTTAATCACACATAAATATATATTATTAATTTAATATTATAATTAAATAATAAAAAATATTTTTATAAAAAAATTATATATATATAAATTATTTTTCGTAAATGAAACGTAAAATATATGTTATTAATCAGGTAAAAAGGAAAAAGAATGGAAGGCACTGACAATGGTCACGTGATGTGGGGTTTTACAAGGAACACATGTAAGAATAATAAAGTGAAACTGAAATTTTCCATGCCTAATTGGTCCACTTGTAAGATAGCCGACAGCCAAAATTCAGCTAATGCACATGCAATTAGCATTTTCATATGGATCCTTGACAAATGTAACAGGCACTGCTTTGTCCATAAGGAAAAATCTTTAATTAAAATATTAATTATTATTTTCTGAGGAAATTAAGACAAGTTTTTAGTTTTACTTATTGGCCCATTGGACTAATGCCCCATTTCTATTTAATATTATTGTTAAAATTATAAAAAAAAATCTTAAATATTTAATTTCTTTCTTGGATTTATAAAAACAAAGTTTAATTTAATTTATTTTTAATTTTTTATTTAAAATAATTTAAAGTTTTTAATTTAAACTCAATTTAATTTAAAAAAAGTTTTTTGAGATAAATTTTTAATTTAAATAAAAAATTAATAAGTTTAATTTTTTAATTTTTAGACTAAATTTTTTAATTTAGCCCTAAAATTAAGAAACTCAATTTCTTAATTTTTTTTGTTTTTAACTAAATTGAATTTAAATTAAAAATTAATTTTAGACTAATTTAAATAAAAAATTAAAAATAAACTAAATTAAACATCTGACATTAAGCTGAAAAATAATCCTTAAATATATTGGATAAAAAATATTAAAATTAATTTAAAGTTAAGTGTAAAATATTTTAATTTTTAAAATTTTAAAATAATTAAATAATTTTTTAAAATATTTTTTTAATAATATTTAGAATAATACTTTTTCTAAAAAAATATATTTTTTTACCTCTCAACTTTAATTCCGAATAGGACTAATGTTTTATTGTTGAATCAATCAAAACGACAATATATATATATATTTTTTTTTAATTTATAACCCAATTGTGTAATATAATAATAGGATTAAAAATATTATAAGAATTAAACCTTTGAGGAGGGATTGAAAGCAAGTCTCTTTCAATTGTCTATTTTGAGGGATCTATGTAAGTGTTAGTTGAGTTATCTTCTCTTTTTGCTGTCTCTGTGTTTTTGGGAGTAGCATTGTCTTCTTCCAACCCATTACTCCAACAATAACAATAATGTGACTTATCAATTGAAACATTGATTCATTGGGTTCTCTTCCTCAAGGTTGCCCTTTGTTTTGGAACTCTTTGGCCCCATTTTCATGTCACATGGGGTCACCTCTTTCTAGCTGCAACATGCTCACCATCTTTGGTTGTATTCTCTGCTCACTATTTGTTGGTAATTAATTTCTTATTTACCCCAACTTGATTGTTTGGATCCATTTGCCATTAATTTTGATAACCCCAATTGAAAAATGGAATGCTAGTGTTCTTGCATGGGCATTCGATTATGTTATAGAGAGAGGCCCAAACTGATTAAATTCAGGACTTAAATGAGGCCAGAACTTAATAGGCCCGTCCATGTTTGAAGAAAAGTTTAGGCTCTTAATAAACCACCCACTTCTCCTTTTCCTTCCTAGTTATAATAAGAGGTGCACGATTTTAGTTTTAGGTCATGATTGATCTAGAAATTAAAATTAAATCGAAATTTTAGTAAGATTTAATTTAATTTTTAATTGGGGTTTTAATTCAGTTTAATTTAGTGTGATTTTAATTTAATTAATTATTTATTTTATATTAATATGATTATTTTTTATTATTATTAATAAATAATTTTTTAAATAATTATTTAATTTTATTCATGAAAAATGTTATAGTATAATTTTTGCTATATAAAAGTTATTATTTTTTATTTGAAAAATAATTAAAAAAATATGACATTTATTACAAAGAAAAATAATTTAAAGTTAATATTTAAAATTTTAATTAAATTTAAAAAAAATGAAAAACTAATAAATTGTAATATATAATCATCTTAGTTAAACAAGTCACCTCGTGCTTCAGCTTGGTCAAACTGTAGCAATCTGATAGATGCAAATCCCATCATATTAAAAAAAAAAAAATTGCAAACTTGGTCTTGAGAATCATAAAATATAATAAATTATAATAACTTATTCCATGCAATAAAATTGGATTTTTTTTTTTCATATAAGTAGAATTATTATTAAAATAATATTAAAATTTTATTTGATATTAATAATAATATTAATGTTATTATTTGCTACTAAAATATATTATTACCACAGAATTAATATATTTGTCGCTGCAAATAATTTTTATTAATATTTTTATAATAATATAAATAAAGGGTATTTTTAAAAATTTTAATATTCCCCAACTTTCTACTTTTATATATATTATAAATAGATAATAGATAGATTATAAATTAATAATATATACATAAAAGTAATTTTTTATTTATAATTTATAAAACTTATGGTGCGAAGCCGGAAAATACATTTAGTGTGCACAATTTGTCGCTAATCACTTTTAGCGATAATATATTTATCGCTAACACCTTCAGCCATAAGAAGCTTTTTATATAAATTTGTTACTAATAATTTTTAACAAAATCTGTCTGTCTCTAATCCTTTAGTAACGAGAAGCTATTCTATATAAATTCATCACTAATAATATTTAGTGATAACTTATTAATCGGTATATTTATAAATAATTTTAATATTTAATATTACTATAATTAATATAAATTAAAATTTTAATATTATTTTAATATTAATTCTATCTACACAAAAAATTCTATTATAATTTTATATTCTTTATTTCATAAGTATTATTAATTTATTAAAAATTATTTAATTTATCATAATCAAATTAATAAATAACCTTAAACATTGAATTTCATTTTCACTAATTTATTCTTTTAATTATTTTAAATATTTACAAACATAAAATTTTAAATTATAAAATTATAACTAAAAAATTAACTACTTTGTTAACATAATTATAAAATTATTATTAAAATTTAATTATTTAATTAAATAAAAGATTTATGTTTATATAATTAGATATAAAATTCTAATCCATTCAATAAAAATATTTTATTTATTACAGCTTTGTAGTTTTTTTTTTTAAAATATTAACTAGCAATAGATAAGTTTTTACACTTAAACACTATTTTTTTAATATGATCGAAGCCTAATTAATTTTAATGTATAATATATATTTTTTTCTTTTTTCACTATATTTTTGTGTGTGTTTTTTTTTCTCTGCAATTGACAAAATTTATTTATAAATCTTTAAATTTTTTAGTATTTTATTATTATTGTCAATATATCAAATGAAGCTAGGGATGCGGGCAAGGTATTTGCAAAAAGTACATTACCCGAATCCGATTAATATTCTTGATACGCAAACTTGTCATCAATTTAATTAAAATTTATTCTCAATTATCTGAACCTGTTCCAAATCTGATTACTGTTACCCGAAAAATACATAAACTTGTTTAATTTTATTTTATTTTTAATTTATAATTGTAACACCCCAAAATTTTAAATTTTATTATTTTATGAGTATTATTGATATTTTAATTTTATTTAAATTTTAAGAAATTATTTGAGATTTTTTTTTAAAATGGGGTTTTTTCAAAATATAAATTTAATTTGATTTTTTTAAAAAAAAAAATTTAAAATTTTGTACTCCTAAATAATTCTTTTTCTTCCTCCTCCTCCCTCCTCCATTTATCTTTATGTTGATATGGGGCTCCCCAATTGATGTTATATTTTGTTCTGTGAGTCAAAAGTTGATTTTGATATTGGGCCCAAATGGAGCCTTAGAGTTGAGTTAAGTGAATAGTTAGGCTTACTACTGTGTCCTAGTGTCGGTCCGGCCCATAGGTTCGGTCGTGACAATAATCTACATAAAATTTTTTATTGATAATTTATATTTTAAAAATTTAAAAATTCTATAAATATTTAAATTTTATTTATTTAATATATAATATATAAAATTTATAAATATTATAATTAAAAACATATATTTTATATTTAATTCATTATTTAAATAAGTCAATTCAGGTAACAGATATCCAACATGTAAACCCTAAACCCAAACTGAACTCGACACGGGTTTATTTCTCAAACCAAACCCATCATGAACTTAATTATATATTACTCAAATTCATTCTATTAGGATTTAGTTGGGTCAAGTAACCATAAATACTTGACCCGTTATCATCCCGAAACATAAAATACATTTTAGATGTAATTGTATGAGATTTTAATTTTCTTAGATTTACTTAGCGTAAATATAAATTAATTATAATTTGTTAATATCCTTATGTGCATGAATATATTTTTTATTTTTTAATTTATTAGTGAATCTTAACTAAATTGTTGATTTTGACTATGAGGTTATGAGAAAGTTTAATTATATTTTTTCATATATTTATGTGAGAAGTTGTGCTCCAATTAATATTAATTTTAAGTTGTTAGGTTTTGGATTTTTAAAATAATAAAAACGAGAAGTAGATATGAAAATGAAAAGAAGAAAAAAATTGACTACCTGAGAGTATTAATTATATAATTATTATGAAATATTTAAAATTTCATAATTAAATTTATATTTATATTTTAATCTATAATAGATTTATAATCTATATAATATAATCTATGATCTAAAAAATAAAATATTTATTAATATATTAAATAAATAATAAATTAAATAAGTTTTAATATTATTCATATTAAACAATATGATAATATAAAATTTCAATATGTTAATTTAATGAAAATGAAAATTTTATACTAATAATGCACAAAGCTACAAAATACATTTTAAAAGTTATCTAGTTTTCTAATTTTATAAATCATTTTCTTTCACATTATTCTAACCATGCAACTAGGGGTAAGCAGATTTCGGTTCAAACTGAAAAATCGAATCGAACCGAGTCAATTTGGTTTAATCGGTTCAGTTTTAAAATTTAATCGGTTCGGTTCGATTTTACATTATATAAATTTTGGTTCGGTTCGGTTTTAAAGAGAAAAAAATCGGTTAAACCGAACAGAATAGAATAGTAATTTATATGTTCAAATAGAATTAAATCGAATCGAATCGATTTTTGAATTGATTTATTTTTATGAGTAATTTATGAATTATATTTAATTTTATATATATTAATTATTTAATTTCATTGATTAATGGTTATTAGGTTCAAACCAATGTCAAAATTAGATCAAATAATTTGAAAATCAAGTCTAAATTAAAAATCAATTAAATATAAAAACTGATCGATTTAAATCGAACCGAATCAAAATAGAATGGTTCGGTTCGATTCGATTTTTTACCTATTTCGGCTCGATTCAATTTTTAAAATACATAATTCGATTTTTATAATTTAATTTGATTCGTTTCGGTTCGAACCGAATGCTCACCCCTATATGCAACTTCATAATGCAACATGCAGCCTCTTTATATAAATTAATATTATTTTAAATTAAAAAAATAAAATATATGCAAATCAATTTTTTTTAAAAGTAAAATAATAGAATTTGAATGACTTTAATTTAATGAGTTAACTTGCATTTATTATTAATTTATTTTAATTTTTAAACATGTTCCCCATTTATATTTTTAGAACTTGTTATTATATATTTTTATTATATTACATATAAGTTTATAATTAAGTTAATATTATATATTATTAATATAACACAAAACTTTATAAAAATATAATCCAATAAAAATTTTTTCTTAAATTGATAGATATTTTTATTTATATAAATAATTAAAATTACATTAAAGTTAATACTTTAATTAAATAATTAAATATAATGTTTATAATACTATAATAATATTATATCATTTATAAAAAAATTATCAGAAAATTATATATATATATAAAATCATGAGTTGTACAATGAGTATAATAAAGTGCAGTTACAGAAAATATTAGTATTTATTAATAAAAGGGAAAGAAAAAGAGGGATCAATTACATTTACTATTAAACATAAAATTATTCAATGCATTCTGATATATTAAAAAGTAATTCTCTAAAATCACATATATAGGTGACTTTCTACTAAATAATCACGAGAGATATATTCATGTTTATGTGAGGGGATAACATGCTTGTAAGAGTCTTTTGACTGAGCTGGGGAATTCTGTGTAGAAATCTGCACTGATCAATTCTACACAACATTTTTTTATCAAAGTGCCAGCCCCAGCGTGAACAGAAAATTCTAATTCTTCTCCGCCTTCCACTGCAAATGGAAGCTTATTAATTGGTATATATCTCGAAAAAGTATGATCTCCACCAGAGTTGAAGACAAATGCCATCTTCCATGAATAAGATGCGTTCCTATTTCTGTTGTTTCTGATGACTATATTTGCATGCTTATACAAATCTCTCACGTCAACGATTGCATAACTAATCCAAAACGATATCCCCTCGATACCACCTGGTGAAACCTTTGGTACGTAAAATGATAACGAAAATCCACTTCCGTAATAGTTCACCACATGTGCCAGTGAGGGGAACTCGCCCCCAGGGAAACAAATGCCCAAAGGCTTACACTTGGACAGTGCCTGTTTCAAGAAAAACTTATTAAATCTAATTATCTGTGTGTGTGTGTGTGAAAGAGAGAGAGAGAGAGAGAGAGAGAGAGAACCTGCCAAAGTGATCTACTAGAATTCTCTTCCCAAAATTGGTACCCTTCCGTTCCTCCTACATGAATGATTGGATTACTTTCCAAACCCTCCAGACCTTGAATGTCAACTAGTTTTGGGCAGTTCAGCAGTGACAATCCCAGCAATTCTTTTGATTGGAGTGATACTCTTTCCAATGATGTGCAATTGGCTGCAAGCAACTGCTTTAAACTCGACGGAATCTCAGAGATTGATCTGAGATTTCTGCAGTCATGCAGCCACAATGTCTTGAGCATAGGAAGGCGGCCAATACCAGCAGGCAGATTAAAAAAATTGTTTCCTCTTAAATCCAAATCTACGAGTGAGGATAAACACCCAAGATCAATGCAAACTGCATCTTCAGTTAAACCACAGTTAGCAATAACTAGTCTCGTCAATGAGGTTAAGCCAGCAAAGGAAGCTGGCAACAAAGCTTTGGAGTTTCATAATCTAGATGAAAATTGTGGAAAACAAGAGATAGATTGCATGCCATCTTCCAATCCACCCAGTGATAATTTTGCAAGCTTCTTCAGATGTCCAATGGAAGAGGGAAGCTGTTTAATGTCAGTTTTCTCTGCCACAAGTTCAGCTAAGGCTTCCATATTCCCCAAGTGGTCTGGCAATCTACCAAGTTTTGAGCAGCCTGAAATGTTCAGAATTTCAAGAGATTTCAAGTTAAAAATGTTGTGAAAGGAACGTAAGATGGCTCACTAGAACTCACAAATGCTGCAAAATAAAGTAATCACAGCAAGCAATAAAGTGAGGACAGCAAAGAGATAACTAGTTCTCAAAGAGAAATTTAATCAAACATATGGTGGGCACAAATCTGCAGAAAGCTTTGACATACTAAGACATTTTATTCATGAATCAAAGTGGCCTTTAAATAGGCTTAACACAATAACTGAAAACAATAAAATAGCAGAATTAATTGGCACTAAATAAAAAATGCTCCCACTACTAACAAACAACCAGAATTTTAGGAAGAAAAACAAAACGTGCCTAAGACAAAGTCAGAAAATAAAACAACTGTCACTTTGAATCAATCTCTAATACTCCCCCTTGATTCAAAGTTGCAAACTCCAAGCTGATTTCAAGTAGACATGCTTGTCCGTGGAAGTGATTTTGTGAAGATATCAGCAACTTGTTCATTTGTGCTACAATACTGTAATTTGATTTCTCCATCTGCCACAAGATCTCTAATAAAATGAACACGAATGTCCACATGCTTTGTTCTTCCATGGTACACTGGATTTTTTGTCATGGCAATTGCTGCTTGATTGTCACAAAAAATTTCAGTTGCTCAGTTGTTCTTGTGAGATCGGTAAGAATTCTCCTTAGCCATACTCCTTGACATCTTGTGATGTTGCCGCTGCGTATTCCGCCGATGAAGACAAAGGTCGTGCTCTGTTTCTTTGAACTCCAATAAATAGCACGGACCAAGATTAAAAATATATCTGAAGTGCTCCTTCTATCTTCCAAGCATCCATTAATTTGTCGGTGAACCCACTTAACTTGAAAAATGATACTTTTTCATACCACCATAATCAATGGTTCGGCTACATAACGAATTCTTTTCTTGCTCCAAGATGATGCGTTGAAGGATTATGCATGAACCTGGAAATTACACCATCTGAAAATGCAATGTCTGGCCGTGAGTGTGTTAAGTAAATCAAGCCACCAACCAAGCTTCTAAAGTGACTTGCATTGGCTTGTTCAGTCCCATCATCAACCTGTAACTTATCATTTAAGTTCATAGGAGTGGCTGCAACTTTGCAGTTTAACATGCTGAATCTTTTAAGTAAATCAGTTGCATATTTCCTTTGTGACACAAAAATACCATCTTCAACTTGCTTAACCTCTAACCCAAGAAAATAATGCAACACACCTAAATCTGACATTTCAAACTTCTTTTTCATGCAGACTTTGAATTCATCAATAAGAGAAGGAGAAGAGCCCATATAAATCATATCATCAACATAAAGGCAAATAATTAGAAGATCATTTTTACCTTGCCTTTTTGTATAGAGAGTGGGCTCATTCTTACTTCTCTCAAAGCCATTCTGATGGAAATAAGAGTCGATTTTGCTGTACCATGCTCGTGGAGCCTGCTTCAATCCGTAAAGTGCCTTTCGCAGCTTGTAGACTTGGTCTTCTTTTCCACGAACAACAAAACCTTCAGGCTGAGAAACATACACCTCTTCTTCTAACTCCCCATTTAGGAACACCGATTTAACATCAAATTGGTAGATGGGCCAATTTAATTGAGCAGCCAAGGCTATTACAATTCTCACCATTTCAAACCGTGCAACCGGAGAGAAGGTGTCGTCATAATCTACACCTTGTTGTTGTGAATAGCCTTTCACTACGAGTCGTGCCTTGTATTTTTGAATGCTGTCATCTGCATGAAACTTTGTTCTAAAGACCCATTTAACTCCAATGGCTTTCTTATCTTGAGGAAGATCTACAAATTCCCATGTTTCATTCTTCTGGATTGCTTCAAGCTCATCTAACATTGCATTGCGCCATTCTTCTTTTTCTGCTGCTTCTTCAAATGTTGTTGGATCAGCTACAAATAAGGCTTGTGTGCCTTCATAAATTTCAGCCAATGATCTGAATTTTCTTGGAGGAGTTTCACCTTGGATGCACTCATTCTTTGGAACTTGCAGTAGTGCTTGGTGAGGTTGATGAGAATGGACTAGGAGTGTTTGGAGGGTTGCTTCTGTCTAATGGTTGGTGATCCTTCATTTTCTGCTGGAATCTTGAACTGAATGTCATCTGATTTCTCCTGCCAACACCAGCTTGCCTCTTCATCAAACACAACATTCCTACTAACAATCACCTTGCCACTCACAGGATTGTAAAGCCTATATGCTTTGGATTGAGTACAATAACCAACAAAAACATATTTCACAGATTTTTCATCAAGTTTGCTGCGATTATGTGAATCTACCAATGAATAGGCAATACAACCAAATATTTTTAAGTGGCTTACCCAAGGCCTTCTTCCACTCCATGCTTCATACGGTGTTTGGTTTTGGACAGCCTTTGTTGGTGACAAATTCAACAAATATACAGCAACTGCAACACCTTCAGCCCAAAAATGATCAGGCATTCCCTTAGCCTTTAACAAACTTCTTGCCATTTCAACAATAGTGCAATTTTTGCGCTCAGCCACTCCGTTTTGCTCCGGTGTATATGGTGCTATTAGTTCTCTGTGCAGGCCTTGTTCATCACAAAATTGATTGAATTCTTGAGACACGAACTCTCCTCCTCTATTGGTGCGAAGGACCTTTATGCTTTTTCCACTTTGCTTCTCAACAAGTGCCTTGAACTTCTTGAAAGTGTCAAAAGTTTTTGATTTGAATTGCAAGAAGTAAACCCAGCTCATGCGACTATAGTCATCTGTGAACAACAGAAAATAACGACTCCCACCCAACGATTGTGTTTTCATGGGGCCGCATAAATCAGCATGTACAACCTCAAGACATTCAGATGCTCTTCTAGACTTTCCTATAGGAAATGGTTTTTTACATTGTTTCCCATATACACACCTTTCACACAAATCTAATGACTCAATTCTAGGTAACCCAAAAACCATTTCCTTTTGACTCAATAATTTCAGACCCTTTACATTCAAATGCCCATACCATAAATGCCATAATCTAGACTCTCTATTTTCATTGACAATAAGAGCATGTTTTTCAACACTGGAAATTTCAAGTGGAAAAAGCTTGTTTGGTGCCATGTGAACATCTACAATAATCTGTTCTGATTTTTTTTTCTCTAATCACACATGAGCCATCATCAAACATAATTGAATATCCACTAGACACAAGTTGTCCGACACTTAACAAATTTTGTGATAGACAAGGAATAAAATAAACATTGTAAAGGAGCTTCACATTACCGTGGCCTTTGCTTATTGCCACCGTGCCTTTGCCTTCACCTTGCACTTGTTTGTCATCACCAAGTCTCACTTTCAGTTTGTATGACTTGTCAAGCTCCTTAAACAAAGATTTTATTCCAGTCATATGATTGGAACACCCACTGTCCAGAAACCAGATGTCACTTGAGGCTTTGTTGTCATCTTGAGAGGCCATAAATAGCTTGAGCTCTTCCTCATCTTCTGCAAAATTTGCTTGCTTTTCTTTCCTCCAGCATTCTGCCTTCACATGCTCATACTGCTTGCAATTATAGCACTGGATATTGCTCTTGTAATTTTTCTGCCTCTCTGTTGTTGGCCCTTGCTCATCTTGTCCACCAATTTTGCCTCTACCTCTACCACCTCTGCCACCACCTCTGCCGCGATATCCTCCTCTACCACGTCCTCTGGTTAATGCCTTCCTTGAGTCATCTTGTTGTTAAATGACTCCCCCATCACTTGAAAAGCCTTTTCATCATTCTTTTCATTTGCCCTGTTCAACCTTGCCTCATGGGATTGTAAAGATCCCATTAGTTCATCAAACGAGTAAGTAGCCAAGTTTTTCGACTCCTCAATAGCTGCCACTACATGATCAAACTTTGGAGTTAAACTGCGCAACACTTTTGCAACAACAGTCACATCAGTAACTACTTCTCCATAAGACCTCATTTGATTAACTATTACAGATACTCTAGACAGAAAATCCTGCACTGATTCTCCGCTTTTCATTTGCAAGGTCTCAAAATCACGGCGAAGTGATTGGAGTTTTACTGTGATTACCTTTGAGGAACCTTGGAACGCCGTCTGCAAGGTCATCCATGCTTCTTTGGCTATATTTGCTGCCGCTATTTTTGAAAAAATTGACTCATCCACTGCTTGCTGGATGAAGAACAGTTCTTTGGAGTCCCTTTTCTTCTTTTCTTTAAGTCTAGCCTCTTCATCTCGTTCAGGATACCCGTTCTCAACCAAGTCCCACAAATCTTGAGACTTGAACAATGTCTTCATTTTGATGCTCCAGAATTCATAGCATTCACCTTTGAAGATTGGAATTGATGGTTGAGAAATATTCATTGCATTGCCGTTAGATGCCATGAGTCGTACACCCGGTTACAATCGAACGAGGCTCTGATACCACTTCTGTTGTGAAAGGAACGTAAGATGGCTCACTAGAACTCACAAATGCTGCAAAATAAAGTAATCACAGCAAGCAATAAAGTGAGGAAAGCAAAGAGATAACTAGTTCTCAAAGAGAAATTTAATCAAACATATGGTGGGCACAAATCTGCAGAAAGCTTTGACATACTAAGACATTTTATTCATGAATCAAAGTGGCCTTTAAATAGGCTTAACACAATAACTGAAAACAATAAAATAGCAGAATTAATTGGCACTAAATAAAAAATGCTCCCACTACTAACAAACAACCAGAATTTTAGGAAGAAAAACAAAACGTGCCTAAGACAAAGTCAGAAAATAAAACAACTGTCACTTTGAATCAATCTCTAATAAAAAATGCTTTCAGGAAGATTCTTTAGGTTCCTACAGCCCTCCAAATTCAAGAAAACGAGTCTCTTCAAATGTCCAATAGATTGGTGAACGTTAACTAAACTCGTGCATCTTCCAAGTATTAATCTCTCCAAACTAGGAAGTCCTGAGAAGTTTGATATTTTTGCAAGGTGCACAGAATGGCTGAGATCAAGGATCTGCAGCTTCTTGAGAACCTATTTAAGAAGGGATAAATATAAGAAACAGATAATGTCAACCTGGAAAAACTGAAATCATGTAAATTTGCACAATTCAACTTAAGGAAAATTTGGGGCTTATTATATATTGATACCTTCACCTCCTTGGAGAATTTTCTGATGTTGCTGAACTGCATTTCAAGAACAACCAGGTTGTCTAGTCGTAAATTTGGTGGTATAGACTTCAAAGTGCACTCAGGCCAACAAAACCACCTCAAATCATCGAAAAGATTCCGATAGGCTCCAGTAAGATGTACTGCATTGATTTGGAGCAATCTCAAATATCTCATCTTTGCAAATGACTCCGTGCTCACAAATACATCTTTTGATGCTCTTGCATCTAGCATAAGACCCTCAATCATATCCGTTCCCTTAAAGCAACAAAATTGAATGGTTAGCAATCCAGTCAAGTCAATATTATTAAGTTTTTGGCAAGCATAGAATTAAGCCTCTTCCTTGTGCTTTTTAAGTACATCAAAAACATCCTCATGAAACCAAAGTCTGCTGCGTTTTCCAGGATCGTTAGGTGATATTTCTCGAATGATCTCCCTTCCCATATCTCGTAATAGATGATGCATCGCTAACTTATTTTGGGAATCAATCGTCATTAGGGACCTACTGATGAGGACACTGATACCAATTTCTGGAAAAAAGCCACATCCATCTAGTATTTTTACTACATAATCTTTATCCATACCGGTAAAGAAGATCGCAATATCAAGAAATATATCCTTTATTTTATCATCATCTAATGTATCAAAACTTATTCTAAGCTTTTTCTGAATTTGGTGGTGAGGAATTTTTCTCAATTTCTCTACAGCACTTCTCCATTCAGGTATGCTTCTTTTGCACAAATAAGAACCTAAAACTTCCAGGGCTAGTGGGAGACCTCCAACATAATCCACCACATCTTTTGAAATCTCCTCATATCCTTCTATTGGACGTATTTCCTTAAAAGCATGCCAACTGAAAAGTTCAAGGGACTCTTCACTATTCAGTTCTTTGACCTCATATTGTAAGACCACTTGGAGTTGATCTAGCAAATGAGCATCTCTCGTTGTAATGATGATTCGACTTCCAGGGCCAAACCAATTTCGGTCTCCCACCAATGCATACACTTGTTTCAATTGAACCAAATCATCAAGAACAACAAGCACTCTTTTGTAACGAAGTTTTTCTTTGATCAAATGGATTCCACTATCAATACTACGTATATTCTTGAAATTTTTTATTTTCAAGGTATCATGAAGCAGTTGTTTTTGCAATTGAACTAAACCATAAGGCTGTTCTGAGACTTCTCTGACATTGGAAAGAAAACTGCAGCTACCTTCAAATCCATGACGAAGTTGGTTAAATACAGCTTTTGCTATAGTAGTCTTACCGATTCCTCCCATCCCACGGATGCCCACGATGTTAAAATCACTTGCATCAAGACTCAGCAAGAGAATCATATCTTTGACCCGCAAATCAATGCCTACAGGGTTTTTGGCAACATTCAGGTAATTGCAATTCAATTTCCTCAGAACATCTTCCACTACCTTTTGTATAAAGTTTGATTCATACCTGTTCACTCACAGCAAAAGTTGCTGATAAACAAGCACCTAAGAGTAAATTTGTTAGACTACTTCAATACTAATAACCAATATCAACCAGAGCAATTTTAAACTTATGTGATTTAGTAATTTAAGGAATTATTTGTTTTGTGAAAAATAATTTATATATGAAAAATATTTTCAGAAAATATATTTTTTATAAAAATATTTTATGTTATTTGATTCTGATGTTCAATTAATGGTATGGTATGTATTTATGTTATATATGTATAAGCGTTTTTATATTTTTAATAAGATTATCAAAGTACAAAAAATTAAAAATAAGTTCTTGTTTCAAAAAGAGAATACTATTTTCTTTATAAATAACTTAATTTTTTTCTTTAATTAGAAAAATATTTTTTATTAATTTATTTTTTTATATCTCAAACACTAAGAAATGTATAAAATATTTTCAAAAATATTTTTTTAAATAAATGAGCCTAAAATTATAATTATAATAGAATAACAATTATATAATGTAATCAATTATATTTAAAGTAACGTAATGATCATTGTATATAAAAATGAATGTAATCATTATTATTTGTTTTGATTTTTTTTATTTATTGTCAATATTATCACCATCACTACTTGGCTACAACTGCTATTGCCACTACTACTCCTATCCTATTGCTACTAACACCGTCATTTGACTACCTCTATCACTACTTAATTACCACTACCATCTAACTATCATTACTATCGTTTCTACCACCATCACTAATTCACCTTGTTGCCACCACCGCAATTAAACTATCGTTATCACCGCTGTCGCCGCCACCACCACCACCACCACCATTACTTAGCTACCATTATCACTCAACTACTAATCATTGTAACTATTATCACTTATTATTAATATTATAAATAAATTAAATATTAAAATAAAAAAATTATAATTACATTACCCTATTTATATTTTATTTTGCAACCCAATATAGGAATATAATGATAATTACATTACAACTTTGATTGCATTACGTAATTGATTCCATTGCATTACATTACGCTCTAGCAAACATAAATTAAGGTTAATAAAGTAAATCTCAATTAAGCCAGAAAATTTTTATTAAGAAAAGAATAAAGATAGAGAGAGGGTATAAATAATAAAATGATATTAAAATTGATTTTAAAGTTGAAATTGAGATATTTTAATTACAAAAGTCTTTAAATAATTTTTTTAAATTTTTTAAATAATATTTAAAATAATTAAAAAAAAAATGCTTCTTTCGTCCTTAAACCACAACTCTGAATGGGGCTTTAGTGCTTTTTTTTTTTTTTTTTCCGTCTTTCACATGGAAAGTAGTGGGTTAATAATTTTTGGACTTTTGGGTATTAACAAAATTAATGTTTAAATTTGCTAAAAGAAAATTTAGCTAGTCTTTAATTTTTTTTCTTATAATAATAATAATAATATTATTATTATTATTATTGTAGACCCTTATTTTGTGATGAGTATGTGCATTGAGGCCGTGGAAAACCCGATGATGAAAAATTGTATGACTGTAAGATATAATTGAAGGCATGGAGCTGAATTATTAATTCCGTGGTATGATCTTGAAAAAAAAAAAAAAAAAAAAAAATAATAATAATAAAGTTTTGGGAAAATTAATTTAATTAAATTTAAATAAAATTTTATTTTGTTTAAATTTAATATAGGTAGTTCTTAAATGAATCTAATTAAGTTTAATTGGGCTCCATGGGCCTAAGAAAGCCTAGTTAGGAATTTTAAATGGGACCCATTTAATTATTTTCTGAAAATTAAAATAACAAAATATCTCTCTCCTCCTTGGCCCCACTCTCTTCCTCACTCCCTATTGGTGTCACCCCCTTTCCCTCTCTTTCTATTGGTTGGAACACCTCACCCATATTCCAGTCTCATCCAAATTAATCAATCCTAGTCATTTAAGTTATCTGAACTTTATCACACTAGGACTCCAAACCCTACTACACCTATTCCTCACTCCCTATTGGTGCCTTCCATTTTTTTCTGTCTTCCTATTGGTTGAAACACCTCACCCATATCCCAGTCTTATTCGAATTCTGCAATCGTAGTTGTTTAAGTCATCTAAACTTTATCACCCTAAGACTCCAAACCTTATCACACCTCTCTCCCAAAACCCTATAAATACCCTACTAGAGAAGGGAAGAAAGGATGATGAGAGGAAAGAAGAAGAGAAAATTCAGAGCTATAGGAAATTTAGAGATATTCAAGACTCTTTGAGTTCTTCCTTATTTTTTCTTTTCTTCAAGAAGATTTTCATACAAGATTTCTGGAAGGTCAGTTTTTATTGTTTTCTTTTCAAGATCTATGCCACACAATATTTTAATTCTATGCTCTTTGTCTTCAATTTATTTTATGTGTTCATATAGATCATGTAATCATGTTTAATTTGAGGGGATACACAACTCTGCACATGTTTAGTTTCTATCTCTCGTATTTTTATTATTTTTCTTTATTTTCTGAATCTGTAAAAAATTTGTAAAAATTATATTCATATTCTACACGAAATTCTATTAATTTTAGGCTCAAGAATCACTAAAAAAGTTTTAATATTTTGTAAGTTATGGCTGTTTGAAGTTAGGGTTCCTGTAAAATCTGATTTGCAGGATATCTGACTTGTGGAGCCCATATCTCTCTTGTTCCTTAATATTTTTGTGCAAATCTAGTGTCTAAAATTAACTTCAGAATCTTATGAATCTTTTCCAATTGGTTTTGCATTCATATCTTTTGTGGTTAATGAGTTATGAATTTTACAAAAAAGTAGTACGATTCTGTCACTTAGAAGAGTTACGATTTATGTAGATCATTCGGCTAGGGTTTTGTTTGATTTATAAATTTTATGTTATTGTATGATATGTAGGCTGTCTTCTGTAATTTTTTTTATGATTTTTAGGCATGTTTAACTATTTTTAAAAAATCGAATTTCTTACTACTATTAATCTACCAGAATTTGAAAATTGTATATTTATGCATGTTCTTGTATTTTCTTAGGTTTTAATTGATATTTGATCTATTTTCTGTATTCTTTTAATTCAAGAAGTGTTATAAAGTGTTTAGATCATGTTAGAAGACTTAGACCATTAGGTAGTTGTAACTAATTAGGAATCTTACCCCTTTAGGAGACTAGAGTTAGAATCCAATGTAAATTGTTATTAATATTTTCTTTATTTCTTTTATTTTCTTTAGTTTCTTTATTTTTTTTTATTACAAACAAAATTGGTAAGTAGCCCTAAAGTAAGTACCAAAGAGGGCATTTGCGTGGAGCTTATATGGAGCTAAACGGGAGTAAGCCAGGGACATCATTGCCATACTAGAAGAGAAGACCCTTTTTTAAGGGTAGCTTGCCCCAATGGCAACTGCATTTACCAACAGGTAAGTAGCTCTAAATTTCTCGAATAACCATTGATATGAAATTGTAGTAATAATAGAACATTTATTTGGTAAATTAAAATTAACTTTATTTTTAATTTAACTGACTTTTGCATGTAATTAATTTAAATAAATACTTTGTAAATTAAAATTAATCTTGTTTGTAAATTAAACTAACATTGGCATGTAAATAAATTTAATTTAATACTTAGTAATTGTAAAATAAATTTGCATGTTAGAAATCTTTGTAACACCCCAAAGTTCGGTAGTGCGTTCTGCTGCTCCGGTGACCAGTGTTGTCCGGACAGCTAGGATGCCTAGAACCACACTTTAATATGAGTGAGGAGACATAAAATAATGAAATACAAGAAAAGAAAATACAAGAAAAACAAAGGAAAAATAATAGCAAAGAAATGTGATCAAGTTAAACGAGCCGGGAAACCTAACGATGGGTGATCCTTTGGGAAGTCACGGCGTGGACCGTTGACTAGCGATACTGCGGAAACCACGGAAAACTTTTTAGGACTTAAATAGAACCTTATTGAAGAATAAATATCATTAGAAAGATCAAAGAAAAATTAAATAATTAGTACAAAGAAAAGTGAGAAATCGAAAAACAGACAAAACCCGGTAATACCGAAAAATCGGGAATGCCACCCGAACAGGGGCATTATGGTCATTTGACATCCCGAAGTGTCTTTTGACCTAAATGCCCATTAAAAATAAATAATATTACACTTAGAAAATAAAATGAAAAATTAGTTTAGTGGTACCTAAAGTAAATAGCTAAAATAATGGGTTAAATGTGGAATAAGTGGGAGTTAAGTTTATAATATGATTAAGTGACTAAGTGGACCACTAAGGGGATTAATTAAATACATAGTGGGACATGTGTACACTTAAAATGCAGCTGAATAATTCATCTTCCCCATTTGGATTCAAAGTTGCCGAATTTAAAGAAAGGAGAAAGCCACCATTAACGTTTTTCTTCCAAGCTTCATCCTCTCCCTCATTTCAACTCCATTCACCTAGGGTTCTTCATGAAAAATGGTCTACACATCACAAGGAAGATATTAATAACAATTTTGAGAAGTTTGGTGAAGGTTTAGCAAATTACAATTAAAGGTAAGTTTGCATTTTTGAGAAGTTCTTTGTTAAAGTTTATGTTTATGTTATGGGTGTTAGTTTGGTGGAGGAAAATTTTGAGTTTGAAGGGTTATTATTGTTTCCATTTTGGACAGCCATGGGGTCACGTTTTTGATGATTTAATATGCATGTAATTGATGAGAAATAATGTTGATCATGGTGAATTAGTAACCTAGTGATTTACTTCATGTTATATGGTGATTTATGCACTTGGATGGGAAATTGTATATTGGTACGGCAATGGGATGTTGAAGAATGGTTTGTGGCAGCTTGGGGGCACTTGAGAAATGGTATATATTGAAGTATGTATGGGCAGAATATTGACCTAGAAGGATTGATGATATGTATGTAAATTAATGTTGTAAAGTGTATGTAAAGTTTGTAATGTTTAGGTGTGGTTGTAATGGTACTTAGAAATTGTAATTGTGAATGAATATTGGTGTGTTGAAGGTGATTGGAATCTGCCCAAAATAATGCTAATGTAATGTAGAAAATGTTTTTGGTAATGTGCCAAAACAGTTTGGTAGGGTATGGAAGTAAACCTTGCAAGGTAAATAATGTGTTTTAAGTTGGGGTGTGAAAAGCATATTGAGGGCAGCACATATTTTAGCCTATAACCTTGAATGTGTAACCTCAATTGGTATGAGACCAATTTGAGGTGAAACTAGGCACAAAATGTGCCAACTTTCATTGAGGAACCATGCCAAAATTCTGCTTGCAAGATGACCTAAAAAAAATGACCAATTCGGATTAGGTGCAATTAGGACCTGAAAAATGACCAATTGGGCAGCAGTGAGTGTTTAGGCCATAACTCACTCAAACCAGGTCCAATTGACCTGAAATTTTGACCAAGAATAGTTAAGACCCATACCTACAAGTCTTATGAAGACACCAAAGCCCAGAAATGACCATAAGCAAGTCAAACAACTTGCACAAGTTCGGGTCCAAAAACTGGCCGAACCAGAATTGACCAATTTGACCTAAAATGGTACCATTTGACTAGCAATAGTATAATGACCATAACTCGGTCTACTTAACTCGGATTGACCTAAAATTTTGCACCGCGGTCCATAAGACCTAAATCTACAAGTTTGTAGTTTCGACCGAGACCCGAAAACCGAGGGAACTAGATCGTCCGGTTAGGTCAAACCAGTGTTCCGGAATCCAGCAAATTGCATTAAAGTGCACTAAGCAAGGAAATGACTTTGGTAAAACATACCAAACCTAAAACCCTATCAAATGTGACATATTAACGACACTAAAACCTAATTTACCTAAAACACAACGAGGGTCGGTATATTAGGTGATTAAGTGAATAATTGAGTTCAGTGCATTATTTACCAAATACCATCGATAGAGACAGTTTAATTTGGTACTGAAACACTTCAAATTGTGTTTCTCAGTTAACAAGAACTCAGCAAAAGGGAAAGAAATACTGAGTCAAGACCAGGAGACAAATATCAGAGGTTTGTGCACAACAACTGTTTCTTTTGAATTATTTTCAATTGAAATAAATATTGACTATTTGGATATTATTGTTTTAAATTGTGAAAATGTGTTTGATGGACACTTATTGATTGAAAAATACTGTGAATGGTTTGAAACTGTGAAAAATTGTTTGAATGACATTGATGGATACTTATTGATTGAAAAGCACTGTAAATGGTTTTTGTGGAAATTGAAGTGAATTACGAATTGTGTTGCCATTTTGTGAATGAAATTATAACTTTGGAAATTTATTGGATTCTTACGGATCATTTGAATAAAATGTTTGGAATTGTTTTGACTCACAATTGGCATGACACTGATACTATGTTCCTCCTCCATTTATGGGGTGAGTGTGATATTCCTCCCTCTTTGACTTATCAGTCTGGGGTGAGTATGATTATGTTCCTCCCTCTTTGACTTGTTAGTCAGAGGTGAGTGTGGATGAGTTCTCATTATATAGCTAGCTTCCTCCCTCATTGATTTCGATTATTGGGGTGAGCATGTCTTGTCGTGGTGTACAACACGGCATATATGGAAAAATTTGTGTCATGACCTAAATTGTGTTATCGATTGGCAACACTGTATTCTTCAGTTATTTGATCGAATTGTGTTATTGATTTGCAAAATGGTATTATTCAGTTATTTGATCAAATTGTGTCATTGATTGGAAAAACTGTGTTATTCAGTAATTTGATCAAATTGTGTATGAATTGGCAATATGGTATTCTTAAACTATTTGACTAAATTGTGTTATTATGAATTTTGATAATTTGTGAATTGGAGTTTAAATTCCTTATGACATTCATTGTCTTGAATTTAACTATGGTTTTAAGTATCCACTATTGATATGATTTATGAATTGTGATTTAAAATTTGTATTTGGTTAATGTTGTGCACCACTGAGACATTGTCTCAGCGATAGCTTTTATTCTTGTCGCAGTAGAGAGACAGCAGGCAGCCAGACTAGGTGCTAGTACACTTGTGAGAGATTTTGGGTATAGTGAGTATACCACATGTGGCATTTTATCTTGTAATGTATATTCCTTTGTATGTATATTTTGTTTTTGGTTTTGAGCGATTGTAAATTTAAGTTGTACAGTAAAGTTGTAAAATAATTATGAGTTATTTGGCTTGTAAAAATTGTGTTATATTTTTGTATCTTAGTCTTTGAAAATCACTGTGGATTTGACTTGAGAAATGTGTTGTGTTGATAAAAATGTTGGAGTTGAGATTTGAAAATATATTGAAGTGCTTTTACGAGTTTTAAGAACTGTTTTGTCCACAATACAAATGGTACCTTGCCAAAATTTTTACAGAAATTCCAAATAAATCAAATGAGTTAGTTGTTTCATTTCAATTCACCAAAGTTTTTAATACCCGTAAATAGTGCTCACCACTGTAAAAGAAGTAAGAAAAGTTTTTAAAATCCCTTGTAGTGTATTTAATGGGTTATCAGTAGACGGAGTTGGTAATTCATTAGGTATACTACGGGATCATGTTATGCCTTACAGAGGGGTAGGGTGTGACATGTTTTAGTGGTATCAGAGCAAAGTTTTTAAATTCTGTTTTCACATGTTATTTGAATGTTCTTTCTTCATAGTACAACTGCTCAATATCATTGTTTGATACATACAGTACATTACAGTATAAATATACACTAACGGGAGGAAATCTCCTTGTGTTATTTGTTCAGGAGATCTAGAATCCTCGCATTGACTATGGAAGAGGGTGATCGTTCAGTCGATCAATCTATAGAGGCTGAGGTGCAAAGGGATGCCCCAGCCGTACATAATGTTAGTGGTTCAGCAGCACCAGCCCCTACAGTACCGCAGTTCTCTGCTCAGTTCGCTCAGCAGACGGCTGCAATGTTCCAACAAATGGCTGGTAATGTGCCTACTCAAGTCCCAATACAGACACCAGTGGTACAACCACAGTCTCCTACCAGGCAGTATGATAAATTGATGAAGTATGGGGCTATAGAGTTCAAGGGGACAGTAGATCCTCTAGAGGCAGAACAATGGTTAGAGAGGATGGATAGGGTATTCAAGAAACTGCATTGCCTGGAGGAGCTTAGATTTGAATACTCGGTATCTTTGCTCTGAGGATGCTTATGACTGGTGGAAAACCATTCCCCACGATCGATAGAACTGCAGTGCTAACATGGAATGACTTCCTCGGGAATTCGGGCAAAATATGTCCACGATGCTTATGTAGACCGGAAAGTGCAAGAATTCCTAAGTCCAAAGCAGGCGGATCGGTGGTGAGTATGAAAGGAATTCTCCCGCCTAAGCCATTATGCGATGAAGTCTACTTTCTACCGGTAGGGAGAGATGTAAGAGGTTTGAAACCGGCTTGAAGCCTAGTATCAGTTACAAGTGGTCGGATTCAAACATAATAACTTCTGAACTTATTTCTCAAGCACTAGAATTAGAAAGAATTGAATCTGAGCGGCTCTTGAGAAAAAGAAATCGGAGAAGGCGAGAAAAAGAGGAAAGTCGTGAGCGAGTTCTAGTGGTCCCTCTTGGAAGAGGAAAAACTTTGGGGATCTGACAGAGATAGTAAGAAGTCCGATAGAGATAGATCTTATGGACAGAAACCACCTCTATCCGATTAGCAAACTCAACAGAAACCCAGAAATGCGGTGTCAGATCGACTTTGTGAAACTTGTGGTAAACCACATAGTGGGGTATGTTATAGAGCCGTAGGAGCATGTTTTAACTGTGGAGAGACTGGCCATTTTGCTAGGGATTGTGTAAATCCAGGTCGTTCTGGATCATTTACTACACCAAAGGGATCAACCCAAGTTTCTACCCCAAATAGTTCACCATCAGTTAGTAGAGGCAAAGGTAGAGGTAGGGGTAGTACACCTAGAAGTCAGACTACTGTGAATCAGCCAAAACAGGGTGATGCTTCAACTAGAGTATACGCTATCTGACGAGAAAAGAGCGAGGCTTTTGACATCATTGCTGGTACTTTCTCAATTAGCAACTAAGATATATATATGTATTGTTTGACCTGGAGTTTGCATACTTTTATATTAATGTCAGAACTATATGTTTTGTTGTTATTCCTTTACAGGGGAATAAATTTTTATGCATTAGTGATTAGTCCTTAAGATAAGGATTGTGATAATAAGTGAAATTGGTTTTGGAAGAGTTTATCGGCGAAAAGTATTTTCTGACACACCATAAATTATAAAGCTAATTGGCGAGCCTACTTAATGTAAGGCAAGAGGACGTAAAAGTAAGATGCAGTAATGGAATTGCTCTAGATGAGGGCAAAGAGGTTACTGTTAGAAACTGCTAATAGATATTGTAATCAGAATAAGATTCGAATATCAGTGAATTCAAAAAGGATAAAAGATAGGAAAGTTTGATCTATTGGGATGTATCGTAGTAACTATGCAATGTTCTTGATGTTTATCTTTGTAGCTGCGATTCTGATCGACTTGAGATTATTGTGTAGAACTACGTACTACCCGATAGTATACCTAGATAAGAATAGTTACCAACGGTATCTGTTTTGGTATAGTTATGCCACGACAGAATTTAATTGTTAGAAATAAGTTTGAAAATCCTACTTAGGGATCTAAAACTCAAAAGTTAAAATATCGAAAGGTTATAGTTCAGTACAAAAGGAAGTAAGTTATAGAATATTGACAGATAAAAAGAGTTATGAAAGTAGAGAATTGAACAGTTGATTCATGTGTAACAAAGAAATATTACAAATGTGAAAAAGACTATGGATTAGAATGGTCAAAGGACCAATGACTGATGAATAATTCTAACATGACCTCAAGGGTCATTCAAGAAGCAACGTGAACCAAAATATTAGACAGCATAATAGTAAGAAGAGATTGGTGTTATCCAAACAAAGTAAACATTGTATTAGATTGTTAAAAGTCTTACGATCATATAGAAAGGAGAAATAAACGTATGACTATTGTAAGATGGCTACTGGGTAAAAAATTTCGTGGACGAAATTTATTTAAGGGGGGGAGAATTGTAACACCCCAAAGTTCGGTAGTGCGTTCTGCTGCTCCGGTGACCAGTGTTGTCCGGACAGCTAGGATGCCTAGAACCACACTTTAATATGAGTGAGGAGATATAAAATAATGAAATACAAGAAAAGAAAATACAAGAAAAACAAAGGAAAAATAATAGCAAAGAAATGTGATCAAGTTAAACGAGCCGGGAAACCTAACGATGGGTGACCGCACTGGGAAGTCACGGCGTGGACCGTTGACTAGCCCTCGGATGCGGAAACCACGGAAAACATTTTAGGACTTAAATAGAACCTTATTGAAGAATAAATATCATTAGAAAGATCAAAGAAAAATTAAATAATTAGTACAAAGAAAAGTGAGAAATCGAAAAAGCAGACAAAACCCAGTGTCTAGAAAAATCGGGAATGCCACCCGAACAGGGGCATTATGGTCATTTGACATCCCGAAGTGTCTTTTGACCTAAATGCCCATTAAAAATAAATAATATTACACTTAGAAAATAAAATGAAAAATTAGTTTAGTGGTACCTAAAGTAAATAGCTAAAATAATGGGTTAAATGTGGAATAAGTGGGAGTTAAGTTTATAATATGATTAAGTGACTAAGTGGACCACTAAGGGGATTAATTAAATACATAGTGGGACATGTGTACACTTAAAATGCAGCTGAATAATTCATCTTCCCCATTTGGATTCAAAGTTGCCGAATTTAAAGAAAGGAGAAAGCCACCATTAACGTTTTTCTTCCAAGCTTCATCCTCTCCCTCATTTCAACTCCATTCACCTAGGGTTCTTCATGAAAAATGGTCTACACATCACAAGGAAGATATTGATAACAATTTTGAGAAGTTTGGTGAAGGTTTAGCAAATTACAATTAAAGGTAAGTTTGCATTTTTGAGAAGTTCTTTGTTAAAGTTTATGTTTATGTTATGGGTGTTAGTTTGGTGGAGGAAAATTTTGAGTTTGAAGGGTTATTATTGTTTCCATTTTGGACAGCCATGGGGTCACGTTTTTGATGATTTAATATGCATGTAATTGATGAGAAATAATGTTGATCATGGTGAATTAGTAACCTAGTGATTTACTTCATGTTATATGGTGATTTATGCACTTGGATGGGAAATTGTATATTGGTACGGCAATGGGATGTTGAAGAATGGTTTGTGGTAGCTTGGGGGCACTTGAGAAATGGTATATATTGAAGTATGTATGGGCAGAATATTAACCTAGAAGGATTGATGATATGTATGTAAATTAATGTTGTAAAGTGTATGTAAAGTTTGTAATGTTTAGGTGTGGTTGTAATGGTACTTAGAAATTGTAATTGTGAATGAATATTGGTGTGTTGAAGGTGATTGGAATCTGCCCAAAATAATGCTAATGTAATGTAGAAAATGTTTTTGGTAATGTGCCAAAACAGTTTGGTAGGGTATGGAAGTAAACCTTGCAAGGTAAATAATGTGTTTGAAGTTGGGGTGTGAAAAGCATATTGAGGGCAGCACATATTTTAGCCTATAACCTTGAATGTGTAACCTCAATTGGTATGAGACCAATTTGAGGTGAAACTAGGCACAAAATGTGCCAACTTTCATTGAGGAACCATGCCAAAATTCTGCTTGCAAGATGACCTAAAAAAATGACCAATTCGGATTAGGTGCAATTAGGACCTGAAAAATGACCAATTGGGCAGCAGTGAGTGTTTAGGCCATAACTCACTCAAACCAGGTCCAATTGACCTGAAATTTTGACCAAGAATAGTTAAGACCCATACCTACAAGTCTTATGAAGACACCAAAGCCCAGAAATGACCATAAGCAAGTCAAACAACTTGCACAAGTTCGGGTCCAAAAACTGGCCGAACCAGAATTGACCAATTTGACCTAAAATGGTACCATTTGACTAGCAATAGTATAATGACCATAACTCGGTCTACTTAACTCGGATTGACCTAAAATTTTGCACCGCGGTCCATAAGACCTAAATCTACAAGTTTGTAGTTTCGACCGAGACCCGAAAACCGAGGGAACTAGATCGTCCGGTTAGGTCAAACCAGTGTTCCGGAATCCAGCAAATTGCATTAAAGTGCACTAAGCAAGGAAATGACTTTGGTAAAACATACCAAACCTAAAACCCTATCAAATGTGACATATTAACGACACTAAAACCTAATTTACCTAAAACACAACGAGGGTCGGTATATTAGGTGATTAAGTGAATAATTGAGTTCAGTGCATTATTTACCAAATACCATCGATAGAGACAGTTTAATTTGGTACTGAAACACTTCAAATTGTGTTTCTTAGTTAACAAGAACTCAGCAAAAGGGAAAGAAATACTGAGTCAAGACCAGGAGACAAATATCAGAGGTTTGTGCACAACAACTGTTTCTTTTGAATTATTTTCAATTGAAATAAATATTGACTATTTGGATATTATTGTTTTAAATTGTGAAAATGTGTTTGATGGACACTTATTGATTGAAAAATCATGAATGGTTTGAAAGCGTGAAAAATTGTTTGAATGACATTGATGGATACTTATTGATTGAAAAGCACTGTAAATGGTTTTTGTGGAAATTGAAGTGAATTACGAATTGTGTTGCCATTTTGTGAATGAAATTATAACTTTGGAAATTTATTGGATTCTTACGGATCATTTGAATAAAATGTTTGGAATTGTTTTGACTCACAATTGGCATGACACTGATACTATGTTCCTCCTCCATTTATGGGGTGAGTGTGATATTCCTCCCTCTTTGACTTATCAGTCTGGGGTGAGTATGATTATGTTCCTCCCTCTTTGACTTGTTAGTCAGAGGTGAGTGTGGATGAGTTCTCATTATATAGCTAGCTTCCTCCCTCATTGATTTCGATTATTGGGGTGAGCATGTCTTGTCGTGGTGTACAACACGGCATATATGGAAAAATTTGTGTCATGACCTAAATTGTGTTATCGATTGGCAACCTTTGTATTCTTGATTATTTGATCGAATTGTGTTATTGATTTGCAAAATGGTATTATTCGATTATTTGATCAAATTGTGTCATTGATTGGAAAAACTGTGTTATTCAGTAATTTGATCAAATTGTGTATGAATTGGCAATATGGTATTCTTAAACTATTTGACTAAATTGTGTTATTATGAATTTTGATAATTTGTGAATTGGAGTTTAAATTCCTTATGACATTCATTGTCTTGAATTTAACTATGGTTTTAAGTATCCACTATTGATATGATTTATGAATTGTGATTTAAAATTTGTATTTGGTTAATGTTGTGCACCACTGAGACATTGTCTCGTGATAGCTTTATTCTTGTCGCGGTAGAGAGGCAGAGCAGGCGTGCAGACTAGGCTGCTAGTACCGCCATGAGATTTTTGGGTATAGTGAGTATACCACATGTGGCATTTTGTCTTGTAATGTATATTCAGTATGTATATTTTGTTCTTGGTTTTGAGCGATTGTAAATTTAAGTTGTCTAAGAAAGTTGTAAAATAATTATGAGTTATTTGGCTTGTAAAAATTGTGTTATATTTTTGTATCTTAGTCTTTGAAAATCACTGTGGATTTGACTTGAGAAATGTGTTGTGTTGATAAAAATGTTGGAGTTGAGATTTGAAAATACATTGAAGTGCTTTTTACAGGTTTTCTGAAGAACTGTTTTGTCCACAATACAAATGGTACCTTGCCAAAATTTTTACAGAAATTCCAAATAAATCAAATGAGTTAGTTGTTTCATTTCAATTCACCAAAGTTTTTAATACCCGTAAATAGTGCTCACCACTGTAAAAGAAGTAAGAAAAGTTTTTAAAATCCCTTGTAGTGTATTTAATGGGTTATCAGTAGACGGAGTTGGTAATTCATTAGGTATACTACGGGATCATGTTATGCCTTACAGAGGGTAGGGTGTGACAATCTTTATTAGGTTGTGATTGTTTGGGCCTTATGTGATATTAGAATAACTTACACATGTACATAATTAACTTAGTTCAATTATCCTTAGGGTAACATGGTGAAAATTAATTAATTAGGTTAAATAGAAACGTAGGGTTATTTGAAATTGAATTTGTTTGTAAATTAAATTCTCAATAATAAATTAATTTTAGTCATCTGGTAAATATCATTTAAATAATTAGCAACCCCATAGATAGGAATTACTTGTGCATGAAAATTGTGTGTAAACAACAATCCTTTTGTGAATTACTTGCATGTGTAGGATTAGAATTGCATTTTCTAGGATAAAGTTTAATAAAGGAATAATAAACAAGACTTCTAGAAACATTAGTAGAGGACTGGCACTCGAATCAACGAGGTTAGACCAGGCGTAAGGGGTGCCTAACACCTTCACCTTACGTACCCACTATCCCGAACCTAGACATTGGGCTATGGTAATGACGGTTGTGGAAACTCTGCAAGGAGTAAGTTGCCATCCATGACCCTCGAAAGAAACACTGAATATGTCTCGGTTATTACCCGGGTGGCGACTCCTGTCTATCTATGCCTTTGTGGCATAAATCCTTAGTACCGTGTTAGTGTTATGGGAAGACGGTACTTACCAGTGATTTGATTCTATTAAGATTGTATGAAGTGCATGTCTAGGAAATGCTGTCTAAGGAGGTGGTACTTAAGTGAGACCATTGTGACTCCACTATCTTTTCTGGGTATTACCTGGTGCATTTTATATAATTCTAATGGATGATATTTCGCCTCCCTTGCCCCTACAATTATTAATCGCAAAAGCGCGTAAACAATAAAAAAAATGAAGCAAACAATTACAATAACAAAATTTATGTGATTCACTCTTTAAACATAGAGTTACATTCATGGGCATACTATCTTTCATTATCTTCAATAATAACTAATAACTCATTATTCCAATTACACCTAAGAGAATCCCCATAAAAATTGTAACGCCCCTCTCCAACCACTAGAGAAATTATCCGCTTTGGCCCATCCTATTCTAAGCCTCACGGTTTTGTTCCAAAGGTGGAATGGAGAACTTCCCAAGAGATCAACCATCTAGAATTTCTCTCAAGCGAGCATGCTTAACTCAGGAGTTCTTTCAACTCTCTAGACCATTCCACCAAAAGGCGCCTTTAGTGATTAGTTTTCCCCATTTTAATGTATGATTCGGTTCATTCCTGCCCCCCATTTGAGCAAGGACACTAGCAAGCCTTTCCCTCCCAGAGGACCGCTCCAGACGAGACTTTCCTTTTCCGCATGGGATGTTACAAGCCTACCAGCTTTCGCCTGGTTCATTCCCGAACCACACATCTACTAGCCGGGGTCCGGCTCCGATACCATCTGTAGCGCCCCTCTCCAATCACTGGAGGAATTATCCGCTTTGGCCCACCCATCCCGAGTCTCACGGTTTTGTCCCATAGGTAGAATGGAGAACTTCCTAGGAGGTCACTTATCCTAAGATTTCTCTCAAGCAAGCATGCTTAACCCCGAAATTCTTCCAACTCTCCAGACCATTCTACCAAAAGGTGCCTCTAGTGAGTAGTTTTCTCCATTTTAATGTATGATTCGATTCATTCCTGCCTTCCATTTGGACAAGGGCACTAGTGAGCCTTGCCCTCCAAGAGGACCGCTTCAGTCAAGACCTTTCTTTTTCGCACGGGATGTTACAAGTGCTCATACTAAATACATTAGTTAGTGCCTTTCATTCTCCTATAAACATAACTTAATATATTTATTACTTTAACTGTCTTATACACCATAAATGGTGCCTTTAACTCCAATGGATAATAGTCACTTTCTCTTGGACTATGCCTTTCTCTATCTTAGGTCAAAGGCTCTCTCAATAGGCAAGAGTCACTCTTTGCAATGGGCGAAAGCCACTCTCTCCTCAATGAGCAAAAGCCCCTCTCTGTAATAGGTGAAAGCCAAAAAGGTTTTTCCCATAATGTTCCTATTTATAGTGTTATCTTAGTTAAATTAGGAATTTAACTCAATTTAAAAATAACAATATAATAATAGTTCTACCTTATTAAGGAATATTTCTCCCTCAAATGAGGAAAAAAGTCTCTTTTGCATCCTATTAGGATTTTGAGTCAACAATCTCAACCTTGAGTCAAAATCTCTAAACTATTGTATACCTCAAAATTATTGGGTGTATTCTATATCAAATCTCCATATTTAAACTTGAACCCTTCAAATATTCAACTTTCAATCTTAATCTTGAGTGTAACTTGCTTCTTTTTTCAAAAACTCTTGGGTTCATGGTGGACCGATCTAGGTAAGAAAAATTCCCTCTTTGAGAAATTTTTGCCTAAACCGGATCCATCATGGACCCAAGACACAAGCATTTAGATCCATATATTTAATAGGTGGGTCTCACCAAGCATCTTATGTCTTAGGTTCATGATAGATCAGGTCTAGATAAAAAAAATCTCTCTATCCTTTCTATAATACTCTTATTTATAATGTTAGATCTTTTAATCTTAATCTTATTAAAAATTTCACCCAAATAATAATAATAATAAAAGTTTAAAAATTTCACTATAATAATAATAATAAAAAATAGAATAAAAGTTCTCCTCCATTCAACTGAGAAATATTTCTATTTAACACTAATATTCCCATGTGCTAACATGTGCAACCTCAAACATTGATATACTATTTTCACAAGTTATATCATGCATTTACCACCCAAATACATGTGTAAAAGGGTGATGAGCTTGCTGAGGAGAACTCATGATCGACTCGTGAATCATGATAATATTCCCTTGGCAACGATCAAGTTCACGTGGGGTGCACGTGACTTTTGAATTATGGCTAAAACCGCGTTTAATTTGGCCAGACAATTGCCATGATCATTACTTGTATTAATGATAGCTAAAAGCTAACATAGTTAGGAGAAGAATGAAGAGAGTTTTGCTAGAATTAGACAAATTTACAGGTGCGATGTCAATCGTATGGTCATTGTTAGCGCACTGTGAAGATTTCTTGTCCCTCACAATGCCTGCAATATCCCAGTGGAGCATTCTTGAACCTCATAACCAAAAAATTTTGTTCTTTTGTTATTTGCATGAAAACGATAATATAATTTTCTTGTTATTATTTGTCGTTTTGGTCCAAAACAAAATTGTCGTTTTGGTCCAAAACAAGTTTGGAGAAAGAAGATTTAAATATAACCACGGCTTCTTTAACGACTAATGCATAATGGATGGATTTGTTCCGCATTACTGTTTAAGTTTTCAAACTTTTTTTTTCCATATTGATATGATTTGAAATCGATAAGTCCTGAAGACATACCATGTGGAGCCTGGTCAAGGTGAAGAGATACAAAGGAATAGATTACGTATATACTCATTTCTCTAAGGAATGGGTTTTTTACCAAAAAGGGGTAATAAAAAATGAAATTTTACTAAAACAGGTGAGTTTAAAATTAATTACCAAAAAGAGATGAATTGTACTGAGTTGGACGGGGTGAGTGCGAGACTCTAACTATAATAGCGTTTTTAAAGTCCGGACGCTATTATAAACAACGTCAGGGTGAAAGTTTGAAAGGAAAGCTAGACGCTATTCAAAATAGCGTCCAGCTTTCTTTTAAATAATAAAAAATAATTAAAAAAAAATTAAAAGGTTGGACGCTACTTAAAATAGCTTCCAGATTTCTTTTAAATAATAAAAAATTAATTAAAAAAAATTAAAAGGTTGGATAAGTAGCGTACAACCTTTTTTTTTTAAGTTTTAATTATTTTATTTTATATTTTAAATAAAATATAAATATTATTTTAATAAATAAAATTATAATATTTAATAATATGTATTATAATATTTTTATTATAAATATTATTTTTTAATTTAAAATTAAATAAAAATTTAATAAAATAAAAAATTAAAATTAAAAAAATAAATAATTAAAAAGTTTAAGAAAAATTGGACGCTATTATAAGCAGCGTCCAATTTTTCTTTAAATTTTTAATTATTTTATTTTATATTTTAAATAAATTAAAAATATTATTTTAATAAATAAAATTATAATATTTAATATTATATATTTTAAATTTTTATTATAAATATTAATTTTAATTTAAAATTAAATTAAAATTTAATAAAATAAAAAATAAATAATTAAAAAAATTTTAAAAAAATTGAACGCTTTTTTAAATTTTTAATTATTTTATTATTAATAATATTTATTATTTATTTTTTTAATTTTTTATTTCATTAAATTTTAATTTAATTTTAAATTAAGAAATAATATTTATAATAAAAATATTATAATATTAAATATTATGATTTTATTTATTAAAATAATATTTTTAAATTATTTAAAATATAAATTAAAAAATAATATTTATAATAAATTTTATTATAAATATTATTTATAATAAATAATAAATATTATGTCTTCATAAGAATTGTAGATATTATTTATAATATTTATAATATATTTATTATAAATATTATTTTTTAATTTATATTTTAAATAAATTAAAATATTATTTTAATAAATAAAATCATAATATTTAATATTATATATAATAATATTTTTATTATAAATATTATTTTTTAATTTAAAATTAAATTAAAATTTAATGAAATAAAAAATTAAAATTAAAAAAATAAATAATAAATATTATTAATAATAAAATAATTAAAAATTTAAAAAAGCATTCAATTTTTTTAAAATTTTTTAATTTTAATTTTTTATTTTATTAAATTTTAATTTAATTTTAAATTAAAAAATAATATTTATAATAAAAATTTAAAATATATAATATTAAATATTATATTTTTATTTATTAAAATAATATTTTTAATTTATTTAAAATATAAATAAAATAATTAAAAATTTAAAGAAAAATTAGACGTAGCGTCCAATTTTTCTTAAATTTTTTAATTATTTATTTTTTTTATTTTTTATTTTATTAAATTTTAAATTAAAAAATAATATTTATAATAAAAATATTATAATATATATTATTAAATATTATAATTTTATTTATTAAAAAAATATTTATATTTTATTTAAAATATAAAATAAAATAATTAAAACTAAAAAAAAAGGTTGGACGCTATTACCTTTTAATTTTTTTTAATTAATTTTTTATTATTTAAAAAAATATCGGATGCTATTTTAAAGAGCGTCCAGCTTTTCTTTCAAACTTTTCACCTCAATACTGTTTATATTAGCGTCCGGAATTTAAAAATGCTATTATAGTTAGCGTCTCACATTCACCCCATTCAACTCAGCATAATTCACCTCTTTTTGATAATTAATTTCAAACTCATCTATTTTAATAAATTTTTGTTTTTGATTACTTTTTTTATAATTAACCCCTAAGGAATAGATTATGTATTCAAGAAAAAAGAAACTGCAGAGGCCGATTTGGTACGGAATCTTTTGCTTTAAAGGTCAAACTGCTGTTCAAATTAGTCCACATTAAAGAACCAGCTCCTAGTCTTAGATAAATATATAAATATAATTGTTTTTCAATTCTTCCAATAAAAATTATTCAAGCCAAGAATTGATCTGCTATAAATTTCAAAGAAAGTATATGCTATCTCTCCAATCAAACTGGTTAGTGGGTTGATGTCATTTTAAGTAAAAGATTGGATCACCATAGAAAAGCATAAATCAAGAGATGGTCAAAAGCTAGTTTGATAAGGCATTGCTGAAACATCAATTTTTAAGTAATGATAGTAGGTGACCATAAAGTAATTGCTTTGATTTAGATTCAGTAAACAGTAGAGAGTAAACCACAATTAGACTGAAAATAAAGGCATCTTCTTTCATTTTCTCTCCTAATTTATATAGAAAATTAAAGATTACATGGAGGAAATTCAAAGCCCAATCTACTTTGCCTAGCTTTAACAAAGAGATTAGATCCTAGAGCTTACACTTAATTCCCCTCCCAGATGATCATCACACTTAATTACCTATAAACCTAGCTATTATAATTAAGTTAATTAAAATTTATTAAAATTAATGTCCTTGGATTTCTCCTTCTCATTTAGCGAGCCACTCTTGAGTTAGCTCTGTGGGGTGCTAATGAAGTTGTCGACTGATTGTTCCGACGATTGTTGAGGAGATTGTGCCATTTCCATGCAAAGTAAGCCACAAGATTAGCTTGCTGGCATTGCATTTTAACAAGCTCAGCTTGCGCTTTAGCTAATTGTGCTTGGAGCTCATTAACCTGTTTCTGAAAATGGCAAATCGCCCCAGCACAGCCATAAACAGGATCTCTGATCCTTGCACTTGCCTCATAAACCATGCTGCTCACTGCATCAGCTCTTTGAGATTCTGGTAGTTCCTGAAATTTTAATAAAATGGGTTTTCTATTTTAGTAATTTATCATTCATAAAGTTGGGAAATTTAATTAATTAAAATAACGAATAGATTGTGACATCAAGGGCTACAGATCTCTGAAAGTGAAAGATAAAAAACTAGAAAGTCAACATGACCAAATTCTATCTCAATTAAGCTAAAAGAAAATCTCTAATCTTTTTTTATAAAAAACAGAGTTAGTGCTGTTTTGCTTTCAAACTTTGGGGCTCTCTAGAAATTTTGTCAATTCGGTTTCGGTGTGTCTCAACAGTCCACAGTTTGAGAGACTTTCAAAATTTGAAAGCAAGCTAAGCTAGCCTAAGTATTGCACCTGCCCTGCCCTTCCCTTCCAACTACGTACATACACTTTTTTCCACATTTGTGTTCTCTGTTTTCATTCTTAACTAACTCCAGCTAGGCTTGAACTTGAGATTCGATTTCTCAATGGAAAATTTCACATTTGGATTCTAGCTAACTTTTCTTTTTATAATTTTTTTTATTGATCTATGATATATCGATCGGAAACTTACCAAGCAGAGAAAATATGGAATTTGAACATTTAAACCATGGGCCAACATGAAAATTCATATTCTTGGAAAATTACTCTCCTAATAAACTAATCACAATGTCAAATCAAGCAATCATTAGTTAAGTTCCAAAGTAGTCTTCTGAAAATTGATTATTTTACGAATTTTTAACTAATCAATTATCCTCCAAGAAAATGATCAATGTAGTAGTCATACCTGTAAGAACTTAATGATTTTGGTAGCACCGAACACGCGATGAGCAATTGTGAACTTTGCCGGTTCAGTCGGAGGAAAATACGGAGCCAAGACGCATTTCTCAGCGCATCTTCGCCTGAGAATCTTACAAGCCGCGCAAGGCCTAAGAACCACCGCTGGTGGCAGTGGAGGCGGCGGGGAAGATGAAGAAGAAGGAGAAGTTGAGTTACTGTTAGAATTGGCTGCCTCAGTATGATCCATTTTCTTTCTTATTGGCTCTTCTTCAGAGAGAAAGAGAGAGGAGAAAGAGTGAGAGAGAGAGGAGGTGGGGATTTTTGCAGTGTGATAACGAAGTATATATAGAGAAGGAGCTTCGCGTGGTGACGCGTCATCTAGATAGAGGCTGATGTCATCCCGTTGAAAATCTTCTATTGGCGCGCATCTCTCTCTCTCTCTCTCTCTCTCTTAAGTTCGTTAGGTTTGTGTTGTTTTGGATTTTTCGTACGAATGGTCTGCTGGTTTGAAAATAGAATGGAGGGTAAATTCTATAATCATTTTATTTATTCTCTGCTATTTTCATATTTATTCCCTAATTTTCATAATTTTGCTTAATATTAAAACTCAAATTCAACACTCTACGATGATGAAAATGATTATAATATCATTAAAGAATTATTTTTGCTTAATTAAATTGAATCTACATAAATTTAAAATACATGATATATGATGAGATTCATTTATTAAATAAGTGAGTATCACATATTTATATTTTGAATCTATAATAGACTCCGTCTAGATAAAAATTTTCTTATCATTAAATTAAAATTTATTGATATTATTAAATTAAGTATTAAAATACTATCTTTTTTTTTTTAAATTAAAAAAAATAAATTTAATAATCTAATTTAATTTAATAACTAAAAATATATCACTCATTTGATAAAATTATGTTTGAATTCTTACTGAGTGAATTTAATTTGTGATTAAGAAATTAGAAAGAAGAAAAAAAGAAGGTGACTAATTTCAATGCAGGTTGGCTTGCTTCTTTTGGTTTTTCCTTTTAAAACTATATTATTTACAAGATTTTTCATGGGAATTAATGTTTCAAAGGTTGATTATCTCAATATAAAATTTGTTTTTAGGTACAAAATTTCCCAGTGCACTGCCTAATAACTACGATGGACAAAATTATATTCCTTTTAAACTATACTCTTCTTCATCTTAAACCAAAGCCTTTCTCAATTGGTAAAAGCCTCTCTCCATAATAAGCAGAAGCCGCTCTCCTTAACAGGTAAAAGTGAAAATAGGTGAAAGCTAAAAAAAACTTTCTATAATACTTTTATTTACAGTGTTAATCCCATCAATCCTAATCTAATTAGAAATTCAAATCAATTTAGGAATAACATTATAATAGGAGTTCTATGTAACATAGGAAATAATTCTTCTGAATAATATTTTTTCCACTCAAATTAAAAAAACAAAAAAATCTCTTCCAAATCCCACCAAGATTTTGAGTCACAAAGCTAATAACAATGATAACAATAATGACGACAACGACAACGACAACGACAATAACAACAATAATAAGAATAATAATAATAATAATAATAATAATAATAAAGGTGGAAGAAGTGACTTCTTGCAAAATATATTGGAAAAAAAAATGGACAAGAGAGAAATACCCATTTGCGACTTGCTGGATGTCCCATCCGTCTAGCTCTGTTGCCTCCATAAGTGCCTCTCTCCATTTCTTCAATTTGTCATTTTCTTCCTTAAATTCTTTATATCTATCAAAAGCTTCCTCGAAACCACCAGTTTGTTTCCGCATGTCTGAGGGATCAATATGGCAAAATATGGGAATTACAATCTGGTCGATTGTATTCTTAAACTTAATGATCTCTGTAAGTTCAGTGAGGCACCACTGAGAGGAAGCATAGCCTTTGGAGAAGACTAGTATAGAAATTTTTGATTGATGAATTGCTTCAAGGAGCTCTAAGGAGATGTTTTCTCCTTTTAAAATATGATTATCTCGAAATATAAGTATTCCTGCTTGAATTAGAGAAGCATAGAGATGATCGGCAAAGTTTTTACGGGTGTCTTCACCTCTAAAATTCAAAAACACGTCATGATTCCATCGAGGTTTAGAGGAGGAAGAGGAAGAGGAATCTGAGAAGATATTGGAAGCAGCCATTGAAACAAGGACAATTTAAGCAGGAAGGAAAGGGTTTGCTGAATGAGTTGCTTAATTACTAAAGAGGGGACTCCTTGGCCCATACATAAAAGAAGAAAATGCACTGTGGTAGAAAAAAATTAATTTATAATTTGAAGTATGATTTGGGTAAATTGATAGTTAGTGGTCCTTAGACAACGAACACTTGACAAGAAAATTAAGTGAAGAATAAGATTTTCTTACTAAACCGATATTACCTTGCATTCAAAATATAAGATATTTGATGAGACTTATTTATCAAATTAACGGGCGCTACATAATTATGTCATGATAGATAAGTTCTAAGAAAAGATTTCCCATGGTCTTGCATTTCAAATTCCGCAATATATTAAGAGTCTATTTGGTTTAACTGTTGAATACAGCTGGTGAATGTTAGCTAATAGTTGTTACTGTTAGGTAGCTGATGATAGCTAATTTATGTTAAGTGTTTAGTAAAATTATATTTAACTGTTACTGTTAATATGTAAAATGACTAATAAGGGTATATATTATATAATTTATTTTATTATTGAAATAAGTATAAAATTATAAATTTATTATATTATATTATTTATTTTATTATTAAATTAAATATACAATTATTAAATTAATATATAATTATTAATCTATTATATTATATCATTTATTTTATTATTGGAATAAGAAAATAATTAATTTTTTTAAATAATTAAATAATTTTAAAAATATAGATAAAATAATAAAGTCATTATTATTGTTGATAAACAAAAAAATTATAATTAATTTTAAATTTTTAGATATAAATAAATATTTTATATTTTATGTTATTAATAAAAAATATTTTAACAAAGTTAAAATGTGTTAATTAAAATGTTAAATTATAAATAAAAAAATATAAAAATATTAATAATATTAAATTTTAAGATAAATAAAAAAAGATAATATGATTAAAATAAAAAATTAAATTAAATTAATAAAAATAGAATAAATATAAACTATAGTCGATTAATATTATATCAACTGCTCATTAACTATCAATTTTATTTTTTTAAATTTATTAAATATTTTAATTTATTAATTTAAATATTTGTTGATTATCTTTTGAATATCTTTTTATCAAAAGATAGGCGGAATGCCCACCTGGAGATCAGTCTTTTGACGGAGAGGACAACGAGCTATTTAATAAATAAAAAATTAAAATAAAATTAAAATAAACAGTCTCTTGACTGCAATCCCTGATTTTTTTTTTATTTCTATTCTTTAATTTCTTTCAAAGCCTCTAAAGAAACAAAATTAAAATAAAACCAGATAATTCATTCTTGTATTGTGTTTGGTAGATAAGAGGCAATTTTCAATTTTCAATTTTAATTTTATTTAGAAAATAAAAAGAAAGCCTTTAAGTGTGTATATATATACATATTATCTAATTAATAGTTTCTAAGAAACATTTTAGGAACAATTAAATTTTTTCTACGTAAATCTATTTTTAACTATTATAAATGAAGTCAAGATTTGGGTTATCATTTGATTATAATTTAAGTAAATTTACCATAAAATAAATTATAAAGCATTTAATGGGTCACTTTCATTAAGTAAATGATGTTAGGATCACGATGTATTTTGTATTTTCATATATTTAATTAATTGAAGTCTATTAAAATTAATTTAAATAATATATAATTAGATTTTGAAAAAGTTTGAATCTAAAAAATGACTAGTCATATTATTTATTTGCTGTATGAATTATTTTTTTATTTTATTTTAATAACTAATTTAATATTTATTTTTTATATTTTATATTTTTTAAATATACTAAAATTTTTAATTAATTATGTTAAAAGCAATTTAAATTTATATTAAAATTTGAAAAATTACATATATGTACATTAAAATTAAATCAAATTTTATTTCTTAAATGATTTTTTTAAAATATTTTTTTATAAAAATATAAAAAAAATTAATATCATATATTTTTATAACAACTGATGTAATTCTGTATTTGATAATATCTTCTGATATAAATTTGTCGTTTCTAGAAGTGAGATTTCCTGTAGTTGTAAAAAATTAAGATGCCCATTTAAAGAAGAAAATTAGTAACTAATTAAGACTTGGACCTCAATAATACTAAATACAAACTTCTCTGACATGGGGCATCTATTTTTCTAATCTTTCTTCTTCTGGAATGGCTTAACTACTTCTCAGTATTGTACATGCATGGTAATTGGCAAAGAAAATGATGGATTGTAAGAGGTCTTTAGATGAGGTGATCTCGTTGGCTGAGATCATAACCTCTGGCTTGGGAAGATGGCCAATTGTATTGTAGTTGACCCTAAATAAGGGCAGACCTATCTCTCAAACAAGAAAAGTTATTAAATCAGGATAGGCCTAATCAAGGGCCACCCGGTCAACCAAAATGCCAAGTCAAATATAGGGTCCAGAAGATAAGCCACGTGGCTAATTCAAACTTCTTTTTTAAACACAAGTTAATTAAGGTAGTTGAGCTTCAAAACCAACAAATCTATCCCTGTTTCCCTCACTTCCCTACGTAAAACTCACTATCAATTCCCTAATCTCTCTCCCTTCCAATCACACCAGTCTTCAAAATCCAATCATCTGCAAGTTTTTTAAACTTCAACAAATCTTAGCTTCCCGCAAGAACACTCATTCTAAACGTTCTTTTAAACCCCATATGGAACTTTTTGTGCCTTTTCCAAGAATGGCTCCAGTAATAGCAATAGCTTTGGTAGTCTTGATAATCCCTGCTACTCATGGCCAAATCAATTCCCCATGCACCCCTTCGTTGCTTTCTAGCTTCACCCCTTGTATGAATTTTCTTACAAATAGCAGCGCCAATGGCACTTCCCCAACTCAAGATTGTTGCAGTTCACTTAAGAACCTCACAAGTAATGGCATGGACTGTTTGTGCCTCATTGTTATTGGAAGTGTTCCCTTCCAGATTCCAATCAGTAGATCGTTAGCCATCTCCCTTCCTAGTGTTTGTAACATGCAGGGAATCCCAGTTCAATGCAATGGTAATTCTATATTTTTATATTTTTATAAAAATATAAAAAAAATTAATATCATAGATATATGTCATTTAATTTTAAATTTTATAATAAGTTAATTAATAGATTATTTTTATTATTGTTCTTAATTATATTAAGTTAAGTCTTTTAATATGCCACTTGTCAATTTTTATTACTTTTTAAATTATATTAATTTAATTCTTTAAAATGCTATTTGAGAAATTTTTAAGAAGTCAAATGGCTTATTCTTTTAAGGCATTTTTGAAAGCTTAGCTTTCATAAATATTAGATATTCATATTAGGCTTTAGTTGAATTCAAATTTTATGTGTTTGATACAGCTATTATTCATATCTATTTATATTAATAATTAAATAAATATAATATATATATTTATAATAATATACATAAAATTGTAATGCGATTATATTATATATTTAATTATTCGATAACATAAAAAAATTAATATAATAAAATGATAATTACGTAATGTAATTAATTATACTGCAAGTAACGTAATTGTCATTACACACAGAAATAAATATAATCATAATTATTTATTTTGATTTTTTTATTTATTATCAATAATATCGTCACCACTGCTTCTCAGATATCACTGCTACTGTAACAATTACTCATACTCTGTCACCATTATCATCACAACCACAACTACTACCACCACCACCACCATCATCATCCTGTTACCACAATTACTTGACTACTATTATTATCAATTAGCTATTGTCACCTCTATCACCACCGGACCATTATAACCACTACTACCTCACCTTGCCACCACCATCACAATTTAATTACTGTTGTCGCCACTACTACTACTACCACTTAGCCACCATTGCAATTCAATTACCAATCATTATAACTGTTACCACTTATTATTAAGATTATAAAAAATTAAATATTAAAATAAAAATTATTATTACATCCATTAGTTATATTTAAATAATTTTTATTTAACTTATAATTTTTTATTTAAGGATAATATAATATTATGTAACATAGATTCTATTAAGAAATACTATTATTATCAATATCAACATTAATTTAATAGTATTAGATTTGTTTTTAAAATTATAAGATTTTAAATTTAAATTTTAATTATAATCAAATGAAAAAAAAATTATAATTTTTTATAAATGAAGTAAAGATTTAGATTACTAATTATAATTTCAGTAAAATATTACCGTACTCGTTAATTATTTATTGGTTTTATTCAAATTTTATTTTTTTTCTGGCCAAAAAGGGAAAATCAATAAAATGTTGAAAATCTATCCAAGATACACTTCAACTTCACGTTGTCAAAACGGCCCTCGTCATTTAGCTTTTTCAAACTTCCAAACGTTTCGCTTATCTGGGCACTGTTTTCACATCAACTGTCAATGATAAACGGAACTCCGCCTAAGTAGTTTGCGCTTAGTCGGTCCCAAGCCCGGATAAAGGAGGAGGGTTGCGATAGGTGACAACCAGCGTAAAAATTTCGTCACACCTTATGATATGGATTCAAATGATATATATGTTTGGGCGTCCTCTACTAACGACGTGCTATATCGGAGCCCGGGTGTAGTGAGAAATATGCAAGGGTGTAGGGCATTCACCGAAGCGGCAGCGCCATCTTTGGCGCCGGGTGTGGTGTTAAGTGAGCAAGGGTTCCCACATCATGGACGGGTGTGGGTAAAGAAGTTAGTCCATAGGACAGATAGTAGAACAAATAGTAGAACAGAACACAAGATAGACATAGACAACAATAGAAGATATCATAGAAAGAGACCAATTAGGAATGAGCAGGTTAGGAGGAGGATCAGGGTTGGTACTTGGAATGTTGGATCACTTACAGGAAAATTAATGGAGCTTGTGGATACCTTGGAAAGGAGAAGGGTGAATATTGCTTGCATTCAGGAGACTAAATGGGTAGGAGAGAAAAGTAAGGAAGTGGGTAATTCAGGGTACAAACTGTGGTTTATCGGAAAGGAGAAAAATAAGAACGGAGTGGGCATAATTATAGATAAGACATTGAAAGACGCAGTAATAGCTGTGAAAAGAGTAGGAGATAGAATTATACTAGTAAAGCTAGTACTAAAAGGAGAAACAATAAATATAGTTAGTGCTTATGCCCCACAAATAGGACTAGACAGTGAGAGTAAACAAAGGTTTTGGGAAGATATGGATGATTTAATGCAAAGCATACCAAATGAAGAGAATGTTTTCATTGGTGGAGATTTGAATAGAAATGTAGGAAGTGATAGACAAGGTTATGAGAATGTTCATGGAGGTTTTGGTTTTGGAAGTCGAAATGAGGAGGGAAAAAGCATCCTGGATTTTGCTATGGCATACGACCTAATACTAGCTAATACCTACTTTATAAAAAGAGAGTCACATTTAGTGACTTTCAAAAGTGGGCAACATAGAAGCCAAATCGACTTCCTCTTAACCAGGAAGACAAATAGAGCTCTATGCAAGGATTGCAAGGTCATTCCAGGAGAGGCTTTAACAAGTCAACATCGGTTGGTGGTCTTGGATGTCAAGTTTAGGAACAAGTCAAGTAAGGTCAGAAGAAATAGTGTAGCTCGAACAAAGTGGTGGGAGTTCAGAGGAGTAAAGCAAGTGAAGTTCAAAAATGAGCTTCTCGAGTCCGAAGTATGGAAGCTGGATATGGAGGCCAATGATATGTGGATACAGATGGCATCAAAGATTAGAGAAGTAGCTAGAAAAGTACTTGGAGAGTCTAAAAGACATGGACCACCCTCAAAAGAGAGATGGTGGTGGAATGAGGAAGTACAAAAGGCAATGAAGAGAAAAAGAGAATGGTATAAGAAATTACCTAAATGTGATAATAATGAGGCATATGAACAATACAAGATATCAAAGAAAGAGGCAAAAAAGGCAGTTAGTCAAGCAAGAGCACAGGCCTTTGAAAAGTTATATGAGAAACTTGGAACTAAAGAAGGGGAGAAAGATATTTATAGATTAGCAAGGAGGAGAGAAAGGAAATGTCAAGATCTCAATCAAGTTAGGTGCATTAAGGATAAAGAAGGAAAAGTGTTGGTGAAAGATGAGGACATTAAAGAAAGATGGAGAAATTATTTTAATGATCTCTTCAATAATAGTCAAAATGGTAATAGTGTGAATGTAGATTATAGAACAATAGAAAAGAATGTGAATTATACTAGAAGGATTAGATCTTTAGAAGTAAAGGAAGCACTTAAGAGAATGAAAGTGGGTAAAGCCTGTGGACCCGATGAAATACCAATTGAAGTGTGGAAGTGTTTGGGAGATATGGGAGTGGCATGGTTAACTAAATTATTTAATAAGATTCTAAACTCAAAGAAAATGTCTGATGAATGGATGAGGAGTATCTTAGTACCTATTTTAAAGAAAAAGGGAGACATACAGAGTTGCTGAAACTATAGGGGAATTAAACTCATGAGCCATACTATGAAGTTGTGGGAGAGAGTTGTGGAGCATCGACTACGTCATGATACTTCTATCTCTCTTAATCAATTTGGTTTCATGCCCGGTCGTTCAACTATGGAAGCGATTTTTCTCATTAGAAGCTTGATGGAGAAATATAAAGATGTGAAGAAAGATCTACACATGGTTTTTATTGATTTGGAGAAGGCTTATGATAGTGTTCCAAGAAATGTCTTATGGAATGTGTTAGAACAAAAGAGGGTATCTATTAGGTACATACAAGTGTTGAAAGATATGTATGAAGGAGCAACTACTATTATGCGTACGGTGGGAGGGGACACAAGAGATTTTCTGATCTTAATTGGATTACACTAAGGATCAGCCATAAGCTCTTACCTTTTTACATTAGTTTTAGATGAATTGACGAAACATATACAAGAGAGTATTCCTTGGTGCATGATGTTTGCAGATGATATTGTTCTCATAGATGAGACACGAGAAGGAGTCAATAGAAAGCTAGAGCTTTGGAGAAGTGCTCTAGAGTCAAAGGGTTTTAAGTTAAGTAGAACAAAGACAGAATACATGCATTGCAAGTTCAGTGAAGGCCAAACTGGTGATAGGGAAGGAGTTAGTTTGAATGGAGTGGTACTGTCCCAAAGTAATCACTTTAAATATCTAGGCTCAGTCCTTCAAGTAGATGGGGGATGTGAGGAGGATGTTAGTCATATGATTAAAGCCGGATGGTTGAAGTGGAGACGTGTCACGGGAGTTTTATGTGATCGTAAGATTCCCAATAAGTTGAAAGGAAAATTTTACCGTACAGCCATACGACCGGCTATGTTATATGGTAGTGAGTGTTGGGCACTGAAAGAGTCGTATGCGTCTAAGATAAAAGTTGCAGAGATGAGAATGTTAAGATAGATGAGTGGCCATACTAGACTAGATAAAGTCCGTAATGAGAGTATTAGAGAAAAGGTAGGAGTGGTGCTAATTGAAGATAAGTTGAGAGAAGGGAGATTGAGGTGGTTTGGTCATGTGAAGCATAAACATATGGAGGCTCCAGTTAGACAAGTAGAGCACATTAGGTTAGAGGATAGAAAGAAAAAAAGGGATAGACCTAAATTGACTTGGAGGAGAGTAGTACAACATGACCTAGAAGCATTACACATCTCTGAGGATTTAACTCAAAATAGTTTAGAGTGAAGAAAGCGAATCCATATAGCCGACTCCAAATTTTTGGGATAAATGCTTAGTTGAGTTAATTTGGGTTGTCAACGATAAACGGAAATGTTGAAGTTCTAGAAGTGTTTGGCCTTTAGTCAAGTCAGCAGACTAAAGCGACTTTGAAATTGTCGTTTGAAGACGTAATAATTTAAAATTATTAAAAGTTTATTTGATATTATGATTTAAATTTATTTTTTAAAAAAAAATTATTTTTTATCATTTTTAACATATATATATATATATATATATATATATATATATATATATATATAATCATGAAGGACCGTATAAATTGATATTATAAAAGAAGTTGCGATATCAACATAAAAGCAATATATCAGTAATGATTAAAATAAAGTTTAATTTATTTTCTATACTTATTAGATATGTCCAATTTAATCTATTTTTAACTTTTGCTCCAATTAGGTTCTTTTAGTTTTAGTTTTTTTTTTTAATTTTATTTGATTATAATTTTTTTAATTTTAATTAAAAACATGAAAATATAAAATAATTAAATGTAAAATAATATTTTTTTATTTAAATAATTAAAATTAATTATAATCATAATTTTTAATTTTAATTAATTATATGAATATATGTAAATAATATTTTTTTCATACTTTCATTTTAAGTAATAATATTAAATAATAAAAATAATATTTTTGCTATTTAATTTAATTAATTATAAAAAATAAAAATAACATTTTAATATTAAAAAATAAAAAATAATAACAAAATATTAAGACAATGGTGCATGCAAGTCAATGGAGAGAAATTAGACTAATTTGAACTTAAACCAAAACTAAAAGGATTAAATTAGACTAAAAATTAAAAATAAACTAAATTAAGCATTCTCAATAAATATAGAGGGCAAATTAAATTTTATTTCAATTTTAATTTATTTTTTAATATTTTATTTCAATTTGATTCATGATTCTTTAATTTTAATTCAATTTGATATAATTTGATTTGTGATTTGATTCTTAAAATAATTTTATATAATTATTAAAAAAATAATCATACTTAGTTAACATTTAATCTTTAAAATTAATTATTGATACCAATTAATCAATTTACCTTTTAACGATTTTTAAATTTACTATTAGATACATATATAATAAAATCTTATAATTAAGAATTATAAAATTTTTATAATTCAAATAATTAAGAAAAGATAAAAAAAAATGTTAGATTATATATATATATATATATATTAATTTTAATTGGATATAAATATAGAGTCATATTGAAAGTTGATGATATTTTTTAAAAACTACATGATTTAGTAAAAATGCATGACCGAATCAACACCTTAAAATAAATTTGATTCGAAACCACGCACAGCCCTGATTGATATCATCATACCTCAAAAAAAAAATCAAAAGAAGAGAACAAAAAGCTTATTCAGAATTATGTCCAGAATCCAATATTATTCAAACTTTTATAAACAATAATCCAAAAGGGTCTCACATGACAAAGGAAAAAAAGGCCCAAAACAAAACTCTTGACAGATCCTGTAAATCCATACCCTGACAGCATACTCCAGCCCCAACAAACTGTACACAAATTGAATGAGTGGAAGCGTGGATTAAAAGGCATTAGAATCTTGAATTTAAAAAAAATTATTTCTAAGGTTACATATACCATATCAAGTGTCTTATGATTCTAATCAATTTTCAATGTCCAATTGCATATTAAAACATATTTTAACATGTATTAAAATTTCATTTGCCATTAAAAATTGTGAATTAACATTTAATTCAATTAAATCCTAACTAAAAGAGGGATTTTTAGGTACTAACCTCTTGATGCACAATTAAAGTCTTTTTAGGATGTACTTAGGATTCCAAATATTGTTCCTCTAATTTGTCCATCACAAGCACACCAAAGTTGCAATGGCAGCCCCTAGATTAGCTTCTCAAACCTTGTCAACCAATTTTGAGATAAGATTTATGCTTTGTGAAGGTTGTATGAATGTATTGAGTGTTAGAAACACTTTCTAATAATTTAATTCAATTGAGAAATTGAAGAGGAGAAGAGAACTCCATGTTGCCATCTAACATAAGAGAGAAGAGAGGAGTGATTGATTTTTTCTTTTTAACTTTTATTTATATACTTAGGTCAAACCCTAACTCTCTTGCCACTTGTCATCACAAGATCACATCTTGTTATTATTTGATTTAATCCTATGAAGCCAAGTGTTAAGCTCCATTTAAATAATGACATGTAGTCTTCCATCATAGGAAGATAAGAGGCAAGATCATATGGTGCCATGTGTCACCATCTTATGGTGCCATGTGTCACCATCTCATAGTGCCACATGTCACCATGTGAAAAGACCAATTTGCCCTTACTTTTTAATTAGAGTTCTCAACCCAAAATTATAATTTCTTTTCTTTAAATCAATTTATATCAAATATAAATTAATTAATTAATTAATCTCTATTAATTAATTTCTCATAATTAAATTCATATTTAATTAAATTAAATATAAATTGAATTTATACTATACATCCAATAACCTAGATTTGATTTCAAGTCATGCTAGAGACTTTGCAATCTTATTACAAACCAAACCTATTTAATTAATTAATTAAACTATTTCATTAATCAATTAAATCACATTTTAAATAGTGATTAGCTTGTGTAGATGTGTGACTTACTAGGCTCATTACTTATTGGTAATGAGAAATGATATTAACTCTTAATATCATTACAACTCTTTCTTACCGTAAATGATTTCTCTAAATTATTTCAGGCATCTCATAGACCATAGTTGACATCTAGCATAGTATGCCATGGTCACCCAATCAGTAATAAGAAATACCTTAAATGAACCTTTAATCATATGTTACCATGCACTAGAATCTCTTCGTTGTAAAATCCTAATTCGAGCTGGAGTCATGGTTAATGTCAAACTCCATTTGCTATAAACATTATGTTCTCTTTTAATTACAGTTCTTGATTAATTAGATTTTCTTATCATAAACTCTTTTCTGACTAAATCTGTCTGTCCTGACCAGGAACTTGAAACATCAAGAACAATTAAATGAACATAGGATTTTATTCCTATTTACTTAGGGTAACGGATTCTATCTTGATCAACACCTATCTCCATATATAACTAGTAGGAGCCAACACATATCCATATACCCATACACAGTACAAGTATGAAAGCAGTATCAAACTCAAACTACTTATATACAAGATAACTGTATTATTTCAGGTCTAAAGATTATATGTACTGATATGATATATGACAATGCATTGACAAGAGTAAACTCCATGTGCTTGTCATATGCGTCACTGGTTCGGCCTACTTATCATGTATAAGTGCCTATCATGTTTGTTATGTGGCATGAGAATCACTACTCCACCTTATTTATATCTCATATAAATATCTTTGGAAACAAACATGATTACAATCTTTCTGGATAAGTTATGTCATTTGTGAAATATCCTCGATTGTGAACTGGTTTATGATACTTTGTACTAGAAATATTGTCACTCATATTCTTAACAACTTAAGAATAAGATTTCTAACAAAATATCAATGGACCTTTTCAATTACACATAAATAGTTTATGTAAACCGAAAAGTGAAAATGTATTTTTATTAATAAAATATATACAAGATATATACAAAATGATATACTCTAGGGCATACTACTAACACAAATTTCACAGTAGGCTCTATTAAAACAAAACTCAGTCTTGTGAAGCAGGGATACCTGAACCTGCAAAACTCACTAAAATATGTAAAGCTATCAACTGATTCTTGTTGATTTTTTGTAAAATAATATAATCAAAGGTGGAAAAAGAGAGTTCACCGAAAAGAAAAATCCAATTCAGAATGGAGAATTGATTGGTCACTAGACTGTAATTCTCACACATTAAAAGCGTGCACCAAATGAGAAAACAAAAGAATTTCAAACATTCATGCTATTAACAATAACAATTCAAATCTGCCACATTTTCATTCTTGGAGAACACAGTAACTACTAACACTGGTACAGTACTATAGTTAAAAAGAAAAGCTTCAATCAATTGCTAAACATTTAAACAGCAAGTAAAACTAAAAGCACTTGCCGAAATCAGAACACTTGAAAAGATTTTAAGTTTCAAATGTTATAGTCAATTATGGATTATTATAGTCACTGACGCAAGTTTGTGATTATTATATAATTTCATAATAGAAATAAATAAAATTTATCTATATATATAATTTAAACCCTCTAATTGTTTCTTGCTAGACTGACATATATGTATATATAAATATACGTAATAAGTATAAATATATAAATATATGTAATTAATATATATCGATAAATTGTAACTTATCTTATAATAATGACTACTTATTATAGTATTAAGAGAGTAACTATTATACAATTTGGAAATTAATAACTTAATTATAATTTAAAGTAATTAAATAAATAATTAAGTAAAAATAGGAAAAAATTAATAAAGAAAGTCACTTAGCAATACGATAGACCAACGTCATGTGGCAATACAATAAAGTAGAATGTCATATAGTGGAAATATCTTTCTGCTTTATATATATACATGTAATTAATATATATTAATATATTGTAACTTATCTTAGAATAATAACTATTTATTATAATATTAAGAGGATAACTATTATACAATTTGGAAATTAATAACTTAATTATAATTTAAAGTAATTAAATAAATAAATAAGTAAAAATAGGAAAAATTTAATAAAGAAAGTCACGCAGCAATATAATAGACCAACATCACATGGCAATACCATAAAGTAGAATGCCATGTAGTGGAAATATCTTTTTGTTATATATATATATATATATATATATATATATATATATATATATATATATATATATATATATATATATATAATGTCACAACCCGAATTTTGAGCCGGACCGATACTAGAACTTGGGTCAGCATAAGGCTCCCAAAATCCGTATTAAGCCTAACTATTCCTAACCCAACTCTAAGGCCCATAATTATAGTCCAATTTCAAAGAAATAAACAGACAGAGTCCGATCGTAAATTGGACTATCTAACGGGGAGATCTCAACTCACTCGACCTTTAATCACAAATCATTTTAATTTGGAGAGCTTAACTCATGCTCACAATCCTCAAGCAGACAAAATACTCAAATAGGAGCTCAGCTCCCTCATCTAGAGTATATATCCATTTCACACATCTCACATGTCCATATAATAGATTTACAACTTCAAAAGAAATGAATTATTACAGTCCAAACAAGATTAAAACATTTCTAGCACATGCAGAGCTTCTAGATTGAAAACAAGGAAAGGAAAATACAATAAAACGGCAGCTGCTAAACTTGTAAGAAAAGAAGCAAGTTAATCTCAAAGAATCCTCCTGTCACTTGGGAAAAATAGTTGAACAGGAGTGAGCGTTCGACTCATATAGTAAGATATTGATTTTAAATATAATTTCTATAACTATCTAAGGCTAATGTATTTCTAAGTATGAAATGCAATAAATATAAATATATTCAACCAAATTCAAATAATACTCGCACAAAATATAATTTGGAGCACTCACACACCCGTGTGTCACATCATTGTATATAAATATGGGAGTTGATATCCTATACAACTCTCTTAATCCAATTCTTGCTCGCGAGATTAACTCGAGCTGAACTTTCTCTTAATAATCTGAATGCAGGGGTCAGCGAGATCAGTTTAAAATCATACTCATCCCAACTTATCCACATAAAGGATCGGGTCCCAACAAGTCAAGCTCCAGCCTTTTTACCCGTCCTACCCATATCCAATATCATACCGCACGCACGTCGACATATGCACACAGCTCCAAATTACCTTAAAGCGACACCGATAATAAGTTTGTCAATTAAAGATGCAATACAAACCGTGCCTAAGATTTAACAATATACATATATTTATAAGTGAATGTATGGACATGCCTTGAATGTATAATAATATTAAAATTATAAATAAAATTAATATCTACTTACAGATCAACCAATAATTACTGTGGGGCTGGATGGAAGAAGAAGGCTGACCCTGATCACCTAAACAATTATATTATGAATTTTAGTAGCACTAGTACAAAATAAGAGTTTAAAGAGTCAAAAGATGCCTTAAATTACGTTGAAAATCTGATAGAGTTTTTCCTGTACCTAGGACCTACTCAACCTGCAAAGTAGCTCAAATAACATTTCTATAATCAAAGGCCTTAGGCTCACATCTCAACAATATCACACAGCTCCTTCTGGGCTTGCAAAACCAGACAAATCCCAATAATTACACAATTCAGTTATAGGGCTTAAAACTAACATTTTGCAAAAACTAGTTAAACTAACTTAAAAAATTCTATAATCATGCCCCACAGTCCTTAACAATACTATTATACTATTGCAAAAGGAATTATAATTTTTTAGCTACCCACAAATATTTTATAGATTTTTATTCTAAATCGGGCACTAGGCAAATAAGGCAATTTGAAGTTTTGGTTTTATCTATACTGATTTTGATTCTTGAAATGCGTCCGGGGCGTCTAAAAATGATGGGATGGACTATAATCTTGACCCACTTCTGAAGTGGGTCCAACAGCTCTTTTGTCGGACCCGAAAATGCAGTACCGATCGTCGGTAGAATTTTTATGAAATGAGAATACCTACGTGAAGCCCACAATACCGAGAGTTAAAATATAATTATTATTTAATTAAACAAGCTCAATAAAGGCTTGAAAAAATACTACAAATTTGATGGGACCCACTGAAATTTTAGTGTCGAAAAAATTTAAAATTTACGTCGTTGCGAAGCTCTCGTTGAGTGGAGCATGTCGGTGGCCAAACCGGGAATTTCCATGGAATTTCCGGTTTGAGAGAAATTTAGCCTAAAAATTGAAATGAGCTAAAACTTCCTGAGCTTGATTCGGACAAACCGCTCAACAAAAATTTGTGTTTTTTGTGTTTTTGGAAAGCTCTTGAAGAGTAGAAAATGATTGGGACTGGACTCGGTCTGATTGGTGCCCGGATTAGTCAGAATCAGCTTTGGAAGTCAAAAAGTCGTGAGATGAGGGAGGGAGTTTTTTTTGGCACGTTTTTCAGTGATCTAGACAGTAGTCGGCAGCTGGGAAGGGACCTTAAGGGGGTGCCGACATATGGGGAGGGGGTGGTGGTCATGGGGAGAGAGAGAGAGAGAGAGAAGAGAGAAAATGGAAGGCAAAGGGGAGATAGGCAGAACATGTGAGGGAGGGAAGAAAATGAGAAATGGGACCGATTTGATTCGATAGATCCAATCTAGTCCGATTCCATTTGGATGGTTCGATTCAGGATATCTGAAAAATCAATTTTTACTCTGCCCTGAAACCTAAAAGGAGACCAAAAAATTCTAAAAAAATTTATGAAGTCTAAATATATTTTTAAATTTATCACATGATCTTTAAATTAATTTTTAAAAATTAATAAAGTTTATTATCTCAAGAAAATCAAACTCAATTTTGAAAATCTAAAAAATTCTAATTTAATTTCTATAATATTTAATATAATAAAATATTATAATTTACATATAAACTAATTATTTAAAAATTCAGAGTGTTACATAGAAAATTTGTCATTAATTATTTAATTGGCCAACAATAATGATAATAAATTTTTATTGTGTGTATGGTGGGCCAGTGGTGTATTCGGGTGGTCTAGTGACTTAGGTTAAGTTTTTCTGGTTCTGATTTAATAAAATATTATAATTTCCAAAGAAAAATATTGTATAGATATTGTGGGCTAATGGGGTTAACCCCAGTTGAAAAATGGAATGCTTGTGTTCTTGCATAGGCTTCGATTATGTTATAGAGTGAGGCCCAAGTGGTTTAATTCAGGACTTAAATGAGGCTAGAACTTAACAAGCCCGTCCATGTTTGAATAAAAGTTTGGGCTCTTGGAGTAGCCCAGAAGTTAAAAGGCAGAAATGGCGAGCAGCTGCTTCAAGAAGAGGCCATTGCTGCAATTTTCCTATTTGCTGGGTGACCTCACTATCTTTCCGGCGAGGAAATTAACAAGCTCATTGCGACATTAACTATGAATAAAATAAGACAGTACTTGCAAGTGCATTAAGCTGCTATTACTATTTATTGATATAAAATTGCAGATTTGACCATGTAATGCCAAGGCATTTGGGAAATTGCCACCTTCTGTCTACTAATATAAAAGAATTGAGAATTCTCTGGTGTTATCAGTAATTTAGCTTTGTTGCAATAAAGAAACAGTTTCAAGAATTCTTCTTCAAATGTCCAATGGTATAGAGGCAAGCTGCTTAATGGCAATTCTGTTTGCTCGAAGCTCAGTTAACGGTTCCATGTTTTCCAACTTTTCTGGCAACCTATCAAGTTTTGAGCAGCTGGAAGTTTTCAGAGTTTCAAGAGATTAGAAGCAACAAATGCTTTCAGGAAGATTTTTAGCTTCTTGCAGCCTATCAAATTCAACGAACAAGTTTCTTCAAATGTCCAATAGATTGGTGATCTCAACCAAACTTGGGCAACCTTGAAGCATTAAATTTCTCCAAACTAGGGAGTCCTGAGAAGCTGGTGTTTTAGCAAGGTGCTTACAATGGCTGAGAAATCAAAGATCTTGAGCTTCTCAAGAACCTACTTAAGCAAAGAGAAAAAAAAAAAAGGATAAGTAAATAAGCATGAAAAATTGAAATAATGTAACTTTATGGACAATTTCGATTCAGCCAGGGAAAACAAAGAAAAGGGTTATGACATTGACAGCATATTTTGATTCCTTTGCAGATTTCTCTGTTGTTGCTGAACTGCATTTCAAGAATTCAAAGGGCATTATAATTCTTGTCAGTAAAGCCATTTCAACTCCTCAAAAAGATTTTCACAACTCCCAGCAGAATTTAAACCATTGATTTGGAGCAATCTCAAGCAAATGATTCTGTGCTTACAGCCATAGGTGCAAAAATATTTTAGAATACATTTTCATTAATACGATTCGGAAGAGCACGAGTTTCGTCGAGCGTTTGTAGTCCAACGGTTAGGATAATTGCCTTCCAAGCAATAGACCCGGGTTCGACTCCCGGCAAACGCATTGTTCACGCACCTTCGATAATTTTAGTTTTAATTTTTTATTATTTTTTAGTTGTTATGATAGAAATTTAAATTTATTATATTTATTAAAAAATAAATTTATATACAGATTGATCTATTTATCTATAATTTATTTATATTTATAATCTACATATAAAAGTATGAATAATGGGCAAATTTATAAATAGACAAAGATATTTTTAATTTTTAATATTATTTGTAATTATATTATTTTTTATTATTCAAATTAATTTTAAACAATCATAAATTAAGGGTAAATTTATGAATATCTAAAAATACTCCTAAATTTTAATATTATTTACTATTATATTATTTTTTATTTTTTAAATTAATTATAGACTATTATATCATTATTGATCCTCTCTTAGGGAAAAAAAAAACTCTTCTTTAGATTTAATTTTTACTAAAATTTGAACTCTTTTATTTAATAGGAATGAATATTCATTAAAACTCGAACTCTTAATATTATTTAAATATTAATAGGCCTTCATGCATATAATGCAAAAAGTTTTGTGACGTTTAAAAATCATTGCAATTAATTTATGTCAAAAGTTTTAGTCAAAATTACTATTAAAATTATTATAATAACAATAATTTATATATATTTATGGTAATAATTTGTATATGTTGGGAAAATATAATCACATAGCTGTTTTATTTTAATAGTTGTTATTTACTTATGGATATAATTTAAATATTTATCACAGCAAATGATGGATAGAAAGATAAAAATAATATATGACAAAGATAATTATATTTTTATGAATAAATTTTTTTTAATTAAAATTTTAATAATTTGATGAGATAGATAATATTACACTTGATTTCAAAATTTTAGCTAAAAATATCAAAATTAAAATATTTAAATTAACATGTAAAATAGTATAAGAAGTTTATATTTTTACTACAATTAAATTTTATTTATATAAATAAAAATAATTATGAGCAATATATGCTTTTTTTTTTTTTAATTTTAATCCCCTATTATTTTGCTATTAAATTTCAAATTATAATTGGTTTCAAAGAAGTTTAAGATTGTTACGTAATATTAGTAATATTTTATATTTCAAAATTTAATTTAGAAAAAAATTTAAATTTTATTTTGCTGGCTGTGGGGTTCGAACCCACGCGTGCTTATGCACAGAAGATCTTAAGTCTTCCCCCTTAACCTCTCGGGCAAACCAGCCCCGATTTTCTCTTTTTCTGAACAAATATTAATATCCATTTTATATTCTATACGATTCCAAAGGAACCATCTAGAAGATTTACTAAAGCAAATCCAACGGCTGAGATCAAATCACACAACCAGAACTTAGACAAAGACATCAAAACCGCCTCGTAGCTGATATAAACAACCATTTCCGTTTGCTTCTCTCTTTCTGATTCGAAAAATTCTTCTGCAGCTCGCAGCTTTATTTTTTTAGCGATTCTCCTTAGGAGCGATCAGATCAAAAATGGCTGAGCATTTGGCGTCGATTTTTGGGACGGAGAAGGACAGGGTGAATTGCCCCTTTTACTTCAAGATCGGTGCATGCAGGCATGGAGACCAATGCTCTAGACTCCATAACAAGCCAACCATTAGCCCTACGCTTTTGCTTTCGAATATGTATCAGCGGCCTGACATGATTACTCCTGGCGTTGATGCTCAGGGCAACCCCATCGATCCCCGCAAGATCCAGGAGCACTTCGAGGTCTAGCTTCCCCCCCCCCCCCCCCCCTTTTTTTTTTTTTTTTTAACTCCTTACATTTCAAAATTTGAAGTTAGGGTGGATTCCAGAAGTGAATTCTAATGGGAATCGCTTATTGATTTTTGTCCTTCGTTGGTTGATTGTTTTTTGATTTTGTTGTCTGGATGGTTCTTTTCTTTTAATTTTTTTTTTGGGGTAAACACAATTTAGTACTGAGTTTTGCTTAAAATTACAAAATCGAGCAATTTTGTCCTGACCAAAATGTCCTAACTCTGTTTTCAATATGAAAACAAAAACAATATATTCCTAGTCCCTGTGTTTTGTGTTTTATTTTAGGCTCTATGAGACTTTGTTTTATTAAAGATTTAGTCTTTTGTATTTTTAAAATGGGTATCATTAAATTATTTTAAATTTAAATTATGATTTTTAAAATTATGGATTAATTATTTTAATATCAATAAAAAGTTTTGGTTAATTATAAAATCATCTACATATTTTACAATTTAAGCATTAAATATTATAAGCTCTTATACTTTTGTAGAATTCTATTTGTCATTATTATGTTATATTATATATATATATATATATATATATATATATATATATATATATATATTAGTTTTTAACATTTTTATATATATAAAAAAATAAAATATGAATTTGAATGAAATTGTTAATAAAATAAAATATCATGCTAAATTATTTTTGGATCGAAGATAGAGTTAAAGACATTTTGATATTTTTGTTAGATTTAATGGGGAATTAATGCAGGGACTAAATTGTATGTCTATTAAAATTTGAAGGACTAAATTGCTCGGCATTAAAATTAGAGGATTAAGTTTTAGGTTTCGCCATATTTCAAAATTGTCTATAAAATAAAACTTCATAGACTAAATTATTTTCTGATTAAAAATATAGTTAAAGGCACTTGGTATTTTTGTTAAATTAATGGAAACTTAATTGAGATTCTAACGATATGGACTAACTTGCAAGTTTATTAAAATGTCAGGCTTGGTTTAAAATTAAAGCCACTAAGTTGTTGGTTAAGCAAACATAGGGACTAAATTGTAGTTTACCCTTTTTTTTTATAATTGGTTTAATTTCCCAGCATCATCTTTTGGTTTGTTCTGTTGTTTTAGTAGTAATTGATATATGTGTGAATTGTGTGTTTACACCAAGACAGAAGCTAATGTAATTGATTTTATAGTTTTGTGGTTCCATTTTTGAGTGTGTGTTTACCAATTTTAGGCCAAAATGGTTTTGGTGACTTGGTTTATTTTGATTGTATTTGCATTCTGTTAATGGTGGTTTAGTTCTGATAATATTTACTTTGTTGTTGTAAAGGTGATCAATTTGGTTTGTTATCTTTCACCAGAAAATTCTGTTTGGACTTAAAATGCAGTTGTTTATTTTAAATTGCAGGATTTCTATGAGGATCTATTTGAGGAACTAAGCAAATACGGTGAAATTGAGAGCCTGAATGTCTGTGACAACCTTGCCGACCACATGGTATATTTTCTAAAACTGAAAGTTTCTCATCCTTTTGGCCATTTTCTTCTTTTTAATTCTATGACTGGTTTAAACTCATTTTTAATATCCATGAACAGGTGGGGAATGTGTATGTTCAGTTTAGAGAGGATGAGGATGCTGCAAAAGCACTTCAGAGCCTCAGCGGGAGATTTTATGCTGGTTTGCATTCTTCTTCCTGTATTATTTGTTTTGTATTTGAATTTCAGTTTCATGTTGCTTTTATGGTTTGCATGTTCTATATATGTTAGTACATTATCAGTTGGGATATCAAAATGGTTTCAGGTCGTCCCATCATTGTTGATTTCTCCCCGGTGACGGACTTCCGTGAAGCCACCTGCAGGCAATATGAAGAGAACTCATGCAACCGTGGTGGCTATTGCAATTTCATGCATCTCAAAAGGATCAGCAGGTTTTTATTTTTTTTTATTTTTAATGCACATTTTGCTGTGATGTGTAATGCTTGTATTAAAGTCTGAATTTGTGTTGTATCTTACATTCTAGGGAGTTGAGGCGTCAATTATTTGGGAGGTACCGACAAAGGTCTAGTCGCAGCCGAAGCAGAAGCCCTTATAGGTATCAAAGCCGAAGCAGAAGCCCTTATAGGCATCGTAGCCATGAACAGTACTATTATGGTGGTCGTGGTTCTGGTAGAAGGTATGATGACCGGGATCGTTATTATGAAAGTCGGAGTAGAAGGCACAGGAGTATAAGCCCTGACCACCATAGAGGACGAAGTAGAAGCCTTGGGAGAAGGCATGATAGAAGCCCTGTTAGAGAAGGCAGTGAGGAGAGGCGTGCGAAAATTGCCCAATGGAACAGGGAAAGGGAACAACAACAGGAAAATGCAAACAAGGTCAAAACTGACAGTGGCTACAATAACCATGAAGGTGGTGATAATGGCTATATGCAAAATGGCAATCAGGATCATGGATATTGGCGGTCTCTACCGCTGCAAGGAGTATATTGATATTGATCCAGTTTAGATGTCTAGTTAGTCCCCCCTCACTCTATTTTTGTGATTTAGCCGCTCCTGTAGGATTTTTTTATTTTTCTCCAGCAAATATCATCCATTCAGTAAAAATATAGCTTACAGCGCATTTTCCACTGTGCAGGTGGTGTACAGGTTCACAGTTCTGTCATATGGAATGTGAAATGTCTTTTGCATCTGTTATCTGCATTCATATTTTGCTTGATTGTGTGCTTGAATGCATGATGGCACCCCTTGAATTTTCTTGGCCAAGTTTTTTATTAACTTGTGTCAGTGACTATAACAAACTAACAATCCATAATGGACTATAACAGTTGTCATTTGAAACTAAAATCTTTTCAAGATCAAGTGTTCTGATTTGGGCAAATGCTTTCAGTTTTACTAGCTGTTTAAATGTTTGGTGATTGATTGAAGCTTTTCTTTGTAACTATACTACCGTACTAGTGTTAGCAGTAACTGTGTTCTCCAAGAATGAAAATGTGGCTAATTTGAATTGTTACTGTTGATTGCATGGATGTTTGAAATTCTTTTTTTTCTCATTGTGTGCTTGTTTTTAACATGTGTGAGCATTACACTGGGATTCTGTGATCACCACACATTCAGGCTGGTAATCAATAAATTTTCCATTCTGTATTGGATGTGTTTTTTGGTGAACTCTCCTTTGCCAGCTTTGATGATATTATTTTACAAAAAATCAACCAGAATCAGTTGAGAGCTTACATTTTTAATGAGTTTTGCAGGTTCAGGTATCCCTGCTTCACAAGACCGAGTTTTGTTCTAATAGAGCCTAATGAAATCTGTGTACAGGTTGTTGGGTTGGGGGTGCTGTCAGAGGTGGATTTACAGGATCTGTCAGATTACATTTCAAAAGCTGATCCAACTGAATTGCTCGGGCAGTAGTTTTAGGATTTGCTGGCGTGTGGTCTTGCTGCAGGTTAGGAGCTGTAATAGCAACCTGTTGCTGTTATGTTGGACTACTACTTGTTTTTCTTGGCCTTTTTTCCACTGTCATGTACCTTTTGGATTAATGTTTATAAGAGTTAGAATAAGATTGGATTCTGGACATATTTCTGATGAGCTTTTTGTTCTTTTCTTATGATTTTTATTTTTATTGGATTCTATGTTTTTACTAGGAATTGTACCAAAATGGAATCAGGTTATTTTTCTAATGGATTATTTATGCAATCATTGATGTAAGAGATTTTTTTAAGCCTGCAAATATAGTTATTTGTCTTATGCATCTTATTCATGGAAGTTGGCATTTGTCTTCAACTCTGGTGGAGATCGTCCTTTTGCGAGATACATATCAATTCACATCCTTGCATGTGCATTGGAAGGCGGAGAAGAATCGGAATTTTCCGTTCAGGCGCGGCCTGGAACTTAAGCCTCTGAGTTTAGGCTGATCGAGTTTTTTCCATTGCCACTGAATCAATTCCCTAATATTTTTAGCTTTAATTTAGTGTTGCGCTTAAATGTCAACTGTATAATAGTTGTAATTACACACTTGGGTTAACTTAGGAATTGTAGAGTCTGTTCCACAATTTTCTATTTTCTATATTTTAAGAAAATTTTAATTTTGTTTTTATAAAAAAACAAAGGAAAAAAAAAAAGAAAAACGTGATCACGTCGTCAATATTCATATTTTTTAAATTTAAAGAAATAAATTATTAAAAAATATATTTTAAAAACATTTTATCGTTAAAATTATTTTAATAGGTGCTATTAATTTATTTTATAAAAATATAATTAATTTTTTATTATAATAGATAAATATTTATAAATATTTTTTAAATAAATATTTAATTTTAATTATGAAAAGTGGAAGTTGTAGTATAAGTGTGATTATAGAAAAGTATTTAAGTTGGATTATAGAAAACTAAGGGTGTGTTTGTAGGTTTTTTGTTTTTCATTTCTAGAAAACTAAAAACTATTTTCTGTTTTCGTTTCTTATAACGTTTTTTTTTTTTTTCTATAAAGCATCTTCAACTTTTCTTATAGTTGTCATAGAAAATGAAATCCAAAATGGCCTTCACAAATTATTTTCAAATATTATTCAGCGATGAGATAATGTCTTGATGGTGGATATGGGATTGAAAAATCATTTACAAGAAAGAAATAATTGAACTAATTTCTTTGGCATTGCAGTCCAGAAAAAGAGAATGAATGAATAGATGTTATAAATTTTCTGGCCATCTTTTATAAAAACTTCGGAAATAAAAAGCAGAAAAATTAGGGGGAAAAAAGATAAAGATGGAAAGAGATGTTAATCATCTATAGCAAGGTGAATACACTGATAAAGAACAATGACTTTTCGATGGTGGAACTCAGTATGCAACCATTATAAGAGCTCTCTAGATTATAAGAAAGGATACAAGTTTAAGATGTAAAAAGTATGATTTTAATAGATAATGATAAGAAATTCATAAGAAAGAATTAAAAGGATAAAAAAAGGGGTAAAGACAACAGTGGGTTCTCGTGAAAACTGTCAATAAAGAAGTGCAAACCATCTTTTGTTTCTTGCTTTTGAAACGTTTTAAGAAAAGAGGTTGTTAAAAAATGAAATGGAAACAAGCAACTGAACAAATTTTTTATTTAATTTTGAAAAAAAAAATAAAAAACAAGAAACTGCAGCCATAACAAGCACACCCAGAAGTTAACAGTTGAAAAACGATACTTGTATTATAAACGAAAATAATAGAAAATAATTTTAAACTATTTTTAAAATATTAATTAAATTTTAAAAAATTAAAAAAAAATTAGTCTTTTGAAAAATTTGATACATTTGAACATGAATAAATTCAGACAATGTTAAAATTCGATTTGCATGGTTGTTTATTACCCTTAATTTTCTGAGAAATAAGGCTTTTAATTTACTTAATTTAATTAGATTACTCCTTCAAAAAATATACCATTTGCACCAAACAAGATATTAGTAACTGACGTAGGCAATCACTTAATGACCAAATTCTTCATCCTCCAATAAAGCCTATTCTCAGCACCTGTTTCTTTAAACCTCTCCAGACCTGTATTGAAGACTTTGAAATTCAAATTGAGTTGCCTGATATTCACTGTCATTTAATTTGTCAATGAAGTAATTCAGTTGAAATTCAATTTCCATTTAGTTTAATATGTAGTCGGTACTCTGTCCTGTAACGCAACATTTCAAAGTTCAAATTATCTTACATTAATTCATACATCATTGTTGTCAACTAATGTAAGAAATTGAAATTCAAGTAAACGTTTGAAAATTTAGCCTGGAAAATGAAATTTTGATGATTGCATGATTTCATTCCCCTGGAATTATAGTTTTCATTAGGGTAAGGTTTCAAGTTAGAATCAGTCAAATTAAATGAATAAAAATAATAATATTTTGAGGCATAAATTAGAATTTCTTTTTCCTCCATGATACATTTTCTCCTGAGATTTATAGGGTGAGGAGGCCCCTCTTCAGTCATTAAGCAACGACTTCCTGCTCAATTTGTCTTTCAATGGCTTCTTCCAAAACCTTCTCAAAATCCTCTTACTGTTCCTTCTCTAAACCAGGATGGAGTCACAACGTGTTTTTAAGTTTTAGAGGCGAAGACACTTGTAAGAACTTCACTGATCATTTCTATACTGCTCTAATTCAAGCAGGAATACCTTCATTTATTTGCTTCACCTCAATACCAAGAAAGTAAGATATCAAGTCTATATCTGTCATCTCAAACTTAGCAATCATAGCTTCCCTGAATTTTGACAACGACTTTGAATTGTTGTCAGTGAAGATCAAATCATCCACATACAAACAAACAATGGTAGTTTCTCTATCCTTGTTGGTCTTGACATACAATGTATGTTCATACTGACACTTATGAAAACTATGATCAAGAAAATAGGAGTCAATATGAGTATACGACGCCTTGGGTGCTTGTTTCAGACCGTATAAAGCTTGTTAATTTGAGTAAATTCCTTAACAATAGATACATTCTACACATCAGTACCTACTACCGATGTGTCCCTCACTAGCGCCAAATAACCTTGACAATCAGACCTCAACATCTTTTGAGCGCTGATGGCTGACACTAAGTTGTATGGAGCCACACTTTTGTCACCAGCAAAACTAAACTCTTCTATCCTAGGGATATGGAAATATACCTTTTTATTTCTGTAATCCAATGTGGCATAATGAGTTGATAATCAATCCATGCCTAAGATCACATCAAAGTCCATCACCGGTGAGAGAATTAAATTTGCCGGGAGGATCCTTCCTTCTATTACCACTGGACTCCCTAAAAAAGCCATGCCCACATCTATATTATCATTAAGAGGGTTAGCTACAGATAGGGGACACTCTAAAGTAACAAAATTTCTACCCAATCTCAAGGCATACACAGGGGAAACAAATGAGTGCGTAGTACTCGGGTCTATTAAAACACGTGTCTCGAAAGAACAAACTGGAAGAATACTTGCCACCATTACATTTGAAGCCTGAGTATCCTGGTGCATCAAAGTGAAAATCTGAGCCTGGCCTTTTCCATGAGATGCAGAACCCTGGAACTGACTCCAATACCAGATCTGCCTCCAAAGCTGTGTCCTCCCTGACCACGACCCTGCTGGCCACTAAACTGGCTACCTGTCATACTCGAAGTACCAGGGTGTAGCTGGCGCGGTGCATTAGCAATAGAACCCTGAGACCCCATCTGATGCTCACTAAACATAGGACATTCCTTGGCAAAATGACTCAACTGGCCATATCTGAAGAATTCAACTGAACTTATCAAGCAAGGCCCTAAATGTACTCTCCCACATTGGATACAAGATGCAAAAAAGGACCTTAAACCATATCCAAAATTGCTGTAGCTTGAGCTTTGACCACTACTAGAACCATATCCCCATATAAACCCTCTAGATCCGTGTCTGAGACCTCCCTTCTTGTTACCTCTAACCTTGCCACTGTAGTGGCTCTGGCTGCCACCACCCATAGTGCTCATATAGGGTGTACTAGATGACCCTTCAGCTTTATTCTTCTTTGCTCTACCTCCATCATTACCCGTGTAACTAATTTTATCTGTCGGGCCCTATCTACTACTAAATTAAAAGGCTGGTCTGACAACATGGCCAGGTATGCATACTTCCTGTCCAGCCCTTTCAGGAATCCCTTCACCTTCATGTTTTCTGTGGCCATGGTAGTAGGACCATACCTGCTCAGCTCTAAAAACTCCAGAGCATGCTCATCCACTGACCTCCTATTCTGTCTCAAAACTTCAAAGGCCTACTGCTTCTGGTCCCTAAAGCTCTCTGGCACAAATCTATTAATAAACAGTTTTACAAACTATGCCCAACATAGACCCTCAATCCGAGAGAGTACATAATTGGTCATCCACTTTCTCGGCACAAGTCCCATCACATGCTACACACACTCTATCAGTCTTCTGTCTGTCAGTTGTAGCTCCACTCCTACCTATCTGTAAGAGTCTAAAAATTGATATACATCTTCTGTAGTATTATAAGTTCTAGGCACCAACTTTTTAAAATTAATTATCTATTTATAGGGTTTGGCTCTCTGAACTGGGGGCTGCTACTATGGAGGGTTGAATATATATTGGGCCATCATGTTTATGGTCCTCTGTAGACTCGCCAGGGTGGCAACCATTGAATCTATAGGGCCTTGGGCCATAAATGACTGTTCCTGAGGTTTTGGCTGCTCTTCCACCTGAACAGCCCTGGGTCTCCCACCATGCCTTCTTGGGGCAAGTGCCTCATCCTGTGCCTATATCTCATTCGGCACTTCCAGCTCTGGTGCCATGGCTGCTCTTCTACCTCTACGCATACTTCGTGAAATTCAATAGTATTAGCCCATAAAACCAAAACAACTTATCATACATATTTACATATTCATAAACACACACAGGTACACCAGGCATAAACTAGATGCAAGGATAACAAAGCAAGGACGAATATGGACCCAATACTCTGCATGTGACCTCCTAAAAGACTCTTCTGAAGATTCTAGGTACACACCTTCTTATGAACCTATAGCCTAAGCTTTGATACCAACTTTGTCATGACTTAAATTCTGGGCCGAACTAGCCCTAGGACTTGGGTCAGTATAAAGCCCTCAAAGCCTGTAGTAAGCCTACTATTTCTAGCCCACCAATGAGACCCATAATTAAAACCCAATTTTGAGAAAATAAACGGATAAAGTCTGATCATAAATTAAACTATCTAACAGGGAGCAATAACTCACCGACCTATAATACATAAAATATCTCAATTTAGAGAGCTCAGTTCACACTCACAATCCTCAAACATATAAATAATCAAATGAGAGTTCAGCTCCCTCATCCACAGAATAATCTATCTCTTGTACCCATGCACATTCACATAAATAATATTACAACTCCAAAATTTAGTTATTACAAACCCAGATAAATATTACACTATTGATACATGCAGAGTTCTAAAATGGAAATAAGGAAAAATAAGAATACAAATAAACTTTTTTGATTAAACTTCTTTGACTAAATCTACGAGAAAGATGGTAGGTTATTCTCAAAAGAGATCCTTCTATTGCCTGGAAAAAATATGAAAAATAAGAGTGAGCATTCGACTCATAGAGTAAGATATTGATTTTAAATATAATTTCTATAATTATCTAAGTCTAATATATTCTTAATTATGAAATGCAACATACACACATAAATCCAAACAAATCAAATAATATTCACACAAAAGATAATTTGGAGCACTCACACACTCGTGTGACACATCAATGTATGTACATATATGGGAGCTGATCCCCTATACAACTCTCTTAATTCCAACACCTGACAATGAGATCAACTCTAGTCAGACTTTCGCTTAATAATCTAAATACAGGGGTCAGTGAGATCAATTTAAAGCCGCACTCATCTCGACTTATTCACGAAACGGATCGAGTTCTAGTGAGTTAAGCTCCAGCCGTAACTACTCGTCCTACCCATATTCATAATCACACCACACGCATGCAGACATGCTCACACAGCTTGAAATTATCTTAAGGTGACATTCATAATAATTTCATCATATAGATATGTAATACAAGGCGTGCCTAGTAATTAACTATATACATATATTTATAAGTAAATGCATGGGTAAGCCTTGAATATATAATAGTATAAAAATTATAAATAAAATCAACATCTACTTGGAGATCCACCAGATATCACTGTGGTAGTTAGGTGGAAGAAGAAGGTTGACTCTGATCACCTAAATAATTATATTATGAATTTATTATTACTAACCCAAAACAAGAATCTAAAGAGGCAAAGAGACCCTAATTTATGCCAGAATTTCAGTAAAATTTTTCCTGCATGTAGGGCCTAATCAACCTACAAAGTAATCCAAACAACACTTCTACAACCAAAAGCCTCAAGCCCACATTTCAACAACATCATATGGCCCCTCTTGGGCCTACCAAATCAGACAAAACTCAAACAATCATACAATTTAGCTATAAAGCTTAAAACTAATATTTTTCAAAAACCATCCAAACCAGCTTCAAAAATTCTATAAATATGCTCCATAGTCCTTAACAATACTATAAGGCTATTGCAAAAAGAATTATAAATTTCTGGCAACTCACAAATATTTTATGAATTTTCTTCTAAACTCAGCATCACGCAAAAAGAGCAACTTAAAGTTTGGGTCTATTTATGCCAATTCTGACATTGGAAGGCATCTGGAGCATCTAAAAATGGTGAGAAGGACTGTAATATTGACCTACTTCTGAAGTGGGTCCGGTAGAAAATGCGGTCCTAGTCACTGGTGGAATTTTCGCAAAACGATAATACCTAAGCAAAGCCCACAACATCAGGAGTTAGAAAATAATTTTTATTTAATTAATCAAGCTCATTAAAGACTCAAAATAACACTGCAAAGCTCATGAGACCCATTGAATTTTCGATGCCAAAAAGATTTGAAATTTATGTTGTTGCGAAGCTCTCGCTGAGTAGAGCGTGCTAATAGTCTCGGAATCGCCGTGGAGTTCCCGATTTGGGAGAAACCTAGCCCAAAAATTGAAATTGGCTAAAACTTCCTAGGCTTAATTTAGACAAATCGCTTAATGAAAATTGATGTTTTAGGTGTTTTTGGAAAGCTCTCGAAGAGTAGAACACATTGGGGGCTGGACTTGGTCCAGTTGGTGGTCGGATTGGCTGGATTCAGGGAGAGAAGATAAAACAACATGCCTTAAAAGGGGGAGTTTTTGGGTGGCAATTTTGACCAAAAAAGGAGGCGACAGTGGAGGGGAAGGGCAGCTGATGGAGCATTGGCGTGTGGGGAAGGCTGGGGGGTGGCCAGCTGACGGTGGGGGAGGGAGGAGAGAAAGAAAAGAGAAGAAAAAAGGGAGGAGGAAGGTGACGTGCGGGGAAAGGAAGGTGGAGGAAAAAAGAAGGCCGGTCCAATTCAATCAGTCCAATTCGATCCGTCTAATTCAATCTAATTTGATTTGGCTGGTTTGATTTAGGGGACCTAAAATTCGATTTTTACTTTGCTTTGGGACCCAAAATAAGGCTCGAAAACTCTAAAAAAAATTACAAAAAAATAAAAAAAATTTGTGAAGTCTATATATATTTTTAACCTTGTCACGTGGTCTTTAAATTAATTTTTAAAAATTGATAAAATTAATTATCTTAAGAAATCAAACTCGATTTTGAAAACTCAGAAAATTCAAATTAAACACCATAATATTTAATACATTAAAATATTATAATTTTACATATAAAATAATTATTTAAAATTTTGGGGTGTTACAAATAGTCTCAATTGCTCCCCCAAACCCACTCGAGCATGCACCTCTAAGGACCACGGCAGAGCCATCACATGTTCCACCACCACGTGTACCAAGAGTCTTTACTCCATCAGTTTGCTTTTCTCCAAAAGAGTGCTTTCCTACTTCATTGGGCCTAGTAAGGGTCTCCCGACTCTTTCATGCATGTTTCAGAGCACTATGAGAATTACTGACCACCGTTTCCATACTCGTCCTTACAGAACCATCAGCTTTGATACTAGTTTGTTACAGTAGGCATGCAAATCTAAGGCACACAATAAATCGTATAATTACACAATATAGAAAAGAGAAGAAGAATAACATAGGATTTAACATGGTTCGACTATAAAGTATACAGATACGAGCAAAACAAGAGAAAAAGTTTCACTATGATGAAAAAGCAAGATACAATCACTCAAAACTCTCAAAACCTAGCCCTAGTGTATTTCTCAAATATCTCACAACTCTATCAGCCTGTGCCCTTTGCTACCACCACAGATCTCACTTTTTATCCCAATTAGATCACAACGGAAAGCTTTCAAGTTGGGTCCATAAAGACATCCAAAATTCAAGCCACATAAAAATAATAATTATTTTCCTTGACTTGAATTCTCGCCATCATCAACAAAATCACCACAATAACTTTGTCTTTCCATATGCCCTCGCAAGGGCACTAATAAGAGCTATAAACACCAACCAAGTCTAGGCAAAGCCTAAACTTGCTGACTGAAACTCCCTTGGTCATCATATCTGCTGGATTATCATGTGTAGAGACTTTCTGTACAACTACAATCTCCTGAGATACAATGTCCCAAATAAAGTGATATCTGATATCAATGTATTTAGTTCGCATAGTACATCTGATTTTTTGTAAGATGTATTATACTCTAATTGTCACAAAACATTGTTGGCTTATTCTGTATCAACCCAAGATTACTTGCTAAATCCTTTAAACATAAAGCTTCCTTTACTTCCTCTGCTAAAGCCATATATTTAGCCTCTATGGTGGACAAAGCAACTGTAGCTTACAATGTTGCCTTCCAACTGATAGCACTTCCAGAGAGAGTATTCAGAGATCTCCTTTTATCTAAGTCCCCTACGAAATCTGAATCCACATAGCCAATAACTGTATCACTCATCTTAGCCCTATCAAATGTTAGACCAATATCTATAGTACCCTTTAAATACCTTTGAATCTATTTCACTGCCTACCAATGCTCTTTCCCAGGACACGTTATATAACTAGTCACAACACTAACTGTATGTAAAATGTTAGGTCGAGTGCAAACCATAGCATACATGATGCTACTAACAATACTCGAATCAGGAACACTGAACATGTGCTTCATCTCCTAATCTGTTTTTAGTGACATATCTATAGATAACTTGAAATGGGCAGCAAACAAAATAGTTTCAGGTTTAGTATTATTCATGTTAAAACACTTAAGCACTTTCTCAATATAGGCTTGCTAAGACAAGAAAACCTTTCCAACACTTTTATCCCTAGTAATTTCCATTTCCAATATCTTCTTTGCAGCACTCAAATCCTTCATCTCAAACTCATCACTCAACTGCTTTTTCAGAATGTTAATCTGTGACATGCTTTTAGCAATAATAAGCATGTCATCCGCATACAATAGTAAATGGACAAAGAAATCATCTGAAAGGTTTCTATGATACACACAACTATCATATGAACTATGAATAAAGCCATTACGAGCCATGAATGTATCAAATCTTTTACGCCACTGTCTAAGCGACTATTTTAGACCATATAAAGATTTTTTAAGCAAGAAAACATGGTTTTCATACCTAGAATGATGAATCTCTTAGGCTGACTCATATAAATTTGCTCCTTTAGCTTACCATGCAAAAATGTTGTCTTCACATCTAGTTGCTTGAGCTCTAGATCATGAAGAGCAACTATAGTAAGTAAGACCCTGATAGAACTGTGCTTCACAATTGGAGAAAAAACTTCATTAAAGTCAATCCCCTTATTCTGAGTAAAGCTTTTTGCTACCAACTGTGCCTTATATTGAAATGCTTTAACCCCTAGAGTGGCTTCCTTTTTCTTGAACACCCATTTGTAGCCTATCACTTTCTGTCCCTTAGGCAATGTTACAAGCTCCTAAGTCTGATTCTTGTGAAGAGATTCAATTTCTTCACCTATAACACTGACCCACTAATCTGTATTTGAATAAGAAATAGATTTATGCACATCAACTATCTCAGCAATTGACAAGGCAAACACAATTAGATTTGTGTATGTATATCTCTATGGGGGTCTAATTTGTCTTCTCTCTCTACCAGTTGCAATACTATACGATTTCTATTGCTGTTGTTGAGGTGCATCCTCTTGTTGATTAAGATTTTGCACCTCATCCTCTGAATCACTGGATTGAACTGCTGAAGTATCAATATCAAGCTCCACCTATTCTAACACTGTGATCTGATTCTGTTATTGACTTCTCCTTCTGACTATCCAATGAAGCAAACTCATTAAATGTCATAACCCCTATGATAATTAATCTTGGTGACTTTAGATCATTGCAAGACAACCTGTAGCATTTCACTTAGATGCATACCTTAGAAATATGTATTTTCTTGCTCTCGGCTCAAGTTTACCACCCCTCACATGAGCATAAGCAGGACAACCAAATACTTTTAGCTAAGAGTAATCAACAGGTGAATCGGACCAAATCTCAAAAGGAGTTTTGTACTCAATAATTGTAGATGGAGATCTATTAACCAAGAAATAGGCTGTATTAATTGCTTTAGCCTAGTAGTCCTTTCTTAAACCTGAATGTGAGAGCATGCTTCATGCTCTGTCATAAAGTGTTCTGTTCATGTGTTTTGCAATACTATTCTATTGTGGTGTCCTTGTACAAGTGCGGTGTCTCACTATACCTTCATTGCTGCAGAATGTATCAAACTCACGATTGCAAAATTTCAACCCATTATCAGTTTTAGTATGCTTGACCTTCTTTTCTATCTGCTTCTATCTGCTTCTTTGCTGCGGATCTTTTGTTTTCAAGAAATACACCCAAACCATCTGAGAGTAATCATCAATCAAAGTCATGAAGTACTTAGCACCACTCCCGGAAGGATTCTATTAGGACCTTATAGATCTGAATGGATATAATCCACCATTCCTCTGGTCTTGCGCACTGCCTTTTTGTTGAACTTCACCTTGGTCTGTTTGCCAAACACACAAAGTTCACAAAAGTCCATAGATTTTTTTTTTGGTTGTCCAACAAATCCTGCTTGCTCAACACAGATAACCCTTTTTCACTCATATGACTAAGATGAAGATGCTACAATTGAGTCTGATTTTGATTATTACTTCTGGATGATTGTAGCTTCCCCTAAAACTGTATTGCCCTAAAGAAAATACAATCCTGAAACCAAACTGCTCTTCATGAGTACCATAGAGCCCTTGCACACTTTTAGAACTCCATTCTCTGCATGGTATCTGAATCCATAAAAGTCAAGTGTCTCAAGAGAAATCAGGTTCCTTTTAGTCCTGGAACATGCCAACACTCTATAGTTTTGGCAATGCTATCAAACATTCTCAATCTAATGTTACCAATTCCCTCAACAGGTAATGCACGAACATTACTCAGAAACACCTTACCACTCATATTTTATCCATGAGTCCATGATCTAAACTCACAGATAAAATTTTCTCAGCACTGTCATCACCATCAGTATCGCTAAACCTGTCAACCACATTCATAGAACTTTCTTATTGCTTTCCTTTTTTATTTTTCAACTTAGAACAGTCTCTCTTATAGTGGCCTTGTTCCCCACACTCAAAACAGTTAGCCTTTTCATTCTTGACTTAGATTTGGCCTTGAATGTGTTCCCATACAACAGATTGAAACTCTCTGCGTAACACCCCAATTTTTGAAAATACAATAAAATAAAAAATAATAATTATGGATATATTAGAAATTGGAGAGTGAATTTATAAAAATTTTGGAAGAAAGTTTAATGGAAAATTAGGAATAAATCTTGAAGGAATTAAATTAAATAAATTATTTGTATTTATAATGTGATTTTTTCCTTTTTGTGAATTATTATATTACTCTAAGGTGATATTGTTTTGAAAATTAATAAAATTTAATAGTTATTTTATATAAAATATACATGGTTAACTTTATTTGGCTTTTAAGAATATAAAAGGATACTTTAAATTTTTAAATAAGGGATTTTACAAAATCCCATTTAGAAGCTGGAATTTTTAAAAATGGATTTGCAAGAAATTATGATACATTATATGATCTACCCTTGAAAAATAAAATTAAAATAATTATTTTTACTTAAACCAAGAACAATAAAAAACAGTATAAAAGATTAAATGAACTATGGAGGCAAAATTAATAAATTTAGTAAGGACAACATTGAAAATAATTTAATATCATCAAGGGTTTCATGGTAAATTTTGTTCTGATAGCATTTGTATGATCACATGATAATATAAAATAGTATCTTTTTAATATAATAAGTCTAATAAATAAATATAAATTAAAAAAAATTAAATTTACAAATTTTTATGAAAAATTATATAAATAAAATTATGTTTTCATATTTTATTTTCCTTAATAAAATTATAATTAAAATAAAAATTATTTAGATTTACATAATTCCTTAATTACCAAATTCTTTTCCCCAGACTTGGAGGTCAACTCCCCTTGGAGAAAAACAATTTTTAGCAACTATTTTTTTAGGGTATATCTAATTTAAATTTGATTTTATAAAAAAAAAATTTATAAATTTTAAATTAAATATTTATATACATATTTATTTAAAATTAATTAAAATATACATAATTAGTACACATTCAGAGCATTGATTGTTTAACTTAGATTTGGGCGAGTAATATTCTGATTATTTGTAATTTTTTGAAATAATATTAATAAAGATAATATTTAAATAATATATTAAGAATATGTAAAAAATTTTATATTCTAATATGATGAAAAGGATCATATAATTTAATCAACATCAAATATTCCATATATCTTCAATTTGTACTTTATAATATTGCTTTTTTATTATTTTTATTAATAATATTTTCTTTAATTTTTGTAATATTATGAAATCTTCTTTAAAAAATTGTGAGATAAAAAGTTTTTCTACATAAAAAGTAATAAAAATAAAATATAAATTAATTAATAATAAATTTAAAATATTAATTTTACTTTTATATATTAAAATTAAAAAATTGAATATATAAATTAAAATTATTTATTTATTAAAATTATTAAAAACTTAGAAATGGAAATTGGATTGCCTGATTGATATTAACTTTGATTAACTTAGACGATACAAGAAGTAATTACGTTGAGCAATTCAAAGTTCAAATTCACACGCATTCCTTCCCTTTTCTAAATTATATTTCATCACATTGCTGTCAACTGACTGTTTGGTAACGTAGAAAGTCAGGGCTTCAAATTTTGATTGCACCCTCCACTTTAAAAGCTTTTGAAATTTATGTACATCATTTAATAATGAAAATAAGTAAAGTATCATAAAATTATTATATTTAAATTAAATTATTAATTTTATCAGATTTATTAAAATTCATGATAAACTATACTTACTCATCCCAAATTTATTATTATTAATAATTTGATAAAATATTTAAATTATATATATTTAAAATATATAATATTCACACTTCAAAATATGCATTAGATTTTTTTTCTTCCTGCCGCAGTACTTTTTCTTCTTCTATTTATAGGGTAAGGAGCCCAGCTCCTCTTCTGTCACTAAGCAACTCCTTCCCTCTTTCCTGCTTAATTTGTCTTTTTTTCAATGGTTGCTTCTAATGTCTTCTCGTATTCCTCTTCCTCCTCTAAACCTAGATGGAGTCATGATGTGTTTTTGAGTTTTAGAGGCGAAGACACTCGTAAAAACTTCACTGATCATCTCTATACTTCTCTAATCCATGCAGGAATATCCACATTTCGAGATAGTGATATTTCTAGAGGAGAAAATATCTCTTCAGAACTCCTTAAAGCAATTCATGAATCAAGAATTTCTATTATAGTCTTTTCTAAAGGCTACGCTTCTTCTCGGTGGTGTCTTGCTGAACTTACAGAGATTATTAAGTGTAAAAATATGATCGGTCAGATTGTAATTCCCATATTCTATGATGTTGATCCCTCAGACGTGCGAAAACAAACCGGTAGTTTTGGAGAAGCTTTTGATAGATATAAAGAATTTAAGGAAGAAATAGACAAATTGAAGGAATGGAGAGGAGCACTTATGGAAGCAGCAGAGCTAGACGGATGGGACCTCCAAAATGTCGCAAATGGGTATTTCTCTCTAAACTTTATAATTAAAATATCTTAATTATATTTAACTTAAAAATTATTTTTTATACTGTTTAATTCATATATTTTAAAAACGTTTTTTAATAAAATATTTTTAAAATAATATTTAGTTATAAAATATTTAATTACATTTGATTTATACCTTGTATCCTATAAGTATTTGGCTGGCATTATCATTTAATTATTACTTTCGAAAATATTAAAGATAGAAATTCTCTCCTTAAAATTTAATATCTACCTCTCTAAATTTTGACTTAAATAAAAAATATATATATATATATATATTTCAATTTTTTTTAATCATAACCCATAAATAATGTCACGACCCAACCTATGGGCCGGACCGGCACTAGGACCTGGGCCAGCCTAAAGCCCCCGAGGCCCGTAGTAAGCCTTAACTATTCATTAACCCAACTCTAAGGCCCATTTGGGCCCAATTTCAAGAAAACAAACGGACAGAGTCCGGCCATAAAATGGACTTTCCAACGGGGAGTTTTTGACTCACCCGACCTGTAAACACAATAAATACTCAATTGGGGAGCTCAGCTCACCCTCCACATACTCATCAACAAAAATAAATGGGAGCTCAGCTCCCTCATCCAAACCATCAACATGCATAACATATTTAAGTTTACAGGTCCAACATGAATATAATATTACAGACCAAATTCAAATAATTACTGCTAACACATGTGGAAATTCTAGGAGTAATTAAAATTACACAATATTGATAAACAACCTGCGAAGTACAAAAGCAGGTTAATCCAGAATAAAATATCCTCCTGCGGCCTGTAAAAATTTTTGAACAGGAGTGAGCGTTCGACTCAGAGAGTAAAATATCAATCTTAACTATAATCTCTATAACTATCTGAAACTAATGCAACCTGTAGAGTGAAATGCAACATCAACATCATATTCACATCATAGCATCAAAAAGGTAATTTGGAGCACTCACACACCCTGTAACATCATTCATAGTATATGGGAGCTGATCCCCTATACAGCTCTCTTAAATCCAATCTGGTGCCAGCGAAGAACTCAGCTCGGACTTCCACTTAAATACCAAATCGGGGTCCCAGCGAAGAACTCAAGCCGTGTCTAGAAGAACTCAAGCCGTGTCTACACGTCATATCCATAGTCCACACCACATCACACGCACGCCAACTGCTCCAAATTACCACAACAACACTCATGGCACATTAACAGTTATCAATGCAACATAATTCGTGCCTAGAGTTTAACTACATAAATATATGCATATAAGTGATGCATGGGCATGCTGAACATATAATAATATCGAAATTATAATTAAAATTAATATTTTACTCACAAACTTGACGACAAATTACTGTGGCGGCTGGGCGGAGGAAGAAGGCTGTCCCGGCTCACCTGACAATTACATTACATCTATTTAATAAATTTGACTCAATACAAACAAAGAAAAATATCAAGTACGTCCTAAGTCGTGCCGAAAATCCGGCAGAGTCTCCCCTATACCTAGGACCTACCCAACCTGCAAAAGGGCTAAAAACGCACTTCTATATTCACAATCCATATATCAACAGTTCAATCATATCACACAGCCCCTCCTGGGCCCATCAAATCAATCATCCATCACAACACGCAAAATTTCAATTTAGTCCTTATTATTGATCATTTTTGCAGAAACTGCCCAAACAAGCTCTAAAAATTATAAAACTTTGCCCCGCGGTCCTTAGCAATATTACTAAGCTATTGCAAAAAGAATCGTAATTTTCTAAGCTACCACGAATATTTTATGGATTTTTAATCCTATTTAAGCACTAGAAAATTATGAAAAAACAAGGTTCGGGTTTACCTTTGCCGATTCCGACTTCGGGAACGCGCTCGGGACGTCTGACAATGGGGGGCTAGCCAAAACCTCGGCCCAATTCGGAGACTTTTCCGGTAACGGGTCTGTCTGGCCCGAAATTTGCAGACCCGATCAACTGTCGAATTTCTGCGAATTGAGGATACCTACACGAAGCCCAATAATAATATATAAAAAAAATCAGGGGTGTTACATTCTTCCCCCCTTACAGAAAATTCGTCCTCGAATTTTACACAAGGCAGAATAAAGTACATTATTACACATTGAACAGATAAGGGTACTTGCTACGCATGTCCCGTTCTAACTCCCAGGTGCACTCTTCCACTGACTGACTCCTCCACAAAACCTTAACCATAGGGATCTATTTTGATCTTAGCTGTCTCACTTGGTAGTCCACTATGGCTACAGGTTGCTCCTCAAATGTCAAGTTCTCTTTTAGCTCTATCACATCCGGCTGCAGTACATGAGAAGGATCGACAATGTATTTCCTGAGCATAGAGACGTGAAACACGGGATGAACGTGAGAGAGGTTGGGTGGTAGCTCCAACCAGTAGGCAACTGCTCCAACTCTATCAGTAACCTCAAAAGGTCCAATATACGGAGGTGCCAACTTGCCCTTCTTTCCAAATCTCATGACTCCCTTCATCGGAGAAACCTTCAGGAATACATAGTCGCCTACTGCAAACTCCACATCCCTCCGTCTGGGGTCTGCATAACTCTTACTCTCATCGAAAGTCCTCAGTCGTTCCCTGATTAAAGGAACTACTTCTGAAGTGTACTGCACTAGGTCTACATCATGCACCCTTGCTTCCCCCATTTCTGTCCAACACAGAGGAGACCTACACTTTCTTCCATATAGTGCCTCATAGGGTGCCATCCCTATGCTGGAGTGATAACTGTTGTTATAGGCAAACTCCACCAAAGCTAACTGCTCATCCCATTGACCTCCAAAATCCAAGACACTCATGCGAAGCATGTCTTCCAGTGTTTGGATTGTCCTTTCGGACTGTCCGTCTGTCTGAGGGTGGAAGGCTGTACTGAAGTTCAACTGTGTGCCAAGTGCCTCCTGCAACTTTCTCCAAAACCGAGAAGTGAACTGGGGCCCTCTGTCAGATATTATGGAAGCCGGAACCCCATGCAATCTGACTATTTCTCGAATGTAGAGCCGGGCATACTGTGCCACAGAATATGTAGTCTTCACAGGTAAGAAGTGAGCTGATTTGGTCAAGCGGTCTACAATTACCCATATCGAATCATATCCTCGCGTGGTACGAGGCAACCCAGTCACAAAATCCATAGTGATCATTTCCCACTTCCATTCTGGGATAGGGAGCTCTTGCAGCTTCACGGCGGTCTCGGTGTTCAAACTTCACCTTCTGACAAGTCAAGCACTTGGACACAAAGTCTGCTATGTCTCTCTTCATGCCATTCCACCAGTAGCTATCTTTCACATCATGGTACATCTTGGTGGAACCTGGGTGGACACTGTACAGTGTATAGTGTGCCTCTCGCATGATTTCATTCCTGAGGTTGTCCACATCGGGCACACATATCCTAGAACCTTGCACTAGGGCGCCATCATTGGCAAACCCAAACTCACCACCTTCACCTTGCTGTACTCTTTCTATGATCTTCATCAATTGTTGGTCTCTGTGCTGGGAAACTCTAACTCTGTCCCTCAAGTCTGGCCTCACTGAAAAGTGAGCCAACAATACCCCCTCATCTGACAGATCTAGGATTAAACCTTGATCCATCAATTCATGTACTTCCTGAATCAACGGTCTCTTCTCTGCTGAAATGTGCGCCAAACTGCCAGAAGATTTTCTGCTTAAAGCATCTGCTACTACATTAGCCTTCCCAGGGTGGTACTGGATGGTGCAATCATAGTCTTCCAGAAGCTCCATCCATCTCCTCTGTCTCAAGTTTAAATCCCTCTGTTGGAAGATGTACTTCAAACTCTTATGGTCGGTGTATATCTCGCACACTTCACTATACAGGTAGTGTCTCCAGATTTTTAGTGCAAAGACTACAACCGCCATGTCCAAATCATGGGTGGGATAGTTCTGCTCATGCCTCTTCAGCTGCCTTGAAGCATAAGCCACTACTTTTCCATTCCGCATCAAAACACACCCTAGGCCAACTCTGGAGGCGTCACGATTACGGTGTATCCTTCACCGCTCATAGGTAGTGTTAACACAGGGGCAGTGGTTAGACACTCCTTATCCTCGTCATTATAACTGACTCTATCGAGCTCTCTTCCTGTCCTTTGCATCTTATCCACTTCCCTTTTCCTATTTTTTGTATTGTTGGTATCTTTTCAACCTGCTGTACTTATTCCTTAATTTTAGTCCTATCTCATCCTTTCACCTTTTCCTTCAAAGACGTCTATCCCATCATCAACTTTAACTTTCTTTTTATTTCTTAGTCTTATCTTGATTACTAGTTCCATTACTTCGAAAATTCTAACCTTACGGCTTACTCCTGCCAGCACATTCTTCACCTTTTGTAACACTTATAATTAAACATAGAAAATTCGTTTTTGTAACCCCTATCCCAACTTAACTATCAGAACATTATCATTCCCTACCAGCCTTAGTAGGAAATTGCTCATCCTGGATGGATAGGAGCTCCAGAAACTATAAGTTCCATCTGAACTAACACGGCTGTGGGAAATGTGTGTCATGCCTTAATTCTAAATAAGATACTTCACGTGTTTATTCTCCTTAATATAATCACATATACTGCCCACAACTTTCCAAACTTCAACCTCAAATTACCCATTAGCAATAATTTCATCTATTGAAACTCATCCACAATTAGTATTTCCTCCAGCTCATAGTTTAAAACAGTGCAAGCCTTAGTAGCTAACTCAATTTAACTCCTGTCATTACTCTGTTCGTCCTTTCATACTTAATACTAGGTATGCACTTACTGTCATTCTCATATCAGGAAATTATGTATGAATTTGTGCCTACCAAACTCTCAATAACTAGGTCTCCTTGACTCAGTTTCTATTCCTTATATAACCTTCTAGAACCAAAAGCACAAGCTAAACTTGAAAAGAAAGAAAAATATCTTCTTATATTCAACTATGCCAATTGTCCATATAATAACGTTTAACCTATTTTTCTTGGTCTTTCTCTTCAAATTTCATCATCTCTTAGCACAATTGTGCTCTACCTATAAGACATCATCTGCACAAACCCTTTACCGTACCATTTTCCTTCTTGACATAATATTTTATAATTTATTAACTTTACTTATACTCGACCTATGATTCATATCTATCATCGTTTTTATTGTGCCCTTAACTTTTGTTGATTCCTGAAAGATTTCTCTCACTAATAAATTCTTCCAACACTAATTCCACCTTTATCTAGGGTCATTAATTTGATCCTTGAACTTTCTAGTGATTTATAACCATCCAGACTTGTCACTTTTCGTTCTACCCCTACTATTGTTCTGTCTTTATTGCTTCACTACAAAGTGATTCTGTTGATCACACTAAAAATGTTTGCCTGACATTCATAACGAACCTCTAAATACCTTCTCACTATCTCAAAAGTCTAACCTAAAACCTATGTGTCATTATCTATCATTCTTTTCCTCTCATCATACCTATTTGATCCCTTAGACTGACTTTTATTCAACTTACTGCTTACTAACTTCTCTTTCTCTACCTATTTAGGTAGTCCGCAATACCATCGCACACCTTCTAACATTTACTCATTATTATTATATTCCATACCTCCATCACTGTTCTCACTAATGTGGTCCCATTTTGGGTTTTCCATCATTGTCATTCTCCTTGCCAAGAATAACACTTAGCCTATCCTATATCTTAACTTTGTTCCTTTTATTATGCGCTCTTTAGGTTGTCCTTTCATTTATTTCCTTTGTCTTACCCAAAATAGAACTTGACTATTCTATCCCTGGTTCCATTCTTCTTCCTAACATAACAAATTGTACTTGCTAACTATATCTTTCGAGTCTCTATCGTTATCATATGTCTGTGCTACTCAGATTTGGTCCTTTGACCACTCTAGCTAGTACTCCCACTGGCACTTAGATTATATTGCATCTGTAATCAATTATCCCAATTTTCATTCTACACTTTCTCTATCTACTGGCCTTCTGTGATTTATCTTCGCTAATTTATTACTCTTAACACTATTATAATTAGATTATACTACTGTTTGAACAATATGAAGTCAGAAAGGAACTCAGGAAATTGCAGTCATACCTTTATCGTATGATTTCTATTCTTATCCTTTAGCTTACATAATACCCTTACTACCTCGAGAACTGATTCTGCAATAATTTTATTTATTATTATTATTATTATTATTATTATTATTATTTTCCATGTTTACTCAATTCAAAAACTTAAGATTTCAGGCACCCAAACCCGTCATCCAATTCAAAGGATTTACATCCATCGTGATCTGATTATATATGATTCCTATAATGGAACTTGTATCCTCTCCAGGATACCCGAGCCAACTACTCTCTACCACACTCTACAGTCCCATCTGGGACACTATTCCATAAGTCATCATTATCAGTAATAACCTTCGATCCATTCTGAAAAGATAGGACTATATCCTAACTTGCTGCAACAAATGTACTACATCTACCACCTTGCCAGAACCATGTCAAGTTAATGACTCTTTTATCATATCATAGCTCTATAAATCATCAATTCATAGTTTCGACCTTCTCTAGGTAGTAGAGTTGTACTTTATTCCATACTGATACACACAAGGTATACTATTCTCACTCTATAAGTGTCACATTTACTTTGCAACTAGTCCGAAACCTCTGGTCTGACGGCAACTCTTGATGTAACTCTAGCTCATGCTGGGGTAACTGAGTCACTGACTCTAGTTATCACCCAACTGTGACCTTTCAATATTCTAACTCTAGACTCTTAACCAGGAGTTCCCAACTCCTCTGCAAATATAGAACTCTGTTCTGGCATAACTGTACCAAAACAGAAGCCATCTCAAACACCCTCATTATGGAGCACCACGGGGATGCACGCAGCTCTACACAATAATCTCATGTCGGTACTGTAATCTGCAGCTTACAGAGCAGACATCGAGAACATTGTATAGTTACTACGATACGTCCTGACAGACTAGGTCTCCTAATTTCTTATCTCTCCTGAATCTTCTATTATCACAAACTTATTCTGACTGGGTCATCTACTGATGACTGCCAGTAGTGGTATCCTCATCCTTATCTAGGGCAACTGTACTTTTAAGACTCACTTTTATGTACTCGTGCCTTGCACGAAATGGGCACACCATTTAAACCCATATAGACAGAAACATATCATTTCCTGGAGTATGTATCCTCATGATAGACCTCACATGTCTACTAACTCTATTTCACATTTCTGTGTACTCCACGAAAATCAAGACACTAACTGAGGTAATCTTATATTTTCCAAGATATAACGTAGAATTTAGAAATAAAGAATTACAGGAAAAGACGAAACATAATCCTATACTCCGCATGTGACTCCTATTAGACTCTTCCCAACACTTTAGACAACATTCCCTAAGAATCTGGAGCCTAAGCTCTGATACCACACTTGTCACGACCCAACCTATGGGCCGGACCGGCACTAGGACCTGGGCCAGCCTAAAGCCCCCGAGGCCCGTAGTAAGCCTTAACTATTCATTAACCCAACTCTAAGGCCCATTTGGGCCCAATTTCAAGAAAACAAACGGACAGAGTCCGGCCATAAAATGGACTTTCCAACGGGGAGTTTTTGACTCACCCGACCTGTAAACACAATAAATACTCAATTGGGGAGCTCAGCTCACCCTCCACATACTCATCAACAAAAATAAATGGGAGCTCAGCTCCCTCATCCAATCCATCAACATGCATAACATATTTAAGTTTACAGGTCCAACATGAATATAATATTACAGACCAAATTCAAATAATTACTGCTAACACATGCGGAAATTCTAGGAGTAATTAAAATTACACAATATTGATAAACAACCTGCGAAGTACAAAAGCAGGTTAATCCAGAATAAAATATCCTCCTGCGGCCTGTAAAAATTTTTGAACAGGAGTGAGCGTTCGACTCAGAGAGTAAAATATCAATCTTAACTATAATCTCTATAACTATCTGAAACTAATGCAACCTGTAGAGTGAAATGCAACATCAACATCATATTCACATCATAGCATCAAAAAGGTAATTTGGAGCACTCACACACCCTGTAACATCATTCATAGTATATGGAGCCGATCCCTATACACTCTCTTAAATCCAACTGTGCCCGAAGAACTCATTTCGGACTTCCACTTAAATACCAAATCGGGTCCCAGTGAAGAACTCAAGCCGTGTCTACCCCGAAGGACCGGGTCCCAGCGAAGAACTCAAGCCGTGTCTACCCGTCCTATCCATAGTCCACACCACATCACACGCACGCCAACGCACGCACACTGCTCCAAATTACCACAACAACACTCATGGCACATTAACAGTTATCAATGCAACATAATTCGTGCCTAGAGTTTAACTACATAAATATATGCATATAAGTGATGCATGGGCATGCTGAACATATAATAATATCGAAATTATAATTAAAATTAATATTTTACTCACAAACTTGACGACAAATTATCGTGTGGCCGGGCGGAGGAAGAAGGCTGTCAGCTCACCTGACAATTACATTACATCTATTTAATAAATTTGACTCAATACAAACAAAGAAAAATATCAAGTACGTCCTAAGTCGTGCCGAAAATCCGGCAGAGTCTCTCCTATACCTAGGACCTACCCAACCTGCAAAAGGGCTAAAAACGCACTTCTATATTCACAATCCATATATCAACAGTTCAATCATATCACACAATCACAACACGCAAAATTTCAATTTAGTCCTTATTATTGATCATTTTTGCAGAAACTGCCCAAACAAGCTCTAAAAATTATAAAACTTTGCCCCGCGGTCCTTAGCAATATTACTAAGCTATTGCAAAAAGAATCGTAATTTTCTAAGCTACCACGAATATTTTATGGATTTTTAATCCTATTTAAGCACTAGAAAATTATGAAAAAACAAGGTTCGGGTTTACCTTTGCCGATTCCGACTTCGGGAACGCGCTCGGGACGTCTGACAATGGGGGGCTAGCCAAAACCTCGGCCCAATTCGGAGACTTTTCCGGTAACGGGTCTGTCTGGCCCGAAATTTGCAGACCCGATCAACTGTCGAATTTCTGCGAATTGAGGATACCTACACGAAGCCCAATAATAATATATAAAAAAAATCAGGGGTGTTACAAATAAAAGATATAATTAAATAGTTCAACGAAGTCAAATAAAAAGAAAGTGAATAATAAAAAAAAAAAATTTAGTTGTGGATTTTGAAAATAAGATGGGTAATTTTATTTTTGTATTTTTTTTTATTCTTTCATAGTTTTATTTTCTGATATTTGAAAATATAAATTATTATTGTTTTATGTATTTTCATAAGTACCCAAATCTATTTTATAAAATTTATTTTCTCTACTCATAATTTTAATTTTTATTGTAAATATAATAAAATAAAAAATTAATAATTTATATCGTAGTTTTAAAGTTTTATTAAATTTAATGATTAAGTAACTTCTTGTAATTATATTGATCTTAATTAGAATGCTATTATCATGATTCTTATATACGTTTATTGCAATTGAATAAATCATTGTTATTATATTTGATTCTTAGAATTATTAAAATTCATGATTAATTCTTATAGGTTAGTTTTTGTAGTTAGATTTTCCTTTATCATACTAATAAGAAATACTATTTATAATTTCATCATACTCATGTTAATCAATTTCAATTTTAGAGTGGATAAAACTAATTTTTAATTTGATAGTCAAACAATTTTAAAAGTATATTATTGTCTCAAACTTTTGATATAACAATCGAACAATTTGATAAAAGACACTATTATTTTAATATTTATGATATTTTAGAAAATATAAAGATAAATATATTTTAATTAGTTAATCATACCAAATATGAATTTTATAGAATTCAATTAAATTTCATATTTTAATATTTATTTCGATTATAGTAATTCAAAGGAAATTAAATACCATTTTTTTTAATCAATAAGAAAAAAATATTTATTCTAATTTTAATTTTAAAATTTAAATGAAACTTGCCCTATTTTTCTATGAAAGTTTACTCCCTTTAATTTTAAATTCTGGCATTGCGACGTGGTTACAGTAAATTTGAGACTCACTTTATTAACCTGAATGAATAGTTGGTGCATATTTATTGAGTCTACATTTAATGAAGTAATTAGTATGAGCACGCGGTCGTTAAAACGTGTCTTACCACTCTTTACGCTGGGAGGTGTTATTAATATTCTTTCAAATTATAATATCTCACTACGAGATCCTTAATAGTCAAATATATGCAATAAAATATTCAAAAAGTGACAATTAAAAATGTTAATTTTTAACATTATTGTTATAATTTTAAATTGCTAATTGCGGCTCTTAAAAATGCTCTAATCATTGATTTAACATTGGTTACTAGTTTTAAAGTAGTCCAACAAATTTACTTTACTGTGAGTGAACAGGTATGAATCAAATTTTATTCAGAAGGTAGTGGAAGATGTTTGGAGGAAATTGAATTGCAATTACTTGAACGTTGCCAAACACCCAGTAGGCATTGATTCACGAGTCAAAGATGTGATTTTCATGCTCAGTCTTGATGCAAGCAATGCCAACATTGTGGGCATCCGTGGCATGGGAGGAATCGGTAAGACTACCATAGCAAAAGCTGTATTCAACCAACTTTGTCATGGATTTCAAGGTAGCTGCAGTTTTCTTTCCGATGTCAGAGAAGTCTCAGAACAGCCTAATGGTTTAGTTCAATTACAAAAGCAACTACTTCGTGATACATTGAAATTAAAAAATTTCAAGAATATAAGTAGTATTGACAGTGGCATCCACTTGATCAAAGAAAGACTTCGTTACAAAAGAGTTTTTGTTGTTCTTGATGATTTGGATCAATTGAAACAAGCGGATGCATTGGTAGGAGACCGAAATTGGTTTGGCCCCGGAAGTCGAATCATCATTACAACGAGAAATGCTCATTTGCTAGATCAACTCCAAGTGGTCTTACAATATGAGGTCAGAGAACTGAATCATGAAGAGTCCCTTGAGCTTTTCAGCTGGCATGCCTTCAAGCAAATACATCCAGCAAATGAATATGTTAAGATTTCAGATGAAGTGGTGGATTATGTTGGAGGACTCCCAATAGCCCTCGAAGTTTTAGGTTCTTATTTGTGCAAAAGAAGCATACCTGAATGGAGAAGTGCGGTGGAGAAATTAAGAAAAATCCCTCACCACCAAATTCATAAAAAGCTTAGAATAAGTTTTGATACATTGGACGATGATAAAATAAAGGATATATTTCTTGATATTGCTTGCTTCTTTGCTGGTGTAGATAAAGATCATGTAGCTAAAATACTGGATGGATGCGGTTTCTTTCCAGAAATTGGGATTCGTGTTCTCATCCAAAGGTCTCTAGTGAAAATTGATTGTTGGAATAGATTAGTGATGCATGATCTGTTGCGGGATATGGGAAGAGAGATTGTCCGAGTAGCATCACCAAACCATCCTGGTAAACGCAGCAGACTTTGGTTTCATGAGGATGCTTTGGGAGTACTCAAGAACCACAAGGTAAATTAACAACTAAAAAGCTTATAATAGGTTAGTTATATATGCATGTGTGTCTTTTGTCCTTGTCTCGAAGGTAATTCCATTTGGCTTGCAAAATTTCAGTTTCTTAGTTCTCATAGTTCAACTGTAAGAACATTTTATTATGACTTTAAAATTTGAATACATTTCACATTATTCTATCCTTGAAGTCACACAATTTTAAGGGCTAGGCTAGAAGTTGAAGACTTAATTTGTCATTGCCAATAGCTTAACACACATAGGAGTGGATCTATTTCCGCATCATTTGTTCCTGAATTGCACTTGTGTATGCTGCAGTTTTCAAACGATCCAATTTTGTTGGTTTTTAGGGGACAGATGTTGTTGAGGGTCTCATGCTTGATACACGTGCTTCAAAAGATGTATTTCTGAGCACAGAGTCATTTACTAAGATGAATCATTTGAGATTGCTCCAAATCAACGCTGTCCGTCTTACAGGAGGGCATGAAAATCTTTTCCAAGAGTTGAGATGGCTTTGTTGGCAAGAATGCCCTCTGAAGTCCATATCGCATAGTTTACATTTACAATTAGACAATTTAGTTGTTCTTGAAATGCAGTCTAGCAACATCAGAGAAATCTGGAAGGGGATCAAAGTATGTATACTCTGATAAGCCTTTTGTTTTTCTATCTAAGTTCAAATTTTTCTAGGCACATGTATTTCATTTTTCAAGCTTCCTTCACCTCTTCTTTTTCTCTATCTGTGCTTATATAGGTTCTCAAGAAATTGCAGATTCTTGATCTCAGACACTGCGTACACCTCACTAAAACACCAAACTTCTCAGGACTCCCCAGTCTGGAGAGATTAATTCTTGAAGGCTGCACAAGTTTAGTTGAGGTCCACCAGTCCATTGGATATTTGAAGAAACTTGTTTTCTTGAACATGGAGGGCTGCAAAAGCCTAAAGAATCTTCCCGAAAGCATTTGTTACTTGAAAGCTCTTGAAACTCTCAACATTTCTAGCTGCTCAAAACTTGATAGATTGCCCGAGAGCTTGGGTAGCATGGAAGCCTTAACTGAGCTTCTGGTAGATGGAACTGTTAAAAAACAAAGAAAAGAAATATAGAAGACAGATGAGAGAAAAAGATCATATATTGAATTGCAGTAGATGGCTTTATATAGCCTTACAAAAACAGCAAAAGCTAAAAATCTGTAGAATAATTCAGCAAATCAAAACAACTTGAAAATCCCTTAGCAATAGGGATTTATTGACTAAAACAAAATAGCAAATTCTAACAATTCCTCCCTTAAACTAAAGGCTTACAGCTTATAGTTTATATCAGACTTGGAGCAAACTCCTAAGAGCTCACGTAGCTTCAAGAAAGCATCCATCTTGAGTGGCTTAGTCATTAAATCAGCCAATTGTTCTTTTGAATCGCAATGAACCAGCTTCACCGTGCCTTCTTTAGTAAGCTCTCTCAAAAAATGAAAACGCACATCAATGTGCTTACTTCGCCCATGCATTACTGGATTTTTTGAGAGCTTGATTGCAGAACTATTGTCACAACGAACAATAATAGTTCTACCTTGAACCAAATCCAGATTTTCCAACACTCTTTTCAACCAGACAGCTTGACAAGCACAAGAGGCAGCTGCAATAAATTCCGCTTCGGTAGTAGATAAACTGACAACAGGTTGTTTCTTTGAGGACCAAGACACAGCCCCTGAACTCAATAAAAAAACATAACCTGAAGTGCTTTTTCTGTCTTCCAAGTCTCCCGCATAATCACTGTCACTATAACAAATAAGCTCATCATCTCCTCCCTTTCTATAAAAAATCCCAAAATCAGTTGTCCCCTTCAAATATCTCAGCACCCTCTTTGCAGCTTGTAAATGGAGCTGTGTAGGATTCTCCATGAACCTGCTAATTAGACTAACTACAAACATCATATCGGGTCGAGTCGCTGTGAGGTACATAAGACTACCGACAATCTGTTTGTAATAAGTCTTGTCCACTTTGATGCCATCGTCATCTTTCACAAGTTTGGAACCAGGAACAATGGGATTAAGAACAGAATTGCTATCACCCATACCAAATTTCTGTAAAATGTCCAGAGCGTATTTCCTTTGATTAATGAAAATTCCTCTTAAGCTTTGTGAAATTTCCAAACCAAGAAAATAGCTCATCTTCCCAAGATCTGTCATATCAAACTCTTGTTTCATGGATTTTTTGAAAATTTCAAACATCATGTCATCATTTCCGGTAAAAATAAGATCATCTACGTACAAACTGACAATCAATACTTTACCATTAGTCTCCCTTTTGATGAACAGAGTGTGTTCATAATCACATTTAGCAAAGCCTTCTTTTAAAAAATAAGCTTCTATTCGACTGTACCAGGCACGTGGCGCCTGTTTTAGCCCGTAAAGAGCCTTCTTCAACTTATACACCTTCTGTTCAGCTCCCTTCAGCACATACCCACAAGGTTGATCTACAAAAACATTCTCATTTAACTCACCATGTAGAAATGCCGATTTCACGTCCAGCTGATAAATGGGCCACCCTTTTTGAGCTGCAAGTGCCAGGATCAATCGAATTGTCTCCATTCGTGCCACAGGTGCATATACTTCATTGTAATCTACTCCATGTTGTTGGGCATAGCCTTTCACGACAAGTCTGGCCTTGTATTTATTAACTTCTCCATTTTCAGAATATTTTGTCTTATAGACCCATTTAACCCCAATTGTTTTTGCTCCCTTCGGCAAATCTATTAATTCCCAAGTATCATTCCTTTTAATTGCTGCCATTTCTGCATCCATAGCTTGTTTCCAATTCTCATTTTGTACAGCATCATCAAAATGGATTGGGTCAACGCTATTGGAACTTGTAAACATGACCATATCAGCTTCTCCTTCAGAAAGTCCTTCACCTGTTTCATAATCTCTCATCCAGACTGGTGGGACCCTTGCTCTTACTTGATCTGAATCAGAGAGTAAATCTGCATCATTAGGATCAGATTCACTTCCTTCTGCAGTGCTGAAAATAGGATCAGCTTCTGTGTTATCATTGAGCTCCTCTTCATCAACGCCCCATTCCAAATCACGTACAACAATTTCTTCATTTTTCTTGTTCCATTCCCAGCTTTTGTCTTCTTCAAACACAACATCACGGCTTGCAATGATCTTATTTGAAGTAGGATCATAAAGGCGGTAAGCCTTTGATTCTTCACTTACACCCAACAAAATGCAAGGAAAACTCTTGCTGTCCAGCTTAGTTCTTTTATTATCTGCAACATGAACATGTGAAATGCAACCAAAAACTCTAAAATACTCAACTGAAGGTTTCACCCCACTCCATGCTTCCTCGGGTGTTTGATTTTTCACTGCTAAGGTTGGACTCCGGTTCAAAACATGTGCTGCCCAATTAACAGCTTCAGGCCAAAAATTCTTTGGAATATCCTTTCCTGAAAGCATACTGCGAACCATGTTCATGATGGTCCTATTCTTCCGTTCAGCGACTCCGTTTTGTTGCGGCGAGTATGCAGCTGTTAATTGTCTATTTATACCATTAACATCACAAAAATTAGTGAAATCTTGAGATGTAAATTCCCCACCACGGTCAGTGCGCAAGCCTTGAAGAAACTGATTTGTTTCTTTTTCAACCTTAGCTTTAAATTTCTTAAAAACATCAAGAGCTTCTGACTTTTCAATCAAAAAATACACCCATAATTTTCTGCTGAAATCATCAATAAAAGTGAGCAAATACCTCTTGTTGCTGTTGGAAATTGGCGTGATTGGCCCACAAATATCAGCATGGACTAGTTGTAGAATTCGGGAAGCTCTCCAATTACTCCTTTTTGGAAATGGATCTCTGTGTTGCTTGCCCACTAGACAATCTTTGCATAGCCTTAAAGGAGTTTTGAACTGTGGTAAGCCATGAACCATGTCTTTTTGTTGAAGAAGATTCAAGCCTTGAAAGCTTAGGTGCCCATATCGATGATGCCAAAGTTGTGTTGTATCCTCAGTAATTGTGTTGAAGCAAGCAGAGTCTACAGGTTGAGTGACTGCATTGAAAAGAAACATTCGATTGGAGCACATTGTTGTGTCCATAATTAGGCCTTTTTCAGAGTGATAAACCTTGCATTTGTTATGTTGAAATAGAATGGCAAGACCCTTCTCTTGTAGTTGTCCAATGCTCAGTAGATTATTTTTCAGTTCAGGAACAAAAAACACACTTGTGATGATTTGTGCTATTCCATGCATTACTAACCGTATGTTGCCCTTGCCTTTGACAAGCAAGCTGGAATTGTTGCCAAGTTTCACAGAATCTCTGAAATTTGCATCAAAATCAAAGAAATATTCTTTCTTTCCACACATGTGATTACTGCACCCGGAGTCAAGAAACCATGTGTCTTCATTGTTGGCAATACCTGTAGTTGTATATGCCATCAACAACAATTCTTCTTGTCCCTCGGCAAAATTCACTTCCTTCTGCAAACATTCCCATTGAAAATGTCCAAGTTTGTGGCACCGGAAGCATTCTACTGTTGATTTGTCAAAATTTTGCCGGCCTCGTCCTCTTCCGCGACCACCTCGTCCACTACTGCGACCTCGTCCTCCATATTGATCTCCATGAGAAATTTTTAAGGCATGTTCCTCATCAATTTGCGTGCTCATACGCTGTTCATGTACAAGCAAGCTACTTTGCAGCTCATCAATGGTTAGTTTGCTTGTATCATTAGACTCTTCAATGGAACAAACAACATAATTGAATTTAGGAGTCATGGACCTTAAAATTTTCTCAACCACAGCAACATCTCCCTTGTCTTCGCCATTTGCTTTCATTTTATTAGCAATGGAAAGAGCTCGGGCAATGTATTCATTTACTGTTTCTCCATTTTTCATTTGGAGAACTTCAAACTCTTTGCGAAGAGCTTGCAACTGTGCTCGCTTAACCCGAGTTGTACCTTGATATTTCTGCTTCATTGAGTCCCATATGTCCTTTGCTGTATCCTTTTTCAGAATTGTTTCCAGAACAGAACGATCAAGTGCTTGAAACAGAAAATTCTTTGCCTTCAAATCTTTCAACTTTTGATCGTCAATGGACTTCTTTTGTACATCTGTCAGAGTCTCTCCTTCTGCTGCTGCAGGGACTCCATTCTCCACCAAACTCCAGTACTCCTTTGAACGCAGAAAATTCTCCATAAGCATTGACCAGTGATCATAATGCCCATCAAATTTTGGAATGGCTGGTTGGACAAAAGAAGACGATTCCGTCATGTTGAAAATAAGATCTCAGAAGATTGCTACTTCTAACCTCTCAAGGAGGCTCTGATACCAAATGTTAAAAAACAAAGAAAAGAAATATAGAAGACAGATGAGAGAAAAAGATCATATATTGAATTGCAGTAGATGGCTTTATATAGCCTTACAAAAACAGCAAAAGCTAAAAATCTGTAGAATAATTCAGCAAATCAAAACAACTTGAAAATCCCTTAGCAATAGGGATTTATTGACTAAAACAAAATAGCAAATTCTAACAGGAACTGCCATTAAGCAGCTCCCCTCTTCCATTGGACATCTGAAAAACCTTACAAAATTATTGTTGCGTGGATCGAAAGATGCCTTACAATCTGTCACTTGGTTATCACAATTTGCATCATGTCTTTTGTCAAGAAGATCAAATTCCAATGTTTTGCTGCCAACTTCCTTGTCTGGGTTGAGTTCATTGACACAGCTATTTCTTCACGACTGTAGTTTATCTGAGGATGTAGTTCCCATTGATCTTGGGAGATTATCATCACTCAGACTTTTGGAATTGGAAGGAAACGACTTACTTAATCTTCCCATCGGTATTGGATATCTTCCTAAGCTTACTCTATTGGGGCTGACTTCCTGCAGAAATCTCAAATCAATCTCAGAGCTTCCGTCAAGTTTGAGGACTTTTTTTGTAATAAACTGCACATCAGTGGAAAGAATATCACTAAAATCAAATGAACTACTGGATGTAATTTTTCTGGGTAACAGCCCAAAACTAGCCGAGATTCAGGGATTGGAAGATACAGAGCAAGCAGTTATCATTAATATGCCACCGGAAAGCATCAATTATGCAAATGATTACAAGAAATTTCTTTGGCAGGTTCTCTCTCTCTCTCTCTTTCACACACACACACACGGAGAAGTTATAGACATATATACTTAATAAATTCTCATTGAAACAGGCACTATCCCAGGGTAAGCCACGAACCGTTTGTCTCCAGTGCAAAGAGTTACCTGGGTGGTTAAGTTATCGAGGGGAGGGATCTTCGTTATCATTTCATGTACCCACAGTTTCAGAAGGCGACATCAAGGGTCTCATTTTGTGGATTAAATGTGCAAGACATGACACAACTGCTAATGTAGTTATTACAGCTACATGCAAGAGCAATGGTTCCACAACATGGGAGATGGCATCTGACTTCAACCCTGTTGCATGTCGTGATTATCATTCTTTTGTGACATTTTTACCATTTCAATGTGCATTTGAAAGCGGAGAAAAATTGGAAATTGCACTTCAGGCTGGCGCTAACAATTTGACAAACAACTTTGGTGTCTCTGTGATATGTTCAGAAGGCGAATCCTGGCTTGAGAAAAAGATTAAAATGACAAGTTCTTTCCAAGAATTTTATTGTCGTGACAAAAGAAATTGCATGCGCAATACGCCATTACAAGATTACTTATGGTGTAGACGGTGGGATTAAACTCAAAAAATTGAGAGAGATTTCCTTCAAAACTTAATTTTATTCTGTTTTCATCCATGCTTTGCTGTCAATGAAACAAAGCTATTAATTTATATAGCAAAATGTGACTTGATTTCTATCCAATCGAGAGATAGAAGAAGAAAATGAAAGAAAAAAGTGAAAAGAGAGAAAAATGAAATGGAAAGAATATTAATAAAAAAATGAAAAAGAAAATGAAATGGAGGATGAAAGGGAGAGAATGATGAAAAAAATGAAAGAAAATGGAGGGAAGAGTGAAACAAGAGAAAAATAAAAAAGAAAAAAATGAGTGAAATGATAAAGAAAAGTAAAAAGGAGGTTATTTATAAACAATTTAGAAATAGACTTTGCAATTCTTTTCTAATTGAAAAAAAAAAAAAGAGAGGATTTTTCTCTCCACAAATTAGAAACGAATTTTTAAATCTGTTTCTAAATTTGAAACATAATCCACAATTTGGAAACGAAATTTTAAAATCCATTTCTAAATTTAGGAATGGATTACAAAGTCTGTTTTTGATTTTTTTTTCAAAAAGTACATTTGTTTCTAAGTTTAGAGTCCATTTATAAATTTTGGATTTTTTTATCTCTAAATTTTATAAATGAATTTCAAAATCTATTACTAAATAAGAAAGGATTTTAGAGTATTTCTAAAATTTGGAGCCTATTTTTATCTCTACATTTTAATAGTAGATTTTGAAATCTGTTTCTAAATTCAGAAATGGAATTAAATCTGTTTTTAAATTTTGCAGATTTTTCCTATCTCTACTTTTTGGAAACAAATTTTAAAATTCATTTGTAATTATAAATGGAATTAATAGAGTTCATTTCTAAATTTGAGAGCTTTTTTCTTTTTTCATCATTGGAAACAGATTTGGAATTGCATTTCTAAATTTAGAAACAAAATTAAATATGTTTCTAGTTTAGAAACGGATTTTAGATTTGGTTTTCAAATTTTGGAGTAATTTTTTTTTTTTGTATCTTTACATTTTAGAAATGAATTTCAAAAATTTATATCTAAATTAGAAATGGATTTTGGAATATTTCTAAAATTTAAAGTCTTTTTCTTTTTCTATCTCTATATTTTAGAAACAAATTTCAAAATTCGTTTCTAAATTTAGAAACAGAATTAAATCTGTTTCTAAATTAGAAATAATTTTGAAGTTCGTTTCTAAATTTTGCAGTTTTTCTTTTTCCTATTTCTCTATTTCAGAAATAGATTTTAAAATTCTTTTATAATTAAAAATAAAATTAAATCAATTTCTAAATTAGAAAGACTCTTTCGTTTCTAAATTTTAGAGTTTTTTTTTTACTCTACATTTAATTTAGCAACAGCTTAAATATCTTTCTAGTTTAGAAATAAATTTCTGAGTCGATTTTTAAATTTTGGAGCTTTTTTCTTATTTCTACATTTTAGAAATGGATTTCAAAATTTTGTGTCTAATTAGAAATGGATTTAATTAAATCTGTTTTTGTTCTATTTTTAATCATTTTTAAATTTAATGTTAATTTTTTTGGTGCTAAAATTAGCAACTCATTTTTTTGCATTTCTAAAATTTGTTTCTAATCCATTGCTGTATTTAACATATAAATTTAGTTTCCATTAGGTTACAACTCAATTGCAAATTGAAGACGGACACAAAAATTTTTTTAATTTATTAATTAATTGATAATTAAATTAGAAATTTTAATTTAATTAAACAATTAAAAAATTTAATTTAATTTAATATTGAAGATTTACAGGAGAAATCCTATTTATAGTAGGAAAAGGAAAAAAAATAATTACGTTTATTTCTTATTTGGCCGCTAATCCTTTTTAGAAAGAAATTATGAAAGGTTTCCAATCCTATGCGTACCGCTTGGCAAAAAGCACTATATATACAGATATATTTCGTCAATGTGTGCAACCAAGAAATTTTTTATTCTATTATTATTTTTTTTTCAGTCCTTCTTTTTAAATAATAATAATAATAATAAAGAACTTTTATTTATTTGTATATTATTTGACAAGGAAAAGGAAAAATTCGATCTTTAGTGGGTTAATGACCGAATTGGAGAATTAATTTTAATTTCTTTTAATACATTATATGAAAATGAAATTGCAATGCATTTACCATTGATGAGACATCTTGAATTGAGGCCCACACAGGCAGAACGGTTTGAAAAGTTGAAGACTGACTCAGACTTGAAACCCAAGTTAAGGGGTGGGCTTTTTGACAAATAGAACCGTAAGTTTCAAAGGGAAGCTTTTAAATTTTCTTAAGCGAATGGGGCAAGCAATGCAAAAGCAAGCTTTTTGCAACAACTCCCCCTCCCTTAGCAGATATTAAGGGTTAATTATAGGTATAGGTGTCCACCAATAGTTGAGTTTGCCAAGAAAATAGTATCAAGCAAATCAGATGTTTGAGCTGTCACTGCCACCCCCAAAACCACCAAATCTTTTTCTTCTGTTATGCTTGTTTACTTCTTGTTACCTCTAGCTAACAAGCGTACTTTTGTTTCTCTGTTTTGCTTCATTTTTGCTCTCCAATGAGATGTTTCTGTCCCATTCTTTATATATATATATATATATATTGCCATTCAGTTTGATAGGCCGATAAATTTGTTCCTTTTCTTTAAAATCGATTATCACCTTTCGTTGCTCTGCCCACAAAACAAAGCTTTGATGAATTCGACCATGAAAAAGAAGGTACTCCTTAAATGCTTAATTTCTTTGTTGTCTTCTTTTTTGTTTTTAGTTCCTGAAGTTTAAAGTTTGCTTGTAATCACGGATACGACAACATTTTGCTGAAATTACAATCCACTTAGTATTGATTTTTCAGAATTGTAACTGTTCTTTACTGTTTTATTTATCATAGTCAAAACACGTAATTTTTCTGTATGTTGTTTCTCTATACTTTGATTACATGTGCTTTAGCTTTGTGTCGCTTGTTATGACATACACTTAATTTTATGTTTCCAAGCAGGATTACGATTGGATTTCTATCTTTGTATAGAAACTAAAAGGAGATTTGTTATGTGATAAATTAATAATATATATGATGCATACATTTTGCATAATCATTTAGATCTAATTTCATAGCCATTTTATTCTATTATTAGTTATTTTTAGCTAATTTCATTAGTAAATTAGTTAGTTTTTCATAATTGTCGATTTTGGATTAATTTGTAATTTTTACTTTGTTTTGTAGGAAAAATGGTGTTTTTGAAGGACTGAAGAGAAATTTTGCCATTGAAGAGTGACTTCTACAGCCAAAGATGTCAAAAACAAGTTTTCAAGCTGAAATATGCATTGACCAAATTGTGCATAACTTGCCGCATAAGCTATGCAGATCTGCATAAGGAGAAAAATCACTGTTCCAATACCTACCGAAATGTGCATAAGGAGACTGCATAGCTTATGCACATTCACGCCTCCCTTATGCACTCTCACGGAATTGTGCATAACCTATGCACCAAGTCATGCAGTTTCACATAAGTGAACTGTAACCGAAAATCGCATAAGGGACTGCATAACTTATGCAGTCCACTTATGCAGTCCCATAAAGAGTTCATTAATGAGCTGGCAGAAGATTTCCTCAGATAATTCCTCCTAGAACACACAATTTTAGGGCTCCATGTCAGAAAAATGCTATAAATAGTCTCATTTTCCATTTTTAGAGGGGAGGACAAGGAGCAGAAAAGGAAAGGAGAGGAGAGGCAGAATTTGAAGAGTCACTTTCACCTTCCACACCATTTTCAACCAAGATTTGCAGATTTCTTTCTTTCCTTACATTTTTCTACATTTCTAGTGTTTAATTTCTTATTCCTTAGCTTAGATTAAAGCTTTATTTCCATTTAAACTCAATATATCTTGTAAGCATTATGGATAGTGAGTAGTTTTATTTTGATTCTGAAGTAAGGGTTGTAATATTTGAGATATTTTGTGGATTTTGATTGGGTAATCCATATTTTGTGGTCTTAATGAGTTTTATTCATTTCTTGTGTGCTTAATGACATGCTTAGTGTAGGATCCCATTAAGTGATGTTCTTAATCCATGGTTGAAGCACCGAAAGGAGAAGGCCCTGTGATAGATAATCAAGAAATTGGACTTAATTAACTTAGACCTAGAAATAGGCTAAGGATTAAGAGGATTCACAGATTAATTAAAGAACTTAATGGGTCTTAATTAACTCTAAGTCCACGAAAGTAGGATTAGATTGATTAAGGCACTCTTTATCTCACTCGAAAGGGAATTCAAAGGATTTAAGAATTAATCTCCTTAAAATCCATTAGTTTCACAAGATTGGATAACCAATTTAAAATCCCAAAATAGCTCGAATATGAAATCCCAAACTCCGGAATCGCCTTTTTACCATTGTTAATTTTCAATTGAATTTAATTGCTTGCCAATTTAAATCTTGCCATATTTGAACTTGCTTATTTCAATTTGATGCAATTTTAGTTAAATTAATACATTGTTGGATAGATTATTAATTTTGCACATATAGATTTCATACTCCATTACCCATCAATTCATTACTTTAATTTCAAAAATACTTCGATTTAGTCAACTTTTATATCAAAAATTCAATCATTAACTCAACTCCTCGTGGGAACGATATCTTTACTGTATTACTTGTACGACCCGTGCACTTGCGGTTGGGCCACATCAAGTTTTTGGCGTCGTTGCCGGGGAGTTGTTTGTTTAATATTGAATTCTTGATTATTTTAGTTGTTTATAGTTTTATCTTTGTTATCTTTTCATTTTGTGTTTGTTTATTCTTTTTCAGGTACTTTTAATCTTTTATGAGAAGAGCTAGAAGCACAAGTGATACATCCTTATTGTTCAATCCTGAAATTGAGAAATTTTATAAAGCCAACAAGAAAGAAACCAGAAAAAGAAAAGAAGCTTTGAGAGAAACCGAAATTGAAGCAGACATGGCTGATGAAAGAATTAGAATTGGTGTTGGTAATGCTGGAAATGATAGAAACAATGAAAATGCAGCCCATGGTGAAGAGGTTGTAAATGCTAATTTGCCTAGGGGAAGTATGATGGATCATGCTTTTCCTCGTTTTGATGACTTGAGAGAGAGCATAGCAAGACCAAGAATTGATGCAAATAGCTACAAGATGGATTTTGGAGTTCTTCAAATGATTCAAAATTCTCAATTTGGAGGACATCCTTCTGAAAATCCACACACACACCTGAAGAAGTTTGCTATGATCTGTGACATGCAAAAACAACCTGGAGTGTCTGATGATGCAGCAAGATTGAAGCTATTCCCGTTCTCTTTGAAAGATAGAGCATTGGATTGGCTTGACTCTTTACCTCACAACTCCATTACAAATTGGGAGCAACTCACTGATGCATTTCTTGCACAATATTTTCCACCTGGAAAAACTCAAGAATTGAGGAATCAAATGACAGCTTTCAGACCAAGAGAAGATGAAACTCTATATGAGTCATGGATGAGATGGAAGGAATTAGAGAGATTATGCCCACATCATGCCATTCCGAAATGGATGATAAACCAGAATTTTTACACAAATGTCACTCCTGCAATCAGAGGAATTATTGATGCTCAAACAGGAGGAGAATTTATTATGAAGCATGAAGATGAAGCTTATGAGCTATTGGAGAAAATTGCAAAGAATACTCATCTTTGGAGTAGTCCAAGAGGACCAGCTCCAACTCAAAAAAGGCAAGCTGCTGGAATGTATGATCTTGATCCATTCAATATGATTAATGCAAAGTTTGATGCACTTACTAATGTTTTGGCTAAGAAGATGGAAGACTTGAGTATGTTGGTTAGTTCAACATCATCATCTGGAAGTTCACAACAAGTGGCTTATGCAGAGGAAACTACCAGCTGTGGAGTAGATTATGGAGAACAAGCAGCATATGTTGGTAATTATGGAAACAAACATATGGGGAATTCTTATGCTCAAACTTACAATCCAAATTGGAGGAATCATCCCAACTTTTCATGGGGAAATCAGCAAAGTCAAGTTCCAAATCAGAATTTTCAACCACAACAGCAACAAGGAGTTCCATATCAGCAAAATAGGCAACCATTGCCTAATTTTCAGCAGAAAAATATGAATCCTCCACCAAAACAGCAAGAACAAAGTTCTACCACTGAAGCTTTATTGCAACAGATTCTTGCTAACCAAAACAAGCATGATGAAGAAATGAGAGAGATGAAAGCAAGGCTAGAACAGATGCAAACACATAACAGAATGCTGGAAAATCAGATTGCACAACAAGCATCTTCCTCAGGTGCCAAGTCTTTTGGAAAGCTTCCAAGTCAACCAGAAAACCCAAGAGAGCAGTGTCAAGCTATTACTTTAAGAAGTGGGAAAGTTATAAATGATGAGAAGAGTGAAAACAGTGAGAAGAGAGAAAATGAGAAAGAAACTGATGAGAGTGAAAAACAAGAGAGTGCAGAAAAATGTAAAGAGAAAATTGAAGAGAGGGAAGAGAAGTATATACCTCCTGAGCCCTACAAGCCACAACTTCCCTTTCTATAAAGATTTCAAAAAGCCAAGCTTGATAAGCAATTTGGGAAGTTCTTAGAGGTTTTGAAGAAACTTTACATAAATGTGCCGTTTGTTGATGCTCTTTCACAAATGCCCTCTTATGCAAAATTCTTGAAAGAAATTCTCTCAAACAAGAGGAAACTTGAAGATGATGAAACTGTAGCTTTGACAGAAGAATGTAGTGCTATCCTCCAAAGGAAACTTCCTCCAAAGCTCAAGGATCCAGGGAGTTTTTCAATTCCATACCACATTGGGGAATCATGTTCTACAAAAGCTTTATGTGATCTAGGGGCTAGTGTTAGCCTTATGCCCCTCTCCATTTATGAAAAGCTCAATATGGGAGATCTTAAGCCAACCCACATTTCTCTTCAGTTAGCTGACAGATCAATTAAGTATCCTGAAGGGATTTTGGAGAATGTGCCTCTGAAGGTTGGAAAGTTCTATATACTTGTTGACTTTGTAATCTTGGACATGGAGGAAGATTCTAATATCCCAATCATCTTGGGAAGACCCTTTCTAGCTACAGCAGGAGCATTGATTGATGTTAAGGGAGAAAAGCTGACTCTTAGGGTTGGTGAAGAGCAATTGGTTTTCAATATTAATAACTCTATGAAGAAGCATCATTCTGAAGCTGATACTTGCTTGAGAGTTGATATTATTGATGAGCTGGTTGAAGAACATTTCAGAAAGAAATATCCAGAAGATCCACTTGAAAATTGCTTGGTTCATGGAGGAGGCATAGACTATGACAACCCTCATGTGGCTGCATATGCTCAACACTTAGAGGGTAGTCCACCATTCATTTCTGCTCCAGTTTTTCAACTCACACAAAAGGAAATAGCAGAATCTAAGCAACCATCATTCAAGGAAGAAGATGCACCTAAGGTAGAACTTAAGCAACTTCCTTCTCAGCTCAGGTATGAATTTCTTGGCACTAATAACACTTATCCAGGAATTGTAAATGCAAACTTGAGTACCTTAGAGGCTGATAAGTTGTTAAGAGTGTTGAGGCAATTTAGGAAAGTTTTGGGATACACCATAGATGACATTAAGGGAATAAGCCCACACTTTTGCATGCATAGAATCATTTTGGAAGAAAATTGTAAGCCATCTATTGAACATCAGAGGAGGTTGAACCCAAATATGAAAGAAGTTGTTAAAAAGGAAATTTTGAAGTTGCTTGATGCAGGGATCATATACCCTATCTCAGACAGTACTTGGGTGAGCCCAGTACATGTTGTTCCAAGAAAGGGTGGAATGACAGTGGTCAAAAATGAAAATAATGAATTAATTCCCACTAGAACGGTGACTAGTTGGCGAATGTGCATAGATTACAGAAAATTAAATGTTGCCACTAGAAAAGATCATTTTCCACTTCCCTTCATTGATCAGATGTTAGAAAGATTGGCTAGGCATTCTTACTTTTGCTATTTAGATGGATATTCAGGTTTTTTTCAAATCCCTATCCATCCAAATGATCAAGAGAAAACCACTTTTACTTGTCCATATGGAACCTTTGCTTATAGGAGGATGCCATTTGGGTTGTGTAATGCACCAGCCACTTTTCAAAGGTGCATGATGGCAATCTTCTCAGATTTCATTGAAGACATAATGGAGGTTTTTATGGACGATTTTTCTATTTATGGATCTTCATTTGACATATGCTTGGCTAACCTTTCTAAAGTTTTGTAGCGATGTGCAGATACTGACCTTGTGTTAAACTGGGAAAAGTGTCATTTCATGGTTCAGGAAGGGATAGTGCTTGGACATTTGGTATCTAACAGAGGAATGGAGGTTGATAAAGCCAAGGTTGAAGTGATAGAGAAGATGGCTCCTCCTACCAATGTCAAAGGAATTCGAAGTTTCCTAGGACATGCCGGGTTCTACAGACGCTTTATCAAGGATTTTTCTAAAATAGCCAAACCTTTGTCTAATTTGTTAAGTAATGACACACCATTTGTATTTGACCAAGAGTGTTTGGATGCCTTTTGCAGGTTGAAGCAAGCTCTTATCACTGCACCAATCATGCAACCACCTGATTGGAGCCTACCTTTTGAAATTATGTGTGATGCTAGCAACTATGCAATTGGGGCTGTTCTTGGTCAAAGAAAGGACAAAAAGGCTTATGCTATTTATTATGCTAGTAGAACACTGGATGAGGCTCAAACAAATTATGCAACAACTGAAAAGGAATTTTTAGCAATTGTCTTTGCATTAGAAAAGTTCAGACCTTACATTATTGACTCAAAGGTGGTTATATTTTCAGATCATGCAGCCATCAGGTATTTGCTCCGTAAAAAGGAGGCTAAACCTAGGCTCATTAGGTGGATTCTGATGCTACAAGAGTTTGATTTGGAGATTAGAGATAAGAAGGGAGCTGAAAATGTAGTTGCTGATAATCTTAGTAGGTTGAAATTGGATGATGAAGAATTGGATGAACAACTTTTCTCTCTTGTTGCTAAACTACCTTGGTATGCAGACTTTGTGAATTATCTATCTTGTGGAGTTTTACCTCTAGGTATGAAATGGCAACAAAAGAAAAAGTTTTTGCATGAGGTGAAGTTTTATAGATGGGATGACCCTTTACTCTTTAGGAGATGCTGTGATGGTTTAATAAGGAGATGTATTCCTGAAGAGGAGATACAGAGTATTATGCATCATTGCCATGCTTCTGATTATGGAGGACATTTTGGAATCTCTAAAACAACTAGTAAAATTTTGCAAGCTGGTTTCTTTTGGCCAAATCTTTTTAAGGATGTGAGGAAATTTGTGTTGGAATGTGATAAATGCCAAAGGAGTGGAAATTTGTCAAAAAGAGATCAAATGCCCCTAAATGATATTCTTGAAGTGGAATTATTCGATGTTTGGGGAATAGATTTTATGGGGTCATTTCCTCCTTCATTTGGTAATAGATACATCCTAGTTGGAGTTGACTATGTGTCAAAGTGGGTGGAAGCTATTGCAACTCCAACTAATGATGCTAGAGTGGTAGTGAAATTCTTGAAGAAATTTGTCTTGAGCAGATTTGGAGCTCCTAGGGCTGTAATTAGTGATGGGGGTTCCCATTTTTGCAATAAGCAATTTGAGAGCTTAATGAGGAAGTACGGTGTAGTGCACAAGATAGCTACCCCATACCACCCTCAAACTTCAGAACAAGTTGAAATCTCTAACAGAGAGCTCAAGCATATTTTGGAGAAAACAGTGAACAATTCTCGGAAAGATTGGTCTATCAAACTAGATGATGCTTTATGGGCATATAGGACTGCCTACAAAACCCCTATAGGAACTACTCCCTTTAGGTTGGTGTATGGTAAGTCTTGTCATTTACCTGTGGAGCTAGAACATAGAGCATATTGGGCCATTCAGACCTTGAATTTTGATCTTAAGCAAGCTGGTGAGAAAAGGTTATTACAACTTAATGAGCTTGAGGAATTGAGGATGGATGCTTATGAAAGTGCCCGTATTTACAAAGAAAGAACTAAAGTTTGGCATGATAAGCATCTTCGAAAAAAGGAATTCAAAAAAGGTGATTTAGTTTTGTTGTTCAACTCAAGATTGAAATTATTCCCTGGAAAACTTAAGTCAAGGTGGACTGGTCCATATAGAGTTTCTAAGGTTTTCCCTTATGGAGCAATTGAAATTTGGAGTGAAAAATCTGGAAATTTTAAGGTCAATGGGCATAGATTGAAACATTACATAACTGGAGACCCAATAAAGGGAGCAAGCTGTTACAAGCTCTCCAATCCCTCACCTCTTTTTCACTGAAATTCATGAAGAGTCCAGCTAAGGACTATAAATTAGCCCTCTTGGGAGGCATCCCAAGTCCTTTTATTTTGCTTTTGCTGATTTACTTTCATTTTCATTGATTTTGTTTTTATATTGAATCTCTCCAAATTCAATTTTTGACATTGTTAAATCTTGTCCCTTGTAGATGTATTTCAATGAAGAAAGGCTGGTGAACTGTTGGGGAAGTGATTCTTAACTTGAAAATTTTGTCCTTCAAATTCTCCCAAAAACTGATTGGTTTTTGCTGCATAACTGCAGGTGAGCGCAACTGGTTTATGCAGAGGAAAAATGAAATCTGCAGCAAAAAGGGTGTCTGCAGCAAATGGCTTGTGTTTTTGGTGAGGTTGGGTGTGTAACTTTTAAGTATATGTGCCTTTAATGTTAATATGGTGGTAAGTTGGTCATCTTTGTAGTTTTGAAATTATTTGGGTTGTGGAATTCAAGGTGGACAATATTGCATTCTCTTGGCATAACTTAGAGAGTTCATTTCATCATTTGTGGATAGATGCAACTTTATGCAAGTTTTATTGAGTTTATATTGTGCTAAATGTTGATTTACAGAATTTGAGTAAAAATGGCATGGTTCACAAAGGTCTTTTATGCAGGATCCATTTCTACATGCTTGTGTGATGCATTTTTGATGAACTTTGTATATATTGATATGTTTTTGGTGAAAATTTCTCATGGTTTATGCTTCATAGAATTATATTTCCTCATTCTAGAGTATTTTTCACACTTGCAATTCATGTTCCATTGCAATCTTAATCTTGTTGAATTGTGCATAAGCAACTGCATAGCTTATACAATCCTGCATAACCACAATTCTTGCCATTTTTCACCCTTATTGCAAGTGCATAAGGAGAGTGCATAGCTTATGCAACTCTGCATAGCCTAATTTTGTCAAATTTCATATCTTTCGAAACCTGCATAAGCAGAGTGCATGACTTATGCACATTTGCATAACTTCAAATTCTTCATTTTCTCTCTCTGCCGAAGTCTGCATAAGCAGAGTGCATAACTTATGCACTTCTGCATAACCAGAAACTCCAAAAATTCAAACTTGCCGAGGGGTGCATAAGCAGAGTGCATGGCTTATGCACTTCTGCATGACCAGAAATCCGAAAATTCCAAACTTGCCGAGAGGTGCATAAGCAGAGTGCATAGCTTATGCATTTCTGCATGACCTCACACTCTGAATCTCAAAACCCACCGAAGAGTGCATAAGCAGAGTGCATAGCTTATGCACACCTGCATGACCACCAACCCAAATTCCAAAAGTTGCCGAAGTCTGCATGAGCAGAGTGCATGACCTATGCACTTCTGCATGACCCGATTCTTTGAAAAACCAAATCTGCCGAGAGGTGCATAAGGGGAGTGCATGACTTATGCACTCCCGCATGACTTCACTCCTCAAATTTCAAAAGTTGCCGAGACCTGCATAAGCAGAGTGCATGACCTATGCACTTCTGCATGACATATTTTTCTGAACTTCAAAACAGGGTGAAACTTGCATAAGCTAGTGCATAAGTTATGCACATTCACTTTCCCCTTATGCAGTTTTTACAAAACCCGTTTAAATCAAACTTTTCTTTTCGGCAAATTTTTTTTCTTTCCCACCTTCACCCCGATATCCCTGTTCACTGTTTTTCTTCTCTCACGATCCTCATTCCTGCATAACCCTTCCTCTCCCCTTCTTCTCCACTCGCATTTTCACCGCATAAACCCTAACTTCCCCCTGCATTTTCATTTCCGCCCTCATCTTCTCCATCCTCACTATCGGAAACCCATTGAATCACCTCCCCATTCCCCTCAAACTTCCCCTCTCCAGGTGTCGCCATTGTCAACGCTACCTCCACAAGAGACACCCCCACCACCTCCCACAACCACCTATAAGCAGAAAGTTAGGTTGAAATCTGTGCGACCCATGTCCTCTGCACCTCCTCTTTCCAAACGCAAAGAACCACCCACCCCATTGTCGGAACCACCACCCAAAAAGCCAAAAACTCCAGCCTCCACACCCTCTTCCAGCAAAAAGCCAATTTCAGTAGCTTCACAGGTATCAAAGCTACCTTGGCCTCTTCCTGATACAATTCAAAAGGCAGCTTTTAAGAGACTCAAGGATAGGAGGGTACAACCCACTAGGTATATTTCTGCCGATTCTCTACAATCTCTTGGTTTATTTGACAATGTAGTTGCATATCTTGATGGTATGGGTTGGATGGAATTTGTGCATAAGCAGGAGATAGTTTATCCAACTCTAGTTTTGGAGTTTATTTCTTCATTCTCTGCTACCCTCAAATTGCATGATGTAGACCATAAGCCAATTATGAAATTTAGATGTTTGGGGCAAAATAGAGAGCTGTCATTGGACCAATTTCATAGCATTTTTGGTTTTGCAATTGATGGGTTATTTCGAGTGCCACATACTGGAGTAGAGGTAGCAAACAAGGGTATTTGGAATGCTGCACAATTCTGGAGAATCATCACCAACCAACCTCAGACTTTCTCTGCTGGGAGATCCAAAACTTCTCAAATACTAGACCCTGCACTTAGGTTTATTCATAGGCTGATTGCTAGCACTATATTGGGCAGAGGGACTAGTTCTGGTGCTGTGGGGAAATCTGAATTATTTATGTTATGGTGTGCATTTCACAAGGTCAAGGTTTCTCCTGGTTATTTCTTTTGTGAGCATGTGTTGCATATTGCCACTAAATCCATAGGTGACATTGTCCTGGGTGGGCTTATAACAGTTATAGCTAAGCATTTTGGTTTTAATCCTGAAGAGCACCCAATACCAGCACTTGTGGACACCTTATATTTTGATACTGCACACCTATCCAAAAGCAGGTTGATTTGCCACATTCGACATTGCACAACTGCAGTGGCCGAGCCCATTGCACAACGAAGCCCAACCTTTTCCATCAGGTCCCACAAAGACTCTCACGAACCTACCCCACCCCTCGATGCGAACAGAGACCCCAGCAGCTTCTGCTCAGCCCACACCTCCTACAGCTGAACCTTCCTCATCCACAGCCCCTCCTGCCTTCAACACTAAAGCCTTATTCACCTACCTTGACAGGCTTAGTGATGATATATACTTTGTGGATAGGAAGCTTGACACTGGTCTTGATACTCTCAAGGATCGTCATGATCACCTATTTGACCTTGTCATGGAAACCAGGGACAAGCAGAAAGAATTGAAGGAGATGGTGAAGCAACTCATGATCTTTCTGGGAATGCCACCTCCACCTCCATCACCTCCTCCAGCACCATCATTTCGACAGCAACCAGCAGCTACCAGCCCCTTAGCAACATCTTTGGATAAGGGCAAAACAATAGAACTAGATTAGTTTTTGTTTTACTTTTATTCCAACTTGTAGGACTTTTCCTTTGTAAATAAGTTCAAACATTTATAGTTTGTTTTGAATTATGTTTGTTTGTTTTGAATTAGTTTGTTTTAAATTCTGTTTTTCTTGAAGGGATAACTATTACATTAGTTTTCTTTGATTTTCATTGCACTTATTGCCCTTTTGTACATATTTGCCCATACTCTGTATATATTTCAATGCTTCTACTGCTGGTTGTACATTTCCCCTTGCTAATCATCATGCAGCAGCTTTTGTATACACTGCACAGGCTATGAATTTCCTCATGCAAATATTTTGCATAGCCTGTGCAACCCTTTCTGCTACTTATGCAAAACTGCACAGGTTGTATTCCCCTTATGCAAATGTCCTGCATAGCCTATGCAACCCATATTGCCACTCATGCAGAACCGCACGGCTTATGCACCCTACTTATGCACTTGATCTGGACAGCATTTTACTCTGCATAACCTGTGCAGCTTCTTATGCATCCCTTTATATCTTGAATTCTCCTCTGCCCCATACCAGGTAACTCTTTCTTTTTGCTCTTAATCTTTACAATTCCTGGTCAATATTATTTGCTTTGAGTTTTGGTTATCTACTACTTGAGACATTGAGGACAATGTCCAATTTTGAGTTTGGGAGTGCACATTTTGATTTTTGGCTTTATTTTTCACATTTTGAGTATAGGAGCATCTCATCCCATTCCATTTACATATATTGTAAATATTTTACATATACATCCATACATACACACACATTACACATTTACATACACATTATACATCACATTGCACACAAATAGACAAATATACTTCCTCCATTTAGTTAATACATTACTCATTTTAGGAATCATGCACCATGCATTAAAATCTTTTGCCAAATCCCTTGAGTATTGAAAATGTGCCTATGAGAGTGATTTGACTCACCTTTTAGTTGGGTTTGTGGATTGAAAGTTTCCTAAAAGGTGCAAGGTTTTGAAGTGTCTATCCCTTGCTTATATCTTCTTAGCCAAAAAGCCACCCAACTAGTCCTTTGGAGATTGGAATGCTTAGAGGGAGTTATTGGATATAAGGTAGTCAAATGATGTCTCACCAATCCTAGAACAAATTTTCTAAACCTTTCAAGGTGAAATACCAGCTTGTACTTGAAAAGAGAGATGATTAGGCATTCTTTGATTTAAAACCTTCTCATTTTAAACCTTTGGCCCTTTTTTCTAATTAAAATTTACCCTTGCAAACCCCTTTGAGCCTTTTTATCCCTAATATCTCTTGAAATCCTTATTGTTACCTAGCCAATGAACCAAACACTCTAACCCTTTTCATGAGAATAATTATTACAACATTAGGTACATACATATATATATATAAAGAGAAAAAAGAGAAAAAATATACAACAAAAGGGAGAAGAAATGCTTGTCATCTTGTAAAAAGTGCTAGTATATGTGTTTTTCACCATTGTCATTCAAAATGAAAAAAATCCACCCAAAAGTATTAAAAGAAATGAGTTTGGGGGTGGCAAATTTTAGGGACAAGCATCAAAAGAAAATGCAAAATACAAGTTTAAAGTATCAAAATGTCCCTCCATTTTATGTGTTTTGTAAAATATGCTAGCACTTGACAATCCTCATTGTGTATTTCTCTCTCCTATATAAAAAAAAAAAGGAAAAGATATAATAAAGTGTACCTTATGTTTCAAAATTGAAAATATTCTCATGCTTTGAATCCTTTTACCCATCTTTCTTCTTAGCCTCATTTTGAACCCCATGGCCTCATTACATCCCTAAAAAGACCTTTGATCTCTTGATAGTACTTGCTACATTAGTGGAGATAGGAGTAGGGAATTTGCCTATGGGATTGGGAAAACTATCCATTCATTCATTTAATTCCATCATTCTATATAGAGACACTTTGGTTATTGATGGTCCTAGAATTCCTTTTGAGCATGACTCTCTCTTTTGATTGGTTGGTTTGGGGACTCTGAATGATAATTGACTTGATGGCTAAGCGGTGAAAGCTTGGATAAGCATTAAATTCTTTGCATTTTGAAGGATGGGTATATGGATTGTTGGTATGGCTAAAGGTGTGTTAAGTTACTTTAATAGGTGATTTTCATAGCTCTTTGGATAAGGCACCCCTAAAAAATTTTTGCATCACATTCTAAAGTTTGCTTGAGGACAAGCAAAAGCTTGAGTTTGGGGGTATTTGATGCATACATTTTGCATAGTCATTTAGATCTAATTTCATAGCCATTTTATTCTATTATTAGTTATTTTTAGCTAATTTCATTAGTAAATTAGTTAGTTTTTCATAATTGTCGATTTTGGATTAATTTGTAATTTTTACTTTGTTTTGTAGGAAAAATAGTGTTTTTGAAGGACTGAAGAGAAATTTTGCCATTGAAGAGTGACTTCTACAGCCAAAGATGTCAAAAACAAGTTTTCAAGCTGAAATATGCATTGACCAAATTGTGCATAACTTGCCGCATAAGCTATGCAGATCTGCATAAGGAGAAAAATCACTGTTCCAATACCTGCCGAAATGTGCATAAGGAGACTGCATAGCTTATGCACATTCACGCCTCCCTTATGCACTCTCACGGAATTGTGCATAACCTATGCACCAAGTCATGCAGTTTCGCATAAGTGAACCAGAACCCAGCGCATAAGGGACTGCATAACTTATGCAGTCCACTTATGCAGTCCCATAAAGAGTTCATTAATGAGCTGGCAGAAGATTCCCTCAGATAATTCCTCCTAGAACACACCATTTTAGGGCTCCATGTCAGAAAAATGCTATAAATAGTCTCATTTCCCATTTTTAGAGGGGAGGACAAGGAGCAAAAAAGGAAAGGAGAGGAGAGGCAGAATTTGAAGAGTCACTTTCACCTTCCACACCATTTTCAACCAAGATTTGCAGATTTCTTTCTTTCCTTACATTTTTCTACATTTCTAGTGTTTAATTTCTTATTCCTTAGCTTAGATTAAAGCTTTATTTCCATTTAAACTCAATATATCTTGTAAGCATTATGGATAGTGAGTAGTTTTATTTTGATTCTGGAGTAAGGGTTGTAATATTTGAGATATTTTGTGGATTTTGATTGGTTAATTCATATTTTGTGGTCTTAATGAGTTTTATTCATTTCTTGTGTGCTTAATGACATGCTTAGTGTAGGATCACATTAAGTGATGTTCTTAATCCATGGTTGAAGCACCGAAAGGAGAAGGCCCTGTGATAGATAATCAAGAAATTAGACTTAATTAACTTAGACCTAGAAATAGGCTAAGGATTAAGAGGATTCACAGATTAATTAAAGAACTTAATGGGTCTTAATTAACTTTAAGTCCACGAAAGTAGGATTAGATTGATTAAGGCACTCTTTGTCTCACTCGAAAGGGAATTCAAAGGATTTAAGAATTAATCTCCTTAAAACCCATTAGTTTCACAAGATTGGATAACTAATTTAAAATCCCAAAATAGCTCGAATATGAAATCCCGAACTCCGGAATTGCCTTTTTACCATTGTTAATTTTCAATTGAATTTAATTGCTTGCCAATTTAAATCTTGCCATATTTGAACTTGCTTATTTCAATTTGATGCAATTTTAGTTAAATTAATACATTGTTGGATAGATTATTAATTTTGCACATATAGATTTCATACTCCATTACCCATCAATTCATTACTTTAATTTCAAAAATACTTCGATTTAGTCAACTTTTATATCAAAAATTCAATCATTAACTCAACTACTCGTGGGAACGATATCTTTACTGTATTACTTGTACGACCCGTGCACTTGCGGTTGGGCCACATCAATATATTATTGATAAATTTTACTTTAAATTGAAGGGTCTTTCAATCGAGCTGAACTTCTGAGGAAAACGTACCTCAAAAAAAATTTCTGAGGAATCCATTCAAATATTCGAAGATGGAGATGATATTACTCCATGGCTTGATGAAGGGTGGTGAAGAGCAACCTCAGAAAGACCTTCAGATTCCCTCTACGTTCTTGGACACATCTCCCTTTGATGATAGGCTACTGTCTCCAACTTTTCCAGGAAAATTTGTGCTTGTACCAGATGGTCTGCATTGCCCCACCTGCTACTCTTTCCATGGTTACCCATTTCATGAACTAAGCGATAGAGAGAGTGAAGAATTCCTTCAACTCCTTGAGCATTGTCCTTTTCCCTGTCCCTATTTTTGTGCTTATATCGAGCTACCTCGCCATGGATTAATAGTGTACAAATAGATTAGATAGAAAGTTTAATTCTTTAGAGGAATGGATGGTAAAGAATAAAGGACTAGAAGAAAAATCATGGAAACTTGTCAAGGAGATTGAGACTACTAAAGAAAGCTTCTCTCATGGTCCTGTCTTTCAAAAGCTATGGCAGATTCTAGAAGGAATTTTTGATGATTGCAAAAATTTTTTCTCAGAAATTTTAAATTTCTTTTATGAAAGCCGAATAGGTTTTGTGAAAGGGGAGTATTTAATTATATCTCTTTTGTTTCAATATTGCGAGGGAGACATCCAACAATTCTTGCCGTATCTTGGTCAGGCCTATTCTTTAGTTCAATCTCTATACTGTTCTATTTTCAGGATGGCCATTGAAGTACGATTTTGACAAGTTTGCCCAGGATTTTGAGGCTTTTTCTGGAAAAACATCGACTTCAAGAAGAATTTTCCTTTTTTGAGAGAATTTATGCAAGAAAAGATTATTTTTGTCAAAATTTTTTCTTTGTCAATGGGACCTTATTACTTAATTGGAGGTGGATACTTCTCCTATATACACAATACAAGTGGAGATTTGGTGGTATGGTACATTCCCAATTTCTGGCCACAAGATAACTTTGGATTCAATCCTGATAAAAAATATTTTCTTCACAATTCCAAATACTTTTGGTATGGTGTAGAAGAATCCCAATTTGGTTGTCATTACAGTGGAGTAACTCAGGAAGTTTGCGACTAAGATATGTTGCAACTTCTTTCAGAATACTTTTTAACTTGGGAGTGAAATCCCAACATATAAACACAATGATTCAGAGAAATATTTCTTTTATAATACAGATTGATGTTGTAAATCAGCTTATTACTTCCTTATATGTAATAGTTCATGCCTTCATGATAAACACGTCAATGGATTAATAGTTTAATACATGTTTCGTAATGCATGAGATCAAGAATTACCCCTTTCTTTTAAAAATTTCTCACGTATTATTGACAGTTGATAAAAAGTAAAATCGTCTTGAATAAGCGGAAGAGTAGACGAGGTGCCGTTTTGACGGCGTCAAGTTGAAGTGTATCTTTAACAAATTTTCAACAATTTATTGATTTACCTTTTTCTTTATCAGCCAAATAATAAAATTTCAATAAAACCCATGAATTTTATAAATCACTCTTCCAAAATCCATCAATCCAGCCATTGCCTCTCAATTGTCCTCTCTGAAATGCAATATTGCCATTTAAATGTGTTTAATTTTTCTGTATTGATTTGGTTTAATTAATTAAGTTAATTCTCAAAAGTTTAATTAAATTATTTTACCTATACATAAATAATTATTCTCTTTGTGGATTATTTGTGCAAAAAATGACACAACTGCCAATGTGGTTGTCACAACCACATGCAAGAGCAATGGTTCCACATGGGAATCGGCATCTGACTTCGGTCCCATTGGAGCTTGTGATGATCATTCTTTTGTGACTTATTTACCATTTCAATATGCAATTGAAGGTGGAGAAGAACTGGAAATTACATTTCAGGCTGGTACTAACAATATGGTAAACAACTGTGGTATCTCTCTGATCTATTCAGATGGCCATTTTTGGTTTTAGAAAATGGTTAAAATGTCAAAATCTCCACAAGAAATTTGCTGTTTTGACAAAAGAAATAGCATGATGCCGAATATGCCACTGCATGATTACTTATGGTATAGACGGTTCGGTTAAACTAACAAAATTGAGAGAAATTTCAATTGAAAATGTAGTGTGATTGCCGTTGATTTGATTTGATCTTCTTGCAATGGAAAAACATGCTCTTTGCAACAACTCCCTCTCTTAGCAGAGATTAACCAGAGTCGAATCCGGGTCTATTGATTGGAAGGCAATAAAATTGTTTTCATGGGCTGGAACTGTGGATTTGGCTAGCTCACTGTTTGGATCGGTTCAGTTTGAAATGGTTCAATACAGTTTTGGTTTGACTCAAGATATTATCAAATTATAATAAATTTTTATACATCATTTATTTAGTTTCTAATAAAAAAAAATTAAAAGGGCCCAAATATAAACCCAACATAAATTCAATGTTAAAAAAAAAAAAAAATTGGGCCAGTACCCAAAAGGAACTTTCACATTCCAACTACGTTCCTTGAAACATCTCCCTTCGATGATATATTATTGTCCCCAACTTTTTCAAGAAAATTAGAAATGGATTTTCTAAATTTTCTTAATTTAATAAAGGATTTGACTTTTTGAGTCATTATCAAGAAAAACACTATTTTTAATATATTAGTTAAACATTATTAAAAAATAACTTTAAATTAAATTTAAAATATTTTAATTATAAAAATCTTAATATTTTTTTTGAAAAAAATAAATTTAAATGAAAATGTCAAACTTACATTTAATAGTTTTCGCATTTTTATGCCATCAGTCTTCAAAATGAAAGTCAAAGTACCTTTAGTCTGTGAACTTGACTTAGAGGTTAAATGAAATATTATACATCGATAGGATTTAAAGATAATATTTTTTAATTATAAAATTATAATTTTTTGGCACAAAATAAATATATATTTCGAAATCACTGAAATAATCCATGCTAGTCAAACACTAATTGAGGTTCAGCATTTCCGTCTATAATTGACATTTGATAAAACTTTTCGAATAAGGGCCCAGACAAGCTGAACGCTTTGAACAAGCTGAGGGACGAGGTGCCGTTTTGACGACGGGAAGTTGAAATTAGTTTTTTTAAATACAGGAATTCTAAATTCATTCTTATTAATCTTAGACTCAAATTATGATATAATATAGTCTGTAATTAAAAGGCAATAATTATCTAAATAAAATGAATTTAATTAATTTATCACATACAAACACTTAAATAATTTTCTTAATTAAAAATAGTACAAACACTTGTCACTCACTCAATTCGTAAGAGTTTTCTCATTTATTAACTCACTGGAGCTGACTTATAATTTTTCTCAAAATTTCCTCGCAAGAATTTCAATCACACTTCTGTAGACTCATGCAGCTACCAAATGTTGGCATATCATGATTAAAGACAATTGTTAGGCCATTTTCTTTACCAAGGCACATATCAAATCGGTCCAACTATAATTATTCACAAGAAGAAATTAAAACTCAACTCAACTCAACTAAGCCTTTATTCCAAGAATTTGGGGTTGGCTATATGGATTCTTTTTCTCTATTTTAAACGATTTTGGGTTAATTCTCCAACATTGCCTCTCTTAAATCAAGTTTTCATTCCAAGTATCTTCTTTAATTTTGAGAACAAATCAGTTTTGAGCGGCTTAGTGAAAATGTCTGCAACTTGATTTTCAGATGCACAATATTCAACTATGATCTCTTTGTATTTTACCAAGTTTCGAATGTAGTGGTGTTTAATATCTATGTGATTACTGCGTCCGTGAAATATTGGATTCTTTGTTAGTGCGATCGTTGACCTGTTGTCACAAAAGATTATCATTGGATGATCTTGTTGATGTTGTAATTCACTAAGCATCCTTCACAACCAAACTGCTTGAGTAACACAACTAGCCACTGCAATATACTCCACTTCTACTGTTTAATGAGCCACTACTTGTTGTTTCTTTGAAGACCATGAAAATACTCCCGAACCAAGTTGGAACACATATCCTAAAGTGCTTCTCCGTCTCTCAATATCTCCAAGCCGATCACTATTTGTATAACCAACAAGCTCAATTCTGTTAGTACTTGAACAAAATATGCCATCATCAAGTGTACCTTGAATGTATCTCAAAATTCACTTTGGAGCTTGCTAATGGTGCAACATTCCGAATTTTTAAATAATTATTTTATGTGTAAATTGTGATATTTTAATGCATTAAATATTGTGGTATTTAATTTGAATTTTCTGGGTTTTCAAAATCGAGTTTTTATTTTTCAAGACAATTAATTTTAATGATTTTTAAAAATTAACTTAAAGACTACATGGCAAGTTTAAAAATATATTTGGACTCCATAAATTTTTTTGAATTTTCTGTAATTTTTTTAGAATTTTCATGTCTTGTTTTGAGCCATAGGATAAAGTAAATATCAAATTTCGGGTATCTTGAATCAGATCGGTAGAATTGAAGCGGATCAGATCAGATCGATCGAATCGAACCAGTCTTTTTTTTATCCTCCTCCTTTCTTTCCTGCGCGTGTTGCTTCCTCCCTTTCTCTTCTCTTTTCCTCTCTCTCCTCCCTTCCCAACCGCCGGCTGACCCTGCACTCGGCCTTCTCCCTCGCCAGTGCACCTCCGGCCAGCCTGCCCTGAAGGCGCCGCCTCTCCAGTCGGACAAAAAACACCCAAAAGTCCCTCCCCTTCAAACTGTGCCTTTTCATCTTCTTGGGCCGATTTCAGCCAATTCAGCCACTAATCGGACTGGGTCCAGTTTCTTTCGTGTTCTACTCCTTGAGAGCTTTCCATAGACACCTATTTTACCAATTTTTATTAGGCAGTTTGTGCGAATCAAGCTCGAAAAGTTTTAGCTCATTTTGATTTTTAGGCTAAATTTCTCCCAAACCATGAACTTCACTAAGATTCCGAGACCACCAGCACGCTCCACTCGTCAAAAGCTTCGCAATGACACTAATTTCGAATTTTTCTAACATTGAAAATTCTGTGAGTCCCACGAACTTAGCAATGATTTTTTAGGTCTTTAATGGGACTTTTTATTTAACTAAAAATTATGTTCTAACTTTTTAATTAACTAAAAATTATATTCTAACTCCTGGTATTGTGGGCTTCGCATAGGTGTTCTCATTTCAAGGAAATTCCACCAGCGATCGGGGCTATATTTTTGAGCCAGACAGGCGGGCTGCCGGATCTACTACGGAAGTGGGTCAATAAGTACAGTGCTTTTCATTATTTTCAGATGCCCTAGATGCGTTTCAGGTGTCAGAATTGGCATAAATGTGCCCGAACTTCAAATTGCTCTTTCTACCTAATACTAGGTTTAGAATAAAATTCATAAAATATTCGTGAGTAACTAGAAAATTGTAATTCCTTTTGCAATAGTATAAGAGAATTGCTAAGGATTGCGAGGAATATTTATAGAATTTTTGGGGTTAGTTTGGATGGTTTTTGCAAAATGTTAGTTTTAAACTTTATAGCTGAATTGTGTAGTTATTTGAATTTTGGTTGGTTTGGTGGGCCCAACAGAGGCAATATGATGTTGTTGTGATGTGGGCCTGAGGCCATTGGATTTTGAAAGTGTTGTTTGAGTTGCTTTTCAGGTTGAGTAGGTCTTAGATATAGAAAAAACTATGCTGGATTTTCGACATAAATTTAGGATGTCTTTGACCTTTTAAATTATTGTTTTGTTTTAATATTGATAGATTTATGAATATAATTGTTTAGGTGATCCGAGTCAACCTTCATCCTCCACCTAGCAGCCTCAGTGATCTCTGATTGATCTGTGAGTAGATATTGATTTTAATTATAATTTCAATATTATTATATATTCAAGGCATACTTATGCATTCACTTATAAATATGTACATATAGTTAAATGCTAGGCACGCTCTTGTGATGCATATTTTATTGATGAAATTATTGTGGATATCGCCTTAAGGTAATTTGGAGCTCTGTTGTGTGGGTTGGCGTGCATGTAGTGTGGATATGGATATGGGTAGGATGGATAGTCACGACTGGAGCCTGACTCGCTAGGACCCAATCCTTATATGTAAATAAGTCGAGATGAGTATGGCTTTGAATTAACCTTGCTGACCCTTGCACTTGGATTATTAAGAGAAAATCTAACTTGAGTTAACCTCATTAGCAGGTATTGGAATTAAGAGAGCTATATAGGGAATTAGCTCCCATATGTATATAAGTTGATGTGATACATAGGTGTGTGCGTGCCCCAAATTATCTTTTGTGAGAATATTGCTTAAATTGTTTGATACTATGTGACTAAGCTACATTTCACACCCAGGCAATGCATTAGTTCTAGATAGTTATAAAAATTATATTTAAAATCAATATCTTATTCTATGAGTCGAATGCTCACCCCTATTCAACTATTGTTCCTCAGGTAACAGGTGGACTTTTTGAGAATAACCTGCTTTCTTTCTTGCAGGTTTACCAGAAAAGTTTAATTGTGTTTTTATTCTCCTTGATTCATATTCTAGAACTCCACATACACCAGTAGTGTATTAATTTTGTTTGGAATTGTAATAACTTAATCTTTTGGTGTTGTAAACTTATCATGTGGATATGTTTGGATGTATGAGATGATTATTTCTTTGGATGAGGGAGCTGAGCTCCCGTTTGATTATTTATCTTCTTTGAGGATTGTGAGGATGAGCTGAGCTCCCCATATTGTTGTTGTACTGATTTAAAGGTCGGGCGAGTTAAGGCTACCATTGAATAGTCCAATTTATGGTCGAACTCTGTCCACTTAATTTCTTGAAATTTAACTATATTTATGAGATTTATGGTTAGGTTTGGGATAGTTAAGCTTACTATAGGTTTCGAGGGCCTTATGTTAACCCAAGTCCTAGTGCCGGTTCGACTCAAAAATCGAGTTGTGATAAATGGGACTACCGTGGTGAATCCATAAATCTACTTATAATTTCAACTCCATAAACAATTTCACGTCTGATTGCTGTTAAGTACTTTAAGCATCCAACGAGTCTTCTAAAATTTGTTGCATCAACCAAATCACAGCTACCATCTTTTACAAGCTTTGATCTTTCTTCAACTAGAGTTAGAATCGGCTTGCTTGCTTCCATCTTGAACTTCTTCAAAACATCTTATGCATATTTCCTTTGTGAGATAAATATGCCTTCATTTATTTGCTTCACCTCAATACCAAGAAAGTAAGACATCAAGTCCATATCTGTCATCTCGAATTAAGCAATCAGAGCTTCCCTAAATTTTGACAATAATTTTGAATTGTTACCAGTGAAGATCAAGTCATCCACATATAAACAAACAATGATAGTGTCTCCATCCTTGTTGGTCTTGACATAAAGTATGTTCGTACGGGCAATTATGAAAACCATGATTAAGAAAATAAGAGTCAATATGAGTATACCATGCCCTTAGTGCTTGTTTTAGACCGTATAAAGCTTTTCTCAAGCGATAAACTTTATCTTCTTCACCTTTTTTTTCATAGCCTGGTGTTTATTTAATGTAAACTTATTCATCAAGTATACCATTTAGAAATACTAACTTGCATCCATTTGGTATATTTTCCAATGGTTTTGAGCAGCAAGAGGATTCATACAGTATCTAACCTTGCAATAGGAACAAATTCTTCAAAGTAATCAATACTTAGCTTTTGCTTGTATGCCACCAATCTTTCCTTAAAGCATTCTACCTCTTCATTGGGCTCATACTTTGTCTTGTACACCTACTTGACTCCAATTGGCTTCTTTCCTTTTAGTAGAATAGTTAACTCCCATATATTGTTCTTTTCAATGGCTTGAATTTCTTCATCCATTACTTTGATCCAACGATCATCTTTAGCTGCTTTCTCAAACATTACTAGATCGTAATATGCAAAGAAAACATAATTGTCAACATTGTCCTTGTCATTATCACCATAAGGATTATTGTCCCTTGTAGCAACCTAAGAGGAGGGGTGAATTGAGTGTTAATTAAAAAATCTGAAGAATAGGTGGAGATTATTAAGAGAAAGTGTACAAGAAAAAGAAAATAAGATGGAACACATAAATTTTATAGAGGTTCGGCTATCCCAAGCTTACGCCCTCTCCTCAAGGCCCTCCTTAAGAGTTAACTCTACTAATATTCTTCTTTGAGTGAAAAATCTCTTTACACTCAAGAGCAATTTAATGCTCTTTCGCACTCAAATAATAATAAATGTTTACAATAACTTTGAATGAATTCTTAGAACCAAGAAATTATAGCTCAAATATCAAACTTTTAATAATCAATTATGGTAGCTCAAGTTCTACAGAGAGAGAGAAGAAGAAAAAATATTTTTAACACAATAAATTCTTAAAAAAATAGTTGTTCTCTTTTTCTTTAGTCATAAATGGCCTCTATTTATATAGCAAGAAAATGACTATTGGGGGTGTATTAAATACAAATATAGTCATTCAACCACCCAAAACTCTATTTTATCGAGTTTCAGAAATCCAGGTTCGGCTGTCGAAGTCATTTACTTCGGCTGCTAAAGGTTGGAGCGCGAAAAAACATAATTTAAAAAGTAAATTTCGGCTGCTTAAATTTTCACTTTCAGATGCAGAAGTGGTATATGGACAAAACATATTTAAACAATAAAAAACCATCATTTAAAGAGTGAACTTCGGCTGCCGAACTTTCTACTTTCGGTTGCCAAAGTGCTCTCTGGACAAACATGTACTTATGCTTCAAAAACTTGTAACTTTTTGACCTGAGCTCGGATTTTCTATCCGTTTGAACTGTTACAAAGCTAATTTGATAAACTTTTCAATGAAAACACTTTCAAAAACAAATTTTCATTTTTCAAAAGTGAAAATTTCATTTTACTCTCCCTTGGTTAAGAAAAAATTACAAATAGAGACACAAAGAAATTTAGAAATTAAAAACTCATAATTTTTTTATCCAAACTTAGATTTTCAATCCATTTGAACCATGGAATGTTAATTTGATAAACTTTTTAATGAAAAAACTTTAAAGGAATTAATTTTACATTTTTGAACAAAAAATTTATTTAATTCTCCCTTGGTAAACAATTAGGTGAAAACTAAGTTAAACAAGATTTTCTTAGTACCACTTAGACTTGAGCCAACACAATTAATTAAATAAGATTCACAAGAGATAAAAATAAATAAAAATTACATTATAGGATCCCATCAATATTTGCTTTCTTATCTTGCTCTTCTTTAATATTAATTTGAAGCAATTTGGCAATTTTGAATCTTGGGCCTACAAACTCAACACAAACACTTCCAAGGTAGATTAGTAGCACATTAATTATTTATTACCATCAAGACATTGATTAAGACCCCTAGGTCTAACAATCTCCTCCTTTTAAATGATGAAAAATAATTAGTGAATGAGGAAAATTAAACATAAGTGAAGTGTGTGTTTTTCAAAAATTCTCTCGCTTAATGTACTCTCCCTTTCAAAAACAATTTATGCCTCATTAATTAGAAATTGGAGAGCACATAAGAGAGGTTTTGACTCAATGAATGCAATGTCATGAGTCCTAGATGAATGATGATGCATAGGTATTTCTATATCAAAAACAATTTAGAATATGTATCATAAAGGTACCATCATGTATCCCACTAAAAAGCATTTATCACAAGTATATATCATATATAAAGCCTAGCTTCTAGAATTATACATCCATTAGCTATATATCTCCCTTTTTTGGCATCATCAAAAATATACTTCAAAATACATATCTCCTCCTTTTGTATTATAGGATCAATGTAAAAAGGATCGAGTACTTACCACTGTGCCAAAAACTTAAGCTCTTATGAAGGACATTGTTAAGGCACTCTCAAGGAGAAGAAATAAAATAAATAAACTCAATGTACATTAATATTTCAAAACACATGAGCGCAAGGAAAATGAAGTTGTAGTGCCAAAGTCAAGAAGGGAGTACCAAAACTAGTTCAAATACACCTTGAAAAGATATTTTGCATAAAAAAACTAGACAAGCTTAGTTTAGGTAAATTTGCAAAAATTTGATCAAGAACAATATGCTAGCAATAGGGCACACAAACATAAATTTTAGGCTTATTTTTGGGCACAAACAAGAAAATGCATATAGTAAAATAGCATCATTATATCAAAATCTAAGTATTTTCATATGAAAGTCACAAATGAAACTTTACTTGTATATATAGTGTTGTTACAGTCAACATAAGTACATGAATACTTTTGCAAATATACATATATGACAATTGATCCACATAATAGAGTATACAATTGAGTTACTTTATCAATTTTATCAATATGAGACATTAAGGAAATTATATCTTGTAGCTAAAAATAAAAATTACATGCTTGATGCCAAAAAAAAAAAAAAATTAGTGGCATCTATATTTCCACAAGACAAATTCAGTAATTTCATGTGAACAAGATTTGTGTAACTAGCATAAACTCTATTTAAAGCACCAGTAAAATTTTGGCAAATAACATTCTTAGAACAATTAAAGAGAACAATCTAAATTAATGAGAAATAGTATTGTGATCATTTGACAGCGGAAATAGAAAACCAGTATTCTGTTCATGTGAAAAGTAAATTACAATATGTATGCAACATCATAAAGCAAACACAGGTATGATCCAATAAGTGAAAAGAAATCTAACTCACAACAAGTAAGACTAATAACTTAAATTGGGCAAAATCTCAATATTGAATTTCAAAGGTCATAAATCGTCAAACATAAATATATACATACAATAGTCAATCAACTAATATTGTGCTAACTCAAATCAATTAACATTGTATAACATGAAGATTAATTGATGAAAGTGTATACTTTAAGATTAAGGACAAAAAGTAAAAGGGAAACAAAAATCTAGTTGAGAGAGAGAACCACCAATAGAGCAACTAATATGCTATGAAATTAAGTGGATTAGGGAGCATAACAAAGAAAAAGTTAGGTGAAAACTGAATAGATGATAGGGAAAGGCAAGGGTTTTCATAAACTCTAGGTTCGGCACTCGGAAAGAAGAATTTGGCTGCCACAACAGCTTCTGCCCATTTAAAAAACAAGTTTTTAAAGTTTTGGTAACCGAAGCAATGACTTTCGACTCCCGCTTTAGCTACTACACAATTTAAAATGAAGGATTTTGAAGGTTCGGTAGCCGAAATAAGGACTTTTAGCTGCCCAAAGTGCCTCTGTCTGATATTTTTAGAAACACATTTTCAAAAACATAGCAACATCAAAAACATTTTCTTTTTGAGCAAATAAGACTCTTAACACATAAAAATATTGAGATCAATCTTAAAACACCAAACATACACAAATTTAATAAGAATTTTCAAAAGCATATACATATTCAATGATCACAATTTCAAGAATCAAAATTATCAAACATGCCTAATTCTCTCTTAATGAAATTAAACCTATCCTCATATAAAGGTTATGTAAATACATCAACTAATTGGTGTTAGTATCAACAAATTCAAGAATAATGTCACCATTCATCATATGATCACATATAAAATGATGTCTAATGTCTATATGCTTGGTTCTAGAATGTTGTATGGGGTTCCTGGTCAAATTGATTGCACTTGTTTTATCACATCTAATAGGAATGTGAACAAGAGACACTTTGAAGTCTCTTAATTATTGTTTGATCCAAAAAATTTAGCTACAACAAAGACTCGCAGCAGCATATTTGGCTTCAGCCATGAAAAGTGCAATTGAGTTTTGTTTCTTACTACACCAAGAAACTAAAGAATGTCCTAGGAGTTGACAAGTACCTGAGGTACTCTTTCTATCAAGGATGCTTCTGACAAAGTCAGCATCCGAGTAGGAACATAAATCAAAAGATGTATTTCTCAGATACCATAAGCCTAAATGTAATGTACCATTCAAGTATTTAAGAATGTGTTTAATAGCATGCAAATGAGACTATTTAGGATGTGATTGAAAACATGCACATAAACATATGGAAAACATAATATCTGGTCTACTAGCTGTGAGGTATAAGAGACTACCGTTCATACCTCTATAGAGTTTTTCATCAACCGGTTTTCCTTTTTCATCCTTGTCAAGTTTGGTGTTTGTGCTCATTGGAGTTCTACTTGGCGTAATATTCTCCATCCCAAATCTCTTGATTAATTTTTTAGTGTACTTGGATTGGTTGATGAAGATTTCATCCTTAGCTTACTTGATTTGAAGCCCAAGGAAGAACTTAGAGTTCTCCCATCATGCTAATCTCAAACTCACTCTTCATGGTATTAGCAAACTCTTCACACAAACACTCGTTAGTAGCATAAAATATAATATCATTAACATATATTTGTACTATAAGGATGTCATTTGCATGATTTTTAACAAAAAGAGTTATATCTACTTTTCCTTTTAAAAAACCATTTTGCAAAAGAAAGTTACAAAGTCTTTCATACTATACTTTAGAAGCTTGTTTCAAACTATATAAGGCTTTAGTCAATTTAAAAACATAGTTTGGAAAGTCATGATTTTCAAAACCTAGAGGTTGTTCAACATATACCTCTTCATCAATAAAACCATTTAGAAAAGCACTTTTAACATCCATTTGAAAAAGTTTATAGTTCGTGTATGATGTGTATGCAAGCAAAATTCTAATGGCTTCTAATCTAGCTACATGGGTAAAAGTTTCATCATAGTCAATGTCCTCCTCTTGGTTATAGCCTTTGGCTACTAACCTAGCCTTATTCCCAGTTACGTTTCCATCCTCATCTAATTTATTTCTAAACACCCATTTGGTGTTTATGGATTGATGATCCTTTGGCCTAGGAACTAAGGTCTAAACCCTATTCCTTTCAAATTGATTGAGTTCTTCTTGTATCGTAAGTACCCAACCCTTATCATTTATGGCCTCATCTATACTTTTAGTTTCTATTTGAGAAATAAGTGCAAGGTTATTACATATATTTCTAAGAGAGGATTTAGTTGTTACCCCTTTTGATGTTTTACCAATGATTAGGTCCTTAGGATGATCCTTCTTAAAGGTCCATTCTTTAGGTAGATCTTGTTGAACTCATTGATGAGGAACTAGTTCACCTTATTGCTTTTGAAGCTCAACTTCATCATCTCACAAATCTTTCAAGGGATCTTCCTTGAGTTGATCTTGATTTTCACTAGAATGAGGATCTCCAAGAATCAACTCATCAAAATTACCTACAACATCATCATCATTACAAGAAATATCCTTTCTAAGACCAATGGGGTTAGCTTCATCAAATACAATATGCATTTACTCTTCAATAACTAAAGTTCTCTTATTGAAGACTCTATATGCTTTATTAGATATAGAATATGCCAAGAAGATACCTTCATCAATTTTGGAGTCAAATTTATCTAGATTATCTTTGGTATTCAAAATGAAGCATTTATAACCAAAAACTCTAAAATAGCCTATTTTAGGTTTCTTGCCATTCCATAGCTCATAAGGGGTTTTCTTTAAAAAAGGTCTAATCAAAACTCTATTCAAAACATAACAAGCCGTATTAATAGCTTCCGCTCGAAAATAAGTAGGCAAGTTACATTCATTTGGTTAGTAGTATACCTAGAGCATCTCATTTAGTATGTATCTTGTACATATTTTAATTAATAAAAAGCATTTTCACTTTTTCGTTTATATAATATATTTATGTGTAATAGAAAAGGTTCATTGATATTTTATTAGAAATTCTATTCTTAAGTTGTTAAGAATATGAGTGACAGTATTTCTAGCACAAAGTATCATAAATAGGTTCACAATTGAGGATACTTCACAATAAGGACATGACTTATCCAAAAAGATTGTAATCATGTTTGTTCCCAAGTTATTTATATGAGATGTAAATAAGATGGAATGGTGAGTCTCATACCATATAACAAACATGATAGGCACTTATACATGATAAGTAGGCCGAACCAGTGACATTTATGACAAGCACATGGAGTTTACTCTTGTCAATGTATTATCATAAATCATATCAGTGCATATAATCTTTAGACCTGAGATAGCAAAATTATCTTGTATATAGGTGGTTTGAGTTTGATACTGCTTTCATACTTGTACTGTGTATGGGTATATGGGCATGTGTTGGCTCCTACTATTATATATGGTGGTAGGTGTTGATCAAGATGGAATCTGTTCCTCTTAAGTAAATAGGGATAAAATCCTATGTTCATTTAATTGTTCTTAATGTTTTAAGTTCCTTGCCAAAACAGATAGATTTAATCAGAAAATGGTTTCTGATGAGAAAATCTTTTTAATTAAGAAGTGAAATTAAAAGAAAACTTAATATTCATAGCAAATGGGGTTTGACATAAATAATGACTCCAGCTCGAATTGAGATTTTGTAACAGAGAGATTCTAGTGCATGGTAACATATGATTATAGGTTCATTTAAGGCAAACCTTATTACTGATTTGGTGGCCATGGCATGCTATGCTAGGTGTTAACCATGGTCTATGAGGTGCATAAAATGATTTAGAGAAATCATTTATGGTAAAAAAGTGTTCTAATGATATTAAGAGTTGATATCATGTCTCATTGCCAATTAGTGATGACCTTAGTAAGTCACACACATACACAAGTAATCACCAAATTAAATATGATTTAATTAATTAATTAAAGAGTTTAATTGATTAATTAAATAGGTTTGATTTGCAATTAGATTGCAAAGTCCCTAGCATGGCTTGAAACCAAATCTAGGTTATTGGATGTATAGTATAAGTTAAATTTGTATTTAAAGTGTTTAAATATGAATTTAATAAATGAGAAATTAATTAATAAAGATTAATTAATTAATTTATATTTGATATAAATTGATTAGAAGAAGAGAATTAATTATTTTGGGTTGAGAACTCAAAATTAAGACACAGGGGTATTTTGGTCATTTCACAGGGTGACATGAGGCACCATGAGATGGTGACATGAGGCACCATGAGATGGTGACACATGGCACTACACATAAGCTTTCCAAATGTCTTTTAATCATGTAAGATGATCAAAGTCAAGATTAAATATAGGTTTGACACTTGGCACAATGTGATTGGGTCAATTAAACCTGAAACCAATCAAACATGTGGCAAGGGTTTTAAGTGGTGACCTAGCTATATAAGTGTAAGGATGAAAGAACAAAATAATAAGCTACCATTCATCTCTTTGTGCCGCCACCCTTGGCTGCCATCCTTTCTCTTCTTCTTCATTGCTCATCAATTCAAAGAGATTAGACAATAATCTCTTGAATTAAAAATACTAGAAATTGTTTCTAGTGTCCTGTTTACATCTGTAATCTCTCAAAAGGCAAAACTTGATTTTCTAATTCATAGAAAAAGCTTTAGAAGCTATTCAAGGGCTGCCATAGGTGATCTTGGAGTGGACAAGCTAGAGGGACAACATCTGGTGTCCTAAGACGCATCCCAAATATGCCAAACACAGTGCAGTGCATCAAAAGGTTAGTGCACTTGTTCTTGAGTTTTAATATGCTGTTTATCATTGAAAACAAATAGATAAAAATGAATCTTGCATGATGCATGTGACTCTAGGTGAAAAATTTTTTAATTCAATGATATAAACTTATGTTTTTCATGCTTCTGCTCCTTCAATTGGTATCAGAGCTACTATATTTGCCATTTAGATTGTTGATTATATGATTTAATTGTGTGGTTTGATCATGAGATGATATATCCATTGCTGGTTGCAAAGGAAAAGTGGCGGCTTAGTGATGAACACCATTGGTGCGCATACTTTGTGGTCACCAATGGTGTGCGCAAGGTTTGGATTTTTAATTTACAATTGTTGTATGATATAAAAGCTCATCCTATGTCTAATTAAATTGTTTAATTAGAGTTTTAATCACACAATTAAATTTTGATTCATATCTGAATTTTAAAAATTATTTGAATGTGATTCAAATATGAATTTTTAAAGTTGTTTAAATGTGATTCAAATCTGAATTTTAAAAGTTGTTTAAATCTGATTCAAATCTAAATTTTTAAAGTTGTTTAAATGTGATTCAAATCTGAATTTTAAAAGTTGTTTGAATGCGATTCAAATATGAATTTTTAAAGTTGTTTGAATATGATTCAAATATGAATTTTTTAAACTTGTTTGAATGTTATTCAAATCTGAATTTTTAAATTTATTTGAATGAAATTCAAATCTGAATTTTTAAATTTGTTCGAATCATATTCAAATCTGGATTTTTAAGTTGAATATGAGATATTCAATTTAATTTAAGTATGTATGTTTTATTTAATTGTTAAATAGTGATATGCATGATGGATGATCATGGACTATAAAAGACCAATGTGATTGGATTTATTTCTTTTATGTTTCTTTGGATTGTAAATTAATTAATTTATTTTAATTTATTTTTGGGCACGTATTATTAAGGTTGTAATAATTTTGGGTTGTAATTTCATTTATTTAGTTCTTGTAAATTCGCCTTGGTATGCCAAAGATTACTATGTAATTGGATTGCAAAAAGATCAAGGAGATCAAGAGCATTGGTGGGACCAGTGGGAGGAATTCAAGATCAAGTGTTGATTATGTACTCTTTCAGCAACTCTTGTAAAATGAATGAATGAAATGCACCTAGGAATGCCCTGATTCAATTCTTGGTGGCTCAGAATTGAATCCCTTAGAAAGTCCATGATCATACCATATTTACTGTTTATCTATGAATGCATGAGATGTATGGGAATGTATGCAAGTATATGATATATGCATGCTAAATGGATAATGTGCAAAGTGAGACTATAATAGTAATTAGTACAACCACAAAATCTTCTAAACAAATGATTAAGTTGGATATGCTATAATTAAAGTAATTATAATATGAGCCCTCCATTGAGGCAATTATTTTAAGAAATTTTAAATAGTTGCATATGATGCAATTAATTTAAGAGATTTTCTTATGAATAATTGTTAAGCATGAGATGTTGTAAATTTGTAAATGGTTTGGTGGCCAATAATGGATGTGCCTGAGGACATTAAAATTATTTGCATGTTTATTGGCTCAATGGGATCAACTTAACTAATGCAAGATAAGTCAATAATGGATGTGCCTGAGATTTTGAGCATTAGGGGCTAGGTAAAGGATTGAACCTCACATGAGATGTGATGGACAAGGAGTTGCTCACTTATAGTTTATTGTAATTCTAATAATGGATGTGCCTGAGGATGATCAATAGGATTATAAGAATTCAATCACCCACTAGAAATCCATCCAACTAGGATTTCCGTTTTCTACTTTGAAGGTGTAGGATTCGCTAAGTTAGTGGGAAGACCAATTTGATTAAAAGACTAAAATCATTTTGGTTAAATACATTATACATTTACTAATTAATTTGGTTATTTTCTATAGTTAATTTTCTGATAATAATGAGCACAGAACAACCACCACCATCCAATATCCTTGCAAGCATACTTGATCGCAATAGGTTGACAGGACCTAATCTATTTGATTGGCTAAGAAATTTGAAACTTGTCCTGAACCTTGAACATATAGGATATATTCTATACTCAAATGTTCATGGTCCCTTACCTCCAGAGGCCACTTAAGAGGAACATGAAACTTTGGACTAGTGGAAGGAGCATGATATGAGAGCTAAGTGTTACATGCTTGCTTCCATGAGTAATGAGTTACAGAAGCAGCATGAGAACATACAAAGTGCAAGTGAGATCCTCCTTCACCTACAAGAGTTGTATGGTGAGCACAGCAGAAATGCTAGGTATGAGATATCTAGATAGCTATTCCGCATGAGGATGTCTGAGGGACAGAATGTTGGAGATCATGTCCACAAGATGATTCGGCTGATTGAGCAGCTGGAACATCTTGACTTTAACATGGATTTCCAACTGCAGACGGATTTGATCCTTCAGTCCCTTCCTGAGTCATATGGAAATTTTGTGACAAATTTCCATATGACTAAGCAGGAATGCACCTTGGCTGGTTTACTCAACATACTGGTTATTGGCCAAAAGAATATGCCGGGCAATAAAGGAAAATAGGTAGCTTTGATTGCATCTTCTTCTGCTGGAAAGTCCAATAAGAAGAAGGGCAATAAGAAAAAAAAAACCTCAGATTCCTGGTCCTTCCAAGAAAATAGCTAAACAGAAAGGAAAGACTAAAGCTGATGGAGGCAGAGGAAAGTGTTTCCACTGCCAGAAGGATGGGCACTGGAAAAGAAACTGCCGAGAGTATCTTGCTTCTGTGAAGGACAAGAAGGATACACCTTCGGAAGGTATATCCATATCTTATTATTTAGATTATGATGATACTCATAGTTCATATACAGCTTGGGTTTTAGATACTGGTGCCAGTTTTCATATTTCTTATGATATGCAGGAACTAGCAAATAGTAGCAGCTTGCGTTCTCGAGATGTTAAAGTCCGGATTGGCAATGGCTCAACTGTTGAAGCTTTAGCCATAGGATCTAAATCTTTTTACATGTTTGGACATGTTATGTGATTGGATAATATTTTATATGTACCTGATGCTTTTAAGAACATCATTTCTATATCTAGTTTGACTAGAAATGGCTATGAATTTCAGTTCACAGATGATATTTGCAATATTTATTTTGGAAATAAATATGTTAGTTCAGGTTATATGCATGATGGTCTTTATTATTTGGATAATAATGACAAATACAAAATAAATGCAAGTGATCTAAATGAATGCAATGCCATGGTGAAAATCAACTCAAGTTCAAAATATATTTGGCACTTAAGGTTATGTCATGTTGTAGAAGATAGGATTACAAAACTAGAGAAAATGGAGATTCTATCCTCATTGGGCTCTGAGCCCACTCTAACTTGTGAATCTTGCCTTCAGGGAAAAATGACTAGAACACCCTTTGTAGGATAAAGGCTAAGAGCTAAAAATATTTTAGAGCTAATACATAGTGATGTATGTGGTCCATTTAAAGAAATGGCTAGAGGTGGTTTTCATTACTTTATTACCTTTACTAATGATAAATCAAGGTTTGGGTATTTGTATTTGATGAAATACAAACATGAATCCTTTGAAAAGTTTAAAGAATTTAAATTTGAAGTAGAAAATCAAATAGGAAAGAGTATTAAAGCTCTTCGATCAGATCGTAGAGGTGAATACTTGAGTACTGAATTTGATGAATACTTGAGAGAGCACGGTATTGTTTCCCAGCTGAGTCCTCCAGGAACACCACAGCTGAATGGTGTATCATAAAGGAGAAATCGTACCCTATTGGATATGGTACGTAGTATGATGAGCTATACTGATTTGCCAATCTCCTTTTGGGGATTTGCATTAGAATCAGCTTTGCATATTCTGAATAGGATTCCATTAAAATCAGTATTTTCCACACCTTATGAGATATGGCATGGAAGAAAACCAAGTCTTAAGCATGTTAAGATTTGGGGTTGTCCAGCTTATATCAAAAAGCTAAACACTGATAAATTGGAAACCAGATCAGAAAAGGGTCGATTTGTTGTATATCCAAAAGATAGTTTTGGATATTATTTTTATTTGCCTACATCACAAAAGGTTGTGGTAAGTAGAGATGCCACATTTCTTGAACAACAGTTTGTTCAAGAAAGAGGCAAAGGAAGGCAAATAGAGTTAGAATTGGAGAATTCTGACCAACCAACAGATCAGATAGATATAAATCTATCTAGTCAACCTACACCTATTGATCAAACATCTACAGCTGTTCTTCGTAGAACAACCAGGGTATCTCACCCACCAATGAGATATGATTTTCTTCATGAAGAAGAACAAGAGTTGTCTACTCATGAAGAAATTGATCATGGAGATGATCCACTTACCTATGATGAAGCTATACCAGATATAGACTCTTCAAAATGGATTGATACTATAAAATCTGAGATTGATTCCATGTATAAGAATCAAGTTTGGGATCTTATTGACCCACCTGAAGGTATTGTACCTATAGGGAACAAATGGGTTTTCAAGAAGAAAATTGGTTTTGATGGAAAGGTAGAGACCTATAAAGCAAGGCTAGTAGCGAAAGGGTTTTGCCAAAGGCAAGGAATCGACTATGAGGAGACTTTCTCGCCTGTTGCCATGCTTAAATCAATTAGGATTCTATTAGCAATAGTTGTAAACTATGATTATGAGATTTGGCAGATGGATGTCAAAACAGCTTTTCTCAATGGATACATTGAAGAAAACATTTTCATGGAATAACCTAGGGGTTTTGAATCCCAAGATGGTTCCAAAGTATGCAAGCTAAAGCGATCCATTTATGGGTTGAAACAAGCTTCGAGGAGTTAGAACATCTGTTTTGATGAAGCCATTAAGTCATTTCTCTTTATAAAAAATGAGGAAGAGCCATGTGTATATAAGAAGATTAGTGACAGTGCTATCACTTTCCTTGTCTTATATGTGGATGATATTCTATTGATGGGTAATGACACAGGTATGTTGACAACTGTAAAGGTATGGTTGTCAAATACATTCTCCATGAAAGACTTAGGGGAGGCAACCTATATTCTTGGGATTCGCATCTATAGAGATAGAGCGAAAAGAATAATTGGTTTATCCCAAAGTCTATACTTGGAAAAGGTGTTAAAGATCTTTAACATGCTTGATTCCAAGAGAGGATTGTTACCAGTGAGACATGGAGTCCACCTTTCTAAAGAGATGTCTCCAAAGACACCTGAAAAAAGAGATAAAATGACCAGGATTCTATATGCTTCAGCTATTGAAAGTTTGATGTATGCAATATTATGTACTAGGCCGGATATCGCATATGCTGTTAGAATGACTAGCAGGTATCAATCCAATCCAGGTTTGGAACACTGGATAGCTGTCAAGAATATCCTTAAGTACTTGAGAAGAACTAAGGATATATTCTTGATATATGGAGGTGGAGACTTGCAATTAGATGGTTATACTGATTCTAATTTCCAATCAGATATCGATGATAGAAAGTCTATCTCTGGGTATGTGTTTATTTGTAATGGAGGTGCAGTTAGTTGGAAGAGTTCCAAATAGAGTACGATTGCAGATTTCACTACCGAGGCTGAGTTTATTGCTGCATCAGATGCTGCAAAGGAAGCTGTTTGGATAAAGAAGTTCGTGATAGAACTTACAGTAGTTCCTTCCATTGAGTCAGCAGTTCCACTTCACTGTGACAATAATGGAGCAGTCATACAGGCTAAGGAACCCCGATCTCACCAGAAATCCAAACACATAGAAAGACGCTACCACATTATCAGAGCAATAGTTGGGCGAGGCGATAAAACCATGCAGAAAATAGCATTAGCTGAAAATCTAGCTAATTCATTCACTAAGCCTATGTCACAAATTCAGCTAGACTGTCATATTGAGAAAATGGGTCTAAGATATTGTAATGAATTGCTTTAGTGCTAGTGGGAGATTGTTAGTAGTATGCCCTAGAGCATATCATTTAGTATGTATCTTATACATTTTTTAATTAATAAAAGGCATTTTCACTTTTCTGTTTACATAATATATTTATATGTAATAGAAAACGTCCATTGATATTTTGTTAGAAATTCTATTCTTAAGTTGTTAAGAATATGAGTGACAGTATTTCTAGCACAAAGTATCGTAAATAGGTTCACAATCGATGATACTTAACAATAAAGACATGACTTATCCAGAAAGATTGTAATCATGTTTGTTCCCAAGTTATTTATATGAGATGTAAATAAGATAAAATGGTGAGTCTCATGCCATATAAAAAACATGATAGGCACTTATACATGATAAGTAGGCTGAACCAGTGACATTTATGATAAGCACATGGAGTTTACTCTTGTCAATGTACTGTCATGAATCATATCAGTGCATATAATCTTTAGACCTGAGATAGCACAGTTATCTTGCATATAGGTGGTTTGAGTTTGATACTGCTTTCATACTTGTACTGTGTATAGGTATATGAGCATGTGTTGGCCCCTACTAGTTATATATGGAGGTAGGTGTTGATCAAGATGGAATCTGTTCCTCTAAGTAAATAGGGATAAAATCCTATATTCATTTAATTGTTCTTGATGTTTCAAGTTCCTGGTCAGGACAAATAGATTTAATCAGAAAAAGGTTTCTGATAAGAAAATCTTTTTAATCAAGAACTGGAATTAAAAGAAAACATAATATTAATAGAGATTGGGGTTTGACATAAATCATGACTCCAGCTCGAATTGGGATTTTGTAACAAAGAGATTCTAGTGCATGGTAACATATAATTATAGGTTCATTTAAGGTAAACCTTATTACTGATTGGGTGGCCATGGCATGTTATGTTATGTGTTAACCATGGTCTATGAGGTGCATAAAATGATTTAGAGAAATCATTTATAGTAAGAAAGAGTTCTGATGATATTAAGAGTTGATATCATGTCTCATTGCCAATTAGTGATGAGCCTAGTAAGTCACACACATACACAAGTAATCACCAAATTACATATGATTTAATTAATTAATTAAAGAGTTTAATTGATTAATTAAATAGGTTTGATTTATAATTAGATTGCAAAGTCCCTAGCATGGCTTGAAACCAAATCTAGATTATTGGATGTATAGTATAAGTTAAATTTATATTTAAAGTGTTTAAATATGAATTTAATTAATGAGAAATTAATTAATAAAGATTAACTAATTAATTTATATTTGATATAAATTGATTAGAAGAAGAGAAATAATTATTTTGGATTGAGAACTCAAAATTAAGACACAGGGGTATTTTAGTCATTTCATAGGGTAACATGAGGTACCATGAGATGGTGACACATGTCACTATACATAAGCTTGCCAAATGTCTTTTAATCATGTAAGATGATCAAAGTCAATATTAAATATAGGTTTGACACTTGACACAATGTGATTGGATCAATTAAACCTAGAACCAATCAAAGGGTGACATGTGGCAAGGGTTTTAAGAGGTGACCTAGCTATATAAGTGTAAGGATGAAAGAACAAAAACATAAACTGCCATTCATCTCTTTACGCCGCCACCCTTGGCTGCCATCCTTCTCTTCTTCTTCATCTCTCATCAATTCAAAGAAATTAGACAACAATCTCTTGAATTAAAAATATTAGAAATTATTTCTAGTGTCCTGTTTACATCTGTAATCTCTCAAAAGGCAAAACTTGATTTTCTAATTCATAGAAAAAGCTTTAAAAGTTGTTCAAGGGCTGCCATAGGTGATCTTGGTGTGGACAAGCTAGAGGGACAACATCTGGTGTTCTAAGACGCATCCCAAAGGTGCCAAACACACTGCAGTGTATCAAAAGGTTAGTGCACTTGTTCTTGATCTAATCTAGGGTTCTAATGAATTAATCTGATTAATTCTAAAATCTTAAAAGGCAAATCTAGATCCAAAACATATTAAAAGAGTTTTTAATATGCTATTTATCATTGAAATCAAATAGATAAAAATGAATCTTGCATGATGCATGTGACCCTAGGTGAAAAATTTTTGAATTCAATGATATAAACTTGTGTTTTTCATGCTTCCACTCCTTCACATTTAACATAGTCCTCCCTATGTCTAAAGGAGTCCTATTTTTTCTTTCAACAATACCATTTTGTTGGGAAGTCTTAGGAGAAGAAAAGTTATGAGTGATCCCTAGTGAGTTACAAAACTTTTCAAATATCTTATTTTCAAATTCTCTACCTTGATCACTCCTAATAAAAGAAATTTGAAAACCTTTTTCATTTTGACCCCTTTTTGAAAATCTCTCAAAATATCAAAACATTCATCCTTATGAGCAAGGAATGCAACCCAAGTATACCTAGAGTAGTCATCAACAATCACAAAAGCATAACATGCACCACCTAAGCTAGCTACTCTAGTAGGACCAAATAAATCCATATGCAATAATTGAAGAGGCCTAGAAGTGCATGCCTTATGAATAGATTCACAAGAGCTCTCGACTTACTTACCCAACTGGCATGCGTTGCACACCTTATCTTTTTGTAACTTAATCTTTGGTAGCCTATCAACTAGCTCATCCTTGTTCAAGTTTGTAAGAAGGTCCATGCTAGCATGTGCAAGCTTTTTATGCCAAGTCCAAGAGTCATCACTAATAGAAACAAGGTACTTGACGTCTTTGTTAGACAAAGCATCCAAATCAATAACATAAATATTTTCAATTCTTTCACTGACAAATAAGATTTTGTTATCACACATTCTAGACACAAAGCAAGATTTAGACTAAAAAACAACTCTATAACCTTTATCACATAATTGACTAATACTAAGTAAATTATGTTTCAAACCATCAACTAAGAGTACTTTATCAACAAATGGGGAGTTTTCATTACCAATCTTACCTATCCCCAACATTTTACTTTTGCCATTGTCACCAAAAGTCACTTGCCCACCTCCATCTTTCTTTTCAAGTGAAAGGAAAAGGTTGGCATTTCCTGTTATGTGTCTTGAACATCCACTATCCAAATACCACTTGCTTTCAAGCTTTGAGGATTTCAAGCACATCTACATAATATAATTTAATTTACTTTAGGTACCTAAATGTACTTGGATCTTTGGGGGTTAATAGTTCCATCATTTAAATCAAATATCCTACCATATCCAAGATGGAATTTCCTCATGGCACACCTATAGTTGGTGTGACCAAACTTACTACAATAGTAACAATGACCATTGAACCTTCTAGTTCTTGGTTTATATGTATGAGAGTGTGCATATGGTCTCATGTGACCATTGTTTTTATTTTCATTATGTGCATGTGAGCATGAGGCATGGTGAGTGTGATGATAGTTATGAGGCCTAGTAGCATGTCCTCTATGAAGGTTTGGCCTAGATGTAATTCTCCTAGATGTATATGTCCTACTTATATTTTGTCTAGGAGCATGTTGATGAAATGAGGTTTTTTTTAGTTTCATTTCTACTAGATATCCTTGGTTCTTATCCTTTAGGACTAGACACTTTTAGACCAGGCACTTGGGAACTTAGCTCACTAGAATTAGAGGTTTTAACAAAAATGGTCTTGGAAGGAGGTGCTTGGGCTAATTTTCTATAGCCAAGTCCGTACTTGATGTTAGGAGACCTTTGAGAATTCAAAATTATATCAAGTTTGTCCTTTCCTTTAGCAAATTTAGAAAGAGAAGTTTTTAGCTTAGCAAAAGGTCTATCATCCTTAGATAGGGTCTCATTTTCCTTCCTTAAACTAGCAAGCTCACTTTTCAAAAGTTTACTCTTCTTATGACTTAATTCTAGTTCATCATTCATAACTTTAAGAGCACTAATTAGTTCATTATAAAAAAAAATTCAACAACATCATCATTTAAAGTTACCTCATTGGAGCTTTCCTCCATTGCCATGAAGCATATGTTGGCCACATCATCACCAGTCTCTTCACTTTCACATCTTATCGATATTGAGCATTCCATGTTTCTTATTCTTCTTGATTCTTTTTCATCATCTTCTAAAACAATTAAGCACATGTCAATCATGGAGTGTTCTTTAAAGCTTTTTTCATAAGTGTTATCCACTTGTGGCACTGACTCCATTTATCGATGAGAGGAATAATTTTCTGTGTTTCAACTTCATCAACTTGACAACAATGGTTAGAATTATACATAGAATTATACATAGAATTAAGAGAGTCCCATATATCTTTAGCATTAGAGCATTTAGAAATTTTAGCATATTAAAAATCATTTTTAAAGAATTTCACAATATATGCGTAGCTCTTATATTCAAAGAAAATACATACATATCATGCTTACTCCATTCACCCTTTGTCTTTGGCACATGCTCACAATCTACTACCTTGATAAGAATGAAGGGACCATTTTCAATTATATCCCATAAATCCACTCCTTTTGATTTGAGAAAGTAATACATCCTATTTTTCCAACAGACAAAATCGTCTCCATTAAAAAGAGGGGGATTTACTATCGATTAACTTTCTTGAGCTTGTGAGTTGAGGGTTGCTATGATCTTTGCTCCAAGATGGTTAAATCTTAACAATATGGAGACTTGGCTTTGATTTATCCCTTGTAGCAATCTAAGAGGGGACCGGGTGAATTGGGTGTTAATTAAAAAACCTGAAGGGTAGGTGGTGATTATTAAGAGAAAGTGCACAAGAAAAAGAAAATAAAATGGAACACAGAAATTTTATAGAGGTTCGGCTATTCCAAGCCTATATCATCTCCTCAAGGCCCTCCTTGAGAGTTAATTCCACTAAAATTATTCTTTGGGTAAAGAATAAATCCCTTACAATCACCACAAGAGCAAACTCTTGCTCTTTTACAAATCTCTTTACACTCAAGAGTAATTTAAATGCTCTATCACACTCGAGTAACAATAAATATTTACAATAACCTTGAATGAACTCTCAGAACTAAGAAATTACAACTTAAATATCAAGCTCTTAAGAATCAATTATAGTAGGTCAAGTTCTAGAGAGAGAGAAGAAGAAGAAAAAAAAAATCTCTTTAACACAATGAATTCTCAAAGAAATAGTTGTTCTCTTTTTCTCTAGTCATAAATGACATCTATTTATAGTTTTAGCAAGAAAATGACCATTGGGAGTGTATTAAATGCAAATATAGCCATTTAACTACCAAAAACTGTATTTTATCGAGTTTCAGAAACTTAGGTTCGGCTGCCAAAAATTGAAGCGTGAAAAAACATCATTTAAAAAGTGAGCTTCGGCTGTCGAAGTTCCCACTTTCGTCTGCAGAAGTGCTATGTGGACAAAACGGGTTTAAACACTAAAAAATCATCATTTAAACAGTGAACTTTGGCTTTTAAACTTTTCACTTTCAGTTGCCAAAGTGCTCTCTGGACAAACATGCACTTATGCTTCAAAAACTCGTAACTTTTTGACCCAAACTCAGATTTTCGATACTTTTGAACTATTGGAAAGCTAATTTGATAAACTATTCAATGAAAACACTTTCAAAAACAAATTTTCATTTCTCAAAAGTGAAAATTTCATTTTACTCCCCCTTGGTTAAGAAAAGTTACGAATAGAGATACTTAGAAATTTAGAGATTAAAAACTCATAACTTTTTTTATCCAAACTTGGATTTTCAATCCGTTTGAACAGTTAGAAAGCTAATTTGATAAAATTTTTAAAGAAAACGTTTTAAAGGATTTAACTTTATATTTTTTTAAAAAAATTTATTTAATTCTCCCTTGGCAAATAATTAGGTGAAAACTAAGTTAAACAAGATTTTCTTAGTACCATCTAGACTTGAGCCAATACAATTAATTAAATGAGATTCACAAGATATAAAAATAAATAAAAATTACATTGTAAAATCCCATAAATATTTGCTTCCTTAACCTGCTCTTTTTTAATCTTGATTTGAAGCAATTTGGCAATTTTGAATTTTAGGCCTACAAACTCAACACAAACAATTTCAAGGTAGATTAGTAGCACACTAATTGTTTATTATCATCAAAATATTGATTAAAACCCCTAAGGTCTAACAAGGATCTTTATCATCACCAACTTCATAATCTTGTAAATGAGCAGGTGTATGACGTTCACGTTATGAGTGTCTAAGTATAGGAGGAGATAACTCTTCTGAAACTAGAGGAGAAGTTGGCTTACTACTTTGATTAATTTTTTCCACTTCATTGGTTATGAATATTAGTATTGGTTTATGATCTCTTTTCTTCTTTTGACCAATCCCATACTCCATCTTCATCAAAAGTAACATCTTGGCTGATAATTGCCTTTCGAGTCTTCGGATTGTACAGCTTGTACCTCTTTGTTTTTAAACTGTAGCTAATGAAAATGCATTTTTTAGCCTTGTCATCTAGCTTCTTTCTCAACTCATCAGGTACATGTGAGTAGGCAATGCAACCAAATACCCTTAAATGACTATGATTAGGCTTTCGTGTGCTCCATGTTTCTTGTGGAGTTTTATCATGAACACTTTTAACAGGGCACCTGTTCAGGATGTAAACAGCACAAGCCATGGCCTCCGCCCAGAAACTTTTAGGCAACTTCTTATGGTGCAATATACTTCTCAAAATATCCATGATAGTTCTGTTTTTCCTTTTTGCTGCTCCATTTTGTTGAGGAGTATACCTAGCCATCAAATGATGGTTAATTCCATGCTTTCTCAGGTAATCATCACAAACAATATATTCAGTGCCTCTATTAGTTCTCAAAGTTTTGACAGAATGACCACTTGCTTTTCAACATATGCCACAAAATTCTTAAGTACTTTACATGCATCAGACTTTTGCTTCAATAAATAAACTCATGAGCTTTCCACTGAAATCATTAATGAAAGTAATGAAATATTTGTTAACTTTACTAGATGGAACCTCCACATAACATAAGCCTGAATGCACGAGGTCAAGTGGTCCTTTGGCTCTTCAGTCTACCTTGTAGGAAATGGATCTCTGAGCTTCTTCTCCACAACACAAGTTTGACAAATCTGATCTGAAACTTGAATAATTTGCAAGCCTAAAACTCACTCCTTATGTACAAGCTTGGAGAACAGGCGAGAAGAAACTAAATTGTTTAACTAATTCTTAAACTAAAAAGCATGCGGATAATAAACTAATATTCTAGAATAAGTTACTCCAATTCATCACCAGCTCAACCGTTATCTTCACTGTCATGAAACTTCTTTGCCTCTTGTAATATATACGGTGTATTATTTTATGTATAAATGATATATTTCACAATTTTCTGCATTGGTTGATTTTGTAGTGTGATTACAGTAGTTGGATTTGATTTGATTTGATCTTTTTGCAGTGGAAAAACAAGATTTTTGCAACAACTCCCTCTCTTCCTTAGCAGAGATTAAGGGTTAATTATAGGTGTCCACCAATAATGAAGCTTGCTAAGAAAATAGTACCAAGCAAATCAAATGTTTGACTAGTCACTGCAAAGCCCAAAACCGCATTCTTTTCTTCCGTTATGCTATGCTTGGTTGCTTCTTGTTACCTCTAGCTAACAAGAGTGTTCTTTCTCTATTTTGCTTCTTTTTTCGCTTTCCAATGAGATGTTTCTGTCTTCTTCTTCTCAGCCCTTAAACAGAGCTTAATGAAATCTACTATGAAAAAGAAGGTAATCCTTAAATGCTTAATTTATTTAAATTATGTTATAAGTTATTATATTTTATGGTTCTCAAGACCAAGCTTGCTTTATTTATTTATTTATTTGTGATGGGATTTGCATCTATCAGATTTTTACAGTCTGAACAAGTTGAAGGACGGGGTGCCTTGTTTAACTAATATTATTTCTATTATAGTTTACTAGTTTTTCAATTTTTTGAAATTTAATTAAAACTTAAAAGTAATTTCATATTTTTTCTTTATAATAAAAATTTTATTTTTTTTTATATTTTCAAATGTAAAATAATGGTTTTATATAGCCAAAATTCTACTATAATTTTTTTATAAATAAAATTAAATAATTATTTAAAAAAAATTTACAGACAACCATGAGAAATAAACATAATATTATAAAATAAATAAAAATCATATATTTTAAAAGTAAAATAGCGGTTTTAAATATATTTTATAATGATTTATTTTTAATTACAAAATACATGAATAATTTTTGAATTATAGAATTATTTTTCATTGTTAACAAATGAAAATATTTTTCATGTGTTTTCTTTATTATTTGGTCCTTGTCTTTTTAAGCAAAATTAATTACTTAGCACTTGTATATTAAAAATACATTATTTAATCTCTTATTTTTATTTCGTTAAATTATTTAGTCTCTTCGTTAGTTTTACAGTTAGTCAATAAATTTAATATCAATCAAACTACTATTAATTCTTTTATTTTAATAAAATTATTTAATCGGTTCTTAGATTTTAATAACACATTTAATTAAAGTCTATAATTTTATTTTTTTAACATTTTAATTAATTTTATTAAAATATATAAATTAAATAATAATTTTTCTTTATATATATATATAAAACAGAAATTTAAATTTAAATATTTAATTTATAAATAAAATTTAGCTTATACAAAGTCAAACTTGTAATAGTCTCACCCTTTATTCAAAACTCCGCTCGCTGCACATGCTCTTACGTAATCGGATTGAAGACTTTGAGATGGGCCCTTTTTGTTTTTTTTTTTTTCCGAATAAATGGACGTTGAATCGTCTGATGTTCACTTTGATCAACTTAGATGGTTAAGTTGAATATTTCAAAGTTGAGAGCTCAAGTTCACATGTATTCCTCCTTTTTATTTTATTTTATTTTCTAAATTATACGTTTCATCAACATATAAGATTCGTAAGATCTTTTAAATTAGTCAAACCTCTTAATTTTATTAATTTAATTTTAAATATTTTATATTATTTTTAATTTTAATAATAAATTTAATTAAAATTATTAATTTAATTGAAAAAAATTAAAATCTTTTCATTCATTATCAATTTTAGTCAATCATTTTAATTTTATTAATTTTTTAATAATTTTTATATTTTTATAAATTTTATAATAATATAAATTTTATTTGATTTAGTCAAATGATATTTTTAATAATCAGAGAATAATTGATAAAAAAAATTAAAATGATTGTTTAATATTAATAATGTAAGGAAAATATTTGAATTATTTTTTGTCAATTGAACTATTCAATTAAGCTAATTTTTAATATTGAAACTATGATGTGAAAGTTTGAAAATGAAATTGATAAAATTAAAAAATTTGCCTAAATTGGAAAGTTTACGTGGGCAACTTTTAGTCCTTTAGCCTTTTAATTATTTTAAATATGAATGAAAAAATAATTTAGAAAAAATTTTAATTATTTTAAATTTTTTATAATTAAATTATTTTAAATTCAGTAATTCTAATACTTTTAATTAATAGATTTAAAATTATTTTTCAAATTATAATTTAATAATAATATCAAACAAATTTTTATTAATTTTAGAAACAATTTATGATATAACATGCTGCAATTTCTTGCTGAGTAGAAATGTGAGACCATGTTCTAGCAATAGTATTCTCCATAGAAACTACTTTTTTAGGAAAAATATTTTATGGTTTTTTATTTTTTGGACACTCAAAAAAATTAATTAATATAAAATATTTTTCTGATTAAAAGAAAAATTAAGTTATTTAAAAAAAATAATTTAAAAAAAAATTATATTTATTTTTTAAATTTAGATAATTCTATTAAAATGTAGAAATACATCTACATGACATAAAAAATATATAATTAATTTAATATAATAAATAAATAATAAAAAATATTTTCATAAAAATAAAATTATTTTTTATTAAAAACGTTTTCTTATGCAAGATATTTTTGGAAAAAACAAAAGCAACCTTATTTAACTTTCTCGTCAAGTCTTCAGAATCCAAGGACCATTAAGGCAGTAACCATGGTTTTACCTAAATCATAGTTCAAAATATACATTATATTTTTTTTCTTCCTGCCACCGTACATTTTCTTTTTCTATTTATAGGGTACGGAGCCTAGCTCCTCTTTTGTCATTAAGCAACTCCTTCCCTCTTTCCTGCTTAGTTGGTACGGAGCCTAGCTCCTCTTTTGTCATTAAGCAACTCCTTCCCTCTTTCCTGCTTAGTTTGTCTTTGTTTCAATGGCTGCTTCTAATGTCTTCTCATATTCCTCTTCCTCCTCCAAACCTAGATGGAATCATGATGTGTTTTTGAGTTTTAGAGGTGAGGACACTCGTAAAAACTTCACTGATCATCTCTATACTTCTCTAATCAATGCAGGAATATCCACATTTAGAGATAATGACATTTCTCGAGGAGAAAATATCTCCTTGGAACTCCTTAAAGCAATTCATGAATCAAGAATTTCTATTATAGTCTTTTCTAAAGGCTACGCTTCTTCTCGGTGGTGTCTTGCTGAACTTACAGAGATTATTAAGTGTAAAAATATGATAGGTCAGATCGTAATTCCCATATTCTATGATGTTGATCCCTCAGACGTGCGAAAACAAACCGGTAGTTTTGGAGAAGCTTTTGATAGATATAAAGAATTTAAGGAAGAAATAGACAAATTGAAGGAATGGAGAGGAGCACTTATGGAAGCAGCAGAGCTAGACGGATGGGACCTCCAAAATGTCGCAAATGGGTATTTCTCTCTAAACTTTATAATTAAAATATCTTAATTATATTTAACTTTAAAATAATTTTTTGTACTATTTAATTCATCAAGTATTTGCCTGGCATTATCATTTAATTATCACACGGTAATTAAGTAGGAGCCGATTTTAGGAAGTCAACGAGTGTCCAATTTTCCTCTTGTACGGTAAGGCATATGCTTATGCCTTCTTATCAACAACTTTTACTGTGAGTGAACAGGTATGAATCAAACTTTATTCAGAAGGTAGTGGAGGATGTTTTGAGGAAATTGAATTGCAACTACCTGAATCTTGCCAAACACCCAGTAGGAATTGATTCACGAGTCAAAGAAGTGATTTTCTTGCTGAGTCTTGATGCAAGCAATGTCAACATTGTGGGCATCCGTGGGATGGGAGGAATCGGTAAGACTACCATAGCAAAAGCTGTATTTAACCAACTTTGTCATGGATTCCAAGGCAGCTGCAGTTTTCTTTCCAATGTCAGAGAAGTCTCAGAACAGCCTAATGGTTTAGTTCAATTACAAAAACAACTACTTCATGATACATTGAAATTAAGAAATTTCAAGAATTTAAGTAGTATTGACAGTGGCATCCACTTAATCAAAGAAAGACTTCGTTACAGAAGAGTTTTTGTTGTTCTTGATGATCTGGATCAAATGAAACAAGTGGATGCGTTGGTGGGAGACCGAAATTGGTTTGGCCCAGGAAGTCGAATCATCATTACAACGAGAAATGCTCATTTGCTAGATCAACTCGAAGTGGCCTTACAGTATGAGGTCAGAGAACTGAATCATGAAGAGTCCCTTGAGCTTTTCAGCTGGCATGCCTTCAAGCAAATACATCCATCAAATGAATATGTGAAGATTTCAAATGAAGTGGTGGATTATGTTGGAGGACTCCCAATAGCCCTTGAAGTTTTAGGTTCTTATTTGTGTAAAAGAAGCATACCTGAATGGAGAAGTGCGGTGGAGAAATTAAGAAAAATTCCTCACCAACAAATTCAGAAAAAGCTTAGAATAAGTTTTGATGCATTGGATGATGATAAAACAAAGGATATATTTCTTGATATTGCTTGCTTCTTTGCTGGTGTAGATAAAGATCATGTAGCTAAAATACTGGATGGATGCGGTCTCTTTCCAGAAATTGGTATTCGTGTTCTCATCCAAAGGTCTCTAGTGAAAATTGATTGTTGGAATAGGTTGGTGATGCATGATCTATTACGGGATATGGGAAGGGAGATTGTCCGAGTAGCATCACCAAACCATCCTGGGAAACGCAGCAGACTTTGGTTTCATGAGGATGTTTTGGAAGTCCTCAAAAAGCACATGGTAAATTAACAAACTCAATTTTTATAATAGGTTAGCTGTATATGCAAATGTCCATTCTCTAATCCCAATCTGGGATTTGAACTTTGTCATTGCACTAGTGTATACTGTAGTTTTCTAATGATCCTATTTTGTTGGTTTTTAGGGGACGGATGTTGTTGAGGGTCTCATGCTTGATGCACGTGCTTCAAAAGATGTATTTCTGAGCACAGAGTCATTTACAAGGATGAATCATTTGAGATTGCTCCAAATCAATGCTGTCCATCTTACGGGAAGACAAGAAAATCTTTTCCAGGAGTTGAGATGGCTTTGTTGGCAAGAATGCCCTCTGAAATCTATACCGCGTAGGTTACAACTAGACAATTTAGTTGTTCTTGAAATGCAGTTCAGCAACATCAGAGAAATCTGGAAGGGGATCAAAGTATGTATAATCCGATAAGCCTTTGTTTTTCTAGCTAAGTTCAAATCGTTCTAGGTACATGTATTTCGTTTTTCCATGTTGCTTTCACCTCTTCATTTTCTCAATCTGTGGCAATGTAGGTTCTCAAGAAATTGCAGATTCTTGATCTCAGACACTGTGTGCACCTTGCTAAAACACCAAACTTCTCAGGACTCATCGGTCTGGAGAGATTAATTCTTGAAGGCTGCACAAGTTTAGTTGAGGTCCACCAATCTATTGGATGTTTGAAGAAACTTGTTTTCTTGAACATGGAGGGCTGCAAAAGCCTAAAGAATCTTCCCGAAAGCATTTGTTACTTGAAAGCTCTTGAAACTCTCAACATTTCTGGCTGCTCAAAACTTGACAGATTGCCAGAGAGCCTGGGTAGCATGGAAGCCTTAACTAAGCTTCTAGTCGAGGGAACAGCCATTAAGCAGCTCCCATCTTCAATTGGACATCTGAAAAACCTTACAACATTATTGTTCCGTGGATCGAAAGATGTCTCACAGTCTGTCTCTTGGTTATCACAACTTGCATCATGTTTTTTGTCCAGAAGTGCAAACTCAAAAGTTTTGCTGCCAGCTTCCTTGGTTGGGTTGACCTCATTGACGCAGCTATTTCTTCATAACTGTAGTTTATTTGAGGATGTAGTTCCCATTGACCTTGGGAGATTATCATCGCTCAAACATCTGGATTTGGAAGGAAACGATTTTTTTAATCTTCCCACTGGTATTCGATATCTTCCTAAGCTTGTTGTACTGGTGCTGACTTCATGTAGAAATCTCAAATCAATCTCAGAGCTTCCATCAAGCTTAAAGTTTTTGTGGGCGTCAAACTGCGCATCACTCGAAAGAATATCACTTAAATCAAATGGATTCCTGCGGATGATGTTTCTGTCTAATAGCACAAAACTAGTAGAGATTCAGGGATTGGAAGATATGGAGCAAGCAATTGCCATTGAAATGCCATCAGGAAGGAACAGTTATGCAAATGATTTTAGGAAATTTCTTTGTCAGGTTCCCTCTCTCTCTCACTCACACACACACACACACACTCTCAAGCAGAGGTTATGTACCTATATTTAATTGAATAACTTTTCATTGAAACAGGCACTATCCCAGGGTAAGCCTCAAGCCATTTGTCTCCAAAGCAGAGAGTTACCCATGTGGTTAAGCTATCGAGGAGAGGGATCTTCGTTGTCATTTCGTGTACCCACAGTTTCAGAAGGAAACACTGAGGGTCTTATTTTGTGGATTGTTTGTGCAATAAATGACACAACTGCTAATGTAGTTGTCACAACCACATGCAAGAGCAATAGTTCCACGACATGGGAGATGGCATCTGACTTCAGTCTTGTTGGAGCTTGTGATGATCATTCTTTGTTGACGTATTTACCATTTCAATCTGCAATTGAAAGCGGAGAAGAATTGGAAATTACAGTTCAGGCTGGCGCTAACAACATGGTTAAAAACAGTGGTGTCTCTCTGATCTATTCAAATGGCCTTTTTTGGTTTGAGAAAAGGATTGAAGTGTCAAATTCTCCACAAGAAATTTGTTGTTTTGACAAAAGAAATTGCAAGATGCCCAATATGCAACTGCATGATTACTTATGGTATAGACCGTAGGGGTAAACTAACAAAATTAGTATTGTTAACAAAATTAGTATTGTTATTTTTACGCGGTAGAGTCGTGAGAAATTCAGAAAATATAATGAAGTTAGGATTTGAGAATTTCGAGTGATTATATTTTAAATTTTTTCATTATAATTGAATCTTTTCTCTTGTATTGTCCATGAACATAAATCTTACGATCGATCCACATAAATTTTATATTATTTTTCTCTTTCTTTTTTTTTTTTATATTGTGTGATTATATAATTATGTATACTTTAAATTTAATTATAACTTAAATTTATTTTCTGTTTCGTCCGCGCTTTGCTTTCAATGGATTAAAGCTATAGATACATAACATAAAGAATTGAAAAATTATTTAGTGAATTCTCTCTCACATTTATATAGAGCTTATTATTCATATTTGAAAGATGACTTTAATTATATATGAATATATGGTTATTTTCTATATACACGATGTATTTATTTTTTAATCTGTTTTTCTAATAATATTTAAAATAACATTTAAAAAAATAATAAATTTAAATGACAACTTTAAACTTACTTTTAATAGTTTTCCATTTTTTACATCATCACATCAATCATTAAATAAAATGTCAAACGCTCGTTGAGTTGCCTAGAGATAGGTCAAACACTCGTTGAGTACAGCATTTCGACATTATTCACAGTTGATAAAAAGTAAAAAAGTCTTGAATAGGCCGAACAGTAGACGAGGTGCCGTTTTGACGGCGTCAAGTTGAAGTGTGTTTTTAATAAATTTTCAACAATTTATTGATTTACCTTTTTCTTATCAGCCAAATAATAAAATTTCAATAAAACCCGCAAATTTTATAAATCACTCTTCCAAAATCCATCAATCCAGACATTGCCCTTCCATTGTCCTCTCTGAAATGCAATATTGCCATTTAAATGTGTTTAATTTTTCCGTGTTGATTTTGTTTGATTAATTAAGTTAATTCTCAAATGTTTAATTAAATTATTTGACCTATACATAAATAATTATTTTGGTATTCTCTTTGTTGCCCAATTGTCTTGTCACTAGTCAGTATTCAACCAGGTATCAAGGGCATCTTCTTGCCAAAGAATTGGCTGCAAGAGGCTTACAGACCACGCTGATACTCACTCTGCAGTTTGCGCCATGTTTTCTTGAGTGAAGTGCACATCGTATGTGAAAGTCTTTTTCTTCCCCTTTTTATTTTCTTGTAATGGATTGGTGGCCCATTCCTTACTAATTTTGAAACTTAGGATGTGAAGGTTATAGTTGGAGCTTAGGTTGTCATGGCAAATGGTGGTGTTATAGCACCTTCTTTTTTTATTAAATTGAATATGGTTGCACTTGCAGCTCAAAGCATGATGTCCCATTCGTTGTGCTTGCTACTAGTCACAGGGTACTTCATAACAGCTTTCGTAGTGCTTTGGAAGTGAGCAAAGCACTTTTTTATACGTTAAATCTTGAATTGCTTGCTTTCTTCACTCTCAGGTGGATTTAAGCTGTTGATACTAGTAACTTTCAGGTGGCATGAAAAGAAGTGCCAAGAAAATGGATAATCAGATAATGAAATTTCTTGTTTCTTCGGTTAGTCCTTGTTCGAATATTGTTATACGGATATTATTTTTTCAGTGTATGATTTTTTTTTTTTCACAGAAGTTAGAAATCTCAAATTTTCCCAAAATGGTAATCACTGCAAACTGCAAAAATCAAAATTTAATTTCACAACAGCTTGGAAACAAAAGTCGAACAATATATCATACTATGAATCTACAAGTGAAAACTCAACCCCAGACTTCTTAAGCCTAGAAACATCTCAGCAAAATATTGCTAGAATGAAGAAATGATATCCTCGTAGAGGGGTTTTTTTTTTTTTTTTTTTTTTTTCCTCTATAAGCATATATTTTTTATTTATATTAGAATAAAATCAAGGAAAAACTTAGTATGAGCAAGTCCAAACTAAACTTAGGTCGATAGACCTCCCTAGAACACTAGACCTAAAATATGGCATGATAAGTGAAAAATCCTAGAGCAATATGAAGGAGAACCAAACTAACGCAAATTTAAGACAAGAGTAGCCGACTCCAAGGCATGCCCATTATTTCGAAAAATTATGTAATGAAACCAATGTATGTACAGTGGTTTCGTTGTAATAATTGATTGTGGTGAGTCTTTGTCACGACCCGATCCCACTGCTGGAACCTGCACTAGGACTTGGGTAAGCATAAAGTTCCTGAGACCCATAGTAAATCTTACTGTTCCCAAATCTATAACTAGAGCTAAAAACTGAGCCCCAATATGCAAACAAAATAAAATAAAATATTATATTTTTATTTAAGTCAACCTAACCAGATAACCATAAAAAATTAAAGTTAGGGGAGACCAGCTCAACTTTGATACCATCATTTATAAACTATGTAAATATCATAAAAATTTTTTATTTATTAAAAACTAAAAAAACTTAAATTAACACAATCCCTAATAAGATCAATGTTACTGCTAACACAGGCGGAGTTCTAGATTAAAAATTTATGAAATAATAATACAAATGAGTAATAGCTGATAAACCTACGAGAAAGGAAGTAGGTTGTTTTGAAAAAGAAATCCTCCTGAAGCCTGAAAAATAGGGTGAACAGGAGTGAGCGTTCAACTTATAGAATAATATATTGATTTTAGATACAATTTCTATAACTATCCAAGTCTAGTGCATCCTTAAGAATGAAATGCAACATCTTCAAATATTTCAAATAAGTCAAATAATATTCACACCAAAGGCAATTTGGAGTACTCACACACTTGTGTATCAAATCCATGCATACACACACATATATATATATATGAGCTAATCCCCTATACAGCTCTCTTAATTCCAACCTCTGCCAGCGAGATCAACTTAAAGCTGGACTTTCTCTTAATATTCAAATGCAGGGCCAGTGAGATCAGCTCAAGCCGTGCCTCACCCTGACTTATCTATAAAAAGGATTGAATCCTAGCGAGTCAAGCTCCAGCCACGTCTATCTGTCCTACCCGTATCCATATACACACCACATGCATGCCAAACTCACACACACAACTCTAAATTACCATAAAGCAACATACATGACAAAGTCATCATATACATGCACAACACAAGTGTGCCTAATAATTGACTATGTACATATATTTATAAGTAATGCATGGACATACCTTGAATATATAATAGTATTGAAATTATAAACAAAATCAATATCTACTCATAGTACACTAGGAATCACTGTGGCGGCTGAGTGGAGGAGGATGACTGACCCTGATCACCTAAACAATTATACTATAAATTTACCAAAATTAACTCAAAACAAGACTTTAAGGAGATAAAAGACACCCTAATTTATGCCAGCCTAGGTCCTAGTGTCAGTCTGGCCCGTGGGATCAAGTTATGACAGTTTCACCATAATTAATGATTATAATTAAACCGTTATATATACAACTGTTGCACCAGATAAAAATTCTATTATTTCATGTACCCATAGTTTCAGAAGGTGACATTGAGGGTCTTATTTTGTGGATTTTTTTTTGAATTGCAAAAAAAAGGAGCTCTCCGGGTGTGATGGTCATTGCACCTTAGGCTAAGGTCCATGGTTAAATGGTTTCATTAGACCCTGATTAACCCCCCACCCCCCCCCCCCCCTTCGCGCTAGGGAGGACCTACTACCGAGCCATAGTGGGTCCCCAATGAGTTGCAAGAATGGACTACCCACTGTCGATTCACCCATTCACTGCAAGTGGATACAATTTTTAGTTTTCAACGCTAGTGCGGGAAATCGAACCAATGTCAGACACCCCCAACTCCCAAGGATTACCACTAAGCCACCATGCTTAGTGGTTATTTTGTGCATTATTTGTGCAATAAATGACACAACTACTAATGTAGTTGTCACAACCACATGCAAGAGCAATGGTTCCACATGGGGATTCGCATCTGACTTGGGTCTTGTTCAAGCTTGTGATGATCATTCTTTTGTGATGTATTTACTGTTTCAATGTGCAATTGAAGGTGGAGAAGAACTAAAAATTACAATTAAGGTTGGTGCTAACAATATGGTAAACAACTTTGGTATATCTTTGATCTATTCAAATGGCCAATTTTGGTTTGAGAAAAGGATTAAAATGTCAAAATTTCCATAAGAAATTTGTTATTTTGACAAAAGAAATAGCATGCTGCCCAATATGCCACTGCATAATTACTTGTGGTATAGACGGTTGGGTTAAATTAACAAAATTGAGAGAAATTTCAATCGAAACTTAAATTTTGTTATAACAAGCATGCAAATCTAAGGCACACACACAAATTGCACAATCACACAGTATTGAAAAGAAAAGAAGAATGTAACACCCCTTACCTGATCTACAGTGTAGTCGAGTAAAGTGTGCTACATTCGGTGCCGGAGCACCCTATCCTGTCATGTCGTATATAATATTAATTTTAATGTCTCTTTTATTTATAATATTCCATGTATAACTTTTTTTTTTATTCCATTTCATTTTTATGGAGACCTAAACAGAGTCCCCTCTATTTTATTAGTGCATGGCGGGTTTCATGTTACCTGTTAAAACAATTTATATCCATTTCATCTATTCATTCATCATATCATTTCTCATGCTCATATCAATTTCAAGAAAATAAATTACATTTCATTCATATAAAGTTTACATATACAATAATTTATAATTTATATACAATCCAAAATGATTTACATCGTTTAATTACATACAATGCCAAAATGCAAAATCTAACTATACATTAGCCCTACCATAATGAACTGCTGAGGTGACAATCTATACTGTAGCAGATCTGATCAAGTCCTGTCTAGGCTCTACTGCTGCTACTGTGGGTCTCCTGTATCTACGCGATGGAAAAACTAATGCGCTAAGCATAACGCTTAGTGGTGCATAAATTGAAATAAAAATATCCAAATAATTGAAATAATTATCCTGCGTATGATATTATAAGGAAATATACAATTATATGAATTTACAGTTTTTTACATGTTTATAAAACTTTGGAAGCAATTAAGTTAATCGGGATCTTTTTATTCATGTAATTTATATTCTGTCTTATGAAATTCATATTAATAATTTTCTCATGTATTTATTTAAATTTATGGCCCAAGTAATCTATGACAGACTATAAAGACTGGATAGACGGGAGTATACTAGTTAGACATCTGTATGTCTACCCAGTATACAACGGTTATATCAGGCACAAGGCCAGTGGGCAGGCATAAGCCAGTAATAATGAAAATTGACACTATGGCCATCGAGCAGGCATAAAGCCAGTAGAACAATCATCTTAGACATATGTTGTCTGTCAATGATTATTTCTGTGGGCAGTACTGCAATCTGTAGTCCCTAATTGGTATACCAATCGATCCATGCTATATAAATAAGTCTAGATATACTTTAGGCAAATTAGTATTATTAATTACTTATGATTTTATCATTTCATGTCATGCACTATTAGTGCTTTATACTAGTTTTATGTCAATTTATAGTGGGAAAATAGATTCCCCCTTCATTTTTATGTAACTTATACATTTAGCAATTCATATAGGTAATTTACATGTCATGTATAAAATAATATTTTGAACCTTTCTTTAGGTCCAGATTTGGTATCTTATATTCTCTTAGCAATTTGGCCAAGATGTGGCTACTGTTTGGCTTCACTTCCTTCATGGAAGTTGTCTCTTTATGTCTTGTCTTTATTTTCCTTTCTGAATCATGTCATTTGGAGTTTTAAAACTCAAGTTATGGTCAAATAACCAAAACTGGTTCTTTAACTCACTCAAGTTCTAGAACCAGGCAGATTCTGGAGTCAACATTTTCCTAATTATTTGGACATATTACAACCACTTTTAAGCCTAATTTTCTTCATGGAAGTTGTTACCCTATGTTTTAGGATCACTCAGAATTTTGAATCACAATTTTTTAGGTCTTGTTGAATTAATTATAGCAAATTAACTGGCTTGGATTCAGGTGTCCTGTGTCTATAGGATTCCAGGTTTAGGTCAGTGGCTTTGACTCTCATTTTAGGGTTCTTACACTCAAATTTTGAGAAAAGTTTCTAAATCAAAGTTGAAGCCCTATCTCTTAGGTTTCCATAACAGTTTGGCTCATCCCATTTGGGATTTCCTAGTGAAAGTTATGATATAAATTCTGTTTTGGGGTCAGGTGGTAGTTGAGGCAAATTCCAGGATTTGGTTTTGGGTTCTGGTCAAAACATCAACCTTGCAGATCTATGTCTTATAAAACTTTGGCACTGGTTTCATTGCTTTTCCAATTTTGTAGACCAAGTTATGGCATTTTTACCAAAACTGGTCGGGTGAGCCTAAGTCCAACAAATTCTGGGCAGATTGGTTCTGGTCAGTTTTGTTGATCTAACTTGTGCTAATAATTTGACTTAGTTAGAGGCAAATCTGGGTTCTATGCTCTTCATGAAAAATGTGCTCCTATGTCTAAACTTTCCAATGGTTCAAGAATCAGGTCATTCTGACCTTCCTAGTGTGAGTTATGGCCATTTGAACATTTACTGTTTATTTGGTCATTTTTCCAGGTCCAGATTAGGGTTACCCGGATTCAAGCCAATTTTAGACTAGGTTAGGGACAGTTTTTAGGCATAGTTTCTTCATGAAAAATGTGGCAAATTGTCCTAGGTTTCATCTCCAATTGACCTCACACCAATTGGAGCAACACAATTCAACTTATGGCTTAAAAACCACACTGGACTTATAAGTCTGAATTTCCTGCAAGAAAATTTGCACTCCCAATTTCAAATCCTCCCAACTCCCAAACTTCATTTAACATTCATAGCACTTCAAATGATCAAAAATTCATCTCAACATGCTTAATTTCAAGCCATACACAAAATTCCCAAATTTTCACTAGAACCCTAACTTCAAATTTCCAATTCATGGCATACACCTACCAAACTCATACTAATCACTTCATCCATCATCTATACTCATCAATAACATAAATAAACCACTTAATTTCATCAAAAACCAATAATTCTCAAACTTTCTCATGGCTGCCAAAATTTAGAGGTTCTATTTACTCATGGTTTTGTTTTGATTTCATGCAATTTCTGCTTGATTTAGCATGCTTACAACACTTAAAGAAGAAAGATAAGGTGATTATTGCACTAACCTTAGTGGGCAGAACTTTCTCTTGGCCAATCTTAAATCTTCCTTCACTTTCTAACTCTTTCTTGACTGCCAAACACTTCTCCTTGGTGTGGGTTCAAGTTTTAGTGAAGCTAACTAGGGATTTTGGTGTGAGATGAGGGAGAATTTCAAGCTAAAAAGCTTGAAAAATTCATGGGAGAGTCATCCATGGTGGATCGGCTGGTGAGGAAGGAATAGGCAGTTGCTTTTCCATTTTCCCTCATTTTATCTCTTTTTAATTGATTTAAAAATGGCTTATTGCAATTTGATTGGTTGAGGACTTTGTAATTGCATCATGCTTACTCAAGCATGAAGTAATAATTAAGCTTTTCTTCATTTTTCTTTTTCTTTCATTTCTACTCATTTTTAATTAAATTTTTAGCAATATTTATTCATATTTTATGTCATTTAATTCACTTACTTAAATGGACAAGTTGGTCAAAAATCGTCTCTGAATGTGAAATGATCAAAATGCCCTCCGTTTAGCTTAACGAGCTAAAATTGTCTGTATCAATTGATAAAATTTTCTAAGCATTTTCTTGGCATTCTAATGCCATTGAAACCTCAATGACTCTTCTCTGGAGTCTCAAAAATTATTTTTTAGGGCTTCTCACAGATCTGGGGTCGGAAAACTGTCTTCACAGTCGCTTCCCGTTAAGTCACCAATCGCTGTGACCCCGGCTTGTTTAACTCATTTGAAATTCATTTCTTTTATTTTTCTTTTATTTTTCTTAGTCTTTACTTACCCTTCTTATGACTCTTCACTCTAGTTTAAGTGTAGTTTCAGACATCCTGACTATCTGAACAGGCGTTAGTCATCGAAGCAGTAGAATGTACGGACTACCTAAAGTGAGGGCATTACAAAGAATAACACAGGATTTAATGTGGTTCAACCGTAAGGTCTATGTCCACAGGTAAGACAAGAGAAAAAATTTCACTATGATAAAAAAAAGAGCAAGATACAATCAATCAAAACTCTCAAACCCTAGCCCTAGTGTGTTTTCTGAATATCTCATAACTCTATCGCAAATGGTAGAATATTACAATGTTTATACTGGTCCATACCGCGGGGGCGTTGTCCTCGCGCCCCCAAGGAGATCAGTGGTGAGCTTCAGGTCCGGGCCTATAGGCCCATGCCCTCCACTACCACCACAAATCTCACTTTTTATCCCAATCAGGTTGCAACGTGAAACTTTCGGGTCGGGTCACAATTCGAGTCCCATGGAAAACATATCCAAATTTCAAAGCTACAAAAAATAACAATTCTTCCCCTTGGCTTGAATTTCCTCTATCATCAATAAAATAACCACAAACACTCTGTCTTGCCATATGCCCTCGCAAGGGCATTACTGAGCACTACAAACACCAACCAAGTCTAGGCAATGCCTAAACTTGATGACTAGGACTCTCTTGGTCATCATATCTGTTGGATTATCATATGTAGAGACTTTTTGCACAACTACAGTCCCCTAAGATATAATGTCCCGAATGAAGTGATATTTGACATTAATGTGCTTAGTTCGCTCATGGTACATCTGATTCTTTATGAGATGTATTGCACTCTGATTGTCACAAAACACTGTTGCCTTGTTCTGCATTAACCCAAGATCACCCACCAAACCTTGTAACCATAAACTTCCTTTACTGCTTCTACTAAGGCCATATATTCAGCCTCTGTGGTAGACAAAGCAACTGTAGCTTGCAATGTTGCCTTCCAACTGATAGCACTTTCAGAAAGAGTAAACAAATAACCTGTTAAAGATCTCCTCTTGTCTAAGTCCCCTGCAAAATCTGAATCCATAGAGCCAACAATTGAATCACTCATCTTGGCCCTGTTAAATGTTAGACTAACATCTGTAGTACCCTTCAAATATCTCAAAATCCATTTCACTGCCTGCCAATGCTCTTTCCCAGGACACTCCATGTATCTACTCATAACACTAATTGCATGTGAAATGTCAGTTCGGGTGCATACCATAGCATACATGATGCTACCAACAACACTCGAATAGGGAACACTAGACATGTTGTAACACCCCTCACCCGACTGCAGTGTAGCCGAGTAAGGCATGCTACATTCGGTGCCAGAGCACCCTAACTTATCTTACTTTATTTCTTTAAAAATTTTGTTCTCGTTATATTAAATATCGATTATTTTTCGACGGAGTTTCCCTTATTTTTTTTTTCGTTTGACATGTTTTACTATACACCTGTTTGAAAATTCACCAATATTTTCCAATTTAACTTCTTTTTCTTTCTTTTCTTTTCTATTCTACCAAATTTCAATTAAATTTTTAGTAATATTTATTCACATTTTGTGTCATAATAATTATTTACTTAACTGGACTCGGCCAAAAATCACCTTTGAAGGCGAAATGACCACAATTCCCTCCGTTTGACTTAACAGACTAAAATTGTCTGTACCGATTGAAAAATTTTTCTAAGCCTTTTCTTGGCATTCTAATGCCATAGAAACCTCAATGACTCTTCTCTGGAGTCCCAAAAATTATTTTATGAGTTTTCTCCTGGGTCTAGGGCTCCTAGTTGCGAGAACCGCAACTTCCCACTGGGTTACCCATCGCTAGGGCACCGGCTCATTTAACTTGGTTGTATTTTATTTCTAAAATTTTTTCTAAATTTTTCTTATTAATATTTGAGTTAATTAAGGTTCCTCACTTTAGTTTAAATATTTTTCTAGACGTTCTAGCTGTCCGGATCGACATCGATCACCGGAACAGTAGAATGTGCGGAATTGCTACAGTGAGGGTGCTACAATTCTTCCCCTCTAACAAAAATTTCATCCTCAAAATTTACTAGGAGTAAATAGTCGAGGAGCTGCTACTTCCTTATTTCTTCACCTTACCTGAGAAAACGGATCTGCATTAGTGTCACCTCGACTCATATGAATGCAATGCATGTTATGCACACTATCTCATTCTATCTATCAATGCCTGGGAACGCTAAACCGTGCTATGATACCAATAAATGTAACACCCCTCACCCGACTACAGTGTAGCCGAGTAAGGTGTGCTACATTCGGTGCCGGAGCACCCTAACTTATCTTACTTTATTTCTTTAAAAATTTTGTTCTCGTTATATTAAATATCGATTATTTTTCGATGGAGAAACTAACGGAGTTTCCCTTATTTTATTTTAGTTTGACGTGTTTTACTATTCATCTGTTTGAAAATTCACCAATATTTTCCAATTTAACTTCTTTTTCTTTCTTTTCTTTTCTACCAAATTTTAATTAAATTTTTAGCAATATTTATTCACATTTTGTGTCATAATAATTATTTACTTAACTGGACAAGTTGGCCAAAAATCACCTTTGAAGGCGACATGATCAAAATGCCCTCCGTTTGGCTTAACAGACTAAAATTGTCTGTACCGATTGAAAAATTTTTCTAAGCCTTTTCTTGGCATTCTAATGCCATAGAAACCTCAATGACTCTTCTCTGAAGTCCCAAAAATTATTTTATGAATTTTCTCCTGGGTCTAGGGCTCCTAGTTGCGAGAACCGTAACTTCTCATTGGGTTACCCATCGCTAGGGCACCGGCTCATTTAACTTGGTTGTATTTTATTTCTAAAATTTTTCCTAAATTTTTCTTACTAATATTTGAGTTAATTAAGGTTCCTCACTTTAGTTTAAATATTTTTCCAGACGTTCTAGTTGTCCGGACCGATATCGGTCACCGAAACAGTAGAATGTGCGGAATTGCTGCAGTGAGGGTGTTACACGTGCTCCATCTCCTCATCTATTTTTGGTGACATGTCTGCAGATAACTTGAAATGGGCAGCAAACGGAACAGTCACAGGCTTAGCATTATTCATGTTGAAACGCTTAAGCACTTTCTCAACATAGGCCTGTTGAGACAAGAAAAGCTTCCCAACACTTCTATCCCTGGTAATTTCCATTCCCAATATCTTCTTTGCAGCACCCAAATCCTTCATCTCAAACTCATCACTCAACTGCTTTTGAGAATGTTAATTTGTGACATGCTTTTAGCAACAATAAGCATGTCATTCGCATACAATAGCAAATAAACAAAGGAATGATCTGAAAGCTTTTTATGATACACACAACTATCATATGAACTACGATTAAAGCCATTACGAACCACGAATGTATCAAATCTTTTGTACCACTGCCTAGGCGACTGTTTCAGACCCTATAAAGATTTCTTAAGTAAGCAAACGCGGTTTTTCATAACTGGAATGACAAATCCCTCAGGCTGACTCATATAAATTTGCTCCTCCAACTCACCATGCAAAAATGATATCTTCACATCTAGTTGCTTAAGTTCTAGATTATAAAGAGCAACCATAGCAAGTAAGACTCTGATAGAACTGTGCTTCATAACTGGAGAAAATATTTCATTAAAGTCAATCCCCTCCCTCTGAGTAAAGCCTTTTGCTACCAACCATTCAACCCCTGCAGTGCCTTCCTTTTTCTTGAACACCCATTTGCAACCTACCACTTTTTGTCCCTTAGGCAATGTTACAAGCTCCCAAGTTTGATTCTTGTGAAGAGATTCAATTTCTTCACTCATAGCACCGATCCACTGATCTGCATCTGAACAAGAAATAGCTTCTCTATAATTGCTGGGTTCATGCACATCAACTGTTTCAGCAACTGACAAGGCAAACGCAACTAGATCTGCATATGCATATCTCTGCGGTGGTCTAATCTGTCTTCTCTCTCTACCAGTTGCAATGCTATATGGTTCCTATTGCTGTTGCTCAAGTGCATCCTCTTGTTCATCAGGATCTTGCACCTCATCCTTTGAATCACTAGACTTAACTATTGAAGTATCAATATCAAGCTCCACCTGTTCCCTGACACTGTGATTTGATTTTGCTATTGACTTCTCCCTCTGACTATCTAATGAAGCAGACTCATTAAATGTCACATCCCTGCTGATAATTAATCTTGGACACTTTGTGTGACACCCCTTACCCGTGTACAGTATACCCGAGTAAGTAATGCCACACGGTGTACTGGCACTCTCTAATATACCTTACTTAATTTGTGTCATGCTTTTGAAGTTAATTTATGAAATATGATTTGTTTTAACCATTTATCAAAAGTATTATTCATTTGAGGTTCCGAAGATTTTAAGGAAAATCCGGCGGAGTACCGGCTAAAAATGGAGAAAACAGTTCTTTGGAACCTGTTAAAAACACTTCCAATATACAATTTCATTCCTACTCAACTCCAATATTATCAACAAAACTCAATATCAATATCTCAATAATTTGTCAATTTCAGGTCTCAACAACCTTTTCATTTCTCAAAACATCCCTTTCTTAGGGTTCTCATATATAAACAACCATTAAATACTCAAATTAATACCATACATGACCATAAATCTTTATTATTTACATGAACCTCAAAATACATTACATAAATCCCAAATACATATGAGAAATTAAAAAGTTAATTACAAAATGACAAAATGACATCTAGTGTCCTTCCAATGCACTGCAGTGACGAGGTGACACGGACATCGAGCAGAATCGCGGATGGACTCACCTACCTGTGGTCTACTGGGCTCGCGATCGGATCTCCGGTACCTACGGCGTGGCAAAGCAACGCGCTAAGCAATAATGCTTAGTGGTGCAATAATATAATAAAAGAAAATAGCAAGAAAATAAATGTGTATAGAATGTGTATGCTTTCTTTGTTTGGTATTGATATATTCATTGTTTCATTTACGTTGTTCACTTTTATTCATTTGGTTGCCCAAGTAACCTATACTGGACGACTGGACTGGATAACGGTAAATGGCATCTGGTACCTAGTACCTCGGGCGTCACACCATCGGTCACATACGTATCTCCGGTAACAATGAGCTAACAAGAATAAATATCCGGCACAAGGCGAAGTCTCAATACAAAGTCAGAATGGCTAAAAGCCATGAAATCACAGAATGGCATTTTTGCCATGTGCAGTACTGCTAACTGAACTCTATTGGCATGCCAAACTATCCAAACCAATCTTGTTAGGTATATTAGGGCATTTGAAACTCTTAAATTTGTCAATTTGTGAATTTCAATTTTTTTCGTGTTACTATTCATCATTGGTCAACAAAAATGTTGACTTTTAGAATAAAAATGTGTACATCAACTTTGGCACTCCCAACATACCACATTTGGTGTTTAAAACTTGTTGGCATTAAGTGTTTTTGCCATTCCAAAGTGTAACTCAATACAAACAGATTTTTCAATTTTGGTGAGTCAATTTCACTGTTCCATTGGACACTGTTACGATTGGAATTTGAGGAAATGTAAAACATGAAAGTTGTTTCTTATTTTGTCTAGTTGAATTTCATTTTTTGAATCACTCCATTTGGAGTTTTGTAGCTCCAGATATGGCTCAAAAACCCAAGCTGTCCGGATATGCATTCTGCAGAAATTTATCATATCTACAGTGCATGAACAGTAACTTGAGTCACTTGGTTGAATGGGTTCTGGCCATAATTTGCGGTAGGTTCCTTCATGAAAGTTGTTTGTCTATGTCTTAACTTGTTTCTGAAAAAATTTCATGCCAATTGACCAAATCTACAGTGAGTTATGGCCAAATGAACAGTTACTGTTCATTTGGCAAATTCTGCAGAATTCAGTGCAGGGCATCCGGATTGTGGCTGAGTTTTGACCCTTTTGCTTTGGTCTTTTGGGCATGGTTTCTTCAGAAAAAATGTGCCATTATAAGCCTAGTTTCATGTCCAATTGGCCAAACACCAATTGGACTACCACTGCCCAAGTTATGGCAGTGCAAAGGGACTGAAATTTCAGTCCCTATGCTGCTGTCCCTAGGGCAGCCTGCAACCTCACCTTGCCATAGTGTTTTTCAGTCCCATTTATGGTCAACACATCTAAAATGGTCACTAATTGACCATTACAATGTGCCCTAACAATTTCCTAAGCCAATTCACACTTTCACCTTTCCAAACCCTAATTTCCATATGAATTTTTACAACATGCTTTAATTAACTATCTCATTCCATAATCACATGCATACATGGTTTAATCTTGATCTCTAGTCCACTTTAAGTCCATCAAAACACTCATTCCTTTTTATTCAATAGGGCTGCCGAAACCTAGGGCATGGATAGACATAGATTTCATTCATTTTAGTCACAAATTCCTACTTATTCCAAGTCTCTAACATAGAATTTAAAAAGCTTTAGGTGTATATATGCACTAACCTTGTTTGGGCAGAATTTTCCCAAGCAATTCCTTCACTTTCTTGGCTTTTCTTGGCTGCCAAAGGCTTTAGCAAGGTGCTAGGGCAAGTTTTAGTGAAGCTAGGTTAGGATTTTATGGTGAGACAAGGTAGGAAATCAAGCTTGCTTGGTTGAGCTCCAATGGAGGGTGGAAGGGAAGGGTTCACGTTTTTGGTGGAGAAGAAGGAGAAGAAGAGCAGCTGGTTTTTTTTGTTGAATTTGGTCTTCATTTGTCTTTTTATTTGTTAGTCAAAGGATGGCTTAAGTGTGATTGGTCCAAATTTTTAAATGATGTCATTTTTGCATTATTTTACATTTTCTTTTCTTTTCTTTCACTACTCATTTCAAATTTCATTTCTAGTAATATTTATTCATATTTTATGTTATATTAATTATTTACTCAACTGGGCAAGTCGGCCAAAAATCACCTCGAAAGGCGAAATGACCAAAATGCCCTCCGTTTGGCTTAACGGGTCAAAACTGTCTGTACCGATTGAAAAATTTTTCTAGGTATTTTCTTGGCATTCTAATGCCATAGGAACCTCAATGACCCTTCTTTGGAGTCCCAAAAATTATTTTATAATTTTTTCCCCGGGTCTAGGGCTCCTCGTTGCGAGAACCGCAACTTTCCTCCCGTTATCCATCGCTTGGGCACCGGCTCGTTTGACTCAGTTGTATTTTATTTCTAAAATTTTTACTAAAATTTTCTTATTAATATTTGAGTTAATTAGGGTTCCTGACTTTAGTTTAAATATTTTTCGACTATCCAATGAAGCAGACTCATTAAATGTCACATCCCTGCTGATAATTAATCCGGGAGGGTGTTACACTTTGGATCATTGCACCACAACCTGTAGCCTTTCATTCTAGATGCATACCCTAGAAATATGCATTTTCTTGCCCTAGGCTCAAGCGTACCATCTCTCACATGAGTATAAGCAGGGCAACCAAATACTCTCAGCTGAGAGTAATCAGTAGGTGAACCGGACCAGATCTCAAAAGGAGTTTTACACTTAATAGCTGTAGATGGAGATCCATTAACTAAGAAACAGGATGTATTAATTGCTTTAACCCAAAAATCCTTTCTTGATCCTGAATGTGATAGCATGCTTCGTGCTTTGTCACAAAGCGTTCTGTTCACGCATTCTGCAATACCATTATGTTGTGTTGTCCTTGTACAAGTGCGATATCTTACTATACCTTCATTGTTGCAGAATGCATCGAACTCACGATTGCAAAATTCCAACTCGTTATCAGTTTTAAATCGCTTGTCCTTCTTTTCTGTCTGCTTCTTAATCATCATCTTCCACTTTACAAAGGTTGAAAATACCTCATCTTTTGTTTTCAAAAAATACACCCACACCATCTGAGAGTAATCATCAATCAAGGTCATGAAGTACCTAGCACCGCTCTTGGAAGGAATTCTGTTAGGACCTCATAGATCTGAGTGGATATAATCCACCATTCCTCTAGTTTTGCGCACTGTCTTTTTATCGAACTTCACTCCGGTCTGTTTGCCAAACACACAGTGTTTTCAAAAGTCCATAGATTCTATTTTCTGCCCGTCCAACAAATCTGGCTTGCTTAACACAGATAATCCTCTTTCACTCATATGACCAAGACGTATATGTCACAATTGAGTCTGATTCTGATTATTGTTTTTGGATGCTACTGCAGCTTCCCCTGAAACTGTATTGCCCTGAAGAAAATATAATCCTGAAACCAAACTGCTTTTCATGAGTACCATAGAGCCCTTGCACAATTTGAGAACTCCATTCTCTGCATGGTATCTAAATCCATGAGAGTCAAGTGTCCCAAGAGAAATCAAGTTCCTCTTTAGTCCTGGAACATGCCAACACTCTATAGTTCTAACAATGCCATCAAACATCCTCAATCTGATGTTACCAATTCCTTCAACAGATAATTCACGATCATTACCCAGAAACACCTTGCCACTCATCTGTTTGTAAGTGACAAACTAGTTTCTGTGTGGACACATGTTATAAAGCACCAGTATCAAGAATCCAAGAATTTTATCCGTGATCTGAACTCACGGATAAAATTTCTCTAGCACTGTCATCACCATCAAAATCAATAAAACTATCAACCACATTCACAGAACTTTCTGGTTGCTTTTCCTTTTTATTTTTCAACTTGAGACAGTCTCTCCTGTAGTGACCTTGCTCCCCCACTCAAAACAGTTGGCCTTTTTCATTCTTGACTTAAATCTGGCCTTAGATTTCTTCCTGCTGGAAGAACCCACTCTTAAATGTGTTCTTCCCTTGCTCACCAAACCTTTCCCCTCAAATCTTTCTCTATTATCTGGAAATTTCTTTTTCATCTCCTTCGATTTTAGAGAATTACTAACATCATCTAGTAAAATACTGTCTTTTCCATACAACAAAGTATTAACAAAAGTTTCATAGGAGGGTGGCAAAGAACATAACACAATAAGGGCATGATCCTCACTATCAATCTGAATATCAATATTCTTTAGGTCCATAATGATTGAATTGAATTCATCTAGATGTTCTTTAATGGATGTACCTTCACTCATTCTTAGATTGTAAAGTCTTTTCTTCAGATACTAGTGGTTGGTCAGCGATTTGGCAGAGTACAACTCCTCTAATTTCTTCCATGTCACAGATGCTGAGCTTTCACCAGCAATCTCGCGTAGGATATTATCAGTTACGCTCATGAAAATCGTACTCAAGGCTCTCTCCTTTAGATCAGCCTTCTCCTCCTCTTTCATACCTTCTGGAAAGTTATTCTCGATTTCCTTCCATAGACCTTGTAGGATCAAAGAAGATTTAATTTTAATCTTCCACAAACTAAAACTCGATCCACTATCAAACTTCTCTATCTCATACTTCGTTGAAGACGACGCCATCTGTAAACCCTAGGTTTTGCGCACAAAGCTTTGATACCAGTTTGATATAACAAGCACGCAAATCTAAGGCACACACATACAAATTGCACAATCACACAGTATTAAAAAGAGAAGAGGAATGATACAGGATTTAACGTGGTCCAAGCGTAAGGTCTACGTCCACGGGCAAGACAAGAGAATAAGTTTCACTATGATGAAAAAAAGAGCAAGATATAATTAATCAGAACTCTCAAACCCTAACCCCAGTGTGTTTTCTGAATATCTTATAATTCTATCACAAAGGGTAGAATATTACAATATTTATACTGGTTCATACTGTGGAGGCGTTGCCCCCGCATCCTAAAAGAGATCAGTGGTGGGCTTCGGGCTCAGGCCTATCGGCCCGTTCCCTTTGTTACCACCACAAATCTCACTTTTTATCCCAATCGGGTTACAGTGCGAAAACTTTCGGATCGGGTCACAATTCAAATCCCATGGAAAAACATATCCAAATTTCAAAGCCACAAAAAATAACAAATTTATTTTCTATAAATTTATTTTGTGTTTTCATCCATGCTTTGCTTTCAATGGAATATTTAGTTTAAATTAGATTTAATTTAAATAGACAGACATGTCTTTCTAGAAAGGTGTCATGTCCCTTCATTGTTTATAAATACAAAAAAATTATTCAATCTATTATCACATCTTCTCTCTTATTTTTCTCTTCTTGTCTTTATAAATTCAGTTCATATAAACTTGAATTTATTCTAATGCCTCCATCTGTTCAAGGAAAATTTGTGTAGGCACCAAATGGTTTGCATTGCCCCACATGCTACTCTTTCCATGGTTACCCATCTCATGAACTAAGCAACAGAGAGAGTGAAGAATTCCTTTAATTCATTGAACGTTGTCCCTATTTTTGTGCTTACATTGACCAGCCTCGACATTGGGTAATAGTGTATAATGATTTCTTGAATCAGTATTTTAATATATTGGATAAGAAGTTTGATTTTTTAGAGGCCTTGATTATAAAAAAAAATAATAATAATAATAACTATAAGAAAAATCATGGAAACTTGTCAGGGAGATAGAAACTACTAAAGGAAGCTTCTTTGTTGGTCCAGTCTTTCAAAAGCTATAGGAGATGCCAGAAGGAATTCTTGATGACTGCAAAATTTTTAATCATATCAATTGAGCTTTTATTTTGATGTTGCGAGGGAGACATCCATCAATTCTTGGAGTGTCTTGGTCAAGCCTATTCTTTAGTTCAATTCCTATACTGTTCTATTTCCAAGATGGCCATTGAAGCAGGTTTTTGGCAAGTTCATCCAGAATTTGGAGGGTTCTTCTAGAAAAACATCGACTTAAAGAAGAATTATCCTTTCTTGAGAGAATTTATGCAAGAAAAGATCATTTTTATTAAAAATTTTTCTCTGTCAATAGGACCTTATTGCTTAATTGGAGGTGGATACTTCCCCTGTATACACAATACAATGGGAGATTTGGTGCTATGGTACTTTCTAATTTCTGGCAAAAAGATTACTTTAGATTTAGTCGTGAAGAAAAAGTGATGAATACCCCCAATATTCAGATTAGAGATAAAACATCTAAAGATGAAATTAGATTTTTTAACAACAAATAAGGCAGAATTGATAACTAATTAAGACACAATAATAGTTAGGCTAGAACACCTCAATTATAAAGATAAAATAAGCATCTTGGTGAGGTGTAGAAGAATTCCCCCAACTTGTATACACAATGATTCAGAGAAATATTTATTTTATAATACAGATTGATGCTATCCCCTTAATTATTGTTTCGTAATTCTCATGTAATAAAATGGAACCGGCAGCATGAATTGGAAAACGAATAAAGATATTTTTTTTCTCAAATTTTTATTAACTAAAATTAATACACTGAAATTAAATAAAATTTAATATTTTAATTCTTAATTTTTCCATTCATTAATAATTTTACTTTTAATAATAATTTGAATTTATTTTTTACTGAAATTATTCATGAAAATATTAATATTTCATTTAAATTTTTACCAATTTAAATAAATGGGATATGTTACGCGTACCATAAAAATTAAATAGAATAAGAAGTTATAATAAGTATGATGTTTTCATCAATTAAATTATTATTCTTTTTTTTCAGTTTTTAAGCATTCCAAGAGTTTTTAGCACAAAAAGAAAACGTAATTTTAGATCTTTTATTTATTTTTTTTTATAAGCAAAGATTTATTAATAAATAGAAATAAGAAAACAAAAAGCAATAAGCTGCGGCCCAAATACAAACGCCTTACCCTTTACACCCATTCTTAAAGGGCACAAACGGCAAAGCGCAAGTCAAAAAGTACAACACCAAAACCACAGGTTCAGCAAAACAGATCTCGCAAGAAGCAAATAAATGGCAGAACAAATAGCAGAGATAAACAGCAATACCCAGAGCCGAGCAAAACCAATACAACAAAAATACAACAAGAAACACCACCAGCTCAAAAGAACTAAAAGAAGTATCAGCAATTGAAGATTAGGCATCCTAGGATAAGTTCCATATCCACTCTTCTAATCTGAACTTCTCAAGATATTGTTGAACATCTAGCAAAACTTCCTTCCCATCAATAGAATCATCACCAAAAAGAGACAAAGCATCAAACACATGGTGGGTGCAACCAGCACAAAAATATAAATCAGCTAACTTCCTGAAAAAGAATCCCAAAATTATGTAGAAGGGATAAATAAGAATGTTGAGACTGATTTTTTAAAAAGGCACTTTGTGATAGCACACTCCAATACAGTAGTGTGATAATATGAATAATAGAAAATTTAATGAAATAATTAAATAATTCAACGAAAATTAGATTATTTTCTGTTTTCATCCATGCCCTGCTTTCAATAAAACAAAACTATTAATTTATATATAATAAAATGTGACATGATTTTTACCTGATGGAGATATAGATTTCACCATAACCCTCTTCCTTTTATTTTTATATTAGAACGGTGTCCGCACGCAGCTGCGAATTATTATTAGGTGCAATGTGAGCACTAAAAAATAATATTCTCTTTCACAAAAAAGTGAGCCATTTCTACAATATAGAAATAGTACATATGTACTGTGTGCACCTAATAATTTCTGTAGAATAATTTATTAACTAAATATGAACCATGTGGGATCATAAATTTGAACCAGGTGAGGAATAATTCCACATCCTTTAGTGATGTGAGATAATTAATTGGAACTCACCTTTGAAAATCGATTTATAAGAGGAGGTGTCTAGGAGTTTATTAAATCAGACTGCAAGAGGTAATTATGATTCAACTTTGATTTTAATTGATTCGATTTGTGTTAATCCAATGGTTAAAAATTTATTCAATTTTTTTAAAGGAAAAAAGTTGGTCAGAACCGAACTAGACCAAATTTGATCCATGAAGAGGAAGATGATTCTAGTCAGATTTGAGTTCATGAACTATTGGTCGATTCAGATCCGATTCGGGTTGTAAAGATTTCATGAACTATTGGTCGATTCAGATCCGATTAGGGTTGTAAAGACTAAGAAGGTAAGGTCCTAATTACCTGCAGATCCTTTTGATGCGCAAGAAAATGCAGTTTCCACGAGATTAGCATGCGCTCTTCTCAGATTATCAAGTTGCTGCCTGGAAATCTATCACAGGGCGGAAATCGACAATGATGGTAACACCTGAAATCCATAACACAAACAGACAACATATATAAGTATAGTGAGAAACTTTGAAACTGAAACTGAATCTGAAGAAACAAAATTAATGAATCGTTGTGTAAGATATTTATAATTCAACCTCTCTTTTTATTTTTTCAAAAAAAGAAAAAATGATTATACCTTTAGTTGCTCTGCCCATAAACAAAGCTTAATGAATCTACTAAAAAAAATAACGTATTCCTTGAATGCATAATTTATTTGTATTTTTTTTTAATGTTCAAATTTAAATTTTGCTTGTAATCATCGATACGACAACATTTTATTAAAATTATAACTCACTTGACACTCGTAAAAATAGAGGAAGTTTGGCCTACCTTATGAGCCAATCAAATTAATTTATAAGTTAAAATTTTAAATTGACTTATTTATTTAGAATAATTTTAGGGTTTATAAGCACAACTAACGGGTGTAAAAAAAAATAATTTAGAGAAGAACAAATTTTTCATTTTAGTGCTTTTATAAGCCAGTTTGACAAAATATATAACAACTTGCTAAAACACCAAACTCTTATCAGCTTGTTTGCAAATTCTTGATCTCAGACCTGTGTACCTTGCTAAAACACCAAACTTCTCAGGACTACCCAGTTTGGAGAGATTAATTCTCGAAGGCTGCACAAGTTTAGTTGAGGTCCACCAATCTATTGGATATTTGAAGAAACATGTTTTCTTGAGCATGGAGGGCTGCAAAAGCCTAAAGAATCATCCCAAAAGCATTTGTTACTTGAAAGCTCTTAAAACTCTCAACATTTCCAGCTGCTCAAAACTTTTCAGACTGCCAGAGAGCTTGGTAGCATGGAAGCCTTAAGTGAACTTCTAGTAGAGAAAACCGCCATTAAGCAGCTCCCCTCTTCCATTGGATATCAGAAAAGCCTTACAAGATTATTGTTAAAGATGGCTTACAATCTGTCTCTTGGTTATCACAATTTGCATCATGTCTTTTGTCAAGAAGTTTAAACTCCTAAGTTTTGCTGCCAGCTTCCTTGGCTGGGTTGAGCTCATTGACAGAGCTAATTCTTCATGACTGTAGTTTATCTGAGGATGTAGTTCCTATTGATCTTGGGAGATTATCATCAGTCAAACATTTGGATTCGGAAGGAATCAATTTTTTTAAGCTTCCCACTGGTATTGGATATATTCCTAAACCTGATTTATTGGCGCTTACTTCCTGCAGAAATCTCCAATCAATCTCAGAGCTTCTGTCTAGTTTAAAGATTTTGAGGGCATTAAACTGCACATCAGTGGAGAGAATATCACTTAAATCAAATGAACTCCTGCGGATAATGTTTCTGTTTAATAGCCCAAAATTAGCCGAGATTCAGGGATTGGAAGATATGGAGCAAGCAGTTGCCATTGAAATTCCACTAGGAAGCAACAATTATGCAAATGATTTTAGGATATTTATTTTGGCAGGTTCTCTCTCTCTCTCTCTCGCGCGCGCGTGGACACACACTCAAGGAGAGGTTAAATGCTTATATTTAGTAAGTTTTCATTGAAACAGGCACTATCCCAGAGTAAGCGTCGAGCCGTTTTTCTCCAAAGCAGAGAGTTATCCAACTGGTTAAGTTATCGAGGAGAGGGATCTTCGTTATCATTTCATGTACACACAGCGCTTTAGAATTATTTTGTGGATTATTTGTGCAATAAATGACACAACTACTAATGTAGTTGTCACAACCACATGCAAGAGCAATGGTTCCAAATGGGAGATGGCGTCTGACTTCAGACCTCTTGGAGCTTGCGATGATCATTCTTTTGTGACGCATTTACCATTTCAATGTGCAACTGAAGGTGGAGAAGAACTGGAAATTACAGTTCAGGCTGGTGCTGACAGTATGGTAAACAACCGTGGTATCTCTCTGATCTACTCAGATGGCCATTTTTGGTTTGAGAAAAGGATAGCATGATGCCCAATATGCCACTGCATGATTACTTAATGGTATAGACGGTTGGGTTAAACTAACAAAATTGAGAGAAATTTCAATTGAAACTTAAATTTATTTTCTGTTTTCATCAATGCTTTGCTTTCAATGGAATATTTAGTGAATTTATTTAGTCAATTATCTCTCTATAGAGCTTACTGTTCATATTTAAAGAAAGATTATTTATTATGAATATATATATACTATTACAGGCGGTGGTGTAGCAGGCTCTACTAATGCATATAATCCATCTGTAGCTCTAGCTGTACCAATCTTCTTCAAAGTACTCAGGTCCTGTATAAGGCATTGATCATGTTGAAAAATCAAACAAGTTAGGGATGAAGTGAGTTTGGTGACAGAAATGAGGTTAAACTGAAATTCAGGAATAAAAAGTACATCTGTAACTATGAAGGAAGATGTAAAAGGAATTGTTCCGAAAAAATAGGCTGTAATTTTATTACCATTGGGAAGATTGACAGAAATTGGTTTAATTCTTTTTTAGGTGGTGAAATAAGAAAGGGAAAAAGTTACATGATCTGTAGCAACTGTGTCTAAAAGCCACACATCATGTTTCATAGAACAAGCCAAAGCAAAAATAATACCTAAAGTAGTTGGATGAGAAACTAGGGAAGAAATATTGTCTTTGGTGATGACTGGACTAAGGCTTACTTGATTGACAAGGTGAGAATCTGGGTTTGAAGTAGGTTGTGTTGAATTAAAGCTAGCAATCTGTGATATTGGTCTAGAGTAAAACTATAACCTGAATGCTGATGATCTCTTTGTGGTAAATCAGATCCAGCCACCGTTTCATCATCATCAGAATGCACATCATTGATCTTAGCACCAAAGAAGTTTCTAAATTTAAAATCAGGTGGAAATCCATGCTTTCTATATCATGTCTCTTCTGTGTGGCTTGGAATATGTACATACTTTGTTGTTATTTTGATTACCAAATCTTCGAGTATCCACATCATTGCCCTTTCCATATATACAGGCTTCTGAAAATTATTTTGAACACTCTTGCTAACAAACACCTTTGATTCATTAAGTATCCCAACATTCGTCTGTCTTTCTTGTTGAACAACTAAGGAAAAAACTTTATTGATTGAAGGTAAGGATTCAACCAACATGATCTGTGATCTTACATTGCTAAACTGATTATTTAATCCCTTCAAGAATCTGATAACATAGTCGTTCTCTCTACATTTCTTAACAGTAGTAATAGCCTCACATCTACATTGAAGAGCGCAAGTGCATTGAGTAATAGGTCGAAAATTATCTAATACATCCCTTAAAATCTTCAAATGAGTAAAATAATCTGTAACAGAGAGTTCACCTTGCTTGAAACCATATATTTCCTCTTGCAAATCAGAAATTCGAAACACATCTCCTTGAGAAAACCTATCCCTGAGATCTTTCCATACATCTGCTGCAATGTCAATCCACAAAATGCTTTGTGCGATGGACAACGATGATGAATGTGTAATCCAAGAAACAACCATCGTATTACACCTTTCCCAGGCTGAGAACATTGGATCAGTGTAACCAGCATTCTGAGAGATCCATCAACAAACTTGATTTTGTTCTTAGATTGAAGTGCCATGACTACTTGCCTAGGAATGATAATTGGATCTAGAAAAAACAAGAGAAACAAGAACTAATGCAGGATTTTCATTAGGATGCAAGAAATATGGATTGGAAGGGTTTGTGAAATGATCAGGAGTAGGAATGACAAATTGAGAATTAGGAGATTCATACTGATCAGCTAGAAAAAAAAAATTGAAGAAAGTTGATGAAGAAGAATCGAGAGAAACAAAATCTCAGATACAGAGAACAGCGGTTACTAAAAAATTGCTTTGATACCATAACAAAAACTGAAAACAAGAACTGAATTCTCTTATCTGATTGAATGGCCAAAACAAGTCTTATATACAAGCTTGGAGAACAGGCGGGAAGAAACTAAATTGATTAACTAATTCTTAAACTAAAAAGCATGCGTATAACAAACTAATCTTCCAGAATAAGTGGTTGCATACTCTGCAAGTATACGGGTCGTTCAATTAGTAAAGAAAAAATATCATCCCACATAGATTTATTGTTTGAGTACCAAACTACAAAAGTCGCGATTGTTTGGGCTATCGATAATTTGTGTCAAAAACAGAGTAAGAGATGCAGCAAATTAAATTGGGAAAATAAGAAAATTATAATGAATTAAGCAATTAAAATTCTAAGCACTATAATAATTTGCTAAAATTTCAGCAAGTGATAAAAGATTTAATTAATTAATGGTAAAAATTGATTCCAGAGTTGAGGTTCATGAAGTAAATTTCATTGGGATTTAGATAGGCAAAACCAAGATTAAGGAAAATACAAGTTTAAAGGAAGTTGATTCTGATTTCCTTTAATTTCTCTTTCAAGAAAACTAAAAAGTGTTTTAAAGGAAACTAAACCCCATTCTCATGCGATGTTTGATTACCCAAAACCCTTTAAGCATTTTAATCAACTTGAAATTCCTCTTAACCCACTAGTTTATTTCTAACACTAGGTGATTAAGTTCATTATCTTGATTATCTATCATAGATTCTCACCTCTCAGTCCTTCAATCTAAGATTAAGAACAAAACCCAAAGGGTACCAACAATGAATATGTAAATAAGCACACAAGATAAGAATCAAAACTTATATATACTAAAATCTGGTTAAAACCAGTCCAAATCCACAAATAAAACTTAAATCATTATACCAAACTCTGAAATCTTAAGTATCTACTCACTCATGCTTGTATTTACAAGTAGAAAATATGAAATAGGGTAAGAAAACATAAATATAAAACTAAAATTAAAAGAATCTAGAAGAAGAGAATCTAAATCTCTGAAAATGGAAGCTGAAAAACGTCACTCTGCAGGTGTTCTTCTTCAAAAAATGGCGTGGTTCCCTCTTTCCTTTTCTCTTTTGATTTTTCTCTCTCTTTCTCCTTATGGTAAAAATGAGAATATGATGTTTATATATCCCTTCAAGGTTTGCCCTAAAAATAGTCTTTAAAGGGATGAAGACATAAGGTATAAAAGATGTTAAAAGAGAAAATTTTTCCATGTCAGCAAATCTGCCAACGCCATCCCACATGCCTCATGTTGATTCAAGTTATTTTCAACATGCCTCATGTTGATTTAGAGGAGGAGCCTTTAGATTCTGAACGACCAGCTACACGGGGCATGTGAGAGTCCCTGAAACTTTCGGTGTGTTTTGCTCCAAAATCTCTGTTTACACGACCCGCCACATGGGGTATGTTAAAGTCCATGAAACTTTTGGCGTCTTTTGTTTCGAAATCTCTGTTTACACGACCCAGTGTGAATTTACATGCCTCATGTGGATTCCTGCTGGCTAACTCTTATCTTCACATGACCCTCAACACGGGGCATGTTGAGGCCCTTGAAAGTCTCGGCTGGTCTTCTCCTTTAAGCGAATTTTCTTCATTTTTCACACTACTTTAAGCTTCCAAATCACTTTGAATTTCTTCTATATGGACCTTTTTGCCTTTAAACCTTATTAAAACCTATCAAAAACATTAAAATTCTAAAAATCAAATATAATTAAACTAAAATTAACAAATTAACTAAAATAAGCATTAAGAGCATAAAATTACTAAACTAAAAAGGCAAAATGGATGCAAAACTACCCTAAAATATCTATATAAATGGGTTTATCAAATTCCCCCAAACTCAAATCTTTGCTTGTCCTCAAGCAAATTAAAAATAATTATATGCAATTGGGGTACCTTTTTTTAAATTCATGAGAATCACTCATTCAAGCTTTCAAACTTACCTCTAGCCACCAACAAACCATATACCCACCTTCAAGATATAAGGAATTCAATTCTCACCAAAGTTATCACCGCTTAGCCTTAGGTCAATTATTCATTCCATCAAACTCAAACCAATCAATTACATAGAGAAATGATGCTAAAATAGGCTCTAAAACAATCCATAAACTAAAGCGTCTCAAATGATAATGGAAATAGTTTAAATGGATGAATAATGTGTCAATCCCATGGGCAAACCAACTAATCCAATCTCCACTAATGCAGCAAAACACAATCAAGAAATCAAAAGGACTTTTAATGGATGTAATGGGGCTAAGGGGTAATAATATGGCTAACAAAGAAAAGACAAAAGGGAAGCAAAACATGAGAATAATTAAATTATTAAAAAGATCAAGATACACTTTTTTATATATGTATATTTTTTATTTTATTTTATTTTTTTTAAAGAATCAAATGGGAGGAAGAACTTTACAACAAATCACCAATGCTAGCATACAATTTTTGCAACTCTTTTAGGGACTACATAAATAACATTGAATTTTGCATTGCAATTGTCCCTTTTTAATCCAACCCCAAACTCATTTCTTTATATACTTGGGTGGTAAATAATTTTTTTCGCAACATGATATGATTGCTAGCCAATTTTACGTTAGTACTTCTCCCACTTGATTGTTATATACCCTTCTTTCTTTTTTTTTTTAAATGTATCTATCACTTAAACAAATTATTCTCACGAAGGGTAGGTAAGTGTTTAGGTTTATGGCTAGGTAAATTATGGGTGCCAAGGAAATAAGGGGTATAAATGAAGGCTCAAATTGGTTTCAAAGGAAAAATTTAAAGTGAGGTTGGTTAAGGTTAAAAATGTGGGTTTAAACTTCGAAGAATGCCTTAATCATTTCTCTTTTCAAGTGAATGCTAAAATTTCGCCTCGAAAGGTCTAGAAGGCTTGTTCTAGGATTGGTGAGACACAATTAGTTATTTCTTACTCTAGAGTTTTCTTTAAGCACTCAAAACTCAATGTAATTAATTGGGTGGCCCTTGGCTAAGAAATATAAACCTAGATAAGAATCTCATAACCTCATACCAATCCGAAACTTTCAATCCATCAAACCCATCTAGAGGTAAGCTCAATTGCTTTTCAAAATGATTCTCAATCTTCTAAGAATTAGATAAAAATTTATTTATTTATATTTTTTTAATGTATGCATGATTCCTAAAATGAATGCAAAAATTAAATAAAAATAAAAATAAAAAAATGAAATAAAAACTATACATAATCTATATGATATCTATATGCAAGTGTATATATTTACATAGTGTAGGTGTTTCGTGTATATGAACTAAGTAACTAAGTATAAATGAAATGCAATGAAATGGAATTTAAGTAATGTAAATAAAAAGGATTAAAAATTTTGCAAAAATTTTGCCCTCCCCCAAACTCAAATTAGACAATGTCCTCATTGGCTTAATCAAAGTGGCAGAAATGTCAATGAAATCAATAAATGATAACTTGGAGAGATATAAACTAAGAAAGAGTGGAACAGAGTTACCATGTAGAACGTACATGCCTAGTGGTGAATGATCAGAATATGTACATGAGGCATGTGAATTATAAGTATTGGGAGCATGAGGCATGTTAATCAAAAAGCATGAGGCGTGTTGAAGTAAAGGTAAATTAGCATGCCCTGTAACAACTGCTAAGGAACTGATATGGGGTATCAACATGGGGCATGTCATGCTCCATGAAAATTTTGGTAGGTTTCAAAAATTTTGAAAATTTGAAGCAATGCAAATAGCTCATAGGAGAGCATAACCCTTAGCATGAGGCATGGCAAAGGAAAGCAGTGTCAGCATGTGGCAGATGAATCTCTAGAAGTTACCTTAGATGCTGAATTGTCAAGGCTAAGAGAGGAGTAGCTGCGGTATTATCAATAATTCAGTTATATGACTATTAAAAAGCAATATCAGTAATGCTATTACAATAGTCAATAGAAACTGAAATTAAAGAAAATGATCAATTCAATAGAAATCTGGATAACAAAGATAGTGCAAGTATCACAGCAAAAGAAACCAAGGCAGCCAACAACAATGAACAAGCCAACATAAGATTCATGAAACAAACAGAATTAAAAAAAAAACAAAAATTAAATCATTTACAAATAGATAAAACATATAAAAGTTCAAAAAACCAGAAAATTAACAGTTGAAAAGATAAAGCAAACTGACTAATGTGCACAATTAAAAACTAAAGTTTCAGAAACTAACTGAAATTAACAAAAACAAAATTCTAAAACTAGACAGCTGGTTGGTCTTCTTCATTGGTGGATGGCACTGGTTCATTTGCTGCTGCAGGTGCTTGCTCATTGGATTTTTCAGAAGCAGTATCCAGGTTTTCAACCATAGCCTTCATCTCTTTAAAAATGTCTTGGCCCCATTTGTACAGCTGGTTAAAAGAGGTTGCCAGCTTGTTGTAAATGTCAATCATTTCTTTGTCATAAATTTTCTGCTTTTTCCTGAATGAAGAAAACTTCTTTTTAATCTTTTTCTCAAGCGTGGCTTGCTTCTGACCAAGAGTATCAACCTTAGCTTCTAAAGCTTTTAAAACAACCACAATATCAGAATTAGCATCAGAAACAGGCTGCTATGCTGCACTCATTCTGTTAATTTTTGCTTCCAAATCTTTAAGAAAAATAAGTAAGTCTGATTGTCCAGCAGTAGGTGGGTGTGAGCTAGAAGGACCAGCATCAGTATGCTGTCCTATACCCTGCGATTGCTGCTGCTCTGTACCCTCATGTCCCCTATTTACCAACACATAAACATCACCCCTTTTTACACAAATTTTCATTTGAGTCATAATAATTCTATTTAGAAAAGAATGGCCAACCATAGACACCATAGCATACTGGTCAGGGTTAAAACTAAATGATTTGGCAATTACAGTCACCATCCCTCCAATAACTATACTACCAGCTGAATGCTTAGAGACTATATATTCCATATGAGAGCAAAGAAAATAAGCATCATTTATTTTTTTTTCTTCTCTTTCATGCACCATAAAAAGAATAAATCATTCTTTCCTATAACCCCATTACTGTGCCCTCTACCTAGTATAGTGTAAGACATGAATCTTTGCAAGTATCTCATAGCAGGGTCTTGAATAGCTGAGGCCTTAGCAGAACTAGGGTTGTAGTATTTCCCATATGGTGCAATGGACTTCCAAAATGTAGGGGGGTCATAAATAGTCCTTTGCCACTCTATCACTTTTGCTCCATCATTACAAAAACCAAATAAGGCATTCACTTGAACAGTGTCAAGTTCTCTGTCCTGACCCAAACACCTAAAGGAAATGGTGTCCCTATGGTTACTTTGCATAGGCTGGAAGTCCAATTGCAATGAGCTAAAAAACTCAATTGTCAATTCCCTAGAAGCAAGTTCTTGAATCCTAGCAAAATCACTCCAACCTATAATTTCCAAATATTCACTAACAGATTCACAAAGTCCTATCTCCCTGAGACTGTGCTCATCAATGTACTTGGTGGCTAAAATTTTCTTTTTAGCAAGGGCCTCATAATTTTTCCTCATTTCAAAGTCCCTAAAAGTCCATGGGTAAGATGAGTTTACCTAATTTTCCAGATTGAGGGATAACTGGAGCAGTTTGAGACACTGTTGGTGAATGATGCAGAGGCGATTGGACCTTAATTGGAGCAGAAGAAACCTGTGGTGAGATAGGATTTTGGGTAGCAGAGTGGGTTCTGGCACTAACGGGTCCTGGGGAAACAACTCTAGGCTATTTCGGTGCAGCAGAGGAGTGGAGAACTGATTTCTTTCTTTTTCGTGTCTCATATATAGCTGAAGGGGCAGATTTGGTGTGTTTTAGGAGGGAGGTGTGGTGTCTTGGGTGGCATTATCGGGATTAGGGGTGGAATGAGAGGATTGGTGAGGTGGAGAACTAGGGTTCGTATCGGGAATTTGGGGATTTGAGGACGAAATGGGTGTTTCGGGTTGAGCATTGGGTGGTGTAGGATTTGGTGTTGGAGTTAAAGAATTACTATTAGCAGCCATTTTTATGGCTTACAGCTTGGGTATGTGGGTTGAAAGCTGTTTGGTGCGCACCATGGAAGGAACAGTGAAAGCTTAGGTCGTGCGGCTGATGAGATGAAATAGGATAAAATGGCTAGGGTAAAGGTTTAAGTGATGATATACCTAGTGTCTAACATGAGGCATGTTGAGAATAGTGAGGGGTGACATGCCCTGTGTGATTTGGTGTAAGATGAATAACATGAGGCATGTTGGAATAAAAGGGAAAAATGACATGCCCCGTGTTATTGTATGTCACACCTTACCCCTCTGTAAGGCATAACATGATCCCGTGGAATACCTAATGAACTACCGAACTTTACCTACCGATAACTCATTAAGTACCCTACAAGGGATTTTAAAACAATTTTCTTATTTTTGATAAGTGGTGAGCATTTTCTAATAGGTATTTAAAATATTTAATTAAAATTAAAACTAGTTAATATTCTTGGTCCATTTTATTTTTTCGCAAATTTTATAAAAATTTTGACAGAGTTCCGTCTGTATTTTGAGAAAACAGTTCTTCAAATACCTGAAAAAAAGGCACTTCCAATAATTTTCCTCAACAACTACTTTAAAAATTCACAATTATTTCAATCAATTTCAACAACTCCACAATCATCTCAATCAATTTCTCAAGTTCAAAATTCAACAATCCTCAAGATACTGTCAATCAATCTCATACATTCATATTTCTTTAAAGATAAACAATTTAAATATACATCATACTAAAATTTACATTAAGAAAATCCAAACTAAAATTTATTACAAATTTTGTACAAGCTGCTCAAGACCCATTTTCACATGTCCATACATTTCAGTGTATTACATACATCAAAATAAATATTTACAATCAGGGTATAAATTATACCCGATATAACTTCAAGATGAGTCGCTCGATAATCCTCAACAGCTCACTCTGCTGCTCCTCTAGTCTCTAAATCTGCGACAGCAATAACAGCTATCGCTGAGTACTAGGACTCAGTGGTGCACAACATACTAAAATAATCTTTATGCAGAATTTAAATCACATTTATTCAAAAATTGAACTGAACATGAGTATTAAATACAAAACATGAATTATGAGATTTTAATCCCAAATAATTTCATTTTGAAGTATCAAATCACATTTCATAAAACCCACAGTTAGATCATGCCATTCAAAACAAATATAATCTCAATAGCCAGAGGCTAAGGAGAAGTCACATCACAAGGCTAGCTAGCTCAAATATATGGATATCCATTCAAATCCTCTTCTACTGGCACACCTCAACACTTCTCCAGAGAAGGAATCAAAATTCGAAACTAATTACCCCACTAGTCATGCTAGTGAGGTGTTCAAATATATGGTCATGACACTGTGGTTTCAAAACTTATCTTAACAATTTGCTAAACATTGCTATTTCAAATATACACAATAACTTTCACAATTTAAATCAAAATATCATAAATAATGTCACAAATAAACTTTCAACAATTCAAAGCAAAAGTAAAATACATATTTCATTCACTTTATCAATGAATTTTAAAGCATAGTGATGTTGTGCACAAACCTCAAGCGAGTCGCCTCTTGGCCTTGACTCGGTTCCTCGGGTTCTTTCCCGGTATTCTTTTCAACTGAAACACACAATTTTACAGTGTTTCAGTACCATAACTTAGCATAAATCCAAAAATAAATTTAACTTCACTTTTACCTAGCTCTAACGTGCTAAACTCGACGTTCTTGAAATTTTGTGTTTCGGGGTTACTATTCACTACACTATTCAAGTCAAATTATTGACTTTCTAAGGCTTAATAGGCATGGGAATTCCAACTTCACCCACATACCACATTTTGGTCACTAAATTTGTTGGTTTTGGTTGTTTATTCAAATTCTAAATCTTTTAGGCAAATTTGATAAATTTTCAGTTTTGGTGTCTAAGGTTGCACTATTCCATTAGTCACCTTACTGTTGGAATTTGACAAAACTTCCTTCATAGAAAATGTTCCCTAATGTCTTAAGTTTATTCTCCTTTTTTGAATCACCCCAATTGGAGTTTTGTAGCTCAAGTTATAGCCATTTGAACCATGGCTGCCGGATTGGACTCTACCCAGATTTTCTGGGCAATTTTGGTTCTGGCAGTTTTAGGTCACCAACTTTGGGTGGCCAAATGACTTGGTAAATGGTAGAATTTGGGTTTGTGTTCTTCATTAACGTTTTAGGTCTATATCTCATCTAACTACTGGTAAAATATCAGGTCATTTAGACCTTCCTAGCTCAAGTTATGGCCAAATGAACAAACACTGTTCATTTGGTCAGTTTGTACAGGGCAGACTGTGATTTTCCAAGTTTGGTCAATTTGTTCACTAGGTTTTGGTCACTTTTTGGGCATGCTTCCTAAATGAAAATTGTGTCATTTAGTGTCTATTTTCATTCCCAATTGGCCTCACACCAATTGAACTTGTAAATTTTCAGTTTTGGTCCCTCAAAGGGACCTTGGTCATGCTGCCAGCAGCATGACCACACTCAATCCGAATTGGCTTTTGATTCAAACACTTCTAACACACTTCATTAGGTCACAAATGACCATTTCTCACTTCACATTAGGTCAAAGACATCATTTACAAGTTTCTCACATTTTTTGTCTCTAAACTCTAATGTCCAAAACCCTAATTCACACTAATTGTTGCATTTAACCAATTCAAGGCTTTTAACTATAATCACTCAACTAATGGAGGTTCATATACTCATTCAAATCCATCAAACCATGCAAATCACACTCCCCATCATGCTGGCCGAAATTTCAGTTTGGTCCTCCACACATTTTTTTTTTTCATTTCATTAGTTTCTAAGTTCTTTTAAGTAACTAAACATGCATTTAGAGTAGAAAATTGAAAGTTAGCATACTAACCTTTCTTAGAACTTCAATTCCTTCAAATCTCTATCTTTTGTATTTCTTTCCTCTTTCAATCTTCTTCTCAAGTGACTAAAACAAGCTCTAATGAGGTTTTTATGGAAGCTATCAAGGTTTAATGAAGAGATGCAAGCTTGAGTGCAAGCTTCAATGGAGGTCATTCATGGGGAAGTAAGGGAGGGCTTCGGCCGGCTTGGGTTGGGAGAGAAGATGAGAGTAGTTTTTTTTTTTAATTTTTTTTTATTTTTGTCTTACTCAATAGATATTTAACTTAGTCAAATTTGGTAGGAAATTAAAAATCAATTGTGACATCATTTTGATGTCATAAAGTGATGTAATTAGCTTTTTCGTTTCTTTTCCTTTTTTTTTTCATTTATCTATTAGTTCTTTAATTTAATTCCCGACTCTGAAGTTTTCTTTTCTCCGATTTTATTTGACAGTTAGGTCAGGAGTCAGCTCTCGGGGTCAATTGACCAAATTGCCCCTCGCCGGTTCAACCCGGTTTGCAAATAGTTCAATATTTCTTCCGGCTCCTTGACCTAATTATTTGACTGGCTTAACAGTTCTTTTTTCGTAATTTTCTCTTTTCCACTGTGTTTATAATGGTCCTAAGGACCGCGGCGTCACATTTTACGATTCAAAATTTGAGTTTAAATCGACTTCGCAGTCGTTCCCGAGAAGGTCACCCATCGCTGTGACTCTTGGCTCAATTAACTTCTTATGTTCTGTTTTTCTTGTTTATACTTAACTAATTGGACATTACTAATTATTTGTGTTTATGGCTTCTCTAGTTGTCTTAAGTATGGTTCTAATCCCTTTAATTGTCCGGACCGATACCGGTCACCGGAATAGTGAAATATACCAGGCTATACAAATAGGGGTGTTACATTGTACATGAAGTGCTACATGAGGCATGTGAGACCTCTTGAAACTCTCGGCAGGTTTTACATTTTTAGCTATTTAAAGTGCCAAGAACAGGTTTTGGTGGTGACACTACCCCCAGCATACATCATGTTGAACCTAGCGTTAAATGACCTGATATAAAACCCAGAAATGTGATCCTAAACACACTAAAATCAAACCCAAAACACAATTTGCACAGAAATTTCACTCAAAATTCAATTGAAACCCAATTAATCGCTAAGAACAATTAAAATCTATCAATCCACCAAACACAAACTAAAACATTATTTAAGTAATATTCACATTAACAATCACACCACAAGGAATAACACCCAAATTCAACCCTAAACTCATCATTAAAAATTCATGAACAAGGAATAAAATTTTGCTGTAGACACTGTTCACATGATTAAATTTCTGCAGAATTGTATTATGAAATTTCACGAAATATACAATGGCAAATATGTCGATCTCAGTGCACTACATCAAAATTAATTACCCAAAAAGTAAAATCAAAAGCATGTTGCTATTGATTACCATAAAAGTTCCTATATTTCTCACCAATTTCCTCAAAACGCTGCAACTAAAATGGCCTTTCACTCCACAATGTTGCTGCAATCAGACATAAAGCTCAAATTAGTTCAAATTTGACTTTGTTAAAAACAATATGCATCATGGAAGACAAATATAAGGTTCAGCAACTTCCCAAGCATTAATTCTTTCAATTCAGCATACACATTTGCTTGAAAATCTCCACCAACCTGCAGAAAGAAATTTTAATGTCAAATTTGAGTTCAATGGGATATAAGATGAAACAAAATAAAAGAAAAATTAAGTATAAGGAAAAATTTTTGGGGTGCCTCCCAAAGAGCGCTAATGTTAGGTCATTAGCTTGACCCTCTTTGATTTAGTGAATTGGTGGATCATCAAGGAAACAACTTGTTCCCTTCTCAATGGGCTGGCCTGTGATATAAATCTTGAGCCTTTGACCATTAACTTTAAAAAGATTAGAATTTTCACTCCAAATATCCACAGCTCTATGTGGATAAACTTTGACGACCTTGAAAGGACCAGACTATCTTAATTTCAACTTTCCAGGAAAGAGTCTAAGTCTAGAATTATACAATAAAACCAAATCACCCTCTAAACTCCTTTCTTTTAATATAATTATCATGCCAAAATCTAGTCATTTCCTTAAAAATCCTAGCATTCTCATATGCATCCAACCTTATCTCTTCAAGTTCATTTAATTGAAGTAACCTTTTCTCTCCAGAATTGTTTAAGTCAAAATTCAAAGTTCAGATTGCCCAATATGCTTTGTGCTCCAACTCAACTGGCAAATGACATGATTTCCCATAGACTAGCTTAAAAGGTGTAGTTCCAATGGGTGTCTTGTAAGCTGTCCTGTACACCCATAATGCATCATCTAGCCTCAATGACCAATCCTTCCTTGAATGATTAACAATTTTTTCCAAAATTCTATTCAATTCCCTATTAGATACTTCAACTTGCCTACTAGTCTGAGGATGATAAGGTGTATGTAACGATCGGGCTCTAACCACTAGAAGAATTGTCTGCTTTAGCTATAAGCCTCACGGTTTTGTCCCATAGGTGGAATGGAGAACTTCCCAGGAGGTCACCCATCCTAGGATTTCTCTCAAGTGAGCACGCTTAACCCTGGAGTTCTTCCAACTCTCCAGGCCATTCCACCAAAAGGCGCCTCTAGTGATTAGTTCCCCCATTTTATATATTATTACTTTTTGAACCCAAGACCATCTCCGTGCTTTGCCGATGTGGGATTTGCCTAAGGGACCTTTCTCCCCCCCTTTCGGGACTCAGCGTCCTCGCTGAGGTTTGCCCCACCATCGCCCAAGAGGACACGCGAGCGGCTCTGATACCAATTGTAACTGTCTGGCTCCAACCACTAGAGGAATTGTCCGCTTTGGCCATAAGCCTCACGGTTTTGTCCCATAGGTGGAATGGAGAACTTCCCAGGAGGTCACCCATCCTAGGATTTCTCTCAAGCGAGCACGCTTAACCCTAGAGCTCTTCCAACTCTCCAGGCCATTCCAACAAAAGGTGCCTCTAGTGATTAATTCCCCCATTTTATATATCATTACTTTTTAAACCCAAGACCATCTCCGTACTTTGCCGATGTGGGATTTGCCTAAGGGACCTTTCTAAAACATGTCACACCTTACCCCTCTAAAAGGCATAACATGATCCCATAGAATACCTAATGAATTACCGAACTTCACCTACCGATAACTCATTAAGTACCCTATAAGGGATTTTAAAACAATTTTCTTACTTTTTAGAAGTGGTGAGTGTTTTGGTAGGAATTAAAATCATTTAATTGAAGTTTCAAAATTAGTAAAAAATTTTGTCCATTTTTATTTGTCAGCAAATTTTGGAAAAATTTCGGCAGAGTGTCGTCTGTATTTGGAGAAAATAGTTCTTCAAAGGCCTGTAAAAACACTTCCAATAAATATTTCCACAACTCCCAACCTCCAAATAATCTCAATTCAACTCAAAATTTTCAGATCAAACCATTTCAAAATAATTCCATCAACATTACATTTTAAATATTTAATTTACATTCATAAGTTAATTTACAGACGTAAAATCTCAAAAATAATATTATTAGACATTGACTGTACAACTGCTCAATCTACCTTAATACATATGACACTAAACCATTTACATCAAAATAATTACAAAGGTATTAACAAATACCCGTACAAAAATTCTTCAACTGTGCTCCTCTCTGACTGTAGCAGCTCACTCTGCTGCTATGTCCTTTTCTCTATTTGCGACAGCAATTTAAAGCTATCGCTGAGTAAAGTTTACTCAGTGGTGTACAATAAAACGTAAAATGCATAATATAAAACATTCATGAACAATTCATAATTCAAAAATCTCATAATCGCATTTCACAATTTTTCAAATCACATTTATAATAAATCATAATTTTCAAAGCTTAATATAACACAACTTTGATCAAACAATTTAATAAACATAGTGTTGTCAATAAATAACACAACTTAGGCCATGACACAAAATTTTCAAACATGTCGTGTGTACATCACGACAAGGCAAACTCACCCCATTAATCGAAATCAATGAGGGAGGTGGCTAGCTAGTTAATGAGTACTCATCCAAACTCACTCCTTAGACTGGGAAGCCAGAGAGGGAGGAATATAGTCAAACTCACCCCATAAATGGCGGAGGAACATAGTGATATTGCCATGCCAAGTGTGAATAAAAAACAATTTAAATCAAGTTATTCAAATATTTTTTGCAAAACACAATAAATTTCCAAAGTCAAATTTCCATCCACAAAGTGGCAACACAGTAGTTCTCAAAACCCATAATTAACACAATAATTTCACAATGTATAACTGAACAAGTTTTCTATGAGAAAACGATAAATTAGGATTTATTATACACAAACCTGACGTGAGTAACCTCTAAGCCTTGACTCAGTCTCTTAGACCGTCCGGGTCTTTTTCAGCTGAAACACAAAACTTATAGTGTCTCAGTATCCTTGCCTCACAATAATTCCAATAATTAATCCCAATATGCTTAAACTTACATTATTGAAAATTTTCATATTAGGGTTACTATTCATGATACTATTCAAGTCAAAATATTGACTTTCTTATGCTTAAAAGGTATGGGAACTCCAACTATACTCACATACCACATTTTGGTTGCCAATTTTGTTGGTTTTGGTTGTTTTCTCAAAACTTAAGTTTTTTAGGCAAAATTGCAAATTTTCAGTTTTGGTGTCCTATTTTGTACTGTTCCATTGGTCATGTTGCTGTTAGAATTTGGCTAAGTTTTCTTCATAGAAATTGTTCCTTTTTGTCTTAACTTTATTTCCCTTTTTGAATCACACCATTTGGAGTTTTGTAGCTCAAGTTATAGCCATTTGAACATGGCTGGCCGAATTGGTCTAACCCAGATTTTCTGGGCAAATTTCTGGGTTCTGGCAGTTTTAGGTCATCAATTTTGGGTGGCTAAATGACTTGGTTAAGGGCATAAATTGGGTTTGTGTTCTTCATGAAAATTGTAGGGCTATGTCTCAACTTTCTACTGGTAAAAGTTCAGGTCATTTAGACCTACCTAACTCAAGTTATGGCCAAATAAACAAACACTATTAATTTGGTCATTTTTGTACAGGTCATAATACCCAATTTCGGATTTGGTCAATTTGTTCACTAAGTTATGGTCACTTTTTGGGCATGATTCCTAAATGAAAAATGTGCCATTTTATGTCTAATTTCATTCCCAATTAGCCTCACACCAATTGGGTTGGTAAATTTTCAGTTTTGATCTCTAGAAGGGACCTTGGTCATGCTGCCTGTAGAATGACCATATCCAATCCGAATTCAAACTCAATTCCAACACTTCCTACACACCACAATTGGTCATACATGACCATTCCTCAACTCAAGCAAGGTCAAATACATCATTTAGCTAATTCTCACATTTTTCCTCCCAAAACCCTAGGTGCCAAACCCTAATTTTCATGCAATTCAAATCTAATGCATTCCAATCACTAATACATAGTTTACAAATATAATTCAACTTAAACACTCATTCAAATACATCAAATTCATTCATTCCCAAACCCTAAGCTACTGCTGGCCTAATTTCTATTTGGTCCACCATGCTTGATTTTGTTTAATTTTTCCACAATTTCTAGATTAACTCATGCATATAAACATAATTCTAAAGAAAAATCTAGTGGTTAATTACTAACATTTTCCTTTGAATTTCAAATCTTCTATCTCTATTTTTCTTCCTTCCTTTTCTTGATCAATCACCTTCTTAAGTTGGTCTAATAAGTTTTAATGAAGAATTTGGGGACAAAGTGGGGTTAGGTGGTTGGAAGAAAGCTTAAACTCAAGCTTTCGTGGTGGGTCTTCAATGGTGGCCAAGTGAGAGGAGAGGGAGCCGGCACACTTGGGTGGAGAAGAGGAAATGCTTTATTTTTTTTCAATTTTGTGTTTATTTTATGTTTTTTAGTCTTATTTGACTTGGTCAATTATGGTGGGGAAAATTAAAATGAGTTCTGACATCATGATGATGTCATCCAATGATGTAATAACACTTTTTCTCTTTTTTTTGTACTTATTTTTTCATTAGTTCTTTAATTTAATTCTCGATTTCGAAATTTTCTTTTCTTTGATTTTATTGGACAGTTAGGTCAGGAGTCAGCTCTAGAGGTTAATTGACCAAATTGCCCCTCGCCGGTTCGATCTGGTTTGTAAATAATTCAATATTTCTTTCGAATCCCTGACCTAATTATTTGACCTGCTTAACAATTTTTTTTTGTGATTTCCCCTTTTCCATTATGTTCGCAATAGTCCTAAGGACTACGGTGTCACATTTTACGGTTCGAAATTCGACTTTAAATCGACCTCGTAGTCTTTCCCGAGAAGGTCACCCATCGTTGTGACTCTCGGCTCATTTAACTTTTTGTGTTCTGTTTTTCTTATTTATACTTAACCATTAGACAATTACTAATTATTTGTGTTCAAGACTTAACTAGGTGTCTTAGACGTGATTCTAATTCTCTTAATTGTTCGGACTGACACCGGTAACCGGAACAGTGTAATTTATCAGGCTATGCAAATAGGGGTGTTACAATTCTCCCTCCCTTAAAATAAATTTCGTCCTCAAAATTGTGCCCACTATCTGTCCTCAAATAGTCATACGTGTTGTTTTCTCATGTTTTTCTCACATTTCTACGTAGCTTCATAATCGGAATAATGGTCCGTAGCACTTCAACCAACGCTATTTACTCATCGATTGCTTACCTCGTGTGCCCAGTTTCTTATGAACTTCTGTCATAAGTTAGATTCAAATTCATTTCAATTTTAGAGGTAAGCAAATCTATGTGCTAATGGATCTACTTTTTCTAGGACCTCGTATGATCCTATGGGTGAGAACTTAATTTTACTCTTTTTTTTATCAAATCTCTTAATCATTTGATGTAATCTTCAGTTTAGTTTAGAATATTTTAGTCTTTTCTTGCTGTTGTTTTAGCAATTATTTTCCTTTGTAGTCTTTTTTTTTTCTATCGATATTCTATAGCTTATTTTGCACTGATGTGTAGTCATTACTTTCTTTTGTACTGAACTATAACCTTTCAATATTCTAACTTTAGAGTTTTAAATCCAAGGTTAGGACTTTTAAACTCATTTCCAATAGGAAAACTTTATCTTATCATAACTATACCAAAACATATGTCGTTTGCAACTATTCTTATCCTTGTGTACTATTGGGTAGTACATAGCTCTACACAATAATCCCAAGTCAGTACTGTAATCTGCAGCTTACAGCACAACATCAAGAATATTGCATAGTTACTACGATACATCCCAATAGATCCAACTTCCTATTATCTTATTTCTTTCAAATCAACTAATATCCTAAACTTATTTTGATTATGGTAGCCACTGACATCTATCAGCAGTAATACCTTTACCCGCATCTAAGGTAGCTATATTACTATAACTTACTTTTAGGTTTTCTTGCTTTACCTAATTAGGCTTACTAATTAACTTTACAAATTCTTGTATGCTAGCAAATATTTTTCACTGACAAACTCTTCCAAAATTAATTTTAAAAAGACTAGTCACTAACATATCAAAAAAAAAATTTTTTTTTACACATATACATATCTTAGTTAAGAATCGAGAAAAATACCAGCAACCATGTCAGAAGTCTCATCCTCGTCCCTTTGTCGCATAGTGTATACTCTCACTGGAGCATCACCTTGTCCTGGTTGATTCACAGTACTCTGACTTCCAGGTGTACTACCCCTACCTCTGCCTCTGCCTCTACCAACTGCTGGTGAACTCTTTGGGATAGAAACTTGGGCTAATCCTTCTGACGTGGTAAATGATCCATAACGGCATGGACTTACACAATCCGTAACAAAATGACCAGTCTCTCCACAATTAAAAAATGCTCCTATAGCTCTATAACATACTCCACTATGTGGTTTACCACAAGTTTCACAAAGTCAATCCGACAACATATTTCTGCATGTCTGTTGAGTTTGCTGATCGGATTGGGATGGTTTCTGTCCAGAAGATCTACCTCTACCCGATTCGCACGACCTAGATCCTCCAAAATGTTTTCTTTTCCCAAAGCCACTCTCCGTAGCTTGGCCAGTAACCTTTTCAGTTTTCTCTTTCTCTTTTGTACTCTTTTTCACTGCCCATTCTGATTCTATCCTTTCCAGTTCCAGGGCTTGTGAAATTAATTCAGAAAAGTTCTGGTGTCGGAACCCTACCACTTGCATTCTCAAGCTAGGCCTCAACCCAGCCTCAAACCTCTTACACCGGTCTCTGGGGGTGGTGACCAAGCTTTCGGCATAGTGGCTTAGTCGAGAGAAATCCCGCTCATACTCTGCTACAGTTTTGTCCCCTTACTTCAAACTTAAAAACTCTTGCAGCTTTATGTCTACATAAGTATCGGGGACCCACTTTTGCTGAAATTCCCTTAAAAAGTCTGCCCATGTGAGGACTGGTGGCTCTACCAGGCTGTGGGGGATAGTCTTCCACTACTCATATGCATCCCCTTGCAGAAGTGATACTGAATATTCGAACTTCAACTCTTTAGCACACTGTAGTTTTCTGAAAACCCGTTCCATCCTCTCTATCCACTGTTCTGCTTCCAGTGGATCCACTGTTCCTTTGAATTCTGTAGCCTCAAATTTCATTAACTTCTCATATTGCCGAGCCAGAGGCTGTGATTATGCTGCAGGTGCTTACAACTGAGCTTGTGGTGGCACATTTCCCGTCATTTGTTGAAAGAACGCAACCATCTACTATGCAAACTAAGCAGGGAACTGCGGTGCTTGAGGAGGAGCTGGAGTGGCTGACCTACTCATATTCTAGAGTGCTGGGGCTTCTCCTCGGGCCTTAGCCTCGACAGATTGCTCTATGGAATGATCTCCCTCTTCCATTCCATTTTCCAAAAATTTTCTACTCTCTGATAACAAACACAAGGAGGTTGACCTCCGTTAGTGCATATTCATGATGTAAATATGTCATATGTATCAAACATTTGAGCAGTTATATTTACCGAGAAAATATTTCAAATTCACAGTTCAAAATTTATTTTAAAACCTTTACTCTGATACCACTAAAATATGTCACACCTTACCCCTCTATAAGGCATAACATGATCCCGTAGAATACCTAATGAATTATCGAACTTCACCTACTGATAACTCATTAAGTACCCTACAAGGGATTTTAAAATAATTTTCTTACTTTTTGGAAGTGGTGAGTGTTTTGGTAGGAATTAAAATCATTTAATTAAAGTTTCAAAACTAGTAAAAATTTTTATCCATTTTTATTTGTTCGCAAATTTTGGAAAAATTTCGACAGAGTGCCGTCTGTATTTGGAGAAAACAGTTCTTCAAAGGCCTGTAAAAACACTTCCAATAAATATTTTCACAACTCCCAACCTCCAAATAATCTCAATTCAACTCAAAATTTTCAGATCAAACCATTTCAAAATAATTCCATCAACATTGCATTTTAAATATTTAATTTATATTCATAAGTTAATTTATAGACGCAAAATCTCAAAAATAATATTGTTATACATTGACTGTACAACTGCTCAATCTACCTTAATACATATGACACTAAACCATTTACATCAAAATAATTACAAAGGTATTAACAAATACCCGTATAAAAATTCTTCAACTGTGCTCCTCTCTTACTGTAGCAGCTCACTCTGCTGCTATGTCCTTTTCTCTATCTGCGACAACAATTTAAAGCTATCGCTAAGTAAAGTTTACTCAGTGGTGCACAATAAAACGTAAAATGCATAGTATAAAACATTCATAAACAATTCATAATTCAAAAATCTCATAATCGCATTTCACAATTTTTCAAATCACTTTTACAACAAATCATAATTTTCAAAGCTTAATATAACACAACTTTGATCAAACAATTTAATAAACATAGTGTTGTCAATAAATAACACAACTTAGGCCATAACACAAAATTTCCGAACATGCCGTGTGTACATCACGACAAGGCAAACTCACCCCACTAATCGAAATCAATGAGGGAGGTGGCTAGCTAGCTAATGAGTACTCATCTAAACTCACCCCTCAAACTGGGAAGCCAGAGAGGGGGGAATATAGTCAAACTCACCCCATAAATGGAGGAGGAACATAGTGATATTGCCATGCCAAGTGTGAATCAAAAACAATTTAAATCAAGTTATTCAAATATTTTATGCAAAACACAATAAATTTCCAAAGTTAAATTTCCATCCACAAAGTGGCAACACAGTAGTTCTTAAAACTCATAATTAACACAATAATTTCACAATGTATAACTGAACAAGTTTTCTATGAGAAAATGATAAATTAGGGTTTATTATACACAAACCTGATGTGAGTCACCTCTAGGCCTTGACTCAGTCTCTTAGACCTTCCGGGTCTTTTTCAGCTGAAACACAAAACTTATAGTGTCTCAGTATCCTTGCCTCACAATAATTCCAATAATTAATCCCAATATGCTTAAACTTACATTCTTGAAAATTTTCATATTGGGGTTACTATTCATGGTACTATTCAAGTCAAAATATTGACTTTCTTATGCTTAAAAGGTATGGGAACTCCAACTATACTCACATACCACATTTTGGTTACCAATTTTGTTAGTTTTGGTTGTTTTCTCAAAACTTAAGTTTTTTAGGCAAAATTGTAAATTTTCAGTTTTGGTGTCCTATTTTGTACTGTTCTATTGGTCATATTGCTGTTAGAATTTGACTAAGTTTTCTTCATAGAAATTGTTCCTTATTGTCTTAACTTTATTTCCCTTTTTGAATCACTCCATTTGGATTTTTGTAGCTTAAGTTATAGCCATTTGAACATGGCTGGCCGGATTGGTCTAACCCAGATTTTCTGGGCAAATTTCTGGGTTCTGGCAGTTTTAGGTCACCAAATTTGGGTGGCTAAATGACTTGGTTAAGGGCATAATTTGGGGTTTTGTTCTTCATGAAAATTGTAGGACTATGTCTCAGCTTTCTACTGGTGAACTTTCAGGTCATTTAGACTTGCCTAACCCAAGTTATGGCCAAATAAACAAACACTATTAATTTGGTCATTTTTGTACAGGTCAGAACACCCAATTCCAGATTTGGTCAATTTGTTCACTAAGTTATGGTCACTTTTTGGGCATGATTCCTAAATGAAAAATGTGCCATTTTGTGTCTAGTTTCATTCCCAATTGGTCTCAAACCAATTGGGTTGGTAAATTTTTAGTTTTGATCCCTAGAAGGGACCTTGGTCATGCTACCTGTAGAATGACCATATCCAATCCGAATTCAAACTCAATTCCAACACTTCCTACACACCACAATTGGTCATACATGATCATTCCTCAACTCAAGCAAGGTCAAACACATCATTTAGCTAATTCTCACATTTTTCCTCCTAAAACCCTAGGTGCCAAACCCTAATTTTCATGCAATTCAAATCTAATGCATTCCAATCACCAATACATAGTTTACACACATAATTGAACTTAAACACTCATTCAAATACATCAAATTCATTCATTCTCAAACCCTAACCTACTGCTGGCCTAATTTCTATTTGGTCCGCCATGCTTGATTTTGTTTAATTTTTCCACAATTTCTAGATTAACTCATGCATATAAACATAATTCTAAAGAAAAATCTAGTGGTTAATTACTAACATTTTCCTTTGAATTTCAAATCTTCTATCTCTATTTTTCCTCCTTCCTTTTCTTGATCAATCACCTTCTCAAGTTGGTCTAACAAGTTTTAATGAAGAATTTCAGGACAAAGTGGGGTTAGGTGGTTGGAAGAAAGCTTAAACTCAAGCTTTCATGGTGGGTCTTCAATGGTGGCCAAGTGAGAGGAGAGGATTTATTTTTTTCCAATTTTGTGTTTATTTTATGTGTTTTAGTCTTATTTGACTTGGTCAATTATGGTGGGGAAAATTAAAATGAGTTCTGACATCATGATGATGTCATCCAATGATGTAATAACACTTTTTCTCTTTTTTTTTTCTTTTGTATTTATTTTTTCATTAGCTCTTTAATTTAATTCTCGATTCTGAAAATTTTTGTTCTCTGATTTTATTGAACAGTTAGGTCAGGAGTCAGCTCTAGAAGTCAATTGACCAAATTGCCCCTCGCCGGTTCGATTTGGTTTACAAATAATTCAATATTTCTTCCGGATCCCTGACCTAATTATTTGACCTGCTTAACAATTCTTTTTTGTGATTTTCTCTTTTCCACTGTGTTCACAATAGTCCTAAGGACTGCGGCGTCACATTTTACAGTTCGAAATTCGAGTTTAAATCGACCTCGCAGTCCTTCCTGAGAAGGTCACCCATCGCTGTGACTCTCGGCTCATTTAACTTTTTGTGTTCTGTTTTTCTTATTTATACTTAGCCATTGGACAATTACTAATTATTTGTGTTCAGGGCTTAACTAGGTGTCTTAGACGTGGTTCTAATTCTCTTAATTATCTGGACCGACACCGGTCACCGGAACAGTGTAATTTACCAGGCTATGCAAATAAGGGTGTTACAGTGTAGCTGCCTTATGAGTAACCCCATATTTCTTCAAAAGATTTTCAAACTGTTTATTGCAGAAATGAGATCCACCATCATTGATTATAGCTCTTGGAGCTCCAAATCTAGTGAAAATAAACTTTTTCAAAAATTTCACTTCTACCCTTGCATCATTTGTAGGGGAAGCAATGGCCTCAACCCATTTAGACACATAATCCACACCTACCCAAATGTACTTATTCCCAAAAGATGATGGGAATGGTCCCATGAAATCTATGCCCCAAACATTAAATAAATCAATCTCCAAAATTCCTTGTTGTGGCATTTCATTTTTTCTTGAAATATTCCCCACTCTTTGACATTTGTCACATCTCAAAATAAATTCTCTTACAATTTTAAACATGTGTGGCCAATAAAATCCAGCTTGAAGTATTTTAGCCACTGTTTTATCCACACTAAAATGACTTCCATAATTAGAAGAATGACAGTGCTCTAGAATGTTTCCTATTTCCTCTTCAGGCACGCACCTTCTAACTAGGCCATCATTACATCTGTTGAATAATAATGGATCCTCCCATGTATAAAATTTCACATCATTCAAATAATTTTTTTCTGCTGATAGCTCAAATCTGGTAGGAGAACTCCACATGACAGGTAATTGACAAAATCTGCAAACCATGGCAATGCAGCAGTAACAACAATTAGCAATTGCTCATTCGAGAAAAACTCACCAATTGGCAATTTCTCTTCATTTCCATCCTTACTCTCATACTTAATCATTGATAGATGGTCCGCCACAACATTTTCAGCTCCCTTTTTATCTTTAATTTGTAAATCAAACTCCTGTAGCAATAGAACCTATCTTATTAGTCTTGGCTTTGCTTCTTTTTTATTCATCAAATATCTTATGGTGGTATGGTCTGTATAGACAATCACTTTCGATCCAACCAGGTATGATCTGAACTTTTCCACAGCAAATACCACAACTAAAAATTCTTTCTCAGCAGTGGCATAATTTATTTGAGCATCATCTAGAGTTTTGCTGGCATAATAGATTGCATAAGACATCTTCTCTTTTTTCTGACCCAGTACAGCTCCCACAGCAAGGTCACTAGCATCACACATAATCTCAAATGGCAATGACCAATCCGGAGGTTGCATAATAGGGGCTGTTGTTAGAGCTTCCTTCAACCTATTAAAAGAATCAAACAAGCGTGGTCAAAATTAAAAGGAACATCATGATTTAACAAATTTGTAAGAGGTTTAGCAATTTTTGAAAAATCCTTTATAAATCGCCGGTAGAACCCAACATGCCCAAGCAAACTTCTAATTCCTTTCACTGAAGTTGGTGGAGGCATCTTCTCAATTACTTCTACTTTGGCCTTGTGTACTTCAATTCCTCTATGTGATACCAAATGTCCAAGAACAATGCCTTCTTGCACTATAAAATGACATTTCTCCCAATTTAGCACCAAATCTGTTTCTTCACATCTTTTAAACACTATAGAGAGGTTAGATAGACAATTATCAAAAGAAAAATCATATACAGAAAAATCATCCATGAAAACTTCCTTAATTTCCTCAATAAAATCAGAGAAAATGGCCATCATACACCGCTGAAAAGTGGCTAGTGCATTACATAAGCCAAAAGGCATCCTTCTATATGTAAATGTGCCATATGGACATGTGAATGTGGTTTTCTCTTGATCACTAGGATTTATTGGGATTCGGAAAAAACCAGAATACCCATCCAAATAACAAAAATATGAATGTTTTACTAACCTCTCTAACATTTGATCAATAAAAGGCAAGGGAAAATGGTCTTTCCTAGTGGCACTATTAAGCTTCCTGTAATCTATACACATCCTCCACCCTGTGACAATTCTAGTAGGTATCAACTCATTATTTTCATTTTTCACAACGGTCACACCTTTTTTTTTAGGAACTACATGAATTGGGCTAACCCAACTACTATCAGAAATAGGATAAATGATCCTAGCTTTAAGAAGTTTCAAGACTTCTTTCTTCACCACCTCTTTCATATTAGGATTTAACCTTCTTTGATGTTCTATGGTAGCTTTAAAATTATCCTCTAAAAGAATCCAATGCATGCACAAGGTAGGGTTTATACCCTTTATGTCATCAATGGTGTAACCAATGACTTTCCTATGTGCTCTTAACTCTCTCAGCAATTTTTTAACTTGTACATCACTCAAATTTGCATTAATAATGACAGGATAAGTTGAATTAGGTCCAAGAAAAGCATACCTTAATGTAGATGGAAGTGGTTTGAGGTCTACCTGTGGTGTGTCCTTCTCATCTAGCAAAGATGGGTGTGCAACTTCATATTTCAATTCTTCAACTTGCAAAAATTGATCTCCTACAACTTCTTCAGTAGCTTCCAAAATTTGAGCAAAAGCTGCAGCTTTAGGATTTTCATCCTTTGTTGTTCTACTATGTACCAAACAATTCTCCAAAGGGTCCTCAAGATATCTTTTCTTAAATTCTGCTTTCACAATCTCATCAATAACATCCACCCTTAAACAAAGATCAACTCCCTGATGTTTTTTTAAAGTCTGATTCAAATTAAATTCCACCTCCTCTTCTCCAACTTTTAATGTTAATCTACCATTCTTTACATCAATTATAGCCCCTGCTGTGGCTAAAAATGGCCTTCCTAAGATGATAGGTATGTGAATATCCTCTTTTATTTCAAGAACCACAAAATCCACAGGAATGAAAAATTTTCTAACTTTTAAGGGCACATTCTCCAAAATTCCCACTAGATATTTAATGGATCTATCAGCTAGTTGCAAAGAAATGGTGGTGGGCTTCAAATCTCCTACCTTCTGCTTTTCACAAATGGAGAGTGGCATCAAACTTACACTAGCTCCAAGGTCTCACAATGCCTTTTCAATACTAGTGTCCCTAATGTGACAAGGAATAGAGAAACTTCCTGGATCCTTCAATTTTGGTGGAAGTTTATTCTGTAGGAGAGCACTACACTCCTTTGTAAATGCGACAGTTTCATAATCTTCTAATCTCCTCTTGTTTGACAAACTTTCTTTCAGGAATATAGCATATGAGGGCATTTGAGAAATTGCATCTGTAAATGGAATGTTGATGTATAATTTCTTCAAAACTTCCAAAAATTTCCCAAACTGCTTATCTAGCTTTGCTTTCTGAAACCTCTGAGGATATGGCAATGGTGGCTTGTATGGTGGTGGAGGCACATACTTTTCCTCTTCTTCTTTTTCAACTTCCTTCTTCTTGTTTGCTTCCTCATTAACTTCATCATGATTTGAAATAGATTCATTTTTGTCTTCATCTTCTTTCTTCTTTTTCTCTTCTATCTCATCTTCCTTTTTATTTCCCAAAGTTTTCCCACTCCTTAGGATCACTGCCTTGCAATGTTCTCTAGGATTCTCTGGTTGGCTTGGAAGTTTTCCTTGTGCTTTGCTAGAAGAGCTTGCTTGTTGAGCTATTTGGTTTTCCAACATCCTGTTATGAGTGGCAAGCTGGTCTATCCTTGAAGTTAATTGTTGAATCATTTCTCCTTGTTTTTGTTGAGCAGTTAAGAAATTCTCCATCATAGACTTCAATATTGAATCTTGGTCTGAAGACTGTGAAGGAGCGAAAGCATGAAAAACACAAGTTTATACCATTGAATTCAAAAATTTTCACCTAAGGTCACATGCATCATGCAAGATTTATTTTTTATCTATTTGATTTCAATGATAAACAACATATTAAAACTCTTTTAATATGTTTTTAGATCTGTATTTGCCATTTAAGATTTAAAAATTAATCAGATTAATTTTAGAACCCTAGATTAGATCAAGAATAAATACACTAACCTCTTGATGCACTGCAGCGTATTTGTGCCTTTGGGATGCGTCTTTAGGACACCAGATGTTGTCCCTCTAGCTTGTCCACACCAAGTTTATCTATGGCAGCCCTTGAATAGCTTCTAAAGCTTTTTCTATTATTTAGAAAATCAAGTTTTGCCTTTTAAGAGATTAAAGATGTAAACAGGACACTAGAAATAATTTCTAGTATTTTTAATTCAAGAGATTGTTTGCTAATCTCTTGGAATAGATGAGAGAAGAAGATGAAGAGAAGGGAGAGTCTCTTGGGTGGCGGCACCAAGGATATCAGCTGCTGGTTGTGTTGTTTTCTTTTCATAACAACACTTATATAGGTAGGTCAACACATAAAACCCTTGCCACATGTCACCCTCTGATTGGTTCTAGGTCTAATTGACCCAATCACATTGTGCCAAGTGTCAATCCTATATTTAATCTTAATTTTAATCATCTTACATGATTAAAAAACATTTGGCAAGCTTATGTGTAGTGCCATGTGTCACCATCTCATGGTGCCAGAAATGACCAAAATGCCCCTGTGTCTTAATTTTGAATTCTCAACCCAAAATAATTATTTCTCTTCTTCTAATCAATTTATATCAAATATAAATTAATTAATTAATCTCTATTAATTAATTTCTCATTAATTAATTCATATTTAAACACTTTAAATATAAATTTAACTTATACAATACATCCAATAACCTAGATTTGGTTTCAAGTCATGCTAGGGACTTTGCAATCTAATTACAAACTAAACCTATTTAATTAATCAATTAAACTCTTTAATTAATTAATTAAATCATATTTAATTAGGTGATTACTTGTGTATGTGTGTGACTTACTAGGCTCATCACTAATTGGCAATGAGACATGATATCAACTCTTAATATCATCAGAACTCTTTCTTACCATAAATGATTTCTCTAAATTATTTTATGCACCTCATAGACCATGGTTAACACCTATCATAGCATGCCATGGCCACCCAATCAGTAATAAGGTTTACCTTAAATGAATCTATAATCATATGTTACCATGCACTAGAATCTCTCTGTTACAAAATCCCAACTCAAGCTGGAGTCATGGTTTATGTCAAACCCCATTTGCTATGAATATTATGTTCTCTTTTAATTCCAGTTCTTGATTAAAAGATTTTTCTCATCAGAAACTCTTTTCTGATTAAATCTATCTGTCCTGGCCAGAAACTTGAAACATCAAGAACAATTAAATGAACATAGGATTTTATCTCTATTTACTTAGAGGAACAGATTCCATCTTGATCAACACCTACCTCCATATATAACTAGTAGGAGCCAACACATGCCCATATACCCATACACAGTACAAGTATGAAAGCAGTATCAAACTCAAACCACCTATATACAAGATAACTGTGCTATCTCAGGTCTAAAGATTATATGCACTGATATGATTTATGACAATGCATTGACAAGAGTAAACTCCATGTGCTTGTCATAAGTGTCACTGGTTTGGCCTACTTATCATGTATAAGTGCCTATCATGTTTGTTATATGGCATGAGACTCACCATTCCATCTTATTTATATCTCATATAAATAACTTGGGAACAAACATGAATACAATCTTTCTGGATAAGTCATGTCCTTATTATGAAGTATCCTCGATTGTGAACCTATTTATGATACTATGTACTAGAAATACTGTCACTCATATTCTTAACAACTTAAGAATAGAATTTCTAACAAAATATCAATGGACCTTTTCTATTATACATAAATATATTATGTAAACGGAAAAGTGAAAATGCCTTTTATTAATAAAAACATGTACAAGATACATACTAAATGATATGCTCTAGGGCATACTACTAACAGACTGAACTGATGGTCGTGGAATAGGTGCATTTTGATTCCTTTGTGGTGGAAATCCAGGTGGTACTCTGTTTTGCTAAAAATTCTGCTGATGTTGCTGAAAATTAGGAAGTTGTTGATAATTCTGTTACTGCCCTTGTCGACCTCCCCAAGAAAAGTTAGGGTGGTTCCTCCATGCTAGATTATATGTAACAGAAAAAGGATTACCAACTAGTTTCTGATTGTAATTCCCAACAAAATCAACTTGCTCATTTCCAAACTATTGCCCATAGGATGGAAAATCATTGATACGATGCATATTTTCTGCACCAACATCTTCTGTATGACTAGATCCTCCAATTGATGAGTCAATCTTCATGCTTAACTTATCCATTTTTCTCGTCAAAGCATCAAATTTGGCATTGAACATACTCATGGCATCTAATTCATATACACCAGCTGGTGGCTTCTTCATTTCATTTCTTTCACAGCTCCACTGATAATTGTTGTAAGCAATTTTATCCAATGTTGAATAAGCTTCATCTTCTGACTTCTCCATAAGATCACCTCCTGAAGATGCATCAATTATGCTTCTAATTACTGGAGAAACACCATTGTAGAAATGTTGAACTAGCATCCATTTAGGGATTCCATGATGTGGACATCTCCTTTGAAGATCCTTATATCTCTCCCAATATTCATAGAGACTCTCATCATCCCTTGGTCTGAAAGAAGTTAATTCATTTCTCAATTTTGCAGTCTTGCTAGGAGGAAAGTATTGAGCCAAGAAAGCTTGTGACAACTCATCCCAAGTAGTTATTAAGCCCGGAGGTAATGAATGCAACCACTCCCTAGCATAATCTTTCAAAGAAAAAGGAAATAATCTCAGCCGGATGGCATCATCTGACACTCCATTTATCTTCAGCATGTTACTAATTTCAAGAAAATGTGCAAGGTGCACATGTGGACTCTCAGTAGGACCTCCTCCAAACTGTGATTGTTGAACCATTTGACAAAGTGAGGGCTTAATTGATCCTTAATTGATCTGTTGATCCTTAATTGATCTGTTGTTTTTGTTTGCCATAGCTTCTATCACTTGTTGCCCTTGATGTTGCTCTTGCTGTCTTTGAATTTTGAGTTCAGCTTTTTTTCTTTTAGACTCTGCTCTTAAAGCTTTAGCTGTCTTTTCAATCTCAGGATCAAAAATTAAATCAATTTTTGCACTTTTCGTTCTTCTCATATAAAAGATATGTACTTGAAAAAATCAAAACAGGAAAATCTCAAAGTAAAATGATAAAGAAAAGAAATTTAAATCAAAAATAAAATGTCCAAATTAACCAAACAATCAATCGTCTAATATCAAATAAAACAAATCCCCGGCAACGGCAGCAAAACTTGGTTGCGTACTTCGCAAGTATACGGGTCATTCAAGTAGTAAAGAAAAGATATCGTCCCACAAAGATTTATTGTTTGAGTACCAAACTATAAAAGTCACGATATTTGGGCTATCAATAAATTGTATCAAAAATAGAGTAAGAGATGCAGCAAATTAAATTGGGAAAATAAGGAAATTATAATGAATTAAGCAATTAAAATTCTAAGCACTATACTAATTTACTAAAATTTCAGCAAGTGATAAAAGATTTAATTAATTAATGATAAAAATTGATTTCAGAGTTGAGGTTCATGAAGTAAATTTCATTGGGATTTGGATAGGCAAAGCCAAGATTAAGGAAAATACAAGTTTGAAGGAAGTTGATTTTGATTTCCTTTAATTTCTCTTTCAAGCAAACTAAAAAGTGTTTTAAAGGAAACCAAACCCCATTCCCATGTGATGTTTAATTACCCAAAACCCTTTAAGCATTTCAATCAACTTGAAATTCCTCTTAACCCACTAGTTTATTTCTAACACTAGGTAATTAAGTTCATTATCTTGATTATCTATAATAGATTTTCACCTCTCGATCCTTCAATCTAAGATTAAGAATAAAACCCAAAGGGTACCAACAATGGGTATGTAAATAAGCACACAAGATAAGAATCAAAGCTTATATATACTAAAATCTTGTTAAAACCAGTCCAAATCCACAAATAAAACTTAAATCATTACACCCAACTCTGAAATCTTAAGTATCTACTCACTCATGCTTGTATTTACAACTATAAAATATAAAATAGAGCAAGAAAACATAAAAATAAAACTAAAAATAAAAGAACCCAGAAGAAGAAAATCTAAATCTCTGAAAATGGAAACTGGAAAACGTCACTCTACAGGTGTTCTTCCTCTAAAAATGGCGTGGTTCCCTCTTTCCTTTTCTCTTTTGATTTTTCTCTCTCTTTCTCCTTATGGTAAAAATGAGAATATGATGCTTATATATCCCCTCAAGGTTTGCCCTAAAAATAGTCTCTAAAGGGTTAAAAACAAAAGGTGTAAAAGGTGTGAAAAGAGAAAAATTTTCTATGTCAGCAAATCTGCCAGCGCCATCCCACATGTCTCATATTGATTCAAGTTATTTTCAACATGGCTCATGTTAATTCAGAGGAGGAGCCTTTAGATTTTGCACGACCAGCTACACGGGGCATGTGGGAGTCCCTGAAACTTTCGGCGTGTTTTGCTCCAAAATCTCTGTTTACACGACCCGCCACACGGGGCATGTTAAAGTCCATGAAACTTTCGGCGTGTTTTGTTCCGAAATCTCTGTTTACACGACCCAGTGTGAATTTACATGCCTCATGTGGATTCATGCTGGCTAACTCTTATCTTCACATGACCCTCAACACGGGGCATGTTGAGACCGTTGAAAGTCTCGGCTAGTCTTCTCTTTTAAGCGATTTTTTTTCATTTTTCACACAACTTTAAGCTTCCAAATCACTTTGTATTTCTTCTATATGGACATTTTTGCCTTTAAACCTTATTAAAACCTATCAAAAACATTAAAATTCCAAAAATCAAATATAATGAAACTAAAATTAACAAATTAACTAAAATAAGCATTAAGAGCATAAAATTACTAAACTAAAAAGGCAAAATGGATGCAAAGCTACCCTAAAATATCTATATAAAATGGGTTTATCAATAAGTTACTCCAGCTCATCACCGGCTCAACTCTTATCTTCACTGTCATGTAACTTCTTTGCCCCCTAAAATATATACGGTGCATTATTTTATGGGATAAATTTTGACAACTGTCTGTGAACTTATTTAGTTGTAACATTACAGTTCCTCAACTTAAAAATATAACATAAAATCTCATTAACTTTCAAATTTTATACAGTAAAATCCCTCTAACCTCAAATTACTAGTTTTTCAGTTAGACGCTGACTTGGACAGTTCCAGTATAGAGTTTGGTCAGTATTTCTCTTTTCTCTCTTAAGCCATGTGTAAATTGAACTATTTTTTTCTTTATAGACAGAATAATTTTTCATACGTAAAGAGAATAATTTTATCCTTTGCATAAGAAATGAGAGAGAAATGTTGACTAAGTACCATGCAGGAGCTATTCACATCAGTTTCTAACTGAAAAATCAGTAATTGAAAGTTAGAGGGATTTTACTGTGTAAAATTTGAAAAGTTTAGGGGAGTTTATGTTACATTTTAAAGTTAAAGGACTGTAATATTACAACTATATAAGTTCAGAGACAGTTATTGAAATTTATCCTTATTTTATGTATACATGATGTATTTCATAATTTTCTGCATTGGTTGATTTTGTAGTGTGATTACAGTAGTTAGATTTGATTTGGTTTGATCTGATCTTTTTGCAATGGTAAAACAAGCTTTTTGCAACAACTCCCTCTCTTCCTTAGCAGAGATTTAAGGGTTAATTATATGTGTCCACCAATAATGAAGTTTGCTAAGAAAATAGCATCAAGCAAATCAGATGTTTGACCAGTCACTGCCAGGCCCAAAACCCATTCTTTTCTGCTGTTATGCCATGCTTGGTTGCTTCTTGTTACCTCTAGCTAACACGAGTGTTGTTTCTCTGTTTTGCTTCGTTTTTTTCTCTCCCATGAGATGTATCCGTCTTCTTCTTCTCAGCTTATGTTCAGAGTTATTTTATTTTGTGAGTCTCAAGACCAAGCTTGCTTCCTATTATTTATTTATTTAGTTGTGATGGGATTTGCATCTATCAGATTATTAAAGTTTGAACAAGCTGAAGGACGAGGTGCCTTGTTTAACTAATGTTATTACTATTTTAGTTTACTAGTTTTTCAATTTTTTTAAAAATTTAATTAAAATTTAAAAGTAATTTTATATTGTTTTCTTTATAATAAAAATTTTATTTTTTATTTACTTTTTAAATTTGAAATAATGATTTTATAGAGCCAAAATTATACTATAACTTTTTCATAACTAAAATTAAATAATTATTTAAAAAAAAATTTACCAACAACCATAAGAAATAAACATATTATTATAAAATAAATAAATAATCATATATTTTAAAAGTAAAATAAAGGTTTAAATATATTTTATAATAATTTATTTTCAATTACAAAATATATGAATAATTTTTGAATTATAAAATTATTTTTTATTGTTAACAAATGAAAGTATTTTTCATGTATTTTTTTTATTTAATCCTTATATTTTAAACGAAATTAATTACTTTATATTTATAATTTAAAAATATATTATTAGTTTCTTATTTTTAATCCGTTAAACTATTTAATCTCTTTGTTAGTTTTGCAATTAGTCAATAAATTTAATATCAATCAAATTATTATTTAATTTCTTTATTTTAATAAAATTATTTTATTAGTCCTTATATTTTAAAAATAGATTAATTAAACCTTATAATTTTATTTTGTTAACACTTTTGTTAATTTCACTAAAATATATAAATTAAATAATAAGTTTTTTTATATAAATTAATATATATAACACAGAAATTTAAATATAAATATTTAATTTATAAATTAAATTTAACTTCTATAAAGTCAAACTTGTAATAGCCTTGCCCTTTATTCAAAACCTCCGCTTCCTCCAGTCACGGACATGCTCTCACAGACTTGGATTGAAGACTTTGAAATGGACGTTGAATCGACTGATGTTCACTTTGATCAACTTGGATAGTTAAGTTGAGCATTCCAAAGTTGAAAGTTCAAATTCACATGCATTCCTCCTTTTTATTTTTTATTTTTTTTCTAAATTATACCTTTCATCAGCATGTAAGATTCATAAGTTCTTTTAACTTAGTCAAATCTCTTAATTTTATTAATTTAAACTTAAATATTTTATATTATTTTTCATTTTAATAATAAATTTAATTAAAATTATTAATTTAATGAAAAAAATTGAAATCTTTTTGTTCATTATTAATTTTAATCAATCATTTTAATTTTATTAATTTTTTAATAATTTTTATATTTTCATTAATTTTAACAAACTTTGTTTTCTCTACTTATATATAGCTCTAATTCACTTTTTCTTACCTTTTAGTCTTGAATTTAAAGCTTCACAAATAAAAAATCTCAACAATTTAAATATAAAATAAGTATAAATAGTACAACCAAAAGATTATAACTTTAATTTCAGAATAATTGATAAAAAAATTAAAATAATTGATTAATATTAATAATGTAAGGAAAATATTTCAATTATTTTTTGTCAATTGAACTATTCAATTAAGCTAATTTTTAATATTAAAACTATGATGTGAAAGTCTGAAAATGAAATTGATAAAATTAAAAGATTTGACAAAAATTGAAAAGTTTACAAAGATGACTTTTAGTCGCTTAGCCTTTGAAAAAAATATCATTTTAAATGTGATTGAAAGAATAATTTAGAAAAAATTTTAATTATTTTAAATTTTTTATAATTAAATTATTTTGAGTTCAATAATTCTAATACTTTTAATTAATAGATTTAAAATATTTTTTAAATTATAATTTAATAATAATATCAAAAATTTTTTTTATTAATTTTAGAAACAATTTATGATATTACATGCTGCAATTTCTTGCTCAATAGAAATGTGAGACCATGTTCTAACAATAGTATTCTTCATAGAAACTATTTTTTTAAGAAAAATATTTTCTGATTTTCTATTATTTGAACACTTAAAAAAATTAATCAACAGAAAATATTTTTCTGATTAAAAAAAAATTAAATCATTTTTAAGAAAAATAATTTTTTTTAAAGAGAAAGTTATATTTATTTTTTAAATTTTGATAATCTTATTAAACTGTGAAAATATTTTTATGACATAAAAAAATATATAATTAACATAATATAATAAATAAATAAAATATTTTTATAAAAATAAAAAGATAATTTTCCACGAAAAACGTTTTATATTTTTGGAAAAAACAAAAGCAACCTTATTTAACTTTTTCGTCAAGTCTTCAGAATCCAAGGACCATTAAGGCACTAACTATAGTTTTACCCAAATCATACGTCAAACTATACATTAGATTTTTTTCTTCCTGCCACAGTACACTTTCTTCTTCTATTTATAGTGTAAGGAGCCTAGCTCCTCTTTTGTCATTAAGCAGCTTTCCCTCTCTTTCCTGCTTAATTTGTCTTTGTTTCAATGGCTGCTCCTAATGTCTTCTCATATTCCTCTTCCTCCTCTAAACCTAGATGGAATCATGATGTATTTTTAAGTTTTAGAGGCGAAGATACTCGTAAAAACTTCACTGATCATCTCTATACTTCTCTAATCCATGCAGGAATATCCACATTTCGAGATAATGATATTTCTCGAGGAGAAAATATCTCCTTGGAACTCCTTAAAGCAATTCATGAATCAAGAATTTCTATTATAGTCTTTTCGAAAGGCTACGCTTCTTCTCGGTGGTGTCTTGCTGAACTTACATAGATTATTAAGTGTAAAAATATGATAGGTCAGATCGTAATTCCCATATTTTATGATGTTGATCCCTCAGACGTGCGAAAACAAACCGGTAGTTTTGGAGAAGCTTTTGACAGATATAAAGAATTTAATGAAGAAATAGACAAATTGAAGGAATGGAGAGGAGCACTTATGGAAGCAGCAGAGCTAGATGGATGGGACCTCCAAAATGCAGCAAATGGGTATTTTTCTCTAAACTTTATAATTAAAATATCTTAATTATATTTAACTTTAAAATAATTTTTTGTACTATTTAATTCATCAAGTATTTGCCTGGCATTATCATTTAATTATCACACGGTAATAAAGTAGGAGCCGATTTTAGGAAGTCAACGAGAGTGTCCAATTTTCTTCTTATGCGGTAAGGCATATGCTTATGCCTTCTTATCAACAACTTTTACTGTGAGTGAACAGGTATGAATCAAACTTTATTCAGAAGGTAGTGGAGGATGTTTTGAGGAAATTGAATTGCAACTACCTGAATCTTGCCAAACACCCAGTAGGAATTGATTCACGAGTCAAAGAAGTGATTTTCTTGCTGAGTCTTGATGCAAGCAATGTCAACATTGTGGGCATCCGTGGGATGGGAGGAATCGGTAAGACTACCATAGCAAAAGCTCTATTTAACCAACTTTGTCATGGATTCCAAGGTAGCTGCAGTTTTCTTTCCAATGTCAGAGAAGTCTCAGAACAGCCTAATGGTTTAGTTCAATTACAAAAACAACTACTTCATGATACATTGAAATTAGGAAATTTCAAGAATTTAAGTAGTGTTGACAGTGGCATCCACTTGATCAAAGAAAGACTTCGTTACAGAAGAGTTTTTGTTGTTCTTGATGATCTGGATCAAATGAAACAAGTGGATGCGTTGATGGGAGACCGAAATTGGTTTGGCCCAGGAAGTCGAATCATCATTACAACGAGAAATGCTCATTTGCTAGATCAACTCGAAGTGGTCTTACAGTATGAGGTCAGAGAACTGAATCATGAAGAGTCCCTTGAGCTTTTCAGCTGGCATGCCTTCAAGCAAATACATCCATCAAATGAATATGTGAAGATTTCAAATGAAGTGGTGGATTATGTTGGAGGACTCCCAATAGCCCTTGAAGTTTTAGGTTCTTATTTGTGTAAAAGAAGCATACCTGAATGGAGAAGTGCGGTGGAGAAATTAAGAAAAATTCCTCACCAACAAATTCAGAAAAAGCTTAGAATAAGTTTTGATGCATTGGATGATGATAAAATAAAGGATATATTTCTTGATATTGCTTGCTTCTTTGCTGGTGTAGATAAAGATCATGTAGCTAAAATACTGGATGGATGCGGTCTCTTTCCAGAAATTGGTATTCGTGTTCTCATCCAAAGGTCTCTAGTGAAAATTGATTGTTGGAATAGGTTGGTGATGCATGATCTATTACGGGATATGGGAAGGGAGATTGTCCGAGTAGCATCACCAAACCATCCTGGGAAACGCAGCAGACTTTGGTTTCATGAGGATGTTTTGGAAGTCCTCAAAAAGCACATGGTAAATTAACAAACTCAATTTTTATAATAGGTTAGCTGTATATGCAAATGTCCATTCTCTAATCCCAAGCTGGGATTTGAACTTTGTCATTGCACTAGTGTATAGTGTAGTTTTCTAATGATCCTATTTTGTTGGTTTTTAGGGAACGGATGTTGTTGAGGGTCTCATGCTTGATGCACGTGCTTCAAAAGATGTATTTCTGAGCACAGAGTCATTTGCAAAGATGAATCATTTGAGATTGCTCCAAATCAATGCTGTCCATCTTACGGGAAGACAAGAAAATCTTTTCCAGGAGTTGAGATGGCTTTGTTGGCAAGAATGCCCTCTGAAATCTATACCGCGTAGGTTACAACTAGACAATTTAGTTGTTCTTGAAATGCAGTTCAGCAACATCAGAGAAATCTGGAAGGGGATCAAAGTATGTATAATCCGATAAGCCTTTGTTTTTCTAGCTAAGTTCAAATCGTTCTAGGTACATGTATTTCGTTTTTCCATGTTGCTTTCACCTCTTCATTTTCTCAATCTGTGGCAATATAGGTTCTCAAGAAATTGCAGATTCTTGATCTCAGACACTGTGTGCACCTTGCTAAAACACCAAATTTCTCAGGACTCATCGGTCTGGAGAGATTAATTCTTGAAGGCTGCACAAGTTTAGTTGAGGTCCACCAATCTATTGGATGTTTGAAGAAACTTGTTTTCTTGAACATGGAGGGCTGCAAAAGCCTAAAGAATCTTCCCGAAAGCATTTGTTACTTGAAAGCTCTTGAAACTCTCAACATTTCTGGCTGCTCAAAACTTGACAGATTGCCAGAGAGCCTGGGTAGCATGGAAGCCTTAACTAAGCTTCTAGTCGAGGGAACAGCCATTAAGCAGCTCCCATCTTCAATTGGACATCTGAAAAACCTTACAACATTATTGTTCCGTGGATCGAAAGATGTCTCACAGTCTGTCTCTTGGTTATCACAACTTGCATCATGTTTTTTGTCAAGAAGTACAAACTCAAAAGTTTTGCTGCCAGCTTCCTTGGTTGGGTTGACCTCATTGACGCAGCTATTTCTTCATAACTGTAGTTTATTTGAGGATGTAGATCCCATTGACCTTGGGAGATTATCATCTCTCAAACATCTGGATTTGGAAGAAAACGATTTTTTTAATTTTCCCACTGGTATTCAATATCTTCCTAAGCTTGTTGTACTGGTGCTGACTTCCTGCAGAAATCTCAAATCAATCTCAGAGCTTCCATCAAGCTTAAAGTTTTTGTGGGCGTCAAACTGCGCATCACTCGAAAGAATATCACTTAAATCAAATGGATTCCTGCGGATGATGTTTCTGTCTAATAGCACAAAACTAGCAGAGATTCAGGGATTGGAAGATATGGAGCAAGCAATTGCCATTGAAATGCCATCAGGAAGGAACAGTTATGCAAATGATTTTAGGAAATTTCTTTGTCAGGTTCCCTCTCTCTCTCACTCACACACACACACACACACTCTCAAGCGGAGGTTATGTACCTGTATTTAATTGAATAAGTTTTCATTGAAACAGGCACTATCCCAGGGTAAGCCTCAAGCCATTTGTCTCCAAAGCAGAGAGTTACCCATGTGGTTACGCTATCGAGGAGAGGGATCTTCGTTGTCATTTCGTGTACCCACAGTTTCAGAAGGAAACACTGAGGGTCTTATTTTGTGGATTGTTTGTGCAATAAATGACACAACTGCTAATGTAGGTGTCACAACCACATGCAAGAGCAATAGTTCCACGACATGGGAGATGGCATCTGACTTCAGTCTTGTTGGAGCTTGTGATGATCATTCTTTGTTGACATATTTACCATTTCAATGTGCAATTGAAAGCGGAGAAGAATTGGAAATTACAGTTCAGGCTGGCGCTAACAACGTGATTAAAAACAGTGGTGTCTCTCTGATCTATTCAAATGGCCATTTTTGGTTTGAGAAAAGGATTGAAGTGTCGAATTCTCCACAAGAAATTTGTTGTTTTGACAAAAGAAATTGCAAGATGCCCAATATGCAACTGCATGATTACTTATGGTATAGACGGTAGGGGTAAACTAACAAAATTAGTATTGTTATTTTTATGCGGTAGAGTTGTGAGAAATTCAGAGAATATAATGGAGTTAGGATTTGAGAATTTCGAGTGATTATATTTTAAATTTTTTCATTATAATAGAATTTTTTCTCTTGTATTGTCTATGAATATAAATCTTACGATCGACTCACATAAATTCTATATTATTTCTCTCTTTTTTTTTATATTGTGTGATTATATAATTATGTGTATCTTAAATTTAATCGTAACTTAAATTTATTTTCTGTTTCATCCGTGCTTTGCTTTCAATGGATTAAAGCTATAGATACATAGCGTAAAGAATTGAAAAATTATTTAGTGAATTCTCTCTCACATTTCTATAGAGCTTATTATTCATATTTGAAAGATTACTTTAATTATATATGAATATATGGTTATTTTCTATATACACGATGTATTTATTTTTTAATCTGTTTTTCTAATAATATTTAAAATAACATTTAAAAAAATAATAAATTTAAATGACAACTTTAAACTTACTTTTAATAGTTTTCCATTTTTTACGTCATCACGTCAATCATTAAATAGAATGTCAAACGCTCGTTGAGTTTGTCTAGAGATAGGTCAAACGCTCGTTGAGTACAGCATTTCCACATTATTGACAGTTGATGAAAAGCAAAAACGTCTTGAATAGGCCGAACAGTAGACGAGGTGCCGTGTTGACGGCGTCAAGTTGAAGTGTGTCTTTAATAAATTTTCAACAATTTATTGATTTACCTTTTTTTTTATCAGCCAAATAATAAAGTTTCAATAAAACCTATGAATTTTATAAATCACTATTCCAAAATCCATATCAATCCAGACATTGCCCCTCCATTGTCCTCTCTGAAATGCAATATTGCCATTTAAATGTGTTTAATTTTTCTGTGTTGATTTTGTTTAATTAATTAAGTTAATTCTCAAATGTTTAATTAAATTATTTGACCTATACATAAATAATTATTTTGGTATTCTCTTTGTTGCCCAATTGTCTTATCACTAGTCAGTATTCAACCAGGTATCAAGGGCATCTTCTTGCCAAAGAATTGGCTGCAAGAGGCTTACAGACCACGCTGATACTCACTCTGCAAGTTTGCGCCATGTTTTCTTGAGTGAAGTGCACATCGTATGTGAAAGTCTTTTTCTTCCCCTTTTTATTTTCTTGTAATGGATTGGTGGCCCATTCCTTATTAATTTTGAAACTTAGGATGTGAAGGTTATAGTTGGAGCTTAGGTTGTCATGGCAAATGGTGGTGTTATAGCACCTGCTGGGTTGAATTTTCTTTTTTATTAAATTGAATATGGTTGCACTTGCAGCTCAAAGCATGATGTCCCATTCGTTGTGCTTGCTACTAGTCACAGGGTACTTCATAACAGCTTTCGTAGTGCTTTGGAAGTGAGCAAAGCACTTTTTTATACATTAAATCTTGAATTGCTTGCTTTCTTCACTCTCAGGTGGATTTAAGCTGTTGATACTAGTAACTTTCAGGTGGCATGAAAAGAAGTGCCAAGAAAATGGATAATCAGATAATGAAATTTCTTGTTTCTTCGGTTAGTCCTTGTTCGAATATTGTTATACGGATATTATTTTTTCAGTGTATGATTTTTTTTTTTTTCACAGAAGTTAGAAATCTCAAATTTTCCCAAAATGGTAATCACTGCAAACTGCAAAAATCAAAATTTAATTTCACAACAGCTTGGAAACAAAAGTCGAACAATATACCATACTATGAATCTACTAGTGAAAACTCAACCCCAGACTTCTTAAGCCTAGAAACATCTCAGCAAAATATTGCTAGCATGAAGAAATGATATCCTCGTAGAGGGTTTTATTTTTTTTATTATTTTTTTTTTCCTTTATAAGCATATATTTTTTATTAATATTAGAATAGAATCCAGGAAAAACTTAGTATGAGCAAGTCCAAACTAAACTTAGGTCGATAGACCTCCCTAGAACACCTAGACCTAAAATATGGCATGATAAGTGAAAAATCCTGGAGCAATATAAAGGAGAACCAAACTAACGCAAATTTAAGACAAGTAGCTGACTCCAAAGCATGCCCATTATTTCGAAAAATTATGTAATGAAACCGAAGTATGTACAATGGTTTCGTTGTAATAATTGATTGTGGTGAGTCTCTGTCATGACCCGATCCTACTGCTGGAACCTGCACTAGGACCTGAGTCAGCATAAAGTTACTGATGCCCATAGTAAACCTTATTGTTCCCAAATCTATAACTAGAGCTAAAAATTGAGGCTCAATATGCAAATAAAATAAAATAAAATATTATATTTTTATTTAGGCCAACCCAACTAGATAATCATAAAGAATTAAAGTTAGGAGAGTCCAGCTCAACTCTAATACCATTATTTATAAACTATACCATTATTTATAAACTATGTAAATATCATAAAAAATTTTCATTTATTAAAAGCTAAAAAAACTTAAATTAACATAGTCTCTAATAAGATCCATGCTACTGCTGGCAGAGTTCTAGATTAAAAATTTATGAAATAATAATACAAATGAGTAACAGCTGATAAACCTGTGAGAAATGAAGCAGGTTGTTTTGAAAAAGAAATCCTCCTGAAGCCTGAAAAAATAGAGTGAACAGGAGTGAGTGTTCAACTCATAGAGCAATGTATTGATTTTAGATACAATTTCTATAACTATCCAAGTCTAGTACATCCTTAAGAATAAAATGCAAAATCTTCACATATTTCAAATAAGTCAAATAATATTCACACCAAGGGCAATTTGGAGTATTCACACACTTGTGTATCAAATCCATGCACACACACACTATATATAGGAACTAATCTCTTATACAGCTCTCTTAATTCCAACATCTGCCAACGAGATCAACTTAAAGCTGGACTTTATCTTAATATTCAAATGCGGGGCTAGTGAGATCAGCTCAAGCCATGCCTCACCCCGACTAATCTATAAAAAGGATTGGATCCACTTGATCAAAGAAAGACTTCGTTATGAGGTAATTGAATTGCAATTACTTGAATCTTGCCAAACACCCAGTAGGAATTGATTCACGGGTCAAAGATGTGATTTTCTTGCTGAGTCTTGATGCAAGCAATGTCATCATTGTGGGCATATAGGTTCTCAAGAAATTGCAGATTCTTGATCTCAGACACTGTGTGCGCCTTGCCAAAACTCCAAACTTCTCAGGACTCCCCAGTCTGCAGAGATTAATTCTTGAAAGCTGCCCAAGTTTAGTTGAGGTCCACCAGTCTATTGGACATCTAAAGAAACTTGTTTTCTTGAACTTGGAGGGCTGCAAAAGCCTAAAGAATCTTCCCGAAAGCATTTGTTACTTGAAAGCTCTTGAAACTCTCAACATTTCTAGCTGCTCAAAACTTGATAGATTGCCAGAGAGCTTGGGTAGCATGGAAGCTTTAACTGAGCTCCTAGTAGAGGGAACTGCCATTAAGGAGCTCCCCTCTTCCATTGGACATCTGAAAAACCTTACAAAATTATTGGATCGAAAGATGCCTTGCAATCTGTCTCTTGGGGATCACAATTTGCATTATGTCTTTTGTCGAGAAATTCCATCTCCAAAGTTTTGCTGCCAACTTCCTTGGCTGGGCTGAGCTCATTGACGGAACTAATTCTTCATGACTGTAGTTTATCTGAGGATGTAGTTCCCATTGATCTTGGGAGCCTATCATCGCTCAAACATTTGGATTTGCAAGGAAACGATTTTTTAAAGCTTCCCGCTGGTATTGAATATCTTCCTAAGCTTTATTTGTTGGTGCTTACTTCCTGTAGAAATCTCAAATCAATCTCAGAGCTTCCCCCAAGTTTAAAGTCTTTGTTGGCATCAAACTGCCCATCAATGGAAAGAATATCACTTAAATCAAATGAACTCCTGAGGATAATGGTTCTGTTTAATAGCCCTAAACTAGCCGAGATTCAGGGATTGGAAGATATGGAGCAAGCAGTTGCCATTGAAATGCCACCAGGAAGCAACAGTTATGCAAAATATCTCAAGAAATTTCTTTGGCAGGTTCTCCTCCCCCCCCCACACCCCACCCCCCCCCCCCCCCTCTCTCTCTCTCACACACACACGCACGCACGCACGCACACTCAATTAAGGAGAGGTTATATGCTTATATTTAATAAGTTTTCATTGAAACAGGCACTATCTCAGAGTAAGCCTCTAGCCGTTTGTCTCCAATGCAGAGAGTTACCCCTGTGGTTAAGTTATCGAGGAGAGGGATCTTCGTTATCATTTCATGTGCCCACAGTTTCAGAAGGTGACATTGAGAGTCTTATTTTGTGGATTATTTATGCAATAAATGACACAACTGCTAATGTAGTTGTCACAACCACATGCAAGAGCAATGGTTCCACATGGGAATTGGCATCTGACTTCGGTCCTGTTGGAGCTTGTGATGATCATTCTTTTGTGACGTATTTACCATTTCAATATGCAATTGAAGGTGGAGAAGAACTGAAAATTATAGTTCATGCTAGTACTAACAATATGGTAAAAAACTGTGGTGTCTTTCTGATCTATTCAGATGGCCATTTTTGGTTCGAGAAAAGGATTAAAATGTCAAAATCTCCACAAGAAATTTGTTCTTTTGACAAAAGAAATAGCATGATACCGAATATGCCACTGCATGATTACATGTGGTATAGACGGTTGGGTTAAACTAACAAAATTGAGAGAAATTTCAATTGAAAATGTAGTGTGATTACCATTGGTTTGATTTGATTTGATCTTTTTGCAATGGAAAACAAGCTTTTTGCAACAATTCCCTCTCTTCCTTAGCAGAGATTAACCAGGAGTCGAATCCGGGTCTATTGATTGGAAGGTAATAGAATTGTTTTCATCGATTTGGCGAGCCTCACTGTTTGGATCGGTTCGGTTTGAAATGGTTCAATACAGTTTTGGGTTGACCCAAGATATTATTAAATTATAATAAATTTTCATACATCATTTAATTAGTTTCTAATGTAAAAAAATAAAAAATTAAAAGAGCCCAAATATAAACCTAACATAAATTTAAAGGGAAAAAAAAAAAAGAAAGGGCTAGTTCTGACTTGAAACCATCAGTTTGAAACCGATTCCGGTTTAGGCTCAAGGAAGGACCGAAACCGACCCTCCAATATTTGGGTTCTAGACTAGTTTATGAAACAAAATCATTGACTTGATCTGGTCTCGGGTTTGACTTAATCTAATCTCAATATGATTCACAATTCGGACTAGCTCGTAGCAGGGTGTGCTCAAAAGGACCTTTCACATTCCAACTACGTTCCTTGAAACATCTCCCTTTGATGATACGTTATTGTCTCCAACTTTTTCAAGAAAATTAGAAATGGATTTTCTAAATTTCTTAATTTAATAAAGGATTTGACTTTTATACTATATTTGGTATAAATGAAATCCACAAAATATTATGGAATTCATTTATAAATCCATTTATATCATGTTTGATATAAATGAAAATTTATTTGTAAATTTTAATTTAGAATTCTATGGAATTCAATAAAACTAGTTCAAATTTCATTAAATTTGACAAAATTTGTAAATGAATTCTGATTTTAGGATATCGAATTTTTTATTAGACAAAAATACCCCTCTTATTTGGGAGAAAAATCTCCTGCCTATCATTTATTATTTCCACGATTTCTCCCTTTGGTTTGTCTCTCTCCACAAGTGCTCCTCCATCTCTAGGTAGATTCACCATCTTTGTCCATCTACCTCTCTTTCATTTTTTTTTTTCTTGAGCTCTCTGTAAGTTCACTCTCTCTATTTTGACTTTAATAGGGTTATCTATACATGATTTCTTTGTAGATCTGATTCATTTAGAATCTGTTTGTGTCTACTTTTTGTTTATGAAATATTTGTTACCTATTTTCCTCATGAAATGAGTAGAATCTGCATGTGTATTGAAAAACTAATTAGGGATTTTTGTGACTTCTTTGGAGAATCTCTTTGTTGATGATGTTATCTTTTTTCTGCACTTGCTACATGGGTCAGTCTTTGATATGTTGTTGAATTGGTTGTAGATTTAAATGCAAACTTGAATTTTATGCGATGCATAATTTGAATCTATGGAGCTCCGAACAATTCATATTGATTCCTTGCTTACATCTATTGCGCTCAATATTTTGCTTTTAATCTACAGTTTCTGTAGAGTGAATCTTGATTTTGTGGATACCCCTAAAAATTTAATTGTTTCATCAATTAGTGAAAAATTAATCATATTTTTCAATGATTAATTCTTATAGGATTAAATGTCTTTTGATTTACTATGACTTGCATCCTGTTGGCTATAAGTGGATATTGCTGTCATGATATAAGATGATGATGGGCATCTCCTAGAGAATTAAAAACATATATCTACTTTATCTTCTATTATTTTTATTTATCTATAAAAATGTCAAGCAGAAATATGACACCCCTTACCCATCTATAGTGTAGCCGAGTAAGATATGCCACACAATGTGTCGGAACACCATATCTTATCTCATTTATATATTTCTCATTTCTTAATTTATTTATTTAGGATCACTATGTGAAATTTATGAAATTGATATCATTTATTGAAATTTTAAATTTATTTGAGGTTCCGAAAATTTTACAGAAAATCTGGCAGAGTGCCGGTTAAAAATGGAAAAAACAGTTCTTCGAAAGCTATAGAAAACACTTCCAATAATTGTTCAAATCCACAACTCCAACTATGTCATCAATTCTCAACAAATTCTCATCAATTTCTCAGACTTTCCAATCATTCAATTCACATCATATTTATACTCAAATAATAAATAAATACTCAAATTTTATTTATAAACACAAATTTACAGATAATTACATTAATACAAAATTATATTACAGAAGTTTCAAATATACATGATAAACTAAAAGTTTAATTACAAAGTTTGCAAAAATTACAAAATACAAAAATATAGCCTAGTGTCCTACCAATGCACTATAGCTATGAGGTGACACAAGACACTCGTAGATCTGATCCTCACCCGGACTGGGGTCTACTGGAATCACGTTCTGTATCTCCAGTACCTATGCATGGCAAAAGCAACGCACTAAGTAATACTGCTTAGTGGTGCCAATAATAAAATAAAAAGAACTAAAAGAAATAAACATGCAGTGTATATGTTGATTTCTCATATAGACAATTTTTTGATAATTATTTGTAGTATTATGTATTTTGTACTTTTTATATCAATAATTGATTAAAATTTATCAATATTTATTTTTGATTGCCCAAGTAACCTATACCAGTTGACTGAACTGGATAACGGGTAAACTAGCACTGGGTACTAAGTACCTCGGGCCGTCACACCATCGGTCACAATGTGTCTCCCAGTGTGCAATAGAACAACTAATAAGGTGTAATAAATATTAGGCACAAGGCCAAGTATCACAATAAGGTCAGAAGGGCTAAAAGCCATAAAATCACAAAATTGCCATTTAAGCCATGAATCACAGAATGGCATGATGCCATATGCAGTACTGCTAACAGAACCCTATTGGCATGCCAACCTATTCAAACCAATCACACTAAGCTTACTAGGGCATTTAACATTTTTAATTATGCAATTCTTTGAAATTGAAATCTAATTGTTACTATTCAATCCATTAGTCAACTAAAATGTTGACTTTTTCATAGACAATAGGTACATTGGTTCTAATATCACCAACATACCACATTTTGCATTCTAAAATTGTTGGCATTGGTTGTCAATACCATTATAAAGCTTAGTGTTGGTTATTTTAAAATTTTCAAATTTTAAGCAATAAATTTACTGTTCCATTGGTCATTTGTACAGTAATAATTTGACAAAATTCTCTTCATAAAAGTTATTCTTTTATGTGTCTTCTTTAATTCTCTTTTAAAATCACTCCATTTGGAGTATTCTAGCTCAAGATATGCTAATTAGAACAAGACCAGCCGGATTGGTATCTGCCCAAAATTTCTGGGCAGAATCCCATTCTGCCAGATTTGGTAGTTCAACTTTGGCTAATAATTTCATTTGGTTAAGTCCAGAATTAGAGTTTGTGTTCTACATGAAAGTTGTTCTAAATTGTCTAAGCTTTTCATTGATATAAATTTCAGGTCAATTGGACCTTTCTACACTGAGTTATGACCAAATGAATGAACATTGTTCATTTGGTCATTTTGCCCAGGCAGAATGTGTATTGCCCGGATTTAGTCAATTTTTAGGTCAGTCTATTGTTGTTTTCTGAGCAGGGTTTCTCAATCAAAGTTGTGCCATTATGTATCTAATTTCATGTCCAATTAGCCCTACACCAATTGAACCTACACAACTCAAGTTACAGCTACCTAAACCTGCTGGAATCACATCCAGCCCTGTAGGTCACCAAAGGCAGCACATCTAACCTCAATTCCATTGGCACAAATCACTTCAATTCCTCATTAATTATAGCCAAATGGTCACTAATTGACCATTACAACATTAGTTGATGTCAATTTCATCCACTCCCAAAATTGAATGTCAAAACCCTAACCCTAATTGACCAAGCCTTCAATTCATGCATCTTACTCCTAATTATTGTACTAATCACGTAATTAATACTAGAGGTAGCTAATATATTACTTTAAATCAAAGAATTCTCCTAACCCTAACTCATGTCAAGGCTGTCGAAATTCCATGGAATAAAATCATGCATCTTTAATTCAATTTTCATCAAGTTTTCAACTTAACTTAGCTTAAATTCATGTTTAGAAGGAAGTAAGAGCAAAGAATATGGCACTAACCTCTTGGATGATTTTCTGAGCTTGTTCACACCTCACTTTCTTTCACTTTCTCTTCTTCTAATTGTTGCCCAAATCTTGCTCTAGTGGTAAGGGAAATTTTTAGTGAAGGAAGGATGAGATTTTGAGGTGAATTGAAGTGGGAAATGAAGCTTAAGGGAGCGTTAATGGTGGAAAGGGTTTTGGGAATGGGTTCGGCTGGTTGGAGATAAGGGAAGACAGAAAATGTGGTTAATTTTTCTTTCCATTTAACTCTTTTAATGGGGTGTATAACATGCGTCACAAGGTGATTGGACGGAAGCATTTTAATGACATAAGCATGAGGTCAAAATTCCAATTTTAACTCATTTTCTCTTCTTTTTTTTTTCTTTTCTACTATTTTTCAATTTAATTTTTAGTAATATTTATTCATATTTTATGTCATATAAATTATTTATTTAACAGGGCAAGTTGGCAAAAAATCATCTCTGGAGACAAAATGACTAAAATGCCCTCCGTTTGGCTTATTAAGCCAAAATCATCTGTACCGATCTAAAAAATTTTCTAAGCATTTTCTTGGCATTCTAATGCCATTGAAACCTCAATGACTCTTCTTTGGAGTCCTAAAAATTATTTCACAAATTTTTCCTTGGGTTTAGGGCTTCTAGCTATGAAAATAGCAACTTCCCGTTAGGTTACCTATCGCTAGGGTACCGGCTCATTTAACTTGGTTGTATTGTATTTTTAAAATTTTTTTAAAATTTTTCTTACTATTATTTGAGTTATTTATGACTCCTCACTCTAGTCTAGATATAGTTCCAGACATTCTGGCTGTCCGGACCAATACCGATCACCGAAATAGTAGAATGTACGGAATGGCTACGATGAGGGTGTTACAACTCTTCCCCTCTAATTTAAATTTCGTCCTCGAAATTTACTTGATGCAAACAGTTGAGGGAACTGTTGCCTCATTGTCTCTTTGCTTTCCTAAGTTGCCTCCTCAGTGTTGTGGTGCCTCCAAAGTACTTTCACTAGTGGAATTTGCATGTTTCTCAGTTCTTTCACTTCCTGAGCCAGGATCCATATAGGTTCTTCTTCATATGTCAAATCCGGTTGAATTTCAATCTCTTCCATGGAAATGACATTTGAAGGATATGATCTGTATCTTCTCAGCATAGCTACATGAAACACATTGTGGATTTTATCCAGCTCTAGTGGTAAAGCTAGCCTGTAGGCCACTGGACCCACACACTCAATGACTTCATATGGGCCAACGAACCTAGGGCTTAACTTACCCTTTCTTCCAAACCTCAGTACCTTTTTCCATGGTGACACTTTAAGAAACACTTTGTCGCCAGCTGCATATTCTATTTCTTTTCTCTTTAAGTCAGTATAGGATTTTTGTTTATCTGAGGCAACCTTCAAATTAGCTTTTATTAATTTAACCTTCTCCTCAGTCTGTTTCACCAAATCTGGTCCTACCAGCTTATCTTCACCCAATTCAATCCAATACACTGGGGTTCTGCATTTCCTCCCATACAATGCCTCATACAGAGCCATTTGGATGCTAGCTTGATAGCTATTGTTGTATGTGAATTCTGCCAGTGGGAGGTATCTATCCCAACTTCTCTCAAACTCGATGACACAACTCCTCAGCATATCCTCAAGGACCTACCATATATTTCATGTTATTATTATCATTTTAGTTCAATATTTGTACTAATTCAATTGGTTTTAATATTTACCTGGATTACTCTTTCTGATTGCCCATCCATCTGAGGATGAAAAGATGTGCTAAAGTGGAGTTGTGTGCCCAAGGATTCTTGCAACTTTTTTCAAAATCTCGATGTAAATCTTGGGTCTCGATCAGATATGATGGAAAGTGAAATTTCATACAGTCTAACTATCTCACTGATATACAATTCTGCTAGCTTCTCCAGTGAGTAGTCAGTCCTAACTGGAAGAAAGTGTGCTGACTTCGTCAATCTATCCACTATCACCCATACTGCATCATACTTCTTTTCGGAGAGAGGTAGACCACTTACAAAATCCATAGTGACCTGATCCCATTTCCATTTAGGTATGCTTATAGGCTGTAGCAATCCTGATGGAACTTGATGTTCTGCTTTAACTTGCTGACATGTCAAGCACCCGCTATGTCAAGCACCTGGTAACATAGTCAGCTATATCCTTCTTCATACCAGGCCACCAATAGTGAGGTTTCAGATCATAATACATTTTTATGCTTCCCGGATGCATAGCATAAGCACTAATGTGTGCCTCTTTCAAAATACTAGTCTTTAATTCACCATCATCTGGTACACACACTCTCCTTTTGTAGTACAAACACCCATCTGCTTTCACCTCATAGTCAGTTTCCTTCCCTTCTGAGATTTTACCCATAATAGCCATTAGCTTCTGATATGCCTTCTGCCCATCTTGTATTTGCTGTAGCAAGTTTGGCTTCACTTGCAACTCAGCCAAAATAGCTCCATCTCGAGCCAAGGACAGACGGGCATTTAGTGATCTTAAAGCTGTGATGGACTTTCTGCTCAAAGCATTAGCAACTACATTTGCCTTCCCAGGATGATAATCAATCACACAATCATAGTCTTTTAGGAACTCAATCCATCGCCTCTGTCTAAGGTTGAGCTCCTTCTGGGTTGGCAAGTATTTCAGACTTTTGTGGTCTGCGTAAATATAGTACTTCTCCCATACAAGTAGTGCCTTCATATCTTCAGTGCGAAGATAATTGCTGCAAGTTCCAAATCATGGGTAGGGTAGTTCTGTTTATGTGGCCTCAACTGTCTGGAAGCATAGGCGATCACCTTCCCCTCTTGCATCAATACACACCCTAACCCATTATGCGAGGCATCACTGTAGACCACAAAGTCCTTTCCCAATACTGGCTGTGTTAACACTAGTGCCTCTGTCAACATAGCTTTCAGCCTTTCAAAACTAGCTTGACACTTATCATTCCAGTCAAATCTAACATTCTTGTGCAACAACTTGGTTATTAGAGCAGCTATCAGAGAAAATCCCTTTACAAATCTTTTGTAGTAACCAGCTAGCCCCAAGAAGCTTATGACCTTAGTTGTATTTCTGGGACGCTTCCACTCCATCACTGCTTCTATCTACTTGGGATCCACTCTAATCCCATCAGCTGATACTATGTGTCTAAGGAATGCAATTTCACCCAACCAGAAGTCACACTTGGACAATTTAGCATATAACTTCTTTTCTCTCAGGGTTTGCAGAACAATCGTCAAATGTTCATCATGTTCTTTCCTGGTCTTGGAATACACCAGAATGTCATCAATGAAGACCACTACGAACCGATCTAAGTATGGATGAAAAATGCGTTTCATAAGGTCCATGAAAGCTACTGGTGCATATGTTAACCCAAACGGCATCACCAGGAACTCATAATGCCCGTACCGGGTCCTGAATGCAGTCTTTGGCACATCTGCATCCTTTATCCTCAGCTGATGATACCCTGATCTGAGATCAAATTTTGAAAATACACCAGCTCCCTTCAACTGATCAAACAGATCATCAATTCTAGGCAACGGGTACTTATTCTTCACAGTCACTTTATTCAACTGCCGATAATCAATGCATAACCTCAAAGTCCCATCCTTCTTCTGCACAAATAGCATTGGAGCTCCCCATGGTGACACATTAGGGCGTATAAACCCCTTATCCAGTAACTCCTGCAACTGGATTTTCAGCTCCTTTAACTCAGTGGGTGCCATCCTATAAGGAGCAATAGAAATTAGTGCTACACCCGGCAGTACCTCAATAGCAAATTCGACTTTCCTTTCTGGTGGTAACCCAGGCAATTCTTCAGGAAACACATCTGGGAAGTCTCTTACTATGGGTATATCACAGAGGTTTGGCTTAGCTTGCCTAGTATCAACCACATATGCTAAGTAGGCTTCACAGCCCTTTTTCATCAGTTTTCTTATAGTAGTAACTGAGATAACATTGGACAAGAAATCTGTCCTTTTCCCCACAACTGTGATCTCATTTCCCTCAGGAGTTCTCAAAGAAATCCTCTTCAGTTTACAGTCAACCATTGCCTGATGACGTGATAACTAGTCCATTCCCAAAATCATGTCAAACTCGTGGAAAGGCAATTCAATCAGGTCTGCTGAGAATTCATACCCCTGAATCATCAATGGGCAACCTTTGTATGCCTTATTCACCATCACATTGTGGCCTAATGGATTAGTGACTAGAATGTCTTGGTCACTCTCCTCTACTAGTATCCCCCTTTCTACAGGTAGCTTGATGCAGATATATAAATGGGTAGATCCTGGATCCACCAATACATGTACAGACATGTTGTAGAGGGAAAACATACCACTGATGACATCTGGAGCATCTTGCTCCTCCTGAGCTCTTATGGCATAAGCCCTTGCAGGTACTCTGACCTCTGGCCTCTCAGCTATCTTAGATGCAGGTCTCTGTGATGAACCGGCTGCCTCAAATTTACCGGGCCTTCTACCCCTTTGAGGTGCAGGAGCAGGCCTGTCTACTTGGGCTGGAGCAGCTGTATCAGTTCTGTATAGATAGTTTCTTAACTGATGCTCTATAGACCCACACCTTAGGCAAGCACCCATAACTCTCCAACACTCCCCCTTATGCCACTTCAAGCAGTGTGAATAGGCAGAAGATGTTGGGGCTGGTCCCTTGGGCATCGTCCGTAGAGAGCTGCCCACTAATGGTGTGGAATAGCCTCTCCTAGGAGTGAACTGTGGTCTTGGCCCCTGGGACTAACCCTGACCTTGAGGCTGACCCGAACTCTGAGCAGGTGGACCTTTAAATTTCTTCCCAGGTGCAGAGGATGAATTGGACTGACCTGGACCCCTCTTCTGTTGTCTCTCCCTTCTGTTCTACTCATTTATTCTGACTTTCTCAACTTTTAATGCAGCTTCTACTAATTTGGTGAAGTCTGTAATCCCCAAGGTGGTGATCATTATCTTAATGTTGTCATTGAGTCCTTCTTCAAACCTCTTACACCTCTCAGCTTCATTGGGGACTATTTCCCTTCCATAGCGGCTTAGTATGACAAACTCCCTCTCATACTCTGCTACTGAGAGCTGCCTCTGTCTCATACTGATGAACTCTCTTCTTCTTTCCTCTAAATACACACTGCCCACATATTTTTTTTCTGAACTCGATGAGGAAGAAGTTCCAAGTGATTTGCTCTGGCTGCACCTCACTGGACACTGTGTCCTACCACTTGTAACACCCTCACTGTAGCAATTCCGTATATTCTACTGTTCTGGTGACCGATGTTGGTCCGGATAGCTAGAACGTCTGGAAAAACGTTTAAACTAAAGTGAGGAGCCAAAATTTACTCAAATATTAATAAGAAAAATTTAGGAAAAATTTTAGAAATAAAATACAACCAAGTTAAATGAGCCGATGCCATAGTGATGGGTAACCCAGTGGGAAGTTGCGGTCTTCGCAGCTAGAAGCCCTAAACCCAAGGGAAAATTCATGAAATAATTTTTGAGACTCCAGAGAAGAGTCATTGAGGTTACGATGGCATTAGAATGCCAAGAAAATACTTAGAAAATTTTTGAGATCGGTACAGACAATTTTGGCTTAATAAGCCAAACGAAGGGCATTTTGGTCATTTTGTCTTCAGAGATGATTTTTTACCAACTTGTCCAGTTAAATAAATAATTTGTATAACATAAAATATGAATAAATATTGCTAAAAATTGAATTGAAATTAAGTAGAAAAGAAAAGAAAGGAAAAATAAAGAAAATTTGAATTTTGACATCACATGATGTCATTAAACCATTTCCACCAATCACATTTAACCAAGCCCACTTAAAACAAATAAAAAGAGATAAAATGGGAGAAAAACAAGAAAAGAAAATCTGCTTTCTTCTTCCTTAGCCATACCAGTCGAAACCCATCTCTATTCCTCCATTAAAGCTTTATCAAGCTTTATACCCCACTCCATTTCACCTCAAAATCCCTCACTCTCTTCACTAAAATTTTTCCTCACCCCTTAAACTATCTTTAGCCAGCAAAAAGAAGAAGGAAAAGGAAGATTTTGCAAGCTTGGGAGTTAGCTCCAACAAGGTTAGTGCTAATTTGATTGCATAATAGTTGTGTATGGCTGCCATTGAACATGATTTTGGTGTTTTAATTCATGGATTGTATGTATATAGAGAATTGAAATTGTTGGAGTTAGGGTTTGGGAAAAACCTAGGGTTTTACTCATGTATTGGTGAAAGGAAATTCTAATGGTCAATTAGTGACCATTTGGTTATGTTTGAGTAGGAATTGAAGTGAATTGTGCCATGGGAATTAAAGTTAGGTATGCTGCCCTTGGTGACCTGCAGGACTAGGCATGAGTCTAGCAGGTTTGGATAGCTATAACTTGGGTTGTGTAGGTTCAATTGGTGCAAGGCCAATTGAACGTGAAATTAGACACATAATGGCACAATTTTGGTGAAGGAACTCTATCCAGAAACTAAACATAGGATGCCCTAAAAATTGACCAAATCCGGGTGACGTACATTCTGCTTGGGCAAAATGACCAAATGAATAGTATTCATTCATTTAGTCATAACTTAGTGTAAAAAAGTTAAATTGACCCAAATTCTTTCCAGTAGAAAGCTGAGACATAGCCCTACAACTTTCATGCATAAAATAAACCCAAATTTTGACCATAATATATCCAAAAATTAACCTGCAATCAGTGTACAAAAACTGCAGAATTGATTCTGCCCAGAAATTCTGGAAAAATTACAATCCGGCCAGTTATGGTGTTTAGGCCATAACTTGAGCTACAAAACTCCAAATGGAGTGATTCCAAAAAAGAAATGTAACTAGACACAATAAGGAACAACTTTGATGAAGAACATTTGGCCAAATTCTCACTGTAGAATGGCCTCATGGAACAGTAAACTCTAGTACCCAAAACTGAAATTTCTAATTTATTCACCATTGGTTAGAAGTATGGATTTGCAATTAATGCCAACACTTTTGGGAACCAAAATGTGGTAAATTTATATGATTAGGACTTATGTAGCTATTATGCATTGGAAAGTCAATAATTTGACCTAAATAGTAAAATAAATAGTAACCTTACATGTAAAACATGAAAATTCAATTAATAACTTTGTAATGTACCCTAGTATACCTAGTAAGATTGGTTTGGATAGGTTGGCATGCCAATAGGGTTCAGTTAGCAGTACTGCACATGGCATCATGCCATTCTGTAATTTTATAGCTTTTAGCCATTCTGATATTATGATGATACTTGGCCTTGTGTCTAATGTTTATTACAGCTTATCAGCTGTTCTGTTGCACACCGGGAGACACATTGTGACCAATGGTGTGACGGCCTAAGGTACTTGGTACCCAGTGCCAGTTTACCCGTATATCCAGTCTAGTCATCCAATATAGGTTACTTGGGCAACCAAAAATGGAAGTTGATAAATTTAATAAAATCATTGATATAACAAGTGTCAAATAAATAGACTATAAATAATTACCAAAAATTTGTATGCATGAGACATCAATATATATACACTGCATATTTATTTTCTTTTAGTTCTTTTTATTTTATTATTGGCACCACTAAGCATTATTGCTTAGTGCATCGCTTTTTGCCACGCGTAGATTTTGGAGAGACAGACAGAGAGCCCAGCAAACCACAGACTGGGTGAGGTCACAGATCTGCCTAGAGTCAGAGTCACCTCTCATCTACAGTGCATCAGTGGTAGGACCTTTTTGTCCCTTTTGAAATTTTGCTTTTGCATTTTGTATGGGTAGTAGTTTGTGATTTGTAAATTATGAACTCATATAAATAGTAAAATTATGTAATCATATGTTGATGTACATATTTTGTAAAATTTTGTTAATTAATATAATTTGAGAATATCTTCATGAAATTAAATTTGATTTTGAATTTGAATGAAATTGTGGATTTATGTTGAAAACTTGAGATGATTGTGAATGTTGAGAATTGTTGAGACCATGTTGATGGTTATTGGAGTTTGAGAATGATTGAAAATGTATAGGAAGTGTTTTTCACAAGTTTCGAAGAACTATTTTCTCCAATTTTAGCCGGTACTCTGCTGAATTTTCTATAAAATTTTCGAAATCTCAAATAAATTTATAATTTCAATAAATGACTTAAATGAGTTAAATTTCACAATTGCACTTCATAACCATGAAGAAATAAATTAAGGAAGGATAAAAAAATAATTGAAATAAAATATGGTGTTCCGGTATACTGTGTGGCATATCTTGCTCGGCTATACTGTAGATGGGTAAGGGGTGTCACACCACTAATAGGCGTCGTCTTGCAGCAGAGATATAGCACCCTCCAGGTTCTGCTCTGGGGTGCAATGGAGTTACTTCAATACTCTTATGGTGCGGTCTAGCCAATTTTCAGCCGCCACTGGGTCATCTTCTTTCTTGCCCAAGAAGTCCACAGCTCCAAATTTTCTCAGTTTTTCCAGGTGAGATTTCTGCTGTGGAGGTGGTGGTGGTGGCATAACCCTAGCCATTTGTCTGAAGAAATCAGCCATTTGCTGAAACATAGCTGGCGGAGCCTGTGTAGGCACTGCTGGTGCTGGTGTTGCAGGTTATCCCCTACCTCTAGTCTCAGCTGCAGGTGGAGCATTACTCTCCACTTCTTCCTCAACTGCCCTCTGTGACGTAGGGTCCATATCCTAATCAAAATAAGAAAAACAAACAGATCTGTATTAGTGTCACCTCAACTCTTACAAATGTAATACTCATTATGGACTCTATCTAGACCCAGAAACGCCTAAACTATGCTCTAATACCACTAAATGTGACACCTCTTACCCGTCTATAGTGTAGCCGAGTAAGATATACCACACAATGTGTCAGAACACCATATCTTATGTCATTTATATATTTCTCATTTATTAATTAATTTATTTAGGATCACTATGTGAAATTTATGAAATTGATATCATTTATATCATTTATTAAAATTTTAAATTTATTTGAGGTTTCGAAAATTTTATAGAAAATCCAACAGAGTACCGGCTAAAAATGGAGAAAACAGTTCTTTGGAACCTGTAGAAAATACTTCCAATAATTGTTCGAATCCACAACTCCAACTATGTCATCAATTCTCAACAAATTCTCATCAATTTCTCAGACTTTCCAATCATTCAATTCACACCATATTTATACTCAAATCATAAATAAATACTCAAATTTTATTTATAAACACAAATTTACAGATAATTACATTAATATAAAATTACATTACAGAAGTTTCAAATATACATGATAAACTAAAAGTTTAATTACAAAGTTTGCAAAAATTACAAAATACAAAAATATAGCCTAGTGTCCTACCAATGCACTATAGCTGTGAGGTGACACAAGACACTCGCAGATCTGATCCTCACTCGGACTGGGGTCTACTGGAATCACGCTTTGTATCTCCAGTACCTATGCGTAGCAAAAGCAACGCACTAAGCAATACTGCTTAGTGGTGCCAATAATAAAATAAAAAGAACTAAAAGAAACAAACATGCAGTGTATATGTTGATTTCTCATACGGACAATTTTTTGATAATTATTTGTAATATTATGTATTTGGTACTTTTTATATCAATAATTGATTAAAATTTATCAATATTTATTTTTGGTTGCCCAAGTAACCTATACCAGTTGACTGGACTGGATAACGGGTAAATTAGTACTGGGTACTAAGTACATCGGGCCGTCACACCATCGGTCACAATGTGTCTCCCTGTATGCAACAGAACAACTAATAAGCTGTAATAAATATTAGGCACAAGGCCAAGTATCACAATAAGGTCAGAAGGGCTAAAAGCCATAAAATCACAGAATGGGCATTTAAGCCATGAATCACAGAATGGCATGATGCCATATGCAGTACTGCTAACAGAACCCTATTGGCATGCCAACCTATCCAAACTGATCACACTAGGCCTACTAGGGCATTTAACATTTTTAATTATGCAATTCTTTGAAATTGAAATCTAATTGTTACTATTCATTCTATTAGTCAACTAAAATGTTGACTTTTTCATACACAATAGGTACATTGGTTCTAATATCACCAACATACTACATTTTGCATTCTAAAATTATTGGCATTGGTTGTCAATACCATTATAAAGCTTAGTGTTGATTATTTTAAAATTTTCAGATTCAAGCACTAAGTTTACTGTTCCGTTGGTCATTTGTACAGTAGAAATTTGACAAAATTCTCTTCATGAAAGTTATTCCTTTATGTATCTTCTTTAATTCTCTTTTTGAATCACTCCATTTGGAGTTTTTTAGCTCAAGATATGCTAATTAAAACAAGACTGGCCGGATTGGTATCTACCCAGAATTTCTGGGCAGAATCCCATTCTGCAAGATTTGGTAGTTCAATTTTGGCTAATAATTTCATTTAGTTAAGTCCAGAATTAGAGTTTATGTTCTACATGAAAGTTGTTCTAAATTGTCTAAGCATTTCATTGATATAAATTTCTGGTCAATTGGACCTTTCTGCACTGAGTTATGACCAAATGAATGAACACTGTTCATTTGGTCATTTTGCCTAGGCAGAATGTGTGTTGCCCAGATTTAGTCAATTTTGAGGTCAGTCTATTGTGGTTTTTTAAGAATGGTTTCTCAATTGAAGTTGTGCCATTTTGTATCTAATTTCATGTCCAATTGGCTCTATATCAATTGAACCTACACAACTCAAGTTACAGCTACCCAAACCTGCTGGACTCACATTTAGCCCTGCAAGTCACCAAAGGCAGCACATCTAACCTCAATTCCATTGGCACAAATCACTTCAATTCCTCATTAATTATAGCCAAATGGTCACTAATTGACCATTAAAACATTAGTTGATGTCAGTTTCATCCACCCCCAAAATTGAATGTCAAAACCCTAACCCCAATTGACCATGCCTTCAATTCATGCATCTTACTCCTAATTATTGTACTAATCACATAATTAATACTAGGGGCAGCTAATATATCACTTTAAATCAAAGAATTCTCCTAACCCTAACTCATGTCAAGGCTGCCAAAATTTCATGGAATATAATCATGCATTTTTAATTCAATTTTCATCAAGTTTTCAACTTAACTTAGCTTAAATTCATGTTTAGAAGAAAGTAAGAGCAAAGAATATGGCACTAACCTCTTGGATGATTTTCTAAGCTTGTTCACACCTCATTTTCTTTCACTTTCTCTTCTTCTAATTACTGTCCAAATCTTACTCTAGTGGTAAGGGAAATTTTTAGTGAAGGAAGGATGAGGTTTTGAGGTGAATTGAAGTGGGAAATGAAGCTTAAGGGAGCTTTAATGGTGGAAAGGGTTTTGGGAATGGGTTCAGCTAGTTGGAGATAAGGGAAGACAGAAAATTTGGTTAATTTTTCTGACCATTTAACTCTTTTAATGGGGTGTATAACATGTGTCACAAGGTGATTGGATGGAAGCATTTTAATGACATAAACATGAGGTCAAAATTCCAATTTTAACTCATTTTCTCTTTTTTTCTTTTCTACTCATTTTCAATTTAATTTTTAGCAATATTTATTCATATTTTATGTCATATAAATTATTTATTAACAGGGCAAGTTGGCCAAAAATCATCTCTGAATATGAAATGACCAAAATGCCATCCGTTTGGCTTATTAAGTCAAAATTGTCTGTACCGATCTAAAAATTTTTCTAAGTATTTTCTTGGCATTCTAATGCCATCGAAACCTCAATGACTCTTCTCTAGAGTTCCAAAAATTATTTACGAATTTTTCCCTGGGTTTAGGGCTTCTAGCTGTGAAAACAGCAACTTCCCGTTAGGTTACCCATCGCTAGGGCACCAGCTCATTTAACTTGGTCGTATTTTATTTCTAAAATTTTTCTTAGATTTTTCTTACTATTATTTGAGTTATTTATGACTCCTCACTCTAATCTAGATATAGTTCCAGACATTTTGGCTGTCCGGACCGACACCGATCACCAGAACAGTAAAATATACGAAATGGTTAGAGTGAGGGTGTTAGAGGAAATATATGCAATAAGGTTGCTGATGACAAACCATATTACAAAACCGTATACATAGCTAGCTATATGCAATAGAGCCATGATGATGTAAATAATTGTATAGCTGGTTAATCTAATCACTTGACTAAAAAACATGCATTATATATCCACTCTTAATTTGTCATTTTCTTAAAACTCCAAAAGACTACATAAATTAGGAAAAAAGTCTCACAGAGAAGTCAAAAAATGTTAATTATTTTTGGATGATGCAGTGCAGCTACCACCCAAAAGCACAAAATATTCAAAAGAGAGAAAATACGAAAGCAAATGTCTAGACTATATTCTTTTATCGTGGCTTTCAATGCTCGAATATGATATGGATAGGAAGCTCCAAACTTGTTAAATGGCAACAGACATAAAGCTAAGATGTGATGCTCATGTGTATTCTTCTGTTTTTTTTTTTTTAATATTATTCGTTTAGCCATGTGAGCCCTGCTGTAGTTGTTATCACATCAGTCTTGCACTCTAAAGTCGCTAAATTCACCAGTATTTGAAGCATTTACGTTGCATAATCACCCATCTGTGCTTAGGCCGAACACAGAATTTCTTAAGACAGATTATGAGCTTGCTGTTTCATTAGCAATTTCTGGTATGAATATCCAGGCTGCCCAAAGTTAGTGATCCGTATCCTTTGTCTTCCCATTTCAGGTAAAAAATAGTGATGATATTACTCATCAACTGAATTCTGAAATTAGATCTCTATTACAGAAAATTTAATGAAATATAATAAAACTGAAAATTTAGTCATTTTAGGACAAAATGATGCCTGCTTGACATCATTGAGCTGAAAGTTGTATCTGTTGAAATGAAATTCTGAAATGAAATATAATAACAATCCGCTTGTCCACGTCCCTAGCATCAATGAAAAGCAACAAGCAAGCACCTAGACAAGGACAGGCATGGAAGACACATATGTGCATATGTGTAGTGTAATTCTTTAACTTCTTTGCATGTGCATTGCACTTTTTTGCTATATGTTACCATTACTAATTAAAATTTATATTGCAATTAAAATCAGGAAATGTGAAGAATATTCACAGAAATGCAATAGCAGCTTTAATTGCATATGTTGGATATTTAGCTTTCTAGCTTCGTGTTTATCGATATATTGAAAGGCCTATGGTGGAATCCAATATGGAGACATAATGTTTGACAAGAGTTAATGTGGCAAATAGAGAACAATACAAATGTTAGAGACATCTTATGTATGGGACCTAGTGCATTTAGAACACTAGTAGGCCTTCTAAACCAAAAAAAATTACTTAAAGATACTCGTTCCAGTAGTGTTGAGGAATAAGTTGCTAAATTTCTATGCATTTTAGCTCATAATATGAGAAATCGCTTTATGAACTTTTTCTTTCATTGAAGTGGGGAAACAATAAGTCGTTATTTTCACCAAGTACTTAAAGCAATCATTTCTCTAGAAGATGAGTTTTTGGTGCAACCAAATGGTTCCACGGTTCCTCCAGAAATATTGAATAGCGAAGGAAGATTTTATCCTTATTTTAAGGTGAACTTATACATATTAGCATTTTAGTCAATTGAATTTAATTATATGGTTAGCATACTAATCAATTAAATTCAATGGTATAGAATTGCATTGGTGCAATTGATGGAACACATATTCGAGTCAAAGTTCCAAAAGCAGATGTATCGAGATATAGGGGAAGGAAAGGAATACCTACAATAAATATACTGGCTGCATGTACATTTGACTTGAGATTTACTTATGTGTTATCTGGTTGGGAAGAATCAGCTTCAGACTCAAGGATACTAGAAAATGAAATGTTGATTTGGTACTATTATTTGAGTGACTATCAAGAAAAACACCATTTTTAATATATTAGTTAAAAATTATTAAAAAAATAACTTTAAATTAAATTTAAAATATTTTAATTATAAAAATCTTAAAATAGTATATTATTTTTCAATTTTTTTAATAATGCTTAAAATAATATTTTTTTAAAAAAATTAAATGACAATGTAAAACTTACATTTTATAGTTAAACGAAAAATTATAATATATATCAGTAGTATTAAAAGATAATATTCTTTTAATTATAAAATTATAATTTTTTTATTTATAAAGAGTAAAATTTATATATTTACACAAAATAAATATATGTTTGGAAAGCACTTAGTGCCTATTTGGCATTGAGTTTAGAAAGTCAAAACTGTTTTTTTGAATAAAAGTATCATCTTAGATGCCGTTAAAAAAAATAATTTGAAAAAAATATTTTATTATTTTAATGTTCTTATCACCAAAATTTATCAAATTAAAAATTTAATTATTTTTTAATATTTTTAATTAATATATTTAAAAAAATAATTTTTTTAATAATAATTTTAATAGGTCAAACACTAATTGAGGTTCAGCATTTCCGTTTATAATTGACATTTGACAAAACATCTTGAATAAGGGCCCAGATAAGCTGAACGTTTTGAAGAAGCCGAGGGCCAAGGTGCCGTTTTGACGACGTGAAGTTGAAATTAGTTTATAAAATACAGAATTTTTTTTTCTTATTAATTTTCCAGTCAACTTATAACATGCTACAATTTCTTGGAAAATAGAAATAAGAGAACATGTTGCAAAATTATTCCTCATTTAATGGTCTGGTCAAGTCTTCAAAGCGTAAGGACCACTAACTATAAATTTACCCAAATCATACTTCAAATTGTATATTAGATTTTGTGATGGGTGTGTCGCTTCAAATTGTATACTTCAAATCATACTTCTTCTGCTCTTTTCCTCTTCTTCTTCTTGATGTAATATATAACAACTTTCTACCTGAAAGCCGAAAAAAGTACTAAGGCCCATTAAGAGCTTTGGCTTAAAGATGAAAGAAGTTTTTTTTTTTAATAGATATTATTTGAAAAATTAATTGTTTTTAAAGCTTTTTATAATTAAAATATGTAAAATTTAACTTTAAAATTAATTTTTAATATTATTAATTATTTATACACTTCTCTATCTTTATTATTTTTCTTAATAACATTTTTTCTGGCTTATTTGACATTTGCTTTATTAACCTTAATGAATATAGTTGGTGCATATTTTTATCCCATCTTCATTTAAATACATTTAAATTTGACTTTTTGTTTATTTTAATGATTTGCAGTCGGCTATTAACAGTCAAATATATGCAATAAAATACTCAAAAAGTGACAATTAAAATTTTAATTTTCAAAATAATTGTTATAATTTTAAATGGCTGATTGAGGACTAGGAGTAGGAGTGTACATTATTAAATTATAACCAAAAAACCGAAGTGAATCAATGAGATTTGATTATTTTAGTGAGGGTGAGTTTGGTTCAATTTGGTTTTGGGTTAATAACTCTTAAAAGTTTCAGTTTTAAGTTATTAGTTTGGTTAGTTTTGATTTAGTAATATATTAATTATATTTTTATTAATAATATATTATTTATAATTATTATTTTATAAATTTATTAATAATAAATCATATTTATTATAAAATAAAAATTTTAAAATGTATTTTTATTAATAATTAATTAATAATAGAAAATATTATTATATTTTTTTTGATTAATTCAGTTATAATCAATAATTAATTAAATATTTTCTATTTGATTATGTTCGATTTCCTTTCAATTTCAATTTTGTTAATATAAATAGAGTCAATTAAAGTAGTTTGGTTTAATTTGGTTAACCAAATACTCATCCTATACTGATTGTTGAAATGCATTAATTACTAATCTAACATTGATTATTAGTTTTAAAGTAGTTTTTTTTGTCAAAAATAAAAAGTTAGTCTTAACAAATTTGCTTTGTTAGAGATTTAGGAAGTCCAAAGTGCCTATGGAGAATTCTTTTTTATAGATCTTATGAAAAAACACACTTATGAGCTTGACACCACATCTAACCCAAAACCTTAAGGCAATGGATTTATGGGTCTTTTCTACTTATATGTCTCTCACCCATCTCATCTTTTTCTATGTGGAAATTTCACACTTGCACATTCCCAACAATCTCTCCCTCAAATGTAAATTTCTTTTACATTGCGCTTATTAGACCTGCACCTCAAATGGAAACATTTCTTCTTAACTCAAGTATTACGGCATCATCAAGAGTCTCAATTACTCCACCAAACCCACTTGAGCATGCACCTCTAAGAGTTACGCCAGAGCCATCACATGTTCCACCGCCACGTGTACTGAGAGTCTTTGTAACATCTCAAATTTTTAAATAATTATTTTACGTGTAAATTTTGATATTTTAATGTATTAAATATTATGGTATTTAATTTGAATTTTTCTGAATTTTTGAAATCGATTTTTTCTTTTTTCAAGATAATTAAATTTAATGATTTTTAAAAATTAATTTAAAAAACACGTGACAAGTTTAAAAATATATTTAGACTCCATAAAATTTTTTGAGTTTTTGGTAATTTTTTTGAAATTTTCAAGCCTCGTTTTGGGTCTCAGGGCAGAGCAAAAATTAAATTTTGAGTGTCCTGAATTGAACTTGCCGAATCGAACTGGATTGGATTGGACCGATTGAATTGGACTAGCCCTTTTCTTTTCCCCTCTCTCTCCTTCCCATGACAGACCTCTCCTCCCTCACCCCCATAGCCGACCACCACTTCCCCCTCCTTCCTCCTTTGCCGGTGCACCATCGGCCACTCTTCCCTGCTGTCACCGCTTCTCCTTCCAGCCACAATCATGGTCCAAAGTCCTCCCTTCCTTTTGCACGCCTTTTCAACTTCTCTTGCCATTTTCGGCTATTTCGGCCACCAATCAGGCTAGGTCTTGTCTCTATTGTATTCTACTCCTCGAGAGATTTCCATAGACACTAATTTTATCAATTTTCATCAAGTGATTTGTGAGAATAGAGCCCAAAAATTTTAGCCCTTTTTCTACTTTTGGGTTAGATTTCTCCCAAACTGTAAACTCCATTGAAATTTCAAAACCACCAGCGCGTTCGACTCATTGAGAGTTTTGCAACGACACAAATTTGGAATTTTTTTCTACATTGAAAATTTGATGGGTCTCACGAACTTACCAGTAATTTTTTTGAGTCTTTTTAATTAAATAAAAATTATATTTTAACTTCTAGTATTGTGAGCTTCACATGGATATTCTCGTTTTAAAGAAATTTCATTGACAACCAGGACTGTAATTTTAGAGTAGACATGTAAGCTGTCCAACTCACTTCGGAAGTGGGTCAATATTACAGTGCTTTCTACCATTTTTAGACACCCTAGACACGTTCCAAGCGTCAGAATTGGTATAGGTAAACCTGAACTCCAAATGCCCCATTTTACCTAAGGTTGGGTTTAGAATAAAAATTTATAAAATATTCATGGGTAGCTAAAAAACTATGATTTCAATTACATTAGTATAATAGCATTACTAAGGACTGTGGGGCATGAGTACAGAATTTTTGAGGTTAGTTTGGATAGTTTTTGCAAAATGTTATTTTTAAACTTGATAGCTGAATTGTGTAGTTATATGAGTTTTGACTAGTTTGGCAGGCCCAGGAGGGGCAGTATGTTGTTGTTGTGTTGTAGGCCTAAGACCATTGGATTAGGAAGTGTGTTTGAGTTATTTTGCAGGTTAGGTAGGTCCTAGGTACAAGAGAAACTGCCGAATTTCCAGTATAAATTTAGGGTGTCTTTAACTCTTTAAGTCCTTGTTTTGTTTTAATATTGATAAATTCATGACTATAATTGTTTAGGTGATCTGAGTTAACCCTCCTCCTCTTCTTAGCCGCCTGAATGATATTCGATTAATATGTAAGTAGATATTAATTTTATTTATAATTTCAATATTAATAATTTATATTCAAGGCATGTTCGTACATTCACGTATATGTATGTATATATTTAGTTAAATGTTAGGCACATTTTTTTGTTGCATACTTTATTGAACTTGTTTGTGGTTGTAGCCTAAAGGTAATTTGGAGCTCTGTGTATGTGTTGGTGTATGTATGGTATGGATGTAGACTTGGGTAGGACAGGTAGTTGCAATTGGAACTTGACTCGCTAGGACTCGATACTTATATATAGATAAGTCAAAGTGAGCACGGCTTTGAGTTAATTTCACTGACCCCCACACTTGGATTATTAAGAGAAAGTCCAGCTTGAGTTTACCTCACTAGTAGGCATTGGAATTAAGTGAGCTATATAGGGGATCAACTCTCATTCATATATATATTGATGTGACACACAGATGTATAAGCGCTCCAAATGATCTTTTATGTGAGTATTGTTTGAATTATTTAATACTATGTGATGATACCGCATTTCATACATAGGAAATGCATTAGATCTAAATAGTTATAGAAATTATATTTAAACTTAATATCTTACTCTATGATGAAAGATGAGGACATTAAAGAAAGATGGAGAAATTATTTTAATGATCTCTTTAATAATAATCAAAATGGTAATAGCGTGAATATAGGCTATAGAACAATAGAGAAGAATGTGAATTATACTAGAAAGATTAGATCTTTAAAAGTAAAGGAAGCACTTAAGAGAATGAAAGTGGGTAAAGCCTGTAGACCCAATGGAATACCAATTGAAGTGTAGAAGTGTTTGGGAGATATGGGAGTGGCATAGTTAACTAAATTATTTAATAAGATTCTAAACACTCAAAGAAAATGCCTGATGAATGGAGGAGGAGTATTTTAGTACCTATTTTTAAAAATAAGGGAGACATACAGAGTTGCTCAAACTATTAGGAAATTAAACTCATGAGCCATACTATGAAGTTGGGGGAGAGAGTTATGGAGCATCGACTACGTCATGATACTTCTATCTCTCTCAATCAATTTAGCTTCATGCTCGGTCATTCAACTATGGAAGTGATCTTTCTCATTAGAAGCTTGATGGAGAAATATAGAGATGTGAAGAAAGATCTACACATGGTTTTTATTGATTTGGAGAAGGCTTATGATAGTGTTCCAAGATGTCTTATGGAGTGTGTTAAAACAAAAGAGGGTATCTATTAGGTACATATAAGTGTTGAAAGATATGTATGAAGGAGCAAGTACTATTGTATGCACAGTGGGAGGGAACACAAGAGATTTTCCGATCTCAATTAGATTACACCAAGGATCAGCTATAAGCCCTTACCTTTTTACATTAGTTTTAGATGAATTGACGAAACATATACAAGAGAGTATTCCTTGATGCATAATGTTTGCGGATGATATTGTTCTGATAAATGAGACATGAGAAGGAGTCAATAGAAATCTAGAGCTTTGGAGAAGTACTCTAGAGTCAAAGGGCTTTAAGTTAAGTAGAACGAAGACAGAATACATGCATTGCAAGTTCAGTGAAGGCTAAACTGGTGATAGAGAAGAAGTTAATTTGGATGGAGTAGTACTGTCCTAAAGTAATCACTTTAAATATCTCGGCTCAGTCCTTCAAGTAGATGGGGGATGAGAAGAGGATGTTAGTCATAGGATTAAAGCCGGATGGTTGAAGTGGAGACGTGCCACGGGAGTTTTATGTGATCGCAAGATTCCCAATAAGTTGAAAGGAAATTTTTATCGTACAGCCATACGATCGGCTATGTTATAAGGTAGTGAGTGTTGGGCACTGAAGGAGTCATATGCATCTAAGATAAGAGTTGTAGAGATGAGAATGTTAAGGTGGATGAGTGGCCATACTAGACTAGATAAAGTCCATAATGAGAGTATTAGAGAAAAGGTAGGAGTGGTGCCAATTGAGGATAAGTTGAGAGAAGGGAGATTGAGGTGGTTTGGTCATGTGAAGCGTAGACATATGGAGGCTCCAGTTAGACAAGTAGAGCACATTAGGTTAGAGAATAGAAAGAAAAAAAGGGGTAGACCTAAATTGACTTGGAGGAGAGTAGTACAACATGACCTAGAAGCATTACACATTTCTGAGGATTTAACCCAAATTTGTTTAGAGTGGATAAAGCGAATCCATATAGCCGACCCCAAATTTTTGGGATAAAGGCTTAGTTGAGTTGAGTTGAGTAGATCTTACTCTATGAGTCGAACGCTCATCCCTGTTCAACTATTTTTCTTCAAGTGATAGGTGAACTTATTGAAAATAACTTACTTTCTTTTCTCATAGGTTAAACTAGAAAAGTTTAGTTTTACTTTTATTATCTTTCATATAATTCTAGAACTACACATGTACTAGTAGTTGTATTCTTTATGGGAGATTGTAAAGATGTATGTACATTTACTACTATTGATGAAGGGAGCTGAGCTCCCAATTGTTGATTTATTTATATTGAGGATTGTAAGGGTGAGCTGAGCTCTCCATATTATTATTTTTATTTGTTTACAGGTTGAGTGAGTTAATGCCCCTCGTTGGATAGTTCAATTTATGGTCAAACTCTATTTGTTTGTTTTCTTGAAATTGGACTACTTCTATGGGCTTTAAGTTTGGACTAGAAATAATTAAGCTTGCTACGGCTTCGAGGGCTTTAAGTTTGTCTCGACCCAGGGATGGGGTTGGGACGTGCTTGTTCAACCAGCTATGCACTGGGGTGGAAAATTTGTGTCCCACATCGGAAAATGGGAAGAAAAGATTTGGGCCATATATGTGGGAGCCTTCCTCACCTGGTTAGCACGCTTTTGGGAATGAAACCTCCCAAGGGACAAATCCGTGAGGCCCATGGGCCAAAGTGGACAATACTAATTAGAGAAGGATCGGGCTGTTACAATTTGGTATCAAAGCTGGACTCCCTCTAGTACGGTGTGTGGTGCGAGGATGCACCAGGAAGAAGCTGGTGGGCTTGTCATGACCCAGGGATGGGGTTGGGACGTGCTTGTTCAACCAGCTATGCACTAGTGTGGAAACTTCGTGTCCCACATCGGAAACGAGAAGAAAAGATTTGGGCCATATATGTGGGAGCCTTCCTCACCTGGTCAGCGCGCTTTTGGGAATGAAACCTCCTAAGGGACAAATCCATGAGGCCCATGGGCCAAAGTGGACAATACTAACTGGAGAAGGATTGGGCTGTTACAAAGTTAATCTAAATCTTAGTGCCAGTCAGGCCCAGAAATTGATTCATGATAGTCTCCACTCCATTAGTTTACTATTCTCCAAAAGAGTGCTTTCCTGCTCTATTGGGCTTACCAGGAGTCTTCCAACTCTTTCATCCACGTGTCATAGCACCACGAGAATTACTGACTACCATTTCCATACTCGTCCTTGTTGAACCATTGGCTTTAATACTAGTTTGTTATAGTAGGCACATAAATCTAAGGCACACACATAAATCACACAATCACACAGTATAGAAAAGAGAAGAATAATAATATAGGATTTAATGTGGTTCGACCGTAAGGTATACGTCCACTGGCAAAACAAGAGAAAAAGTTTCACTATAATGAAAAAGCAAGATACAATCACTCAGAACTCTCAAACCCTAACCCAGTGTTTTTCCTAAATATCTCACAACTCTATCGGCTTGTGCCCTCTGTTATCACCATAGACCTTACTTTTTATCCCAATCAGATCATAATGTGAAACTTTCAAGTCGAGTCCATGAAGACATCCAAAATTCAAGCCACATAAAAAAAAAACAATCCTTTCCCTTGGCTTGAATTCTCTCCATCATCAACAAAATCACCACAATAACTCTACCATGCCATATGCCCTTACAAGAGTACTACTGAGCACTATAAACACTAACCAAGTCTAGGAAATGCCTAAACTTGCTGACTGAGACTCCCTTGGTCATCATATCTGCTAAATTATCATATGTAGAGACTTTCTGCATGACTACAGTCCCCTAACATATAATGTCTCGAATGAAGAGATATCTGATATCAATATATTTAGTTCGCTCATGGTATATCTAATTTTTTGTAAGATGTATTACACTTTGATTGTCACAAAACACTATTGGCTTGTTCAGTATCAACCCTAGAATACTCACTAAATCCCATAACCATAAAGCTTTCTTTACTACTTCTGCTAAAGCCATATATTTAGCGTCTGTGGTGGACAAAGCAACTATAGCTTAAAATGTCGCCTTTCAATTGATAGCACTTCCAGAGAGAGTAAACAAATAACTTGTCAGAGATCTCCTCTTATTTAAGTCCCCTGCGAAATCTAAATCCACATAGCCAACAACTGAATCACTCATCTTGACTCTATCAAATGTCATATTAATATCTGCAGTACCCTTTAAATACCTTAGAATCCATTTTTCCACCTGCCAATGCTCTTTCCTAAGACACGTCATGTATCTACTCACAACACTAATTGCATGTGAAATGTCAGGTTGGGTGCAAACCAAAGCATATATAATGCTACCAATAATACTCGAATAAGGAATACTAAACGTGCATGTGCTCCCTGTTCTAATCTGTTTTTGATGACATGTCTGTAGATAACTTGAAATGGACAACAAATGAAATAGTTATAGGCTTAGTATTATTCATGTTGGAAAACTTAAGCAATTTCTCAACATAGGCTTGCTAAGACAAGAAAAGCTTCCCAACACTTCTATCCCTAGTAATTACCCAAATCCTTCATCACAAACTCATCACTCAACTGCTCTTTTAGAATATTAATATGTGACATGCTTTTAGCAACAATAAGTATGTCATCCATATATAATAGCAAATAAACAAAGGAATCATCTAAAAGCTTCCTATGATACACGCAATTATCATATGAACTACTAATAAAGCCATTATAAATCATGAATGTATCAAATCTTTTGTACCACTGCTTAGGCCATTTTTTTAGACCATATAAAAATTTCTTAAGTAAACAAACATGGTTTTCTATACCTGGAATGATGAATCCCTCAAGCTGACTCATATAAATTTGTTACTCTAGCTCACCATGCAAAAATGTTGTCTTCACATCTAGTTATTTGAGCTCTAGATAATGAAACACAACCATAATAAGTAAGACCCTAGTAGAACTATGCTTCATAACTGGAGAAAACACTTCATTAAAGTTAATCCCACACCTCTGAGTAAAGCCTTTTACTACCAACCATGCCTTATATTGAGGTGCTTCAACCCCTGGTGTACCTTCCTTTTTCTTAAATACCCATTTGCAACCTATCACTTTATGTCCCTTAGGCAATGTTACAAGCTCCCAAGTCTGATTCTTATGAAGAGATTTAGTTTCTTCACCCATAACACTCACCCATTGATCTGCATCTAAATAAGAAATAGTTTCTCCATAATTGCTGGGTTCATGCACATTAACTATCTCAACAACTGACAAGGCAAATGCAATTAAATCTATATATGCATATCTTTGCAGGGGTCTAATATGTCTTCTCTCTCTACCAGTTACAATGCTATATGGTTTTGGTTCCTATTGCTATTGCTCGGGTGCATCCTCTTGTTGATCAAGATCTTGCACCTCATCCTTTGAATCACTAGACTGAACTACTGAAGTATCAATCTCAAGCTCTACCTATTTTCTAACACCATGATCTAATTCTACTATTGACTTCTCCTTTTGACTATTCAATGAAGCAAACCGATTAAAGGTTATATCCCTTATGATAATTAATCCTGAAGACTTTGGATAATTGCGCCCAAACCTATAGCCTTTTACTCTAGATGCATACCTTAGAAATATGTATTTTCTTGCCCTCGGCTTAAGTTTATCATCCCTCACATGAGCATAAGTAAGACAACCAAATACTTTCAGCTGAAAGTAATCAACAGGTGAACTAGACCAGATCTTAAAAGGAGTTTTACACTCAATAACTATAAATGGAGATCTATTAATAAAGAAACAGGCTGTATCAATTGCTTCAGCCTAGAAATCCTTTCCCAAACCTGAATATGAGAGTATGCTTCGTGCTTTTTCACAAAACATTCTATTCATGCATTTTGCAATACCATTCTATTGTGGTGCCCTTGTACAAGTGCGGTGTCTCACTATACCTTCATTATTATAGAATACATTGAACTCATGATTATAAAATTCTAACCCATTATCAGTTTTAAGACACTTGACCTTCTTTTCTGTCTGCTTCTCAATCGTCGTCTTCCATTTTACAAAGGCTGAAAATGCCTACCAATTCGTTCAACAGATATTTTGTCTATGATTTAAACTCACGGATAAAATTTCTCCAGCACTGTCATCCCCATCAGAATAATTAGCCTTATTCATTCTTGACTTAGATCTAGCCTTGAATGTGTTCCCATACAATAGATTGGGATTCTCTGGGAGACCAAAGCATCCAGGGAGAATTCTTCTTGGGCCTTATGTAACAAGGCACTCATAAGTTTGACACCACATCCAACCCAAAACCTTAAGACAACAAGTTTATGAGTCCTTCCTACTTATATCTCTCTTACTTATCTAGTCTTTTTCTGATGTAGGAATTCCATATTACATATTCCTTACATACTCTTTATGTGCTTGTCTTCTTTTTCTTGTTATATAGTAAGGTATGCGAATGTCTTCTTATGCTGTGTTTACAATGAGTGAACAGATATGAATCAAACTTTATACAAAAGGTAATGGAAGATGTTTTGTGGAAATTGAATTGCAATTACTTGAATGTTGCCAAACACCCAGTAGGCATTGATTTATGGGTCAAAGATGTGATTTCCTTGCTGAGTCTTGATGCAAGCAACGTCAACATTGTGGGCATCTGTGGGATGGGAGGAATCGGTAAGACTACCATAGCAAAAGCTGCATTTAACCAACTTTATCATGGATTTGAAGGTGGCTGCAGTTTTCTTTCCAGTGTCAGAGAAGTCTCAAAACAGCCTAATGGTTTAGTTCAATTACAAAAGCAACTACTTCATGATACCTTGAAATTAAAAAAAAATTTAAGAATATACGTAGTATTGACAGTGGCATCCATTTGATCAAAGAAAGACTTTGTTACAAAAGAGTTCTTGTTGTTCTTGATGATTTGGATCAATTGAAACAAGTGGATGCATTTGTGGGAGATCGAAATTGGTTTGGCCCGGGAAGTCGAATCATCATTACAATGAAAGATGCTCATTTGCTAGATCAACTCCAAGAGGTCTTACAATATGAGGTCAGAGAACTGAATCGTGAAGAGTCCCTTGAGCTTTTCAGTTGGCATGCCTTCAAGGAAATACGTCCAATGGATGGATATGAATAGATTTCAGAAGATGTAGTGGATTATGTTGGAGGCCTCCCACTAGCCCTGGAAGTTTTAAATTCGTATTTGTGTAAAAGAAGCATACCTGAATGGAGAAGTGCAGTGGAGAAATTAAGAAAAATTCCTCACCACCAAATTCTGAAAAAGCTTAGAATAAGTTTTGATACATTGGATGATGACAAAATAAAGGATATATTTCTTGATATTGTTAGCTTCTTTGCTGGTGTAGTGTAGATAAAGATCATGTAGCTAAAATACTGGATGGATGCGATTTCTTTCCAGAAATTGGTATTCGTGTTCTCATCCAAAGGTCTCTAATGAAAATTGATTGTTGGAATAGATTGGTGATGCATGATCTATTTCGGGATATGGGAAGAGAGATTGTCCGAGTAGCATCACCAAACCATCCTAGGAAACGCAGCAGACGTTGGTTTCATAAGGATGTTTTGGAAGTACTCAAGAAGCACAAGGTAAATTAACAAGCTAAATGCTTATAATAGGTTAGTTATATATGCATGTGTGTCTTTGTCCTTGTCTTGAAGGTAATTCCATTTGGCTTGCAAAATTTCAATTTCTTAGTTCTCATAGTTCACCTGCCAGTGCATTTTATTATGACTTTAAAATTTGAATAGATGTCAATTATTCTATCCTTAAAGTCACACAATTTCAAGGGCTGGGCTAGAAGTTGAAGACTTAATTTGTCATTGCCAAAAGCTTAACACACATTGGAGTGGATCTACTTCCGCACCATTTCTTCATGAATTGCACTTGTGCATGCTGCGGTTTTCTAACGATCAAATTTTTAGGGGACAGATGTTGTTGCGGGTCTCATGCTTGATGCATGTGCTTCAAAAGATGCATTTCTGAGCACAGAGTCATTTACTAGGATGAATCATTTGAGATTGCTCCAAATCAATCGCAGGGGGAGGGCATGAAAATCTTTTCCAAGAGTTGAGATAGCTTTGTTGGCAAGAATGCCCTCTGAAGTCCATATCGCATCATTTACAATTAGATAATTTAGTTGTTCTTGAAATGCAGTTTAGCAACATCAGAGAAATTTGGAAGGGGATCAAAGTATGCATACTCTGATAAGCCTTTTGTTTTTCCATCTAGGTTCAAATTTTTCTAGGTACATGCATTTCATTTTTCAAGCTTCCTTTCACCTCTTCTTTTTCTCTATCTGTGCTTATATAGGTTCTCAAGAAATTGCAGATTCTTGATCTCAGACACTGTGCGCACCTCGCTAAAACACCAAACTTCTCAGGACTCCCTAGTCTGGAGAGATTAATTCTTGAAGGCTGTACAAGTTTAGGTTGAGGTCCACCAGTCTATTGGATATTTGAAGAAACTTGTTTTCTTGAACATGGAGGGCTGCAAAAGCCTAAAGAATCTTCCCGAAAGCATTTGTTACTTGAAAGCTCTTGAAACTCTCAACATTTCTAGCTTCTCAAAACTTGATAGATTGCCAGAGAGCTTGGGTTGCGTGGAAGCCTTAACGAAGTTTCTAGTCGAGGGAACTGCCATTAAGCAGCTTCCCTCTTACATTGGACATCTGAAAAACCTTATAACATTATTGTTCCATGGATCAAAAGATGGTTCACAGTCTGTCTCTTGGTTATCATAACTTGCATCATTTCTTTTGTCAAGAAGTTAAAACTCCAAAATTTTGCTGCCAGCTTCCTTGGCTGGGTTGAGCTCATTGACGCAGCTATTTCTTCATGACTGTAATTTATCTGAGGATGTAGTTCCCATTGATCTTGGGAGATTATCATCGCTCAAACATGTGGATTTGGAAGGAAACGATTTTGTTAATCTTCCCAACGGTATTGGATATCTTCATAAGCTTGTTGTATTGGTGCTGACTTCCTGCAGAAATCTCAAATCAATCTCAGAGCTTCCGTCCAGTTTGAAGACTTTCTGGGCATTAAACTGCACATCAGTGGAAAGAATATCACTTAAATCAAATGAACTCCTGCAGGTAATGTTTCTGGGTAATTGTCCAAAACTAGCTGAGATTCAGGGATTGGAAGATACGGAGCTAGCAGTTACCTTCGAAATGCCACCAGGAACCGCCATTCTTGCAAATGGTTTTAGGAACTTCCTTTTTGCAGGTTCTCTCTCTCGCATCAGGTTAGATTTAGCTAGTCATCATTTGCCCATAAATTATTCTGTCTTTTAAAATTTTCAAATTATAATTTTATAAAATATGTATTGTCACTTGACAATATATATATATGTACAGTTTTTCTTGAAACAGATACTATTCCAGCGTAATCTACTCGTAGTTAAGGAGATAAACATGTAGCCTCTCATTAACCTATAAACATGCAGTCTCTCATTAACCTATTTTCGAGACCAATTTTATATGTACAAAGTTTTCCTTGAAACAGGCACTTTCCCGGTGTAAGCCTCAAGCCGTTCGTCTCCAAAGCAGAGAGTTGCCCATTTGGTTAAGTTATCGAGGAGAGGGATCTTCGTTATCATTTCATGTACCCAAAGTTTCAGAAGGCGACATGGAGGGTCTTATTTTGTGGATTATTTGTGCAAGAAATGACACAACTGCTAATGTAGTTATCACAGCCACATGCAAGAGCAATGGTTCCACAACATGGGAGATGGCATCTGACTCCAGTCCTGTTGAAGCTTGTGATGATGATCCTTCTTTTGTGATGTATTTACCATTTCAATGTGCATTTGAAAGCGAAGAAGAATTGAAAATTACAGTTCGGGCTGTCACTAACAATATGGTAAACAACTGAGGTGTCTCTCCGATATATTCAGATGGCGAATCTTGGTTTGAGAAAAGACTTAATATGTCAAATTCGCCACAAGAATTTTGCTTTTCTGACAAAAGAAATAGCATGCCCAATGTGCCACAACACGATTACATATGGTATAGACGGTTGGATTAAACTAACAAAATTGAGACACATTTCTTTCGAAACTTTATTTTCTTTTAGTTTTCATCCATGATTTGCTTTCGATGAAACAAAGCTATTAATTTATATAGCAAAATGTGACATAATTTCTAGCTAATAGAGATATGGATTTCGCCTTTTTTCCCTCCCTTTTATTGATAAACAAATTAACACGCGCGACAAACTCATGGGAAGTGAGGGTAAAGATGTAATTGAAGCAGATCTTGGAAAGGCCCAAAAAACCCAGAGATTGGAAATTTAACATCGTAATTGAAGAGTGCAGCAGCATTACCCTCTCTCTTTACATGCAGAAAAGAAATAGAAACAAAAAGGGAACATAATTTCCTAACAGTCAAAATAGAAGCTCGAATATCCCATGCATTTCAAGGTTGGAAATAGCATTAATACAGATCTCGGAATCAGACTCCACAATTGCCTTAGCTAAAACCTCTAGCCTTGGTTAAAAGCACCGCTTGCACAATTGCCTTGGCTTCCCCTATCAAAGGAGATGGACAATCAAAAAGAAATGTGGCACCATCAATCACATTACCAGCGTGATTTCTAACTACTACTCCTGCAGCTGCTTTGGAAGAATTGCCTTTTCAGGCCACATCACAGTTTTAACTTTACAAATCCTAATTCAGGAGCACTCCAGTGAGTGGGAGGCAAAGAAGAAACTGGCCTCAATCCTTCTGAGTCATTTCTTGTTATAACCAGGTCTATTGGAGCTGTAAATATTCAGCGGGCTGCAGCTAGAGTTTGGGGCGCACAACCTTCAAAAATTGCCTTACTGCGCTCCTTCCAAATTTGCCAACAAATTACAGCAATGATAGGAGGGATATCCTGGCTTAAGGAACCAGAATTAACAACTTCCAGTATTTGAGCCCACCAACTTGCAAAGGCGGCAAAACCAATAGGATTTGGTCTATACGCACAGGGACTCACAAATCAGGTAGCCCTAGCATGATCATACCAAAAGAGAGCATGCTTAATAGTCTCCTTCCTCTTGAGCAAATTATCCTTAACTGGCATAGCATTTCTAAGGACTCTCCACATAAAGACCTAAAATTTTTGGCTGAACTGATAATTGCCAAGTCTTCTTCCAAGTAAGACTGAGAAATATTTTGGGATTGAGCTTACTACAAAGTTTGTAGAATGAAAATCATTATCATGGAATCATTGCAAGATCTGTTTATCATCAACAATATCTATTCCCACACAATTACATTAATATGGACATATTCGTTAATTATTTGAGTTAATTTGTGTAAAGCATGATTTTTTTTTTTAATGCCATCTTGCATTTAAAAGTCCATAAGGACTTTTATATAGCAATTAAAAAAAAAAAAATAAAAAAAAACTTTTATATATATAAATGTGGTGTACATTTGATAAGTACAGAGCGTGCAAACACAAGATTTCCCAGCACGGGCAAAGGAATCGTACTATCTTCTTTTTAGCCATCGGGTTAGTCTAGTTGATCGAAATTGGTAATTACATGGTAAATCCCTGTAGGTTTTTAAGAATGTATCGAAATCAAACTAAATTTATACCGTATATTAAAAACTTATTTTATACATATACTTTTTCTTTTTTTTTTATTTAAATTTATTAAATACTTTCAATATAATTATATATTTATATACAATTAAAATTAACATATATATATAACTTAATGACATTTTTAATTTTTTAATAATTTTAATTATAAATACATTCAATCACCTTCTTAATTATAAAGTTTTTTTTTTAATATATATGCATAATTCATAATTATATATACATCTAATAGTTAAATAGTATATAATTAAGAAATATCTAAGAGTTATATTATATATCTGTAATACTATATTATTATTATATAATATACTTAATCTTAAATTAATTATATATTTTTTTTATAATTAAAGATTACCTAATTTAGAAATAGTTAAAAGTTAAATTGATATATTATATATTAGTAATTAATTTTAAAGTTTAAATGTTAATTCAATTATAACTTTTGATGTGAATAATTATATAAAATTATTTCAAAAATCGAATCTCAAATTGAAATTGTAATGAATTAACCGAAATTAAAGAGCTATGAACTGAATTAAATTGAAATTAAAATTGCATAAAATCAAATCGAGATCTTACTGAATTTGATTTTGATTTTTAATAGATTTTTAATCAAAACCGAAATTGCCCACTCTTATTGCCTCAACTTCTTTTGTAACATCGATATATATATACGTATGTTAAAAATATTAAAAATTAATTTTAAATTAAATTTAATGTTTTTTAATTATAAAATTTTTAAAATAATTAAATTATTTTTTAATAATATTTAAAGTAAACGTTTAAAAAAATTTAAATCACAATATAATGTAAACACTTGAAATAATGTTCAAATCATCAAACGACAATGTCAAAGTCTCTTGACTAGAGGTCAAACACTTCTTGAGGTTCAACACTTCCGTTTACAATTGACAGTCGATGACACGTCTTGAGTAAGTGACCAGATAAGCTGAACGTTTTGAACACGCTGAATGACGAGGTGCCGTTTCGACGACGTGAAGTTGAAGCGCACCAACAACTTACTTTTTTTTTTTTTTATTTGCCAAATAATAAAATTACAATAAAACCCACACATTTTATGAAATATTTTTTTCAACCACTGAAAATTCTGACTTTTGGCCTTATTTGGTGGGAAGGGACAATCCTCAGAGCATGGTCAAGAAAAGTATGGTCACTGTTTTTCACTTTGAGGAGGTTCCCTTGAAATTGATATGAGAGCTAGAAGTTATCTTACCATCGCTTGGAGATAGTGGCGGCGTTGAGAGAATTTGCTTCTTTGTATGCCGAGTCATGGCTCAAACGAATCACATACCCTTTTACCTAGGGTTCGTGTTTTGAGCTCTAACCCTTTTGTTGGATGTTGGGTTTGGTTTAAAATTAGAGTTTGTTCTTATGTTTAGGGCTTATGATTAAATTTTAAGCTAAAATTTATCCATTGTTTAAGCCTAAGGTTTTTTTTTTTTTTTTTAAGATTTTGTATGGATGTCCTTATGTATTGGGCTGTTTAATGCAATGAAATCTACCCCTTGATTAAAAAAAAAAAAATTAATTACTTATCCAAATCCATAATCCAAACATTGCCCCTCAATAGTCTTCTTTTGTAGTGTAATGCAATATATTTCAAACTTCTAAGTTCTCATTTCCTACTGATCCACTACCATATTTATATGTGCTTAATTTTTTATTTTTTTTATTGATTTTGGTTAACTAATTACATTTAAGTTCTCTAAAGTTTAACTATACATAAATTTAACTATACATTTAAGTGCTTCATTTCTCTCAGTTAATTTATTTATTCTCTGAATTAGTTTCAGAGATGTTCATTTTGTGAAATACTGCAAAAAAAGGAAGTTGAGAATTTTATTGATTAAAATAATATTTATAAATTGACGTATTTAGCACGTAAGGATCAATTTGCTATAAAACCATTAGTATAATGATAAAATAATATAAATAATATTTTTCAATATATTAGTTTTACAAATAAATAGAAAGGAAAAAAAATTAAATTTAAAAATTTTAACAAAAATTATTTAAATAAAATTTATATTTTGATAATTTTTATTAATGCTCTTAAATGACAGTTATTTAAATAAAATTTATTTAAATTTACATAATTCCTTAATTACCAAATTCTTCACCTCATATTTGGAGGGTCAAACTTTTTTCCTGAGAAAGAATATTCTTAGTGATTATTTCTATTTAAATGATATTTTTATTAATTTTGAGAATAATTATTAAAATTTATAAAAAAAAATTAAAAAAATCGACTAATATTGATAATGCAGAGAAAATATTTAAATTATTTTTATCAATTGAATCATTCTGTTAAGCTAATTGTTAAAATTAAAATTAATATAAAAATTTAAAAATTAAATTAATAAAATTGAAAATTTTGAATAAAATTAAAAAAGTTTACAAAGGTTTGGACTTTTAGTCATTAAGCCCTTAAAAAATCATCATTTTAAACGTGATTGGAAAAATAATTTTAAAAAATTAATTATTTTAAAATTTTTATAATTAATTTATGTTAAATTCAATTTTAAAATAATTTTCAATACTTCTTTATTTATATATTTAAAAATTTATTTTTTATATTATAAATTTAATAATAATATCAAACAAATTTTTATTAATTTTAGAAACAATTTATGATCGGAAATAAAAAAAAAAATTATTATTTTGGTTTGCGCATTTTTCAAGTGCGAGCTTGAGGTTAACTTTCTGACAAAAATATACCTCAAACTTACGTGTTGTTTGCAAAAAGGGAAATTTACCTTGATATCGTAAAATAAGGTCATGATAAATTATAATTTAATTCATAAAATTTAGTTAAATTAAAAAATTTATCTTTATATTTTTAAAATTTATCTATTTAGTCTTTAATATTTTATAAATCTATAAATTAATTCATTTGTCTAATTTACAGTAAAAAAATATCAAAATAATATTATAAAATTTATCATAAAATAGTTTTATATTTTATAATATTTATTATTTTAATTATAATATTATCTTTTTATTTTATCAATGTTCTAGGTATATTAAATATTTGAATTGAAAGAATTTAATTAGAAAGTTTATTATTATATTATATTATTTTATAATTAATGAAAAATAAAAAAATAATAATTTAGACACTTGCGCATTTATATATGTCTAGGCAGGGGCTAATCTATAGCTCTATTAAAACATATACGATTAAATAAGTAGGTTTTAAAAATACATAAATTAATATGTAAATTTCACTAAATCTCATATAATAAATTATAATATATCCTCACGACCTACAAGAAATTTCTCCTTCTCCTTCTCCTTTTCGTTAACGGCATGTAACCTGAAGGTACCTTTATATCACAAAGTTAACTTTAAGACCTTATTTGAAAAATATGCAAAATCACAGGGTATTTTTTATAATTTCCCTTTTTGATATAACACGCCGCAATTTCTTGTTGAATTGGAATGTGAGACGACGTTGTAACAATGATATTCTTCACTCAATTAATTTTCTCGTCAAAGTCTTCAGAATCCAAAGACCGGCACTAACGCCAGCTTTACCCAAATCATACTTCACTAACTATAGATGTACCCAAATCATACTTCAAATTATACACTAGATTTTTTCCCTCCTGCCACAGTACATTTTCTCCTTCTGTTTACATGATGAGAGCCTCCTATTTACTCATTAAGCAACTCCTTCAGCAGCAAACCCCCCACCCACCCCCCCCCCCCTTTCCTGCTTGATTTGTCTTTGTTTTAATGGCTGCTTCCAATGTCTTCTCAGATTCCTCTTCCTCTTCCTCTTCTTCCTCTAAACGTAAATGGAATCACGACGTGTTCTTGAGTTTTAGAGGCAAAGACACCCGTAAGAACTTCACCGATCATCTCTATACTTCTCTAATCCAAGCAGGAATATCCACATTTCGAGATAATGATATTTTTAAAGGAGAAAATATATCCTTGGAGCTTCTTAAAGCAATTCATGAATCAAGAATTTCTATACCAGTCTTCTCCAAAGGCTATGCTTCCTCTCGGTGGTGCCTCGATGAACTTGCAGAGATTATTAAGTGCAAGAATACAATTGGCCAGATTGTAATTCCTCTATTCTACAATGTCGATCCCTCAGATGTGCGGAAACAAACTGGTAGTTACGGAGAAGCTTTTGAAAGATTTGAAGAATTTAAAGAAGAAATGGACAAATTGAAGAAGTGGAGAAAAGCGCTTACTGAGGCAGCAGAGCTAGACGGATGGGATCTCCAAAATGTTGCAAATGGGTATTTCTCTTTAAACTTTTTTTTTTCAATAGATTTTCTACTTTTTTTTTGTTATTATTATTATTATTATTATTATAAGATCAAGCGCTTATCATCATGTCAAAATTTTTAACTTTTAACAGAGGTGCAATCTTATAGTATAGTAGCCTAAGTGTCATAAATTAAAGGAATTTAAGTAAGATACTAGCCCATTGAATTATCCCCACTCAATACTAATAATTCTCCTCAGAATTTGTCCAAGAATTTGAATCTATGACTTTTGGCAATGTTTAGAATCAAGTGTTTATTATCGTAATAATATCAATACTAATAATATCAATTATAGAATCAAGTGTTTATTATCGTGTAAAAAATTTAAACTTTAATAAAGGTACAATTCTAAGTGTCATGAGTCAAAGGAAGAATCTAGATAGGATATTGACCCGTGAGCTATCCCACTTGCTGTCAACAGTTACCGAAGAAAAACAAATTGAAGAGTAGCTGATTTTTCTTCTGGCTAAAGTAAACATTTAATTTTGTTAATGCCTAAAAGTCAAAATTATTAACCATCTACTTTTGATGTGAAAGCCAAGAAAGCAGTGAGGCCAATTTAGAGTTGAGGTTTTTTTTTTCTGAAAAAAAAAATCAGATATTATTTTAAAAAAATTAATTTTTATAGTTTTTATTATTGAAATATCTTAAATTTTACTCTAAACTCATTTTTATACTATGTAATTAATATATTTAAAAATATATTTTTCTTTACGACCGTTAAATAGACCTTAAATCTTTTCAACTATTTTTTCACTGTCTCAACATAAATTTAGGACATCAAAATTATGTTTGGAGGAATGTAATTAATATAATGAAATATTTTATTAATATTTAATAAAATATTTAATTATATTTCATTTATACCCTTTCTTGTGTTTGGGAACTTTGTTAGAGAGAAAAGAAAATAAAAAAGAGAAAATAAGGAAAATAAAAATAATGTAAAGGTTATTTTCCTCTTCTTATTTGGATATTGGGGAGGAAAATAAGGAGAGAAATTATCCATTTTGTCCCTTTTATTTGAAATTAAAATAAATAATTATAGGGATAAAATTGTAATTTTATTTATTTTTCACCTAATTTTTCTCTAAAATGGAGAGAAAATGAATAACAACATTCATTTGTTATTTTTCACCCTCATTTTCACCCATATATATATATATATATCTGTGTGTGTAATTCATCATTTTTTAATTTAATTAAAATTTAATAAAAAATAATTAATTTTAGGAATATATAATATGATGAATATAGTATTATAATGTTTGAAGTGGTAAACTTAAGAAAATTTTAAAATTCTTAAGAAAAATAAACTAAAAATAATATAAGATTTTAATAGTTAAGATAATATTTTAATAGTTGAAATTTAAAAATATTTAGATTTAGATAAATTGATATTTAATATGATAACCTAACTTTTGTAGATAAATTTAAAAATAAAGATAATTAAAAAATGTGTCATATGGCAATTTTTTAAATATGATTATAAACCTATGTGGCACACTCTCAAAGCATTTTTTAACGTTTAGCTTTCTCTCTCTCTCTCTCTCTCTCTCTCTCTCTCTCTCTCTCTATATATATATATATATATATATATATATATATATATATATATATATATATATATACTTTTTGCTTGTTTAGAATGAAAAATTTTACAAGAATTCAATTTAACAAATTTCAATTTTGTTAATTTTCATATTTGGAATGAGAAAATTTAATTATATTTAATTTAAAAAAAATTTAAAAGAAATAAAATTCATGCATTATTGTGTGATGATTGTTTGAATTCTTTTAAAATGATTTATTCAAAATGAACTCTTTATCTTTTCATCTTGATTCACTATATATATATATATATAAAGAGATTAGAGATCATTAAAATCGTCTCCAAAAATATTAAAAATCATCTACAAAAAAACCATCCTCATTATTCGTTCCCTTAGCAAGTGCTCCCAATTCTTTAGGGAACAGAGCCATACTCATTTTTCAGGGACAAGATCTAATTCCAGCCCTTGAGAAAGATTTATATGTCATTGATCAAGACCTTGTTTGACAATAGTTTTTGAGGTAGGATTTAGTGTTTTAACCCTCTTATTTATACTATTCAATGATAGAGGTTGAGAGAGTGGATCATGAAAAGCTACTCTTCCTAACTTTTAGAGATTGAATGAGCGTTTTAACTAGGGTCAACAAGATTTTATTGCTATTTTCATATGTAACAGCTAATCTAACAACTATTTTACCCGAAACTTTTACTTTAACAATTATATAAATAGTTAACCAACAACAGCTAATATATAATAACTAACAATTAATAAAATAGCTGATAGCTAGTAAAACAATTAGCAGCTACTAGAACAGCTAATATTGTCGAACAAAGGCCAAGTTAGCCCTTCTAAAAAAAGAAAAAATAGCTTCTCCTTTTGTTGACTAAACTCCTTTTGAGCGCAACAGCTAAAAAGCCAGCAACCTATTAGGAGTAGGTTTTGCCTTTCCCTTTTTTTAGGCCAACTGGACAAAAAATGCTAAACGTTTATGTTAATTCATATTTATATCTATAATTTCTAATTTTGTGTGAAATAGTCACACCTTAAGATTTGTTATGATTGTATCCAATAGAATGAAATTGAATTTGAAAAAGTTAATAGTAAATTATAATATAGTGCTTGAAGTTTTATTTGATTAATAAAAAAAAGTTTTGAATATAATTGTGATTTAACATAAACGTTTGGCATTTTTTATCTATTAATTAATTTTATCTTTTAAAATAAATTTTATTTTATATTTCTTTTTAATTGAAACTTTATACTAAAAAATATTTTTATTAATTTCAATTAACGTAGTTATCTTTTGAATCTAGCTAGACAAATCTATATCCGAATATAAAATATGAAAAATAAATTCTTACATTTTTACAAAGCAAATTTGAAAAGAATATATAATTGAGAAAAATATATCCCACATAAATTATAGTATCCATTAAATAAAATATGTATTTTATATATAGTTTACTTTAGTTAGCATGTATATTTTATATAATGAATGCTACAATTCATGATAAATAGGTATTAAACAATACACTGATTTTTTTCCTTTTCTTTCTTTTTCCTTGTGAAGAGAAGTATAGAACCATGAATATTAGTACTTTGAGTTTTTCCCCCCCTTAAATTAGAATTCAACCTCAATTGTGAATTTTTCAAAGAATTAGTGAGTAATAATTGAAAAAAAAAATTATATATAGACCCGATTTCTTATGTAGATCAAAATATATAATATATAATTGATGTGGCCCAACCGCAAGTGCACGGGTCGTACAAGTAATATAGAAAAGATATCGTTCCCACGAGGAGTTGTGTTAATGATCACATTTTTTATATAAAAATTGACTAATTTGAACTATTTTTAAAATTAAAGCAATAAATTAATAGATATTGAAATGTGAAATCTATATATGCAAAATTAATAATCTATTCAATAATGTAATGATTTAACTAAATTTGCGTCAAATTAAAATAAGCAAATTGAAATATAGCAAGATTTAAAATGAACAATGATAAAAGGGGCGATTCCGGAGTTTGGGAGTTCATATTCAAGCTATTTTGGGATTTTTAAATTGGTTATCCAATCTTATGGAATTTACGGGTTTTAAGGAGATTGATCCTTAAATCCTTTGAATACTCTTTCGAGTGAGACAAAGAGTGCCTTAATCAATCTAATCCTACTTTCGTAGAGTTAAAATTAATCAAGACCCATTAAGTTCCTTAATTAATCTGTAAATCCTCTTAATCCTTAGTCTATTTCTAGATCTCAGTTAATTAAGTCCAATTTCTTGATTATCTATCACAAGGTTTTCTCCTTTCGGTGTTTCAACCATGGATTAAGAATAATACTTAATGGGATCCTACACTAAGCATATCATTGAACACACAAGAAATAAATAAAACTTCATTAAAACCACAAAATACTTTTCTGTCCTTTAGCCTCTTAAAAGTTGCCTTATGGGTTGGATCAATAAGAGGCCAAGGTAATTTGATACCTGTGTTGCCATTGCTGAAAGTTGCTTCTTGCTAGAGGAGGGAGATTTGGCTTGTGGGGTAGAGGTAAAAGCACCGACCCCTTGTTGTGTGGAAGCCAAAGTTCTAGGGTTTTTGGGTGTAGGCTCAGAAAGTGGAGTAGTAGGTGGGTCCTTGAGTTTTGCGAGAGGTGGAGCAGATGCCATGGGTCAGGTTGATTTAAACCGGATTCTCCTTTTATAGGTGGATGTAGGAGGAGGTGGAGGGGTTTGTTGTGGAGGAGAATTGGGATTGGGGGCTTGCATAACGAGGGGTGTGACTTAGAGAGGAGAGCCTTGAGGGGAAGGGGGAGGCGTTTCCATGGTAGTGGTGGTCGATGATAGTAGGAATGGAGGAGGGAAGAAGAAAATAAACAAGATAGAAGGGAAGTTAGGGTATCGATCGGCGAAAAGGTAAGGGGGTGAGGGATTGATGCCGAGAAAAATGAAAAGGAGGGTGGTTGTGAATAGTAATGACGAGAAGTGGGAGGTGGGAAAGTGGGTTGTGCAAAAATTTTAATTTGCACAGGACGTGCAAATTTCTGCATAAGGGGAAAATGGGTGTGAATAACTTATGCAGGTGCTTATGCAAGTTTCGGCAAGAATGGAGATTCTGAAAAGTTAGTTGTGCAAAAGTGCATAACTTATGCACACACTTATGCAAGTTTTGGCAGAAAAAAAATCCCAACAAATTTGGTTATGCAATAGTGCATAAGCTATGCACTTAGTTATACAGAATTCGGTAAAAATGAAAATTTTAGGATTTGAAGTTATGCAAGAGTGCATAAGTTATGCATACACTTATGCAAGTTTTGGCAGAAATGGAAATGGCAAAAATTGTGGCGGTGCGAAATTGCATAAGTTATGCATGACTTTATGCAGTTTTCGACAAGAAATGAAATGGCAAAAATTTAGTTATGCAGGATTGCATAAGTTATGCATGAGCTTATGCAGGTTTCGGCAGGAATGAAAATTAAGGCAAAGTGAGACTCAAAAGTTGCATAAGTTATGCAGTTACTTATGCACATTTCAACAAGATTCATATTACAATAAAAAAAAATGCTTTGCAAGTTTGAAAAATACATAAGAATGAAGAAATGTAACCTTGTGAAGCATAAACCATGAGAAATTATCATAAAAAAACACATCAATATATGCAGAATCCATCACATTTGCACCATACAAACTTGTAGAAGTAAGTTCTGCATAAGAGACATTTGTGAATTATGCCATTTCAACTCAAACCCTGCAAATTAACATTCTAGCACATTAAAGCTTAATAAAAATCTGCACAAAGTTGCACTTATCCACAAAAGAAAATAGGCTCTCCAAGTTATGCTAATAAAATGCAGCATGTGCACATTGAATCACACAACCCAATTAAGTTCAAAACCACTAAAATGACCCACTTACCATCATATCAACATGATAGGCACAGATATATAAAAGATACACGCCCAACCTCAACAAAGAAGCAAATAGCATATGCTGCAGACACTTTTTGCTGAAAAAATTTTTCTGCATAAGCCAAGAAGGGGTCCTACAGAGGAAGCAATGAAAATAAACCAATCTTGGGAGAGTTAATGGATAAAATATTAGATTAAGAGTAACTCCCTAGCAGTGCAACAACCTTCATCCATTGAAATACATCTACAAAAGATAAAATTCAACAATGTCAAAAATTGAATTTGGAGAGATTTAAGACAAAAACAAAAGTAATGCAAATAAAAGTAAATCAACAAAAGCAAAATAAAAAACTTGGGGTGCCTCCCAAGAGCGCTAATTTATAATTCTTAGTTGGACTCTTCATGCATTTCACTAAAAAGGAGGTGTGGGTTCAAAGAGCTTGTAAGTGCTTACTCCCTTTATTGAGTCTCCAGTTATATAATGCTTCAATCTATGCCCATTGACCTTAAAATTCCCAGATTTTTCACTCCAAATTTCAATTGCTTCATAAGGGAAAACTTTAGAAACTCTATATGGACCAGTCCACCTTGATTTAAGTTTTCCTGGGAACAATTTCAATCTTGAGTTGAACAACAAAACTGAATCACCTTCTTTAAATTCCTTTTTCCTGAGATGCTTATCATGCCAAACTTTAGTTCTTTCTTTATAAATACGGGCATTTTCATAGGCATCCATCCTCAATTCTTCAAGCTCATTAAGTTGCAATAGCCCCTTCTCACCAACTTGCTTGAGATCAAAATTCAAGGTCTAAATGGCCCAATATGCTCTATGCTCTGGCTCCACAAGTAAATGACAAGACTTACCATACACCAACCTAAAGGGAGTAGTTCCTATAGGGGTTTTGTAAGCAGTCCTACATGCCCATAAAGCATCATCTAGTTTGACAGACCAATCTTTTTGAGAATTGCTCACTGTTTTCTCCAAGATATGTTTGAGTTCCCTGTTAGAAATTTAAACTTGTCTTGAAGTTTGAGGATGGTATGGGGTAGCTATCTTGTGCACTACACCATACTTTCTCATTAAGCTCTCAAATTGCTTATTACAAAAATGTGAACCCCTATCACTAATTACAGCCCTTGGAGCTCAAAATCTACTCAAGACAAATTTCTTCAAGAATTTCACTACCACCTTAGCATCATTAGTTGGAGTTGCAATAGCTTCTACCCACTTTGACACATAGTTGACTCCAACTAGAATGTATTCCCATAAAATCTATTCCCCATACATCGAATAATTCCACCTCAAGAATATTATTTAGAGGCATTTCATCTCTCTTTGTCAGATTTCCACTCCTTTGACATTTATCACATTCTAACACAAATTTCCTTACATCCTTGAAAAGGTTTGGCCAAAAGAAACCAGCCTGAAGAATTTACTAGCTGTTTTAGAGATTCCAAAGTGTCCTCCATAATCAGAAGCATGGCAATGATGCATAACACTCTTTATCTCCTCATCAGGAATACATCTTCTTATTAAACCATCACAACATCTCCTAAAGAGTCAAGGATTATCCCATCTATAAAATTTTGCCTCATGCAAAAACTTTTTCTTTTGTAGCCATGTCTTTCCTAGAGGTAAAACTCCATAAGATAGATAATTCACTAGGTCTACATACCAAGGTAGTTTAGCAACAAGAGAGAAAAGTTGTTCATCCAAGAAAAACTCATCAATAGGAACTGCATCCATTTCTTCATCATCCAATTTCAACCTACTAAGATTATCAGCAACTACATTTTCAGCTCCCTTCTTATCTCTAATTTCCAAATCAAACTCTTGTAGCATTAGAATCCACCTAATGAGCCTAGGTTTAGCCTCCTTTTTACGGAGTAAATACCTAATAGCAGCATGATCTGAAAATACAATCACCTTTGAGTCAATAATGTAAGGTCTGAATTTTTTCAATGTAAAGACAATTGCTAAGAATTCCTTTTCAGTTGTTGCATAATTTGTTTGAGCCTCATCCAGTGTTCTACTAGCATAATAAATAGCATAAGCCCTTTTGTCTTTCCTTTGGCCAAGGGCCAAGAATAGCTCCAATTGCATAATTGCTAGCATCACACATAATTTCAAAAGGTAGACTCAAATCAGGTGGTTTCATGATTGGTGCAGTAATAAGAGCTTGCTTCAACCTACAAAAGGCATCCAAACACTATTGGTCAAATACAAATAGTGTGTCATGACTTAACAAATTAGACAAAGGTTTAGCTATTTTAGAAAAATCCTTGATAAAGAATCTGTAGAACCCGGCATGCCCTAAAAAACTTCGAATTCCTTTGACATTGGTAGGAGGAGCCATCTTTTCTATCACTTCAACCTTGGCTTTATCAACCTCTATTCCTTTGTTAGACACTAAATGTCCAAGCACTATCCCTTCTTGAACTATGAAATGACACTTTTCCCAGTTTAACACAAGGTTAGTATCTGCACATCGCTGTAAAACTTTAGAAAGGTTAGCCAAGCATATGTCAAATGAAGATCTATAAACAGAAAAGTCATCCATAAAAACCTTCATTATATCTTCAATGAAATCTAAGAAGATTGCCATCATGCACCTTTGAAAAGTGGCTGGTGCATTACACAACCCAAATGACATCCTTCTATAGGCAAAGGTTCTATATGGACAAGTAAAAGCGGTTTTCTCTTGATCATTTGGATGGATAGAGATTTTGAAAAATCCCGAATACCTATCTAAATAGCAAAAATAAGAATGCCTAGCCAGTCTTTCTAACATTTGATCAATGAAGGAAAGTGGAAAATGATCTTTTCTAGTGGCAATATTTAATTTTCTATAATCTATGCACATTCGCCAACTAGTCACTGTTCTGGTGGGAATTAATTCATTATTTTCATTTTTTACCACTGTTATTCCACCTTTTTCAGGGACAACATGTATTAGACTCACCCAAGTACTGTCAAAGATAGGATATATGATCCCTGCATCAAGCAACTTCAAAATTTCTTTTTTAACAACTTCTTTCATATTTGGGTTCAACCTTCTCTGATGTTCAATAGATGGCTTACAATTTTCTTCCAAAATAACTCTGTACATGCAAAAGTGTGGACTTATTCCCTTAATGTCATCTATGGTGTATCCTAAAACCTTCCTAAATTGCCTCAACACTCTTAACAACTTATCAACCTCTAAAGTGCTCAAGTTTGCATTTACAATTATTGGATAAGTGTCATTGAGGCCAAGAAATTCATACCTGAGCTGAGAAGGAAGTTGCTTAAGTTCTACCCTAGGTGCATCTTCTTCCTTGAATGATGGTTGCTTAGACTCAACTTTTTCCTTCTGTGTGAGTTGAAAAACTGGAGCAGAAATGAATGGTGGACTACCCTCTAAATGTTGAGCATATGCAGCCACATGAGGGTTGTCATTGTCTATGCTTCCTCCATGAACCAAGCAATTTTCAAGTGGATCTTTCGGATATCTCTTTCTGAAGTGTTCTTCAACCAGCTCATTAATGATATCAATTCTTAAATAAGTATCAGCTTCAGAATGATCCTTCTTCATGGTGTTATTAATATTGAAAACCAATTGATCTTCACCAACTCTAAAAGTCAATTTTTCTCCCTTAACATCAATCAATGCTCCTGCTGTAGCTAGAAAGGGCCTTCCCAAGATAATTGGGATATTAGAATCCTCTTCCATATCCAAGATGACAAAGTCAACAAGAGAAATGTGGGTTGGCTTAAGAGGCACATTCTCCAAAATCCCTTCAGGATACTTAATTGATCTGTCAGCTAACTGAAGAGAAATGTGGGTTGGCTTAAGATCTCCCATGTTGAGCTTCTCATAAATGGAGAGGGGCATAAGGCTAACACTAGCCCCTAGATCACATAAAGCTTTTGTAGAACACGACTCTCCAATATGACATGGAATTGAAAAACTTTTGGGGTCTTTAAGCTTAAGAGGAAGTTTCTTCTGGAGTATGGCACTACATTCTTCTGTCAAAGCTACAGTTTCATGGTCTTCAAGTCTCCTCTTGTTTGAGAGAATTTCTTTTAAGAATTTTGCATAAGAGGGCATTTGTGAAAGAGCACCAATGAAAGGCATATTTATGTATAGCTTCTTCAAAACCTCTAAGAACTTCTCAAATTGCTTATCAAGCTTAGCTTTTTGAAATCTTTGTGGAAAGGGAAGTTGTGATTTGTAAGGCTCTGGAGGTATATACTTCTCTTCCTTCTCTTCAATTTTCTTTTTACCTTTTTCTGCACTTTCTTTCTCACTTTCTTATTTTTCACTCTTATCAATTTCTTTCTCATTTTCTCTCTTCTCACTTTTTTCACTCTTCTCATTTTTTTCACTCTTCTCATTGTTTACAACCTTCCCACTTCTTAAAGTAATTGCTTGATACTGCTCTCTTGGGTTTTCCGGTTGACTTGGAAGAAGTTTTCCAAAAGACTTGGTACCTGAGGAAGATGCTTGTTGTGCAATCTGATTTTCCAATATTCTATTATGTGTTTGCATCTGTTCAATCTTTGCTTTCATCTCTCTCATCTCTTTATCATGCTTAGTTTGGTTAGCAAGAATCTATTGTAATAAAGCTTCTATGGTGGAACTTTATTCTTGCTATTTTGGTGGAGGATTCATATTTCTCTGCTGAAAATTAGGCAATGGTTGCCTATTTTGCTGATATGAAATTCCTTGTCGCTGTTATGGTTGAAGATTCTAATTTGGGACTTGATTTTGCTGATTTCCCCATGAAAAGTTAGGATGACTCCTCCAAGCTGGATTATAAGTTTGAGAGTAAGGATTCCCCATTTGTTTGTTTCCATAATTACCAACATATGCAGCTTGCTCTCCATAGTCTACTCCACAGCTGGTAGTTCCTTCTGCATAAGCAACTTGTTGTGAACTTCCAGATGATGATGATGAACTAACCAACATACTTAAATCTTCCATCTTCTTTGCCAAAACATTTGTAAGTGCATCAAACTTTGCATTAATCATGTTGAATGGATCAAGGTCATACATTCTAGCAGCTTGCCTTTTTTGAGTTGGAGCTGGTCCTCTTGGACTACTCCAAAGATGAGTATTCTTTGCAATTTTCTCCAATAACTCATAAGCTTCATCTTCATGCTTCATAATAAATTCTCTTCCTATTTGAGCATCAATAATCCCTCTAATTGCAGGAGTAACATTGGTGTAAAAATTCTGATTTATCATCCATTTTGGAATGGCATGATATGGACATTGTCTCTCTAATTCCTTCCATCTCATCCATGATTCATAAAGAGTTTCATCTTCTCTTGGTCTGAAAGCTATCATTTGATTCCTCAATTCTTGAGTTTTTCCAGGTGGAAAATATTATGCAAGAAATGCATCAGTGAGTTGCTCCCAATTTATAATGGAGTTGTGAGGTAAAGAATCAAGCCAATCCAATGCTCTATCCTTCAAAGAGAATGGGAATAGCATCAATCTTGCTGCATCATCAGATACTCCAGGTTGTTTTTGCATATCACAAATCATAGCAAATTTCTTTAGATGTGTGTGTAGATTTTCAGAAGAATGTCCACCAAATTGGGAATTTTGAATCATTTGAAGAACCCCAAAATCCATCTTATAGCTATTTGCATCAATTCTTGGTCTTGTTATACTCTCTCTCAAGTCATCAAAATGAGGAAATGCATGATCCATCATACTTCCCTTAGGCACATTAGCATTTATAACCTCTTCACCTTGGGCTGCATTTTCATTGTTTCGATCATTTCCAGCATTACCACCACTAATTCTAATTCTTTCATCAGCCATTTTTTCTTCGATTTCAGTTGCTCTCAAGGCTTTTTTTCCTTTTTCTGGTTTCTTTCTTGTTGGCTCTACCAAATTTCTCAATTTCAGGATTAAACAATAAGGATGTGTCACTTGTGCTTCTAACTCTTCTCATAAAAGATTAAGAGTACCTAAAAAGAACAAACAAACAAAAAATGAAAAGATAACAAAAGTAAAAAAATAAAAAATAAAAAATAAAAAAAACTATAAACAACTAAAATAATCAAGAATTCAATCTTAAACAAACAACTCCCCGGCAACGGCACCAAAAACTTAATGTGGCCCAACAGCAAGTGCACGGCTCGTACAAGTAGTATAAAAAAGATATCGTTCCCACGAGAAGTTGTGTTAATGATCGAATTTTTGATATAATTCCAGAATCTAATGAAAACTACTCACTATCCATAATATTTATAAGAAATTCTAAGTTAATATGGAAATAAGACTTGAGTCTATGCTAAGAACTAAGAAACCCAATACAAGAAAGGTAGGAAATAGGGAAGAAAAGAAGAAGAAGCCAAATCTAATCCAGAAAAGGGAAGTGGCGCCCCCTTGCTCTATTTTCTGATGTTTTCTCTGCCTCTCTCCACTTTCTTCTTCTTTTCTCTCCTTTCTGAAATGGGATAAGGACCTATTTATGTCTTTTTTTTTACACGTAGCCCTAAAATGGTGTGTTTGAGGTAAAGTTCATGTGAGAAAATCTTTTGCCAACTCATTATGAAGAGTTGCACAGGTTATGCAAGTTTCTTATGCAGATTCTATGCAAAATTGGTGGTTCCAGGTGTTTCCCGTGATGTTGCATAAGCTATGCAGGTTGATTTTGCAGTTTCTTCAAGCTTTGGAGACTCTATGAAACTGCATAAGTGGACTGCATAAGTTATGCAGGCCCTTATGCAGTTTTCGACAGGTTTTGGGCTCTCTGTGTAAAGCTGCATAAGCAAGAAGTAAGTTTGCATAAGTCATGCAGTGACTTATGTAGGTTTCAGCAGGCTTGGAAAATTACTTCTTCTCCCTGTGAAGAACTGCACAACTTATGCGGCAAGTTATGCGCATTTCGGCCACTTTGCATTTTTCAGCTTTGAAGCTTTGTTTTTGACATCTTTGGCTATAGGAATCACTCCTCACTGGCATAATTTCTTTTTAGTCGCTCAAAAACACCATTTTACCAACAAAACAAAGCAAAAATTATAATTTAATCCAAGATTGACAATCATGAAAAACTATCTAAATAACTAATAAAATTAGCTAAAAGTGATTAACAAATAAATAAAATGGCCACGAAATTAAACCTAAATGACTATATAAAATGCATGTATCAATAATATTAAGATATAAATTTCATATAATTTATATATGTTCTTCACATTACAAACCTCGTGAAAAAGAAGAAGTAAAATATGAAAGTTTTTCACAAAATTTAAGCCTGATTTATCACGAAGTATAGCACGTATTAAACACAATAAACATATTAATATAGTAAACTATATATAAAATATATATTAATAGATGCTACAATTCATGCAAGCTATATACTTTTTTAATTATATAATTACTTTGTAAAAATATATGAATTTATTTTTACATTTTATATTCGGAAATATAGATTTGTCTAGCTTGATTCAAAAGATAATTATGTTAATTAAAGTTAATAAAAATATTTTTTAGCATAAAATTTCAATTAAATATAAATATAAAATAAAATTTATTATTAAATATAAAATGTTTATGTTAAATCATTATTATATTCAAAACTTTTATTCGTTAATCAAATAAAACTTCAAGTATCATATTGTAATTTATTATTAATTTTTTTAATTTAATTTCACAAAATTAGAAATTATAAATATAAATGTGAATTGATGTAAATCTCTGATATTTTTTATCCAATTGCCCCCTTTTTTTATTATTAGTAAGAAAGCTGTTCACTATAGTTGCCCAGACTGTCACCAAGAGAAGGAAGCTACTACTGTACTAGCTAAATGGAACGCGAATCCAACTCTCCTCTCCCCTACTCAACGTGCGCTTGAGAATCATACCTTTCATACTCGCCCAAGTCGTACCATTTTTTTCTTATATAGCAAGATATACGCATGTCTTCTTATCAACAACTCTTACTGTGAGTGAACAGGTATGAATCAAACTTTATACAAAAGGTAGTGGAAGATGTTTTGAGGAAATTGAATTGCAATTACCTGAATGTTGCCAAACACCCAGTAGGCATTGATTTACGGGTCAAAGATGTGATTTCCTTGCTGAGTCTTGATGCAACCAATGTCCTTATTGTGGGCATCCGCGGGATGGGAGGAATCGGTAAGACTACCATAGCGAAAGCTGTTTTTAATCATCTTTGTCATGGATTTCGAGGCAGCTGCAGTTTTCTTTTCAATGTCAGAGAAGTCTCAGAACAGCCTTATGGATTAGTTCAATTACAAAATCAACTGCTTCATGATACCTTGAAAATAAAAAATTTCAAGATACGTAGTATTGACAGTGGCATCCATTTAATTAAAGAAAGACTTCGTTACAAAAGAGTTCTTGTTGTTCTCGATGATTTGGATCAATTGAAACAAGTGGATGCATTGGTGGGAGACCGTAATTGGTTTGGACCAGGAAGTCGAATCATCATTACAACGAGAGATGCTCACTTGCTAGATCATCTTCAAGTGGTCTTACAATATGAGGTCAGAGAACTGAATCGTAAAGAGTCCCTTGAGCTTTTCAGTTGGCATGCCTTCAAGGTAATACGTCCAGTAGAAGGATATGAGGAGATTTCAAAAGATGTGGTGGATTATGTTGGAGGTCTCCCACTAGCCCTGGAAGTTTTAGGTTCTTATTTGTCCAAAAGAAGCATACCTGAATGGAGAAGTGCTGTGGAGAAATTGAGAAAAATTCCTCACCACCAAATTCAGAAAAAGCTTAGAATAAGTTTTGATACATTAGACGATGATAAAATAAAGGATATATTTCTTGATATTGCGATCTTCTTTACCGGTATGGATAAAGATTATGTAGTAAAAATACTAGATGGATGCGACTTTTTTCCAGAAATTGGTATCAGTGTCCTCATCAGTAGGTCTCTAATGACAATTGATTCCCAAAATAAGTTAGCGATGCATCATCTGTTACGAGATATGGGAAGGGAGATTATTCGAGAAATATCACCTAACGATCCTGGAAAACGCAGCAGACTTTGGTTCCATGAGGATGTTTTGGATGTACTCAAAAAGCACAAGGTAAAAGCTTAATTCTATACTTGCAAAAAGCTTAATTCTATACTGGAGTGCTAACCATTCAATTTGTCGCTTTAAGGGAACGGATGTGGTTGAGGGTCTTATACTTGATGCAAGAGCATCAAAAGATGTATTTGTGAGCACGAAGTCATTCGCAAAGATGACATACTTGAGATTGCTCCAAATCAATGCAGTACATCTTACTGGAGCCTATCGGAATCTTTTCGATGAGTTGAGGTGGTTTTGTTGGCATGAGTGCCCTTTGAAGTCTATACCACCAAATTTACGACTAGACAACCTGGTTGTTCTTGAAATGCAGTTCAGCAACATCAGAAAATTCTCCAAGGAGGTGAAGGTATCAATATATAATAAGCCCTTAATTTTCCTTAAGTTGAATTGTGCAAATTTACATGATTTCAGTTTTTCCAGGTTTACATTATCTGTTTCTTATATTTATCCCTTCTTAAATAGGTTCTCAAGAAGCTGCAGATCCTTGATCTCAGCCATTCTGTGCACCTTGCAAAAATATCAAACTTCTCTGGACTTCCTAGTTTGGAGAGATTAATACTTGGAAGTTGCACGAGTTTAGTTGACGTCCACCAATCTATTGGACATTTGAAGAGACTTGTTTTCTTGAATTTGGAGGGCTGTAAGAACCTAAAGAATCTTCCTGAAAGCATTTGTGACTTGAAATCTCTTGAAATTCTGAACATTGCAGGCTGCTCAAAACTTAGCAGATTGCCAGACCACTTGGGGAACATGGAAGCCTTAACTGAACTTGTGGCGGAGAGAACTGACATTAAACAGCTTCCCTCTTCCATTGGACGTTTGAAGAAGCTTACAAAATTATCACTAGGTGGATTGAAAGATGGCGTGCAATCTATCTCTTGCATTCCTCATTTTTCATCTAGATTATCAAACTCCAAAGCTTTGTTGCCAGCTTCATTCGCTGGCTTAACCTCATTGACAAGACTATTTCTTGCTGACTGTGGTTTAACTGAAGATGCAGTTTCCCTTGATCTTGGGTGTTTATCCTCACTCGTAGAGTTGGATTTAAGAGGAAACAATTTTTTTAATCTGCCTGCTGGTGTTGGCCGCCTTCCTATGCTCAAGACATTGTGGCTGCATGACTGCAGAAATCTCAGATCAATCTCTGAGCTTCCGTCGAGTTTAAAGCAGTTGCTTGCATCCAATTGCACATCATTGGAAAGATTATCATTCCAATCAAAAGAATTGCTTGGATTGTCACTGCTGAAATGCCCAAAACTAGTTGAGATTCGAGGTCTGGAGGGTTTGGAAAATAATCCAATCATTCATGTGGAAGGAGTTGGAGGGTATTCGGAAGAGAATTCTAGGTCACTTTGGCAGGTTCTCTCTCTCTCTCTCTCTCTCTCTCTCTCTCTCTCTCACACACACACACACACACACACACACACTGAAGTAATTAGATTTAATAAGTTTTCTTGAAACAGGAACTGTCCAAGTGTAGGCCTTTAGGCAGTTGTTTCCCTGGCGGCGAGTTCCCATTACGAGCAGATGCGGTCAGCTATAAAGGAAGTGGATCTTCATTATCATTTTGCGTACCAAAGTTTTTACCAGGTGGCATCGATGGGATATCGATTTGGATTAATTATGCAATCATTGACGTAAGAGATTTGTATAAGCCTGCAAATATAGTTATCAGAAACAACACAAACAGGAATGCATCTTATTCATGGAAGATGGCATTTGTCTTCAACTCTGGTGGAGATCATACTTTTTCGAGATATATACCAATTAATAAGCTTCCATTTGCAGTGGAAGGCGGAGAAGAAATAGAATTTTCTGTTCAGGCAGGGGCTGGCACTTTGATAAAAAAATGTTGTGTAGAATTGGTCAGTGCAGATTTCTACACAGAATTCCCCAGCTCAGTCAAAAGACTCTTGCAAGCATGTTATCCCCTCACATAAACATGAATATATCTCTCGTGATTATTTAGTAGAAAGTCACCTCTATATGTGATTTTAGAGAATTACTTTTTAATATATCAGATGTATTGAATAATTTTATGTTTAATAGTAAATGAAATTAATCTCTTTTTCTTTCTCTTTTATTAATAAATATATGTACACGCTGAATGTATTTTCGGGCTTCACACTCCAAAAGTTTGTAAATTATAAATAAAAAGTTATTGTTTATTTTTTTACATATATATTATTAATTATAAATTAAATTAATATACAAAACATAAAATATTTTAAAGTGATTGGCAAACAATAGTTACTATAAAAAAAATAATAAAATTGTAGCATGTATGTATAATTTAATCCCAAATAATACGTAAAACAAAATTTTTTTCTAAACTTAATTTTTTTTATGTTTAAAATTACAATTAATCATTATAAATATATTTAAAATTCATTTTATTATTAAAATTATTTTAATACATGTTATTAATCTATTTTATAATAATATAATTTTTTTATTGTTATAGATAAATATTTGTAAATATTTTTTAAATATTTATTAAACTTTAATTATAAAAAGTTATAATATTATTTTGATTATAGAAAATTAAGTTTATTGTTTTTTATTTGGGAAACAGTTTTGTGATAAAGAAGAACAGTGGAAAAACAACTTCAAGCTATTTTTCAAATTTTAATTAGAAAACTAATTCTTCAGTTATTCATTTAGAAAACTGATACATTTAAACATAAAATTCTATTTTTCAATTTTTTTATAAATTTTTTTAAAAAATTTACTCTAATTTTTCATAAGGGAACAAAATCAAAAAATATTAAAATTTAGTTAACATGATTAGCCATTATTCTTGATTGTCCGAGAAATAAGATTTTTAATTCTTTCGCTTTTCAAACAATAACTTGCCCTAATTTAATTAAATTATTTCTAAAAAATAAACTTATGAGAAAATGGACCATTTGCACCAAACAAGACATTAGTCGGTGATTTAGGTGATCACTTAATGACCAAATTCTTCGTCCCAAAATAAAGCCTATACTCAGCACCTCTTTCTTTAAACCTCTCCTCACTCCTTTCAAGGAACTGCTTTGAGAGTCCTGTATTGAAGACTTTGAAATTCAAATTGAGTTGCCTGATATTCACTTTCATTTACTTTGTCAATGAAGTAATTATGTTGAAATTTGATTTCCATTTAGTTTGATATATAGTCAATACTCTGTCCCGTAACGCAACATTTCAAAGTTCAAATTCGCTTACACTCCACAATGAAGCAAGGAAGAGTGTTTTCTCTCTTGAGAGAAAAACTTCCTCAGTCCTTTCCTTTGGTGAAGATGGTAGTTCGTAGTAATCGTGCTTAAGGAGATTTATCATTTCTCTTTTCCATCTTCGTTTAATCTGTGGTTCGTGTGATTATGATCTAAAGTGTGGGTTCAGAATTTCCCATCTCTGGTTTCTTCATCCCTTGCTGGGGGTGTTGGTTTTCTATGTGAGAATGTCAGATTTAGCCATAAATGAGCTGTGTCAAAGAACTGATTCTCTCTCATGGGACGAGGTAACGTTAGAATTAAATGTAGACAATCAAGCTGCTGAAACGTGATGTGGCCCAACCGCAAGTGCACGGGTCATACAAGTAGTATAGAAAATATATCGTTTCCTCGAAGGGTTGTGTTGATGATTAAATTTTTGATATAAAAATTTATTAATTCAAGCTAATTTTAAAATTCAAGCAATAGATTGATAGAAATTGAGGTGTAAAATCTATATATGCAAAATTAATAATCTAATTACCAATATAAATATTCAACTAAATTTGTGATAAATTGTAATGAAAAAATTGAAATATGGCAAGATTTAAAATGACAAGCAATTAAATTCGATTAGAAATTAACAATGATAAAAGGGAGATTCCGAAGTTTGGGAATTCATATTCAAGCTATTTTGGGATTTTTAAATTGGTTATCCAATCTTATGGAAATTATGGGTTTTAAGGGGATTAATTCTTAAATCCTCTAAATATCCTTTCGAGTGAGACAAAGAGTGTCTTAATTAACTTAATCCTACTTTTGTAGAGTTAAAATTAATCAAGACCCATCAGGTTCTTTAATTAATCTGTAAATCCTCTTAATCCTTAGTCTATTTCTAGGTCTAAGTTAATCAAGTCTAATTTCTTGATTATCTATCATAGAGTTTTCTCCTTTCGGTGATTCAACCATGGATTAAGAATAATACTTAATGGGATCCTACACTATGCATGTCATTAAGCACACAAGAAATGGATAAAACCTCATAAAAATCACAAAATATGAATTACCCAATTAAAATCCACAAAATATCTCAAATATTACATCCCAACTTCAGAATCTATGAAAAACTACTCATTATCCATAATAATTACAAGAAATTCTGAGTAAATATGGAAATAAAACTTGAAACTATATTAAGAACTAAGAAACCCAATACAAGAAAGGTAGAAAATAGAGAAGAAAAGAGGAAGAATCCAAATCTGATGCAGAAAAGGGAAGTGACGCCCCTCTTGCTCTATTTTCTGACGTTTCCTCTGCCTCTCCCCTTTCTTCCTTCCTTTCTCCCCCCCCCCCCCCCCCCCCCCCCTTAAGGACGCTATTTATATTCCTCTGACAAGTAGTCCTAAAATAGTGTGTTTGAGGTGAAGTTCACATGAGAGAATCTTTCTGCCATCTCATTATAAAGAGTTGTACAAGTTGTTCAAGCTTCTTATGCAGGTTCCATGTAAAATTGGTGGTTCCAGGTACTTCCCGTGATGTTTCATAAGTTATGCAGGTTGGTTATGCTGGTTTTTCAAACTTTGGAGTTTTTTATGAAACTGCATAAGTGGACCGTATAAGTTATGCAGTTGGTTATATAATTTTTGGCAGGTATGGTGCTCTTTCTATGATGCTGTATAAGCAAGGAGTGAATCTGCATAAGTCATGTAGTAACTTATGCAAGTTTCGGCCAAAGTAATTGTCTCCTCCGTGAAGTTGCATAAGCAGGGCGTGAACCTGCATAAGTCATGCAGGTAAGTCATGTAGATTTCAGTAGGTTTAAGAATTTGCTTCTTCTCCCTGTGCAGAACTGCACAACTTGTGCAGCAGATTTTGCACATTTCGGCCATTTTGCATTCTTCAACTTTCAAGCTTTGTTTTTGATATCTTTGGCTATAGGAATCACTCCTCACTGGTATAATTTCTTTTTAGTCCCTCAAAAACACCATTTTAGATACAAAACAAAGCAAAATTATAAATTAACTCAAAATTAATAATTATGAAAAACTATCTAAATAACTAATAAAATTAGCTAAAAGTGACTAACAAATAAATGAAATGGCCATTAAATTAAACCTAAATGACTATGCAAAATGCATGTATCAAATACCCCCAAACTCAAATCTTTGCTTGTCCTTAAGTAAACTTTAAAATATAATGCAATTTTAGGGATGCCTTGTCTAAAGAGCTATGAAAATCATCTATTAAAGTAACTTAACATACCTTTAGCCATATCAACAATCCATATACCAATCCTTCAAGATGCAAAGAATCTAATGCTTATCAAGCTTTCATCGCTTAGCCATCAAGTCAATTATCATCCAAAATTCTCAAACAAACCAATTAAAAGAGAAAGTCATGCTCAAAAAGAATTCTAGAACAATCAATAGCCAAAGTCTCTATATAGAATGATGGAATTTAATGAGTGAATGAATGAATTTCCAATCCCATAGGCAAACTCCCTACTCCTATCTTCACTAATGTAGCAAGTACTATCAAGAGAACAAAGGTCTTTTAGGGATGTAATGGAGCTATGGGGTTCAAAATGAGGTTAAGAAGGAAAAGGGGATTTAAAGCATGAGAATATTTTCAATCTTGAAAACATAAGGTACACTTATGTTTTTTATTTTTTTTTTTTATATATATATAAATAGGAGAGAAATATACAATGAGAATTTTCAAGTGCTAGCATATTTTACAAAATACATAAAATGGAGGGACACTTTGATACTTTACACTTGTATCTTGCATCTTCTCTTGATGATTGTCCCTAAAAATGCCACCCCCAAACTCATTTCCTTTAATTACTTTGGGTGGATTTCTTTCAATTTAAATGACAATAGTGAAAAGCACATATACTAGCACTTTTACAAGATGACAAGCATTTCTTCTCCCTTTCATTATTATTTTTTTTCTTTTTTTTTTTGTATATATAGTGTACCTAATATTATAAATAATTATTCTCATGAAAAGGGTTAGAGTGTTTGGTTCATTGGCTAGGTAGCAATAAGGGTTTCAAGAAAAATTTAAAATATAAAGGCTCAAAGGGGTTTATAAGAGTTAGTTATAATGAGAAGAAAAGCCCAAGGTTTAAAATGAGAAGGTTTAAGTCAAAGAATGCCTAATCATCTCTCTTTTCAAGTACAAGCTGGTATTTCGCTTTGAAAGATTTAGAAAATTTGTTCTAGGATTAGTGAGACATCACTTAACTACCTTTTATCCTATAGCTCTCTTTAAGCACTCCAATCTCTAAATGACTGGTTGGGTGGCTTTTTGGCTAAGAAGATATAGGCAAAGGATGCACACTTCAAAACTTTGCACCTCTTATGAAAACTTTCAATCCACAAACCCAACTAAAGGTAAGTCAGATCACTCTCATAAGCAACTTCTCATTACTCAAGGGATTTGATAAAAGATTTTATTTCATGAATGCATAATTCCTAAAAATGAGCAATGCATTAACTAAATGGAAGAAATCTATTTGTATGCAATATGTACAATTTCTAAGTGATGTATAATGTGTATGTGAATGTGCTATATATGTATGTATGTATGTGTATGTAAAATATTTACAATATATATATATGCAAATGGAATGGGATGAGATGTTCTTGTACTCAAAATGTGAAAAATTTAGCAAAAATCGAAATGCACACCCCCAAACTCAAAATTGGACATTGTCTTCAATGTCTAAGGTAGTGCAGCAGGATTTGTTAAATTTAAAAGCAAAGATAAGGAGGTACCTGGCATAGAGCAGTAATTTAGCATCTAAAATGTGAATAGAAAAGACGATGATGATGCATAAGGAAGCTGCACAGGTTATGCAGAATAAATGCTTTGCAGAATAGTTGCATAAGGAGACTGCATAAGCTGTGCAGGATGGCATGAGTTGCATAACGGACTGTACAGGCTATGCAGAATAGTTGCATAGGAGAAATATAAGCAGCTGCATAAGCAGTTTCATAGCCTGTGCAGTATACTGAATAGCTGCAGCATAATGATATATTAAGGAAAAACTTGAAAACAACTGCATAGGTATGTAAATATATACAATCTATTATCAAGCATGCATAAAGGAACAACAAAGGAAAATAGAAACAATGAAAAACCAGTGGAATATCCATCCAATTGTATTTCAAGGAAATAAAATTCAAAATAAACTAAAATTGTTCTAGCACATTTAAAATAAAAACTCCTAGAAGTTAAATAAGAGCAAAATAAGAATTAATATATTTCTATGGCTTTGCCCTTGTCCAAAGGTGCTGCTAGTGGACTGGATGGAGGTTGCTGCTGCTGAAGGGATGGTGCTGGAGGTGGTGATGGAGGTGGAGGTGGCATACCCAGAAAAGCCATGAGCAGCTTCATCATCTCTTTCAACTATTTCTGCTTATCCCTAGTCTCCATAATAAGATCGAAGAGATGATCATGATGGTCTTTAAGGGTATCAAGACCAGATTCAAGCTTCCTATCCACAAAATATATATCATCACTAAGCCTTTCAAGATAAGTGAATAAGGCTTTAGTGTTTAAGGGAGGGGGTGCTGTGGAGAAGGAAGGTCCAGCTACAGAGGGTGTTGGCTGTGCAGATGCTGCTGGGATATCTTGTGCAGACTGTGCAGGATCAACAGAAGACTGTTGGACTAGTGGTGCAGATTGGGCCTCTGGTTGTGCAGATGGTCCTGCATCTGTTGTTGGTTGTGCAATGTCAGATAGTGGCAAACTAAATCCAGTCTTGTATAAGTGAGGAGAATCAAAATATAAAGTGTCTGAAAGTGCAAGTAAGGGATGCTCTTCTGGATGAAAGCCAAAATGTTTGGCTGTAACAGTTATAAGGCCACCTATGATAATATCACCTATAGATTTGGTAGCAGTGTGCAACACATGTTCACAAAAGAAATAACCAGGAGATATTTTGACTTTGTGAAAAGCACACCAAAGCATGAATAGGTCAAATTTGCCAACAGCACCAGAACTAGTCCCTCGGCCTAAGATGGTGCTAGTAATAAGCCTATATATTAATCTAAGGGCCGGGTCTATTATTTGGGAGGTCTTGGATCTGCCAGCATAAAAGCCCTGAGATTGGTTTGTAATATCTCTCTAAAACTGAAAAACATTCCAAACTCCTTTATCTGCTACCTCTGTGCTTGTGTATGGGACCCTAAATAATCCATCAATAGCACACCCAAAGATACTATGAAATTGGTCCAATGATAACTCCCTATTTTGCCCTAAGCATCTATATTTCATAGTTGGCTTGTAATCCATCTCATGCAGTTTCAAGGTAGCAGAAAATGAGGATATAAATTCCAAAACTAGGGCTGGATAAACTAACTCCTGGGTATGCACAAATTCCATCCAACCTAGACCATCAAGATAGGCAACAACACTATCAAATAAACCAACAGATTGGAGGGCATCTACAGAAATGTACCTAGTGGGTTGCACTTTTTTATCCTTTAAATGCTTAAAAGTTGCCTTATGGATTACATCAAGAAGAGGCCAAGGCAATTTAGATACCCGTGTTGTAGCTGCTAAAGATTGCTTCTTGCTAGAGGAGGGAGATTTGGCTTATAGGGTAGAGGCAGAAGCACTAGCCCCTTGTCGTTTGGAAGTCGTAGTCCTTGGGTATTTAGGTGGAGGCTCATAAGTAGGAGTTGCAGGTGGGTCTTTGCGTTTTGCGGGAGGTGGCGCAGATGCCATGGTTCAGATTTTCTTGGACCGAATTCTCCTTTTATAGGTAGGTGGTTGAGGAGGTGGAGAGGTTTGCAGTGGAGGGAATCCGGATTCGGGGCTTGGATGGCGAGGGGCATGACTTGGAGGGGAGAGCCATGAGGAAAAAGGGGTGGGGTTTCCATGAAGATCAATGATGATGGGGATGGAGGAAGAGAAGAAGAAAAGAAAAGAAATAGAGGAGAAATTGGGGTTTTGGTCGGTGAAAAGAGAGGGAAATGGGCAATGGTGTCGGGAAAAATGGGGAGAGGGGAGGTTATGAACAGTAATTACTTGAAGTGGAATATGGGAAATTGGGTGTGTGAAAAATTTTGATTGGCACAGGACATGCGAATTTTTGCATAAGGGGAAAATGGATGTGCATAACTTATGCAGGCGTTTATGCAGGTTTTGGCAAGAATGGAAATTTATAAAAAGTTAGTTGTGTAAGAGTGCATAAATTATGCATGCTCTTATGCAAGTTTTGACAGAAAAGAAATCCCATTAAATTTGGTTATGCAGTAGTGCATAAGTTATGCACTTGGTTATGCAAAATTCGACAGAAATGGGGATTTCAAGAAATTAAGTTATGCAAGAGCGCATAAGTTATACACACACTTATGCAAATTTCGACAAAAATGGAAATAGAAAAATTTTAGTTACGCAGGATTGCATAAGTTATACAAGAACTTATGCAAGTTTTGGCAAGAATGAAAATTTAAAGCAAACTAAGACCCGAAAACTGCACAAGTTATGCAGTTACTTATGCAAAATTAAATAGGGTTCAATTCACAACAGAAGTGCATTAAAAAATTGGAAAATGCATGAGAATGAAGAGATTCAACCCTGTGAAGCATAAATCATGAAAAATTATTATAAAAAACACATCAACAAATGCAGAATCCATCTCAATTGCACCATACAAGTTGTGATAGTAAGTTCTGCACCATAAATATTTGTGAACAGTGCCATTTTAACTCAAATCATGCAAATTAACATTCTAGCACATTAAAGTTCAATAAGAATCTGTATAAAGTTGCACTTATTCACCAAAGAAAATAAACACCCCAATTTATACCAATTAAATTCAATATGTCCAAATTGAATCACACAACCCAATTAAGTTCAAAACCACAAAAATAACCCATTTACCATAATATCATCATGATAAGCATAGATATATAAAAGAAATATACCCAACCTCAATAAAAAAGCAAATAGCATATGCTGCAGAACCTTTTGCTGAAGAGTTTTTCTGCAAGCCAAGAAGGGATCCTGCATAGAAAGCAAAGAAAATAAATCAATTTTGGAAGAGTTAATAGATAAAATATCAGATTAAGAGTGACTCCCTAGCAGTGCAACAACCTTCATTCTTTGAAATACATCTACAAAGACAAAATTCAATAATGTCAAAAATTGAATTTGGGAAGATTTAAGACAAGAATAAAAATAATGCAAATAAAAGTAAATCAATAAAAGCAAAATAAAGGAACTTGGGGTGCCTCCTAATAGCGCTAATTTATAGTCCTTAGCTGGATTCTTGATGCATTTCACTAAAAAGAAGGTGTGGGATTAGAAAGCTTGTAACAACTTGCTCCCTCTATTGGTTCTCTAGTTATGTAATGCTTTAATTTATGCCCATTGGCCTTAAAATTCCCAGATTTTTCACTCCAAATTTCAATTGCTCTATAAGGGAAAACTTTAGAAACTCTATATGGGCCAGTCCGTTTTGATTTAAGTTTCCCTGGAAACAATTTCAATCTCGAGTTGAACAAGAAAACTGAGTCACCTTCTTTAAATTCTTTTTTTCTGATATACTTATCATGCCAAACTTTGGTTCTTTCTTTATAAATGCGGACATTTTCATAGGCATCCATCCTCAATTCTTCAAGCTCATTAAGTTGTAATAGCCTCTTCTCACCAGCTTATTTGAGATCAAAATTCAAAGTCTGAATGGCCCAATATGCTCTATGCTCTAGCTCCACAGGTAAATGACAAGACTTGCCATACACCAACCTAAATGGAGTAGTTCCTATAGGGGTTTTGTAAGTAGTCTTATATGCCCATAAAGCATCATCTAGTTTGATAGACCAATCTTTCCTAGAATTGTTCACTGTTTTCTCCAAGATATGTTTGAGTTCCCTATTAGAAATTTCAACTTGTTCAGAAGTTTGAGGGTGGTATGGAGTAGCTATCTTGTGTACTACACCATACTTCCTCATTAAACTCTCAAATTGTTTATTACAAAAATATGAACCCCCATCACTAATTATAGCCCTTGGAGCTCCAAATCTACTCAAGACAAATTTCTTCAAGAATTTCGCTACCACGTTAGCATCATTAGTTGGAGTTGCAACAGCTTCTACCCATTTTGACACATAGTCAACTCCAACTATAATGTATTTATTGCCATATGAGGGAGAAAATTGGCCCATAAAATCTATTCCCCATACATCAAATAATTCCACCTCAAGAATACCGTTTTGAGGCATTTCATCTTTGTTTGATAAATTTCCACTCTTTTGACATTTATCACATACTAACACAAATGTCCTCACATCCTTGAAAAGGTTTGGCAAAAAAAATCAGCTTGTAGAATTTTATTAGTTGTTTTAGAGATTTCAAAGTGTCCCCCATAATCAGAAGCATGACAATGATGTATAACACTCACTATCTCCTCATCAGGAATACATCTCCTTATCAAACCATCACAACATCTCCTAAAGAGTAAAGGATCATCCCATCTATAAAATTTTGCCTCATGCAAAAACTTTTTCTTTTGTTGCCATGTCATTCCTAGAGGTAAAACTCCACAAGATAGATAATTCACCAAGTTTGCATACCAAGGCAATTTAGCAACAAGAGAGAAAAGTTGTTCATCCAAGAAAAACTCATCAATAGGGACTGCATTCATTTCTTCATCATCCAATTTCAACCTACTAAGATTATCTGCAACTACATTTTCATCTCCCTTCTTATCTCTAATTTCCAAATCAAACTCTTGTAGCATCAGAATCCACCTAATGAGCCTAGGTTTAGCCTCCTTTTTACGGAGCAAATACCTAATGGCAGCATGATCTGAAAATATAACCAACTTTGAATCAATAATGTAAGGTCTGAACTTTTCCAATGCAAAGACAATTGCTAAGAATTCCTTTTCAGTTGTTGCATAATTTGTCTGAGCCTCATCCAGTGTTCTACTAGCATAATAAATAGCATAAGCCCTTTTGTCTTTCCTTTAACCAAGAACAGCTCCAATTGCATAGTTGCTAGCATTACACATGATTTCAAAAGGGAGACTCCAATCAGGCGGTTGCATGATTGGTGCAGTAATAAGAGCTTGCTTCAACCTGCAAAAGCTATCCAAACACTCTTAGTCAAGTACAAATGGTGTGTCATGACTTAACAAATTAGACAAAGGTTTAACTATTTTAGAAAAATCCTTAATAAAGTCAATTCCTAAGATTTTTTCGCTTCCTCATAATTGACTAGTTCACTTATAGCTAGATTGCATCTGTTGTATATATCAGTCAAGCTCCTTGTTCCTCTAATAGCTTCATCATCAACATCTTCTGAATCATAGCCTTCGCCTTCATTAGTTACTTGTGGTTCTTCAGTAACATTGTCAATTGAAATTTGTTTGGAAGGGACAACAACAGACTTCTCCCAATCCCAAGAAGCTTCCTCTGCAAACTTGATATTTCTTCTCACAATAATTTTTCCAGACTTCAAATTCCATACTCTATAGCCTTTTGATTGATTGCTATAGCCAACAAAGACACCAACTTCAACTCTTTCATCTAACTTATCTCTTTTCACCTCAGGAACTTGGATATAGCATAAACAACCAAAGATCCTAAGATGCTTAACAGAAGGCTTAACTCCAAACCACGTCTCATATGGAGTTTTATCTTTCAAAGCTTTAGTTGGTAGCCTATTAAGCAAATACACTGAAGTGTTGACTGATTTTGCCCAAAATCTTCTTGAAAGCTGCTTATTAAATAACAAACATCTGGCCATATTCATGACTGACCTATTTTTTCTTTCACGCACTCCATTTTGCTGTGGAGTATATGGAACTGTTAATTGATGAAGAATACCAGCCATTTGAAGAAACTTCTCAAATTCATATGAAGTAAACTTATCTGATCTCACCACCTTGATTTTCTTATTGCATTGATTCTCTACCAAAGACTTAAATCTTTGAAATTTTAAGAACACCTCAGACTTCAATTTTAAAAAAGAACACCCAGCAAATTCTACTGTAATCATCAATAAATAGCAAGTGTAGAAAGAGATGATTCTCATTGATTTCAATTAATCTGTACATGGATATATATATACAATTGATTCCTATAATTGTGTTCTACTAATTAGGAAGAAATCCTAAATAAGAAATCCTAAATAGGAATACAGAATACAAAATATACACAGAAATAATATAGTGATTGACTTTCCATAACATAGTGATTGACTTTCCATAACACTCCCCCTCAAGTTGGAGCATAGATGTTAATCATGCCCAACTTGTTACAAATGTAGTCAATCCTAGCTCCATTCAGAGCTTTTGTGAAAATATCTCCTAACTGCTCCCTAATTTTGATGTGTCCTGTTGAGATGATCTGTTTTTGAATCTTTTCACGAATAAAGTGACAATCAATCTCAATATGTTTGGTCCGCTCATGAAACACCGGATTAGAAGCAATATGAAGAGCAGCTTGATTATCACACCACAATTTCGCAGGCAGGGAGGTCTTAAAACCTGTCTCATCTAGTAATTGAAATATCCACATTACCTCACATACTGATTGTGCCATGGTCTGTATTCGGATTCAGCACTAGATCGAGAAACTACACTCTGCTTCTTGCTTCTCCAAGACACCAAATTTCCTCCAAAAAAAACGCAATATCCAGTAGTTGACCTCCTGTCAACTTTAGATCCAGCCCAGTCGGCATCTGAAAAACATTCAACATTCAAATGCCCATGATTACCATATAGCAAACCTCTTCCTGGAGCGCCCTTCAGATAACACAAGATTTGTTCCAAGGCTTCCCAATGAGCAACAGTTGGGGAAGACATAAACTGACTTACCACACTAACGGCATAAGCAATGTCAGGACGAGTGACTGTAAGGTAGTTCAATTTTCCTACCAATCTCCTGTATCTCTCTGGATCTTCAAACAACTCACTATCCCCTGCTAACAGTTGTAAAGTTGGAGTCATTGGTGCGCTACAAGGCTTAGCACCTAATTTTCCTGTCTCTGTCAATAGATCGAGGACATATTTTCTTTGAGACAAGAAAATATCCTTCTTACTTCTCATAACTTCGATACCCAAGAAATACTTTAACAATCCCAAATCTTTGGTCCAGCGAGTTTGGAGGAAGGTTTTAAGAGATGAAATACCTGCAGAGTCACTCCCAGTGATGACAATGTCATCTACATAGACTACCAAGAGAATTAGACCAGCCTCAGATTGCCTGTAAAATACTGAGTGATCACACTTACTCTTTTGCATACCAAATTCCTGTACTGCTTCACTGAATCTCCCAAACCATGCCCTAGGACTTTGTTTCAAGCCATAAAGAGACTTCCGAAGCCTACAAACTTTACCCAACTCCCCCTGAGCAACAAACCCAGGTGGTTGCTCCATATACACCTCCTCCTGAAGATCACCATGAAGGAAAGCATTCTTGATATCCAATTGATGCAGGGGCCAATCATATGTAGCTGCTAAAGAGATAAACAAGCGAATAGAAGTAAGTTTAGCTACAGGAGAAAAAGTATCAGAGTAATCAACCCCATATGTCTGAGCATATCCTTTTGCCACAAGGCGTGCTTTTAACCTAGCCACAGAACCATCAGGATTTACCTTTACTGTATATACCCATTTGCAACCAATAGCTTTCTTACCAGTGGGTAAAGGCAATAGTTCAAATGTACTATTAGCATCTAAAGCCTCCATTTCCTCTTTCATAGCATCACACCAGCCAGGATGAGACAGTGCCTCATCAACAGTATTAGGGATAGGAACAGAGTCTAAAGAAGTAACAAAACATCGAGAACAAGAAGACAATTGATTATAAGAAATAAAAGAAGAGATAGGGTAAGTACATGAAAGTTTACCTTTACGAAGAGCAATGGGTAAGTCTAGATCAGAATCATAATCAGTATGAGGTACAGGATCTCCTAACGAAGTAGCTGGTGGAGGATCTGAGTCAGGAATCTCCAATCTCCTGGAATAAACATGAACAACGGGAGGTCGAGTAGGTCTAGAGACAGAAGGAACAGGCTGTGGGAGAGGACTAGACATTGGTTGGACAGTATATATTAAGAGATCATCCTCCTCCCCCTGACTCTCATACACAGATGATGGAGGAAAAAATGGAGTGGACTCAAAAAATGTGACATCTGCAGAAACAAGATAACGATTAAGAGTAGGAGAGAAATAACGGTACCCTTTTTGGAGCCGAGAGTACCCAAGGAAGACACATTTGAGAGATTTTGGATCCAATTTAGTAACCTGTGGACGAACATCACGCACAAAACAGGTACAACCAAAAATACGGGGTTCAATAGGGAACAAAGATTTTGTAGGAAACAAAGTAGTATAAGGAATATCCCCATTAAGGAATGAGAAAGGCGGCATACGATTGATCAAAAACATGTCAGAAACTGCATCCGCCCAAAAGTGTTTAGGTACTTTCATCTGAAAAAGAAGAGCACGAGTTACCTCAAGAAGATGACGATTTTTTCTTTCGGCCATGCCATTTTGGGATGGGGTATCCACACAGGAATACTGATGAAGAATGCCATTTTGTGTCATATAAGGTTGAAATTGTGCTGAAAAGTATTCTTTGGCATTGTCACTTCTTAATATGCGCACAGAAATATTAAATTGAGTTTTAATTTCATTACAAAAGGCACAAAAGATAGAAAACAACTCAGAACGATTCTTCATTAAATATAACCAGGTAACACGAGAGTAATCATCAACAAAAGTAACAAAATAACGAAATCCAGTTTTAGATGTAACAGAACAAGGACCCCAAACATCAGAATGAACTAACTCAAAAGGAGATGAAGCCCGTTTATTGACTCTAGACATAGAAGGCAAACGATGATGTTTTGCAAACTGACACGACTCACATTCTAGTACTGATAAAGACTGAAATTGAGGACACAGCTTCTTCATGGTAGACAAAGAAGGATGACCCAATCTACAATGAGCTTCAAGAGGTGTTAAGGTACTGAAGCAAACAAGCAACCGCGGTACATGATTTTCCAGAATGTAGAGACCACCTGACTCGCGTCCTCTACCAATAATCTACTTCGTCGTAAGATCCTGAAACAAACACTGGTCAGGAAAAAAGGAAACAGAACAACTTAAGGTACGAGTAAATTTACTAACAGAAAGTAGATTAAAAGAGAATTTTGGTAGACACAAAACAGAAGACAAAGAAATTGACGAAGTCGGGTTCGCAGTTCCAGAACCCATGACACAAGAAGTAGAGCCATCAGCTAAAGTAACAGTAGAGGAAGTGAGATTAGACTGAAAAGCAGATAGAAGACTAGAATTACCTGTCATGTGATATGTCGCACCAGAATCAATAACCCATTTGGATGAAGAAGACACAAGGCATGTAGTGGATTTACCTGACTCAGCGATAGCAGAGACAGGGGAACTGGTAGGCTTTAGAGATGCCTGATACTGGGAAAATTGTGCAAAATCCTCTGCAGATACCAAAATAGTTTTCTCAGAGGAAGATACTGTAGAATTCTCTGCTGCCATATTTGCCATCTGTGATCGCTGATTTTTTCTCTGAAGTTGCGAACAATTATATTTTGTATGGCCAGGCTCATGGCTATAATAACAAATGACTCCTCTTGAGTCCTGATTAGAACTAGCCTCTCCATTACGCTGATTACTTCTGTTGCCTGTAATTCCTCCTCTACTTCCTCTTCTATTACCCTGTTGTCCATTTGGATTACGGCTAATAAGAGCACTACTGGCAGGCTGTGAAGATTTAGTACTCTCTGTACGAAGGACCCGTGTGAACGTTTCATGCAAAGAGGAAATCTCAGAACTGGAGAGGATCTGAGATTTAGCAGTCTCATACTCTGAAGGAAGGCCTGCAAGAAAACTCATAACAGCCAGTTGCTTCTGTTGGGCCTGTTGAACTTTCACATCAGGACTAAAAGGCAATAATACATTAAGTTCCTCATATACCCATTTAAAATCCATAAAATAAGTCGTGAGAGACTTATCCTCTTTCTCAGCACGGTAGAATGCCTTACAAACATCATAAATACGGGAGATATTCCCTTTACCAGAATACAGAAAATCTAAGTAATCCATCAATTCCTTAACAAATTCACAGTGATTAATTAAACTAATTACCTCACTATGAATCGAGTTCCGAAGCTGCAAAAACAACCGAACATCCTCCCTTAGCCAAGTTTGTCGTGTATCATCAGTGGGTGGATCTTTAGTAAGGTGATCATCCTTATCAATGCTACGCAAATAGACCCTAACAGTCTTACTCCACTCCAGGTAATTCGAACCATTAAGTTTGTGTTCCGTGATCTTAGTCATCACCGGAATCACATCAGAAATAACATTCTTATTGTCTGCCATTTGTTGAGACAAAGAAAACTAACCGAAACGCTAATCCAAAGTGCTTATAGCAGCAAAATAAACCAAAATCACAAATCAAACAAATACCAAAATAGGATCTGAGACCCAAACCTCAGAAGTCCTTTAATGGTTATACTGGATCAGGCAACAAAGACACGGTGGTGGAATGAGGGGTTGAGGCAGCCGGCGATGTTGATCGGGGTTGAAAGCGGCCGGTCGGCCAAGGTCTCTCTCCGAAATGGGTAATGAGAACAAATAGTCACTCTAGATTGATGACCTGCTCTGATACCATGTAGAAAGAGATGATTCTCATTGATTTCAATTAATCTGTACATGGGTATATATATACAATTGATTCCTATAATTGTGTTCTACTAATTAGGAAGAAATCCTAAATAAGAAATCCTAAATAGGAATACAGAATACAAAATATACAGAGAAATAATATAGTGATTGACTTTCCATAACATAGTGATTGACTTTCCATAACAGCAAGAAATACTTGCTTCCATTAAGAGAAGGTGTCCTCATAGGGCCACACACATCAGTATGAATAAGCTGGAGTTTATCAAATGCTCTCCAAGCTTGATTTGTTGGGAATGCTTGACTACTTTGCTTCCTTTTTTTACAGATCCCAAACACATCAATAGAGTCATACACAGCAGGCATACCATTCACCAAACTCTTATTGTGCATATGCTTTAATGATGCATAATTAAAGTGGCCAAATCTTCTATGCCAGAGATTAGTCTCATCTAGGGTAGAGGTAAGAGCATGCTTTCCAGTTTTTTTCCAATTCACAAGAAAACTCCTATCAATCATTGCAACTGACAGCAACTTTGCACCATATTTATCAAATACATCACACTTATTATCATAAAAGTGCAAATTATACTGCTTTTTAAGCAACTGACCAACACTAAGGAGATTTTGACTTATTTCAGGAACAAACAACACATCTGAAATAATTTTCATACCTGAAGAAGTCTCAATAGCAACATCTCCTTTCCCTTTTACTTCTACATAGCTTCCATCTCCAATTTTAACCCAAGATGAATAGCTTCTGTCAAGAGTTGTGAATGACTTTGCATTGGAACTCATGTGGTGTGTACATCCACTATCAATTAGCCATGATTCTGGACTTTGTGCTGCACATTTTCTTTCACATTTAATGGCCATAAAACCACTTTCCTCCATGTCAGATGTTTCAGCAACTTGAACTTGCTGAGTTTGTTGGTCAGATTTGGTCTTGCACACTTTTTCAACATGCCCAAACTACTTACATGATCTGCATTGCACCCCAGGCCTATACCAACAGTAATTTTCAGAATGTCCCTTTTTGTTGCAATGTGTACAAGGCTGGTACTTTCCTTTTCTGCCCTTCCCTTTATTGCCTTGATAATCTTTCTTCTCATTTTCCTTTTTATAACCAGCAGGCTTCTTTCCTCCTCCACTTAACTAAGCTTTGCCCTTTTGACTAGCAAGTAGAGCACTTTCATTTATATCTTCAAGTCTGTAATCCTTCCACTGCTCTACAGCTTGTAAGGAATTCACCAACTCAGCTAAAGATATCTCAGATAAATCTTTTGAGTCTTCCAAGGAGGAAATTTTAGACTCAATTTTTTTTGGCAAGCTCACTAACACCTTTTCAATCACCCTCTTCTATCTTCCCCAAGCAACCTGATTTGATTTACTATTTTCATGAGCCTATCAGCATACTCCTTTACTAGTTCACTCTCCTTCATTTCAATAGCTCATATTCTCTTCTCAGGTTTAAAACTTGCATTTGCTTAGTCTTTTCACTCCCTTGAAACTCTTCTTTTAATCTATCCCAAGCTTCCTTGCCTGTATCACAAGCCATAATTCTTGTGAAAATTGTCTCTGTCACTACAGCATGAATGATGGACAAGGACTTGTATTTCTTAGCACTCTCTTCTGCATAATGCTTCAGCTGAGTCACAGTGGGGTTGGCTCTCAATGGTGGAGGACCATTTCCAGTCTCCACTACTTCCCAGAGATCAAAACCACTCAGATAGGTCTTCATTTTTACAGCCCAAAGCTGATAATTTTGACCATCAAACACTGGTGGTGGACCAGTTCCAAAACTACTAGCAGCCATAACAAATGGGGTTGAAATGGTTTTTAGTTTGTGTGAGGGAACCTGACTGGGTTTCTCTCTTTTGTCACTCACTATTCAAGCCTCTCAAAGATCAGAGAAGGCTCTGATACTACTTGTTGGACTGTAGAAAAAATAAAGAGCAGAAAAATTTTTGAAAGAAGAGATCAAAGTCTCTATATTATCATTGCTTTATATAAACAATACAAAAAATTTGCTTTTACAAACAGTCAACACCAACTTCCCTTAAATTAAGCAAAAATGTTACTTAAGACCATGCCTAAACAAGCTGGTTCACTAGTTCAAAATTTGAACATACTTTTCTGTCAAAAGGTACAATAGATTTACAGCAACAAAAATCTAAACAAAATATTTTTAATGTGACAACATTAGTGTCACTGCTGCTGCATCTTCAGTTTTCTAATGATCCTATTTTGCGGGTTTTTAGGGGACGGATGTTGTTGAGGGTCTCATGCTTGATGCACGTGTTGATGCACGTGCTTCAAAAGATGTATTTCTAAGCACAGAGTCATTTTCAAAGATGAGTCATCTAAGATTGCTCCAAATCAATGCTGTCCATCTTACAGGAAGGCATGAAAATCTTTTCCAAGAGTTGAGATGGCTTTGTTGGCAAGAATGCCCTTTGAAGTCTGTACCGCGTAGTTTACAATTAGACAATTTAGTCGTTCTTGAAATGCAATTCAGCAACATCAGAGAAATCTGGAAGGGGGTCAAAGTATGTACACTCTGATAAGCCTTTTTTTTTTCCAGCTCAGTTCAAATTATGCTAAGTACATGTATTTCGTTTTTCCATGTTGCTTTCAACTCTTCATTTTCTCAATCTGTGGTTATATAGGTTCTCAAGAAATTGCAGATTCTTGATCTCAGACACTGTGTGCACCTTGCTAAAACACCAAACTTCTCAGGACTCCTCGGTCTGGAGAGATTAATTCTTAAAGGCTGCACAAGTTTAGTTGAGGTCCACCAATCTATTGGATACTTGAAGAAACTTGTTTTTTTGAACCTGGAGGGCTGCAAAAGCCTAAAGAATCTTCCTGAAAGCATTTGTTACTTGAAAGCTCTTGAAACTCACAACATTTCAGCTGCTCAAAACTTGACAGATTGCCAGAGAGCTTGGGTAGCATGGAAGCCTTAACTAAGCTTCTAGTCGAGGGAACAGCCATTAAGCACCTCCCCTCTTCCATTGGACATCTGAAAAACCTTACAACATTATTGTTCCGTGGATCGAAAGATGTCTTACAGTCTGTCTCTTGGTTATCACAACTTGCATCATGTTTTTTGTCAAGAAGTATAAACTCAAAAGTTTTGTTGCCAGCTTCCTTGGCTGGGTTGAGCTCATTGACGCAGCTATTTCTTCATAACTGTAGTTTATTTGAGGATGTAGTTCCCATTGATATTGGGAGATTATCATCGCTCAAACATTTGGATTTGGAAGGAAATGATTTTTTTAATCTTCCCACTGGTATTCAATATCTTCCTAAGCTTGTTGTATTGGTGCTGACTTCCTGCAGAAATCTCAAATCAATCTTAGAGCTTCCATCAAGCTTAAAGTTTTTGTGGGCATCAAACTGCGCATCAGTCGAAAGAATATCACTTAAATCAAATGGATTCCTGCGGATGATGTTTCTGTCTAATAGACCAAAACTACCAGAGATTCAGGGATTGGAAGATATAGAGCAAGCAATCGCCATTGTAATGCCATCAGGAAGGAACAGTTATGCAAATGATTTTAAGAAATTTCTTTGTCAGGTTCTCTTCTCCCTCTCTCTCTCTCTCTCATACACACACACACACACACACACACTCAAGCAGAGGTTATATAACTATATTTAATTTAATAAGTTTTCATTGAAACAGGCACTATCCCAGCATAAGCCTTAAGCGATTTGTCTCCAAAGCAGAGAGTTACCCATGTGGTTAAGTTATCGAGGAGAGGGATCTTCATTGTTATTTCGTGTACCCACAGTTTCAGAAGGAAACACTGAGGGTTTTATTTTGTGGATTGTTTGTGCAATAAATGACACAACTGCTAATGTAGTTGTGACAACCACATGCAAGAGCAATAGTTCCACGACATGGGAGATGGCATCTGACTTCAGTCTTGTTGGAGCTTGTGATGATCGTTCTTTGTTGACTTATTTACCATTTCAATGTGCAATTGAAAGCGGACAAGAATTGGAAATTACAGTTCAGGCTGGTGCTAACAACATGGTTAAAAACTGTGGTATCTCTCTAATCTATTCAAATGGCCATTTTTGGTTTGATAAAAGGATTGAAGTGTCATATTCTCCACAAGAAATTTGTTGTTTTGGCAAAAGAAATTGCAAGATGCCCAATATGCAACGGCATGATTACTTATGGTATAGTTGGTGGGGGTAAACTAACAAAATAAGTATTGTTATTTTTATGTGGTTTGAATTTTGTATATGTCTCTAAATTGTAACCCAATTGTAATATTTTGTCTTTTACAATAGAGCTGTGAGATATTCAGAAAACACTTTGGGGTTGAAGTTTGAGAATTCCGAGTAATTGTATTTTGAATTTTTTCATTATATTAAAATTTTTTTCTTGTCTTGCCTATGAACATAGACTTTACAGTTGAACCATAAATCATATATTATTTTTCTTCCCTTTTTTTCCATTTTCTTATATTGTGTGATTATACGATTATGCATACCTTAAATTTGTGTGCCTTAAATTTATGTACCCGCTATAACATATTTCTATTGCAACTTAAATTTATTTTCTATTTCATCCACGCTTTGCTTTCAATGGATTAAAGCTATAGATATATAGCATAAAGGATTGGAAAATTATTTAGTGAATTGTCACACCTTTATCTCTATTGAATAATCATTCTTCCTATGCTCTCCAAGACTGTGGAGTTTAGCCAATCAAAGCTCTAAGATCCATCAAACTGATACCCACTATTCACCCTAAATTTCTTGCAAAACTGATGAGTTGTGTGGGGTGAGTATAAACTACCCAGTGAGTTGGCATTTATAATATACATCACGCAATAAAAAGAAATATAGAAGAAATAAGCTAAATGGATAGATGAAAAATAATAACAAGAAGAAGAAATTAGAACAAGCTGAATAAATTGAATAATCAAATCAACATGCTATACAATTCTAGAATCTCCAAATAACTTAAATTATATTCTTCCTAGTCTCCAAGTATTCCTAACAGATATAAAAATTATCGATAATTGATACTTGACATCCACAGATATGTTGGAGTATCGAAATAGATATAAAAAAATCATAACAATGCTGTGTCAAATCTCGTAGTGGCAGCTCCACCCTCTCTATAGGCAGCCCTTTCCTACGGCACTAAACTGAACTGTCAGCACCCCTCTAACGGGAGCAAATATGTTAAATATAAATTTGTATCTCATAGTGATACAAGAGCATATCATGATTGTCAATACCATAGATCATCAAATTTATAAACTCCAATAACCAACTTCTGTCAAACAAATCATTGCTAACCAAAGTAGCCAAGCAATTCCATCATAAATGCCCACAATCTCATAATTCTTCTTATAATTCTAAAATATTAAATAACATCTGTTAAACTTTGCTACTATCATCTATCTCTCTGTACAAGCTATTAGTCTCATCATCATTTACCATTTATCTCAATTTCATAACGTCCAACTCTCTTTCTAGACTTGCTAGTATGCATGAAATATTGAAATAGCAATAAGCAACAATAGAATGAAATTAGATTGAACAATAAAAATGAATCAAATAATCAAAAATAATATCAGAAGCAATTCACCATTTTCAATTTTCAAAGGATCAAGAATCAATTGAGAAGCAAATTCATGCCATATATTGTAAATACCACTCACCTGACCTCATGATACCAACTAGCAAATATCACCTTCCATCCACTTAAAACCATAATCAAAAGCTCCTCCTAAAATCATAACAATAATCAACCAAAATCAACCGTAAACTTCTACTTTTCTAATTAAAAATCTGATAAAATTTAACAGCATTTCCAATTAAATTGGACTAAACTCTCCATCATAAATCTCAAATCTACAAGCCATTAGTCATATCAATATTTTCAATTATCCAACTTATAGCTCTATAAAAATTATAATATCAAAAATAATACTCAATTCCATAATTTTCTTAATCATTAAAATATACTTGTACACCAAAAATCCAACTAAAATCCATATATATATTTCTCAAAAAATATTCCACAATCACATAATAATTCAACAACTTCATATCCTATCTCAAAATAATCTTAGTTCCATCAAAATCACTTATTCAACTTAACTTAACCATTAATACCCAATCTGACAGCTTGCGCATTCAAATTTATATATAATGATCCAACCGTCAGATAAATCTCAAATTCTGCTTTTTCTTTTCTTTCTTTCTTTTTTTTCCTTTCTCCTCCATTTCTTCCTCTTTTCCCAACTCTGCTTTCCTCTTCTTTTCTTTTATATATTTATTTATTTATAGAAACTGCTGGAGAAACCAGCTCAAGTGAATTGCAACCTGCTGTCCAAAATTTTTAACTAAATTTCATTTTGATCCTTCAATTTTTTAAAAATCTTATTTTCCACCTCAAAACTTCTACAACTTTTTCTTTAAATTCAAGTTCAAATTAAATTTTTCTCCCCAAAACTTTATAAATTTTATTTCTATTCAAATAATAACCATATGTAATTTTTCTTCAAAAATTAGGGTGTTACATGAATTCTCTCTCACATTTTATATAGAGCTTATTATTCATATTTGAAGGATGAATTTAATTACATATGAATATAGGGTTATTTTTTGTATACACAATCTATTTATTTTTTTAATTACTTTTAATAGTTTTCCATTTTTTACGTCATCACATCAATCATTAAATTGAATGTCAAACACTCGCTGAGTTGACTAGAGATAGATCAAACACTCGTTGAGCTTCATTACAGCATTTCCACGTTATTGACAGTTGACAAAAAGTAAAAACGCCTTGAATAAGCTGGAGAGTAGACGGGGTGCCGTCTTGACGGCGTCAAGTTGAAGTGTATCTTTAATATATTTTCAACAATTTATTGATTTACCTTTTTCTTTATCAGCCAAATAATAAAGTTTCAATAAAACCCATGAATTTTATAAATCACTATTCCAAAATCCATATCAATCCAGACATTGCCCCTCCATTGTCCTCTCTGAAATGCAATATTGCCATTTAAATGTGTTTAATTTTTCTGAATTGATTTTGTTTAATTAATTAAGTTAATTGTCAAAAGTTTAATTAAATTATTTGACCTATACATAAATAATTATTCTCTGTGGATTATTTGTGCAATAAATGACACAACTGCTAATGTAGTCAAAACCACATGCAAGAGCAATGCTTCCACATGGGAATCGGCATCTGACTTCGATCCTGTTGGAGCTTGTGATGATCATTCTTTTGTGGAGCTTGTGATGATCATTCTTTTGTGACGTATTTACCGTTTCAATGAGCAATTGAAGGTGGAGAAGAACTGGAGATTACAGTTCAGGCTGCTGCTAACAATATAGTAAACAACTGTGGTATCTCTCTGATCTATTCAGATGGTCATTTTTTGTTTGAAAAAAGGATTAAAATGTCAAAATCTCCAGAAGAAATTTGTTGTTTTGACAAAAGAAATAGCATGATTCCCAATATGCCACTGCATGATTACTTGTGGTATAGACGGTTGGGTTAAACTAACAAAATTGAGAAAAATTTTTATTGAAACTTAAATTTACTTTCTGTTTTCATCTATGCTTTGCTTTCAATGGAATATTTAGAGGATTTATTTATTGAATTATCTCTCACATTTATATAGATCTTATTGTTCGTATTTGAAGAAAGACTTTAATTACTTGTAAATATACAGTGTATTATTTTATGTATACATGATGAATTACAATTTATAATTCAGACTCTCTTCTTCTTCTTCTTTTCTTTTTTCTTTTTTTTTTTTTTCAAAAAATTATCATCTTTCATTTCTTAGCCCATAAACAGAGCTTAATGAAATCTAATATGAAAAAGAAGGTGAATTTGTACTCTTTTTTTAAATGTTCTTGAAGTTTAAATTTTGCTTGTAATTAATCATGGACACGACAACATTCTACTAAAATTACAACTCACTTGGCACTCAATTTTGGAGGTTTTTTACTATATCTATAAAAACAAATTTTCAAAATCCATCTCTAAATTAGAAACGGATTTTAGAGTAAATTTTTAAATTTTTGAGCTTTTTTTATCTATATATTTGAGAAACGAATTTTAAAATTTAGAAACAAAATTAAATTCACTTATAAATTAGAAATAAATTTTGAAATTTGTTTCTAAATTTTGAAGTTTTTTTTTCCTTATTTCTACATTCTAGAAAATTTGTTTCTAGTTAAAACTGGAATTAAATTAGAAATAAATTTTACAGTTCGTTTTTATCTCTACATTTAAAAGATTCATTCCTAATTAAAAACGAAATTAAATCTATCTCTAAATTATAAATTAATAGATTTTAGAGTTAGTTTCTAAATTTTGAAACTTTTTTTTTCTATCTCCACATTATAGAAACATATTTCAAAATTCGTTTATAAATTTAGAAATGGAATTAATCTGTTACTATTTTAAAAATAAACATATTTCAAAATTCATTTATAAATTTAGAAATGAAATTAATCTATTTCTATTTTAAAAATGGATTTTGGAATCTATTTTTTCTACTTTGGAGGTTTTTTCCCCTATCTTGACATTTTAGAAATCTGCTTCTACTTTGAAGTTCATTTCTATCTCTATATTTTAGAAAATCTGTTTCTAATTGGAAATATAATTAAATTAGTTTCTAAATTAGAAACGGATTTTTGAGTTCTTTTCTAAATTTTGGATTTTTTTTTTCTATATCTACATTTTATAAACAGATTTTACATAAATTAAAAAAAAAAGAAATAAATCCATTGCTAGTTTAGAAACAAATTTTGGAGATTTTTTTTTTTCATATCTCCAAATTTTAGAAAATCCGTTTCTAATTAGAAATGAAATTAAATCAGTTTCTATATTAAAAAACGGATTTTAGAGTTTGTTTCTATCTCTATATTTTAGAAAATTTGTTTCTAATTAGAAACAGAAGTAAATCCATTTCTAATTCATTTATAAATTTTAGAGTTTTTTTTTTCTCTATATAATTTAGAGTTTTTCTCTAAATTTTAGAATTTTTTTTTCATATTTCTACATTTTCAAATTATTTAGAAATAGAGTTAAATCCAGTTCTAAATAGAACTGATTTTAGAATTCATTTCTAAATTTAGAAAATCTTTATTCTAAATTTAATCCGTTTCTAAGTTTAACATCAATTTTTGGACGCTAAATTTTCAATGGATTTTTATTTGTTTTTTTAATTCTGTTTTCATTCCATTGCTATATTTAATATGCAAGTTTAGTTTCTATTATGTTCTAACTAACTACAAATTAGAAACGAACACAATCCATTTCTAATTTCTATTAATATTTCAACAATTTCTTGTAGATTAATAAGGGATTCATCAACTGTTGAAATGAATTCGAGCTTCAAGTTGTTATTAATTATTGCAATGAAATTAGGACCTTGATCAAGACAACAGAATGAATAAAAACAAATAAATTTTTTAACTCATTCACTAGTTGATTATAAATGACAGGAAACATTGTTGATAACCCATTGGGATTTGACAAGTAATCAGTGTCTTCAGGTTAACTCGAATCCAGAAAAATAGAAGGAATTATTACATTAATCTTTTAAAGAATCTCGAGAGAGTAAATTATTATTTGATATGATAAATTAATTTGCATATATAATTTATTACCAGTTTAGTATCAAAAATCATATACTAATTAATGAGTTTTTAACAATCTTCGCAAATAAATTATTAATTTAATTAATAATTAAATTAGAAATTCTAATTTAATTAAATAATTAAAATTTAATGATTCAAACAGAATACTAATTATAATTAATTTTTTTACTAACATTAATTTAATTTACTATTGAAGATTTGTCAGAGAAATCCTATTTATAGTAGGAAAAGGAAAAAAATCAATTAGGTTTATTTCCTATTCGGCCGCTAATCCTTTTTAGAAAGGAATTATGAAAGGTTTCCAATCCTATACGTACCGCTTGGCAAAAAGCACTATATATACAGATATATTTCGTCAATGTGTGTAACCAAGAAATTTATTATTCTTGTTAAACCTGCAGATATACATTGTTGAAGAAATAATTTTGCATGGAGGATTCACACATCAGGTATTTATAATTATATATATAATTGCTTTGTCGTGTTTTTTGACTGCTAAGCATTCCAAGATCTCAAATAAATCCTTCAAAGAAATCCTGTAGTTTCAAACCAATAAGTTTTAGTTTTAGTGGTATTAAATTTTTTTCAAATCGGAAAATTAATTTTAATTTCTTTAAATATATTATATGAAAATGAAATTGCAATGCATTTACCATTGATGAGACATCTTGAATTGAAGCCCACGTAGGCAGAACGTTTTGAAAAGTTGAAGACTGACTCAGACTTGGAACCCAAGTAAAGTGGTGGGTTTTTGACGAATAGAAGTGTAAGTTTCAGAGAGAAGGTTTTAAGTTTTCTTAAGCGAATGGGGTAAGCAATGCACAAGCAAGCTTTTTGCCACAACTCCCTCTCCCTTAGCAGATATTAAGGGTTAGTTATAGCTATATATGTCCTCCAATAATTGAGTTTGCCAAGAAAATAGTATCAAGCAAATCAGAAGTTTGAGCTGTCACTGCCAAGCCCAAAACCACCAATTCTTTTCTTCTGTTATGCTTGTTTGCTTCTTGTTACCTCTAGCTAACAAGCTTTCTTTTGTTTCTCTGTTTTGCTTCATTTTTGCTCTCCAGTGAGACGTATCTGTCCCATTCTTTTGAAAAAAAAAATTTATTGCCATTCAGTTTGATAGGCCGATAAATTTATTCCTTTTCTTTAAAATTGATTATCACCTTTCATTGCTCTGCCCACAAAGCAAAGCTTGATAAATTCCACTATGAAAAAAAGGTACTCCTTAAATGCTTAATTTCTTTGTTGTCTTCTTTTTTTTTTTTTGTTTTTTAATGTTCTTGAAGTTTAAAGTTTGCTTGTAATCATAGAAACGGCAACATTTTACTGAAATTACATGCCACTTAGGATCAATTTTTTATGATTTTAATTGTTGTTTATCTTTTTTGTTTTTCTGTGTGTTTTTTTTTTCTCTATATTGTAATTATATGTGCTTTAGCTTTGTTTCGCTTGTCATGACATACAGTTAATTAAATGTTTCCAAGCATGATTACGATTGGATTTCTCTCCCTTTATAGAAACTAAAAAGAGATTTGTTATATGATGAATTAATAATATATATTATTGATGAATTTTACTTTAAATTGAAGGGTCTTTCAACCAAGGCTGAACTTCTAAGGAAAACGTATCCAAAAAAAATTTCTGAAGAATCCATTCAAACATTCGAAGATGGAGATGATATTACGCCGTGGCTTCATGAAGGGTGGAGAAGACCAACCTCAGAAAGACCTTCATGTTTCCTCTATGTTCTTGGAAACATCTCCCTTTGATGACAGGCTACTGCCTCTGACTTTTTCAGGAAAATTTGTGCTTGTACCAGATGGTCTGCATTGCCCCATCTGCTACTCTTTCCATGGTTACCCATCTCATGAACTAAGTGATAAAGAGAGTGAAGAATTCCTTCAACTCCTTGAGCACTGTCCTTGTCCCTATTTTTGTGCTTATATCGAGCTACCTCGCCATTGGGTGATAGTGTATAATGATTACCTGAACCAGTATTTTAATAGATTGGATAGAAAGTTCAATTCTTTAGAGGCCTGGATGGAAAGGAATAAAGAATTAGAAGAAAAATCATGGAAACTTGTCAAGGAGATTGAGACTACTAAAGAAAGTTTCTCTCTTGGTCCTGTCTTTCAAAAGCTAAGGGAGATGCCAGAAGGAATTCTTGATGATTGCAAAAATTTTTTCTCAGAAATTCTGAATTTCTTTTATGAAAACCGAATAGGTTTTGTGAAAGGGAAGTATTTAATCATATCAATTGAACTTTTGTTTCGATATTGCCAGGGAGACACCCAACAATTCTTGCAGTATCTTGGTCAGGCCTATTCTTTAGTTCAATCTCTATACTGTTCTATTTCTAGGATGGCCATTGAAGTAGGTTTTTGGCAAGTTTGTCCAGAATTTGGAGGTTTTTTCTGGAAAAACATCGACTTCAAGAAGAATTTTCCTTTCTTGAGAGAATTTATGCAAGAAAAGATGATTTTTGTCAAAAAATTTTCTTTGTCAATGGGACCTTATTACTTAATTGGAGGTGGATACTTCTCCTATATACACAATACAAGGGGAGATTTGGTGGTATGGTACATTCCCAATTTCTGGCCACAAGATAACTTTGGATTCAATCCTGATAAAAAATATTTTCTTCACAATTCCAAATACTTTTGGTATGGTCTAGAAGAATCCCAATTTGGTTGTCATTACAGTGGAGTAACTCAGGAAGTTTGCGACTATAACATGTTGCAATTTCTTTCAGAATACTTTTCAACTGAGGAGTGAAATCCCAACTAGTAAACACAATGATTCAGAGAAATATTTATTTTATAGTACAGATTGATGCTGCAAATCAGTTTATTACTTCCTCATATGTAATATTTCATCCCTTCCTGATATTGTCCTCTTAATCATAAACTCGTCAATGGATTAATAGTTAAATACATGTTTCGTAATGCATGAGATCAAGAATTACCCTTTTCTTTTAAAATTTCTCACGTATTAAAATGGAACCATCTGCATCAATTGGGAAACGAATAAAGTAAAGATAAAAATTCATTAATTTTTGGGATGTATTCTATTATGGAATAATGTCCAATTTACCCCTTGTATTTATCAAGAGGGTTCAATTTAGTCCATTTTTTACTTTTGAGCCAAATTAGCCCCTAAAGTTTTAATTAAAGCTCAAAATAGTCCAGCCATATACAAGTGAGATACACGCACCAAATTAAACAAATATTTAATAATTTTTTATTTTTAATAATAAAATATTATTTTAAAAATAATTAATTGAAATTAAAAATAAAAAAATGCTATTTTTATACTCTTATATAATTAAGTAAATTTATAAAATTAAAATTGAAATTGAAAACCAAATTTGTTATATTTACAAATAATTATATTAAAAAGCATAAAAATATTATATTTATATTTTCATATAATTAATTAAAATTCAAAAAATTATAATAAGTGTTAACTAGCGAAAATTAAAAATATAAAAATATTATTTTCATATAATTACTTAAAAATAAATAATAAATAATATTTTCATATAATTAATTCAAAATTAAAATTAAAATTAAAAAATTTAAAATTAATTATAATTAACTAAAATAAAATATAAAAATATAGTTTTTATATTTTCATATAATTAACCAAAATTAGAAAAATAAAATAATTGTAATTATAATGAATTAAAATTATAAATATAAAAACTCTATTTTATATTTTATATAATTACTTAAAATTTAAATTTAAATTTAAATTCATTGTAAATTAAAAATATAAATTAAAATAAAAGAAAAAAAAAAAAACAGCTTCTCACGCACGCCTAAAAGATGATGGATTTCATGCATAACAATTTTGGGGCAATTTGAGCTTTAATGAAAACTTCAGAGTTAATTTAGCTCAAAAATAAAAAATAGCTAAATTAAAATTTTTCAATAAGTATAGAGAGCACATAGAACAATATTCCATTGTATTATTATTATTATTATTATTATTATTATTATTATTATTATTATTATTATTATTATTATTATTATTATTATTATTATTATTATTTTCTCAAATTTTTATTAACTACAAGCAATAAAACTTAATGTATATACGTAAATATTGTTGTAGATTAAGTTAATCCATTCATCAAAATTTCTTTTATAAAAATACTATTAAAATTAAATGAAAAATTATATTTCAATTATATTTTTATTTTTAATTTCATATTCAGTAATAAATTTATTTTTAATAATAATTAGAAAATAATTTTTACTGAAATTTTAAGTGAAATTTTAATTCATTTCAGTGTCTTCCAATATAAATAAATTGGATAAAATTAACACTATTTTTACAAGCTTGAATAAAGTTACCCAAATCTAAAAATTAAATAAAATTAAAAAAATCTCAAAAGGTTTGGGTTTTTATTTTACTAATTATGCTTATAATTAAAAATCAAATAGGTGATCATCTAAAATATATAAATTTATATTTATATTTAGAAAAAAAATTATAAGGTGTCAATATAATGCCAAATTTAAATAATTATTATTTCAAATTTTTATCCATCTAAATAAGCCTTAAGATTAAGAGTTAAACATAAGAGAAAAAAAAAAAAGAAAAAGAGATAAAATGAAGAAATGAAAAAAAAAATGAAAGAAAAAGTTAAATGAGAGACAAAAAAATGTAATGAAGGATGAAAGGAAGAAAGTGACGCGAAAATGAAAAAAAAAATGGAGGAAAGAGTGAAATGAGATTTTTTTTTTTTTTTAATGTATCTATATGAATTGAAATCACAATGGATTTACCAAAGATGAAACGTCTTGAATTGTGGCCTTCATAGGTAGAACGTTTTGAAGAAGTTGAAGACTGACTCCAACTTGAAACCTAAGTAGAGAGGTGGTTTTGACAAATAGAAATGTAAGTTTCAAAGAGAAGCTTTTAAATACTTATGTTAGATGGTAAAGATAAAATTCACACCTTGCTAAAATATAAAAAAAATTTAAATAAATATTAGCAGATCTGTTTTTTAATAAACAGAAATGTTATAAAGACAAATAGTCACATATGTTAAAAAAATGTGCCAATATAATATACTTCTAAAATAGACAGTCATATCTACTGAAAAAGATATAAATTTAATTTAATTTACATAGACAAACATGTCTATTTAAAAAGGTATAATATCCCTTCATTGTTTATAAAGACAAAAGAATTATTCAATCTATTATCATATCTACTCTCTCTTATTTTTCTCTTTTTATCTCTCTAAATTCAGTTCATACAAATTTGACTTTGTTGTATCCTGAAAATATATGATCATAACTTTACAGCAATCTATTGGTTTTTTGAGGTCATAATTATGATGCATGTTGTTGTTATTTATCTTTTGTTCATCATAATTAAAACACGTAATTTTGTGTGTTATTTTAATTTTTTTTTTTCTTTACATTGTGATTACATGTGCTTTAGGATTAGGATTGGAATTCTATGCTTATATAGAAACTTAAACGAGATTTGTTATATGTTAAATTAATAATATATATTATTGATGAATTTTATTTGCAGATTGAAGGGTGTTTCAATTGAGACTAAACTTTTGAGGAAAACCTACCAAAGAAAAAGTTCTGAGGAGTACATTCAAATATTCGAAGATGGAGATGATATTGCTTCATGGCTTGAAGAAAGGGGAAGGAAAAAAAATCTCATAAAGACCTCCACGTTCCCTCTAGATTTCTGGAAACATCTCCTTTTAATGACGGTCTAATGTCTCCATCTTTTCCAAGAAAATTTATGTAGGTACTAGATAGCCTGCATTGCCCCACATGCTACTCTTTCCATGGTTACCCATCTCATGAACTAAGCAATAGAGAGAGTGAAGAATTCCTTCAACTCGTTGGATGATGTTCCTGTTTCTGTGCTTACATCGACCTGCCTTGACATTGGGTAATAGTGTATAATGATTTCTTGAATCAGTATTTTAATAGATTGGACAGAAAGTTTGATTCTTTAAAGGTCTTGATGATTAAAAAAAAAAACCTAGAAGAAAAATCATGGAAACTTGTTAGGGAGGTTTGAAACTACTAAAAAAAGCTTCTCCATTGATCCAGTCTTTCAAATACTATGGGAAATGTCAGAAGGAATTCTTGATGATTGTAAAATTTTTTTCTCAGAAATTCTGAATTTCTTTTATAATAGCCAAATAAGTTTTGTGAAAAGGAAGTATTTAATCATATCAATTGAGCTTTTATTTCGATATTGCGAGGGAGACATCTATCAATTCTTGCAGTGTCTTGGTCAGGCCTATTCTTTAGTTCAATCCCTATACTATTATGTTTTCAGGATGGCCATTGAAGCAGGTTTCTAGCAAGTTTGTGCAGAATTTGGAGGGTTCTTCTGGAAAAACATTGACTTCAAGAAGAATTATTCTTTCTTGAGAGAATTTATGCAAGGAAAAGTGATTTTTGTTAACAATTTATCTCTATCAATGGGACCTTATTACTTAATTGGAGGTGGGTACTTCTCCTATGTACTCAATACAATGGGAGATTTGGTGGTATGGTTACCTTCCCAATTTCTGGCATGAAGATTATTTTGGATTCAGTCCCGAGGGCATAATATTTTGGATTCAGTCCTGAGAAAGCTTCCCAATTTGTTATTTTTCACTGCTAAATGACGTATTAAATTTCGAAGAACATAGTAAATAAAGGCTTGCAATTTTTGTGAAAAATTCAAAAATTAAATTTTAATAATAAATTGGGGATATCATAGAATGAAATTTTGAATTCCTCTAGGCAATGTGGGGAAATTATAAGAAGATTTGATACAAACATTGATACATTAAAAAAAAAATGGATTTCAAAATATATTTCTAAATTTAGAAATCGAATTGCATATATTTTTAATTTAGAAATAGATTTTGGAGTGGTTAAAAATTTTAGAGCTTTTTTTTCTTATCTCGATATTTTTAAAATGGATTTCAAAATCTATTTATAATTATAAATGGAATTAAATATAGTTCTAATTTTGAAATAGATTTTAGTGTCCATTTCTAAATTATGGGGCCTCAAATTAGAAAAGAATTTTGAAGAATTTATAAAATTTGGAATTTTTTTTTATCTACATTTTAGAAACAAATTTGAAAATCCATTTATAATTAGAAACGAAATTAAATTAGTTTCTTAATTAGAAACAGATTTTAGAGTTTTTTTTTTTTAATTTTAGATTTTTTTTTTCTAATTTTAGAATTTTTTTTTTCTTTCTCTACAAATAATTTATAAAAGGGATTAAATATGTTTCTATTTTAGAAATAAATTTTAGAGATTTTTTCCTATCTCCACATTTTAAAAATGAATTTCATAATCTGTTTCTAATTAAAAACAATTAAAGAGTAAAAATGTTATTTGATTTAATAAATTAAAGTGTCTAATTTACCACCAGAGAGATCATATACTAACAAGTGTTTTAATAATCTTCGCAAAAAAAAATTGTTTAATATATTAATTGATAATTAAATAAGACTATAATTTTTTCTACTAACACTAAAAATTTAATTTAATTTAATATTGAAGATTATCCTATTTATAGTAGAAAAGGGAAAAAAATTAATTACGTTCATTTTTAGAAAGAAACTATGAAAGGTTTCCAATTCTATACGTGCCCCTTGGCAAAAATAAGTACTATATATACAGATATATATCGTCAACATGTTCAACCAAGAAATTATACATACAGCAACAGTTAGGCTTTGTCTTGGTATTTATAATTTTGCATCAAGGATTCTCACATCAGGTATTTATAATTTTATATATATATATATATTCCTTTATTATTAGTATAAATTTTAAACTCAAATAATTGTTTTAGAATTGCTTTTTAATTAAGCACATCAGGTATTGACTGCTAATTAAGCAATCCAACATCTCAAATGCATCTTCAAAGAAATCCTGTAAACAAACCAAATTAAAGTACACAGACAAATTAGTAGTTACCATCAATCAACTCTTGAGGTTAGGCGTGCTGGGTTCATAGGCTTAATTTTGGAGCTGTTTTTCTTCTCTCTATTTTATTTTTTTCTAAAAAATGATATAAAAAAAATTACTTTTGGGGGGCAAAAAGGCAACAAATTAGTGGAATATAATGGAAAGAAATTGTAATTGAATGATGAATAAGAAATGCAATAAAGTTTATTAAATGTGTTCTTAATTAGGAAAGGCTTGCAATTTTTGCGAAAATTTCCAAAATTAAATGCTAATGATAAATTAGGAAAATTATAGAATGAAATTTTGAGTTCCTCTAGGCAATGTGGAGAAATTATAAGAAGATTTGATACGAACATTGATACATTAAATAGATCAAATTACTAAATAATTAGTGGTTCAATAATCGAATCAGAGAAACCACTTTTACTTTTGTATTGAGGCCTACATCGGCAGAACGTTTTGAAGAAGTTGAAGACCGACGCCAACTTGAAACCCAAGTAGCAAGGTGGCTTTTAGATAACCAAGTGTAAGTTTCAAAAAGCAGCTTTTTAATTTTTCTAAAGCGAAAGGGGTGAGCAATTGGAAAAAAACAAGCTTTTTGCAACACCTCCCTTTTCCTTAGCAGATAATTGAGTTTGCCAAGAAAATAGTATCAAGCAAATCAGATGTTTGAACTGTCACTCCCAAGCCCAAAGCCACCAATTCTTTTCTTCTTTTATGCTTGATTGCTGCTTGTTAACTCTCGCTAAACAGTCTTGTTTCTCTGTTTAGCTTCATTTTTGCTCTCCCAAGAGATGTTTCTGTCCTTTTTTTTTTTTTTTTTTTTTTGGCTTTATGGGGAAAAAAAATTTATTCTCATTTGGTTCGATCGATAGATAGATCGATCGATGTGTCTTGTAATATAAGAGATTTATATTTCAAAAAATCATTTCTTTTAGCAACCTATTTGAATGCTCTTTCCCTTGTTTAAAATTGATTATCATCTTTCATTGCTCTGCCGATAAAGCAAAACTTGATTAATTCTACTATGAAAAAGAAGGTACTCCTTAAATGCTTAATTTCTTTGCTGTCTTCTTTTTTGTTTTTTAATTTTCTTGAAGTTTCAAGTTTACTTGTGATCATACATACGACAACATTTTATTGAAACTACAATCCACTTAGGATTGATTTTTGAAGATTTTAATTACTCGTTACCTTTTTTTTTATCATAGTCAAAACACATAATTTTTTATTGTTCATTTTTTCTCTATATTATGATTACATGTAATTTAGATTTGTGCCCTTGTCATGACATGCACTTAATTAAATGTTTCCAAGCATGATTAGGATTGGATTTCTATCCTTACATAGAAACTAAAAAGAGATTTGTTATGTGATAAATTGACAATACATATTATTGATGAATTTCACTTGTAGATTGAAGGGTGTTTTAACCGAGGCTGGACTTTTGAGGAAAACGTGCAAAAAAAAAGGAAAATTTTCTGAGAAAACCATTCAAATATTCGAAGATGGAGATGATATTGCCCCATGGCTTGATGGGAAGCAAAGAAAAGCAACCTCAGAAGGACCTTCATGTTCCCTCTACGTTCTTGGAAACATCTCCCTCTAATGAAAAGCTATTGTCTCCAACTTTTTCAGGAAAGTTTGTGCAGGTACCAGATGGCCTGTATTGCCCCACTTGCTACCCTTTCCATGGCTACCCATCTCATGAACTAAGCAAAAAAGAGAGTGAAGAATTCCTTCAACTTCTTGAGCATTGTCCCTGTTTTTGTGCTTATATTGAGCTGCCTCGTCATTGGGTAGTAGTGTTTGGTGATTACTTGAACCAGTATTTTAATAGATTATCGAGAAAATTTGATTCTTTAGAGGCCTTGATGATAAAGAATAAAAAACTCGAAGAAAAATCTTGGAAACTTGTCAGGGAGATTGAGACTACTAAAGAAAGCTTCTCTGTTGGTCCTGTCTTTCAAAAGTTATGGGAGATGCCAGAAGGAATTCTAGATGACTGCAAAATTTCTTTCCCAGAAATTCTGAATTTTTTTTATAAAAATAAAATAGGTTTTGTGAAAGGGAAGTATTTAATCATATCCATTGAGCTTTTGTTTCGATATTGTGAGGGAGACATCCATCAATTCTTACAGTGTCTTGGTCAAGCCTATTCTTTAGTTCAATCCCTATACTGTTCTATCTCCAGGATGGCTATTGAAGCAGGTTTCTGGCAAGTTTGTCCAGAATTTGGAGGTTTCTTCTGGAAAAACGTCGACTTAAAGAAGAATTATCCTTTCTTGAGAGAATTTATGCAAGAAAAGATTATTTTTATTAAAAATTTCTCTCTGTCAATGGGACCTTATTACTTAATTGGAGGTGGGTACTTCTCCTATGTACACAACACAGTGGAAGATTTGGTGGTATGGTACCTTCCCAATTTCTGGCATGAAGATTATTTTGGATTCAATCCTGAGGGAAAATATTTTTTTCACAATTCCAAACACTTTTGGTACGGTATAGAAGAATCCCAATTTGGCTGTCATTATAATGGAGTAACTCAGGAAGTTTGCGACTATAATATGTTGCAATTTCTTGTCGAGTACTTTTTAAATTAGGAGTCAAATCCCAATATGTACACACAATGATTTAGAGAAATATTTATTTTATAATTATTGATGAATTATAACAGTTTATTTCCTCAATTCATTCCCTCATGATATTGTCCTCTTAATCATAAACTCGTCAATGGATTAATAGTTAAATATTTTTTCCATAGTTTGTCATAGTAAAGAATTTCCTCTATTTATTACACTTTGAATATGGACACCTAAATATTGCGTATATGATTAAATACTTGTGAAGTTAATGGTTACTATAAAAAAAAATTTAAAATAAAAATGGAATTTTTTGCTTCTAAATTAAATATTTTTATCTTTAATTTGATTTAAAAGTGGATTAAAAGCTAAAAAATATGTTTCTAATTACCTTGTTACTAATGACTATAGAAATGAAAATTTTTATCCAGAAACCAAAACTCATCTATTTCCAATTTAATTAAAAATTAAAATAATTTCATTTCTAATTTATTCCGTTTTAATTGGAAATGAATTAGAAACACAATATAATCCATTTCCAATAAATAAAAATAAATTATTTATTTTCATTGAGAAATAGATTTTTTTTTCATTTCTAATTCCTTTTTAATTAAAAATGAAATTATTTTTAATAAGAATTTTTTTCTAAAAAAAGCTATGTTGGGAAACCATTTTTTTTCCTTTTCTAATTAATAAAAGCAAAGAAACTAAAAAATATTTATTTAAAATCATTTAGAAAAGAAAAAATAAAAAAATACAAATAAAAAATTAAATTATTATTAAAAACATATTATAAAAACATTATTTCTAATATTATTAAAAAATAATTTAAAAATAAAAATTACAAATAAAAAATTGTTAATAAATTGTAATAAAAAGTAATAATATTATTAAAAAGCATTTGCTAATAAAAATAAATTAATCAAAATATTAACATAAATATATTCTAATAAAAATGACTAATAAAATTAAAATATGAATAAAACTTAAGATTTACATAAATATAATTTAATAATGACATATTTAAGGTAACTTCAATTTTAAATATACGAACGAAATTGTAAACTAATCAAAATAATTAGGTAATTCTAAATTTTTTAAGACTTTTACTTCGTTAAATGTTTCCGAGTATGATCAAAATTGGATTTCTATGAATGTTTTCAAGTATAAATAGGATTGGATTTCTATACTCAGAAAATTTTAAGGAAACCATTCATTCATAGATGAAGATGATTTTGCTTCATGGATGGGGTGGGTAGGTAAAAGTGGGACTTCCAAGGAGTTCCTGGAAATATCTCCCCCTGATGACTGGCTAGGCTACTGTATCCAACTTTCCATGGCTACACATCTAATGAACTGGGCGATAAAGAGGGTTAAGAGCATTCCATCGCTGCTTATATCAAGCAATCTCCGCATTGGGTAATAGTATTTAGTGATTACTTGAACCAGTATTTTAGTAGATCGTATAAAATGTTTGGTTCTTTAGAGGCCTTGATGATTAAGAATAAAGAACAAATAAGAAAAATCATGGAAGCTTTTCAGGGAAATTGAGACTACTAAAGAAAACGTCTCTGTTGGTCCTGTCTTGAAACTATTGGAGATTTCAAAAGGAATTCTTGATAAATGCAAATTTTCTTTCCCAGCAACTCTAAATTTCATTAATTTTTGTGAAAAGCAAGTGTATAATCATATGTAGCGAGCTTTGGTTTCGATATTGTGATTCTTGCAGAGTCTTGGTCAAGCACATTTATTGTTTAGCTTCAGACGTCAGTCCTTGTGTTGTCATGTTCTCAAGATGACAATTGAAGCGGGTTTTTGACAAATTTGTCCAGAACTTGGAAGACTTCTTCTGGAAACACATTGTCTTCGAGAGTAGATGATTTTTATTAAAAGAACAAAAAAAATCTCTATTAATGGGACCTTATTACCTATTTTTGATGGGAAAATTGGTGGCATGTCACCCAGCTAAATCCAAACACTTGTGGCACAGAGAAAACTTTATCTTGTAATACAGATTGATGCTGTAAATCCTTTTACTTCAACTGTAACATTTCATCCGCTTTATCATAAATTCATCTAGTCTTCAATGTTTTAATAGTTTAAAACATATCTCATGACGTATGAGGATCAAGAGACACCCTTAAAAAATTTCTCATATATCAAAATTTCTCATACAACCACAAACAATTTTACAACAGCAGAACTTTGCAAATCATAATTAACATGCTGTGTTACTGGAATCATGAAAAAGGGATGGGATATTGATGTTGAATGTGAAATCAAAGCATCAGAAAATGTGTAAGCTTGAATAATGCATCTGAATTAGTGCAAACATACATTAATCTGAATATTAGAAGTACACATAACATCACAGCGTATCAATTATCATACTAAAACAGTAAATGAAAAACTGGACTTCAAAATGCATGCATCCACCCAATTGTAGATCGTTAACAGCAATTGCATAACAAGTCTACTATCATAAAACTCTCATTTCCTATGACATGCCTAACAAAATCTTTCTCTCACGAGATCTCTCATCAAAAATTTAACTCCATCTACTTGCCACCATGTTTGGCCTTTGAGTGAGACTGCAGAGCAGCATCTGAGCCAAATGACCTGTCCATGGGCAACAAGTCAGCAAGTCAGCAAGACTCGAGACTTGTTTTGGAGGTTGATAGACTGATATTGTATTAAACGCACCTTTCACAGGATTTGCAAGCAAACTGGCCACCGGATTTTGGGGTCTGTGCCTTGGCATTGCTGCCATTTGCAGCAGCTTTACCCTTGGCTGGATGGGGAGTTGCAGTATGCCCACCCTTCTTACCATCTGGTCCACAAAAAAAATGCAGCATCAACATCAAAGAACAAATAAGATTCTAGCACCACATAACTGAATAAAAGAGAAAACTTGAAGAAAATATTCAGGCCTGTCCAATATAAAAAATAGAATCATTATTTGATCAGCTCTACAAAAATTCAAGGACAGTCAATAATAGGAAAAGGATTATTTTGAAAACTATAAAAACATCGTGGCCTCTTATATACCTTCAGTGGAAAATCCCAATTAAATGAATCAGGGAACATCTAAAAGCAAATACCATGATGCCAATTCATACGATGTGGACAATTAAGTTGTAGATTGTCAAAATGGAAGCAAATATTTTCAATAAATTAAACATCCGGTGACTACAGGTCAAAATATTTGCCATCTTACTCTCAAGTAAAGATGCAAATTCAGATGCATTTCTCCAAAATCAAACTTGCAAAAGAGGATCCAAGAAATCAAAAAAATTCAATGCCAATTGAAGCCCATGAAAACATTGCATTTACTTCATGATGAATAACATGGAAGTTAGTTTAACTCATACACCAACTTACTACATAGTTTGCATACATATAGTGCCCTAAATAATAAAAAACCAGACAGACAACATGATGGCTCTCAAAAGCATGACATGGAGCCAAAAATGGAATAAGAAATTATACCCGTCTTCTGAGGAGTAACTGATTTTATCTTCTTTGAGGCCACAGGAGTCTTTGTTGCAGAGTCATTGGGCCTCTTCTTGCCTTTCTCAGCCTTTTACATAAAACAACGACAGCAATTGCACTTCAAAATTACAAGTCACATTTCAAAACATATAAAATCAACCACAGTAATAAACCAATACCTTCTTTGGAGTCTCCTTATCTTCACTCTCAGACTCACCTTCGTCCTCTGAATCTTCAGACATTTCCTGGAAAAAAAAAAATAAATAAAATAAATTTACTTTAATGGGCACAGGTGGAAAGCACCATCTTTTAGCAATGTTAGTTGGGAGAGGAATTGTGGAAGTAAGAGAGGGGGGAAAATGATAACAAATACCATTATTAAAGACAGTTCTACTAAGAAAAATCATTAAAGTTGAGAACACAAGTAGTTGCAAGATGACTGCTCCAGCAAATCTAATTCAACAAACATAAATTTCCTTTAAAAACCTTTGATTTAATTACATAAATCTTAATTTTTATTATACAAATGTATATCTTCCTTCTGCCAAATTTCCTTAAAAAACCTTTGATTTAATTACATAAATCTTAACTTTTACTATACAAATGTATATCTTCCTTCTGCCAAAACATATTTAGTAAAAAAAATAGCATTTAAAAGAAAACTAATTCAAGTAGCACCGAACTCTGATTTTTTTAAACTTTACCGCACAAATCTATAATTTTATAAGCCTAATTCAATGCATCAGTTCCATAAATTCTCTCTTTCTTTTTTTAACTTAATCACACAAATCTATATCTTTATCTTCTTTAACAGCCCTGTCAGTATCAAATTCCTTCAATCAATTAAAAAAAAAAAAAGGTGCACACGAGATCTCCCTAGTGATTTTAGTTTAGTCTGAAAAAACCTGTCTCTGTACTATTAAATCCAAATATCTCACATACAATGCATACCCGTTAAAATCCAAAAGGTTCCTCCCCTACACTATGCAATGGTAAATAATTGTGTTAAAATTCAATTAATCATGTTATAAAAAGGAGATACCTCATCAGAATCACCCTCTTCATCAGAAGAATCTTCCTCATCATCCTCATCAGATTCATCATCTTCAGATTCATCCTCAGTTTTGCTTTCTTTGCTTGGCTCTACGGGTTTAGCCTTTTGTTTTGCAGAAGAATCAGGCTTGGCAACAACAGGCTTTCCTTTGGCAGGTTTAGCATTCTCAATCAGTGGCTGAACACTTCCTGAAACAATTTATGAATCAAAAAGACTATTCATTTAAAATGCAATCGACACACTCATCTGCATCATAGAGTGAAGAGAAGGAATACCATTGTCTGCATTCATCAATGGAAAGGGCCCTTCATCTTCTGAATCCTCATCTGCAAAAATCAAATAGCTCAGCAAACTTTGCAAGATAAGGTTTTAAAATGATAATTACATAAGCAGCGTTTGTCATTGAACTCACCAGAAAAACCAGTGGCCACAAGAAGAAGAAAGCAAAAGGTCAAGGAAACAACAAATGATACTCATCCAAAACATAAATATGCAATATAAAAGAAACAATCATCCAATACATAAATATGCAATATAAAAGAAACAATCATCCAATACATAAATACGCAATATAAAAGAAACAATGAATTCTAGATGCAAACAACAGGAATACCTTTAATCTATTTATAATAAAATACAACATGGACAATAGTGTTTAGGAATTAGGTGCAAGGAAATATTTTTAGCAACAGGGCTTCACACTTCAAGATTGTGTACAAAGTTCAGGGTGGTTAAGTGAAAGTGTAAAACCACAATGAAAGGAATAAATTTCTAGTACACATAATTGATGGAAGGAGAGGCACAATCAAAACAAGGGGGAAAAAGAGAAAATTTGCAACTAGTGCAGGATATTCTTCTTCTTCTTCTGGCAAAGGAGTTTGATAACCACAGAAGTAAACACTCCCACTTTTCCAGTTGTGAGATAGCTCAACCTCTCTTTCAAAAACCAAATCAAAAGACAACTGAGGGATGTTTTCAGGAGAAAGACTCCCCAGTACAATCTTCTTATCATCAATCTTTAGAAAAAGAGGCACTGATTCATTTCCTTTTTCTTTCTTTGACTCGCCTAGAGCCGCCTGAAGAACAAAAGACACTCCAAGTATTTAATAACAAAAATTAAAAAAAAAAAATAACAACTTCAGAGCATAAGACTCTGCCAAATATTTAATAAATCAAATAAAGTTGGATAGCAAACCTGAGAGAGATGTATGATTCTGTCAAGATCAGGTGTTACTTTGAGAGGCTCCCCCGCCTTGACTTCAACACCTAGCATAAAAAAGAGAATGTAGGATATTGGCATATCAAAACTTAAGACAGGGCATACCATATTAAAAATATTTGGAAAATGGAAACAGATATTCTCCAGAGGAGTGAATTTAGATCAATCACGTAAACACCAAGAGAAGATCAAGGAAACTGGAGATCATAACAAGGGATGAAAACAAAGACCACAGACCATAAAAACAAGCCATGAAAACAAAGACCACAAATTAAACACAACTTATCTCCCCTGGACAGGTATTTCCAACACAAAATAAAAATTGCTACCACACACCCAAACATGCTTCAAAGCATTTTCTTTTTATCATCACATGGATAAAAATAAACAATCAGGATTCAGAAGCATGATAGAAGTCCATAGAATAAATGTTGTAATATATAATCATAGCATTTTCATCTCCAATACCATCATAAAACGCAAGCCCTGTTCATCTAACACTATACACTCTACATATCAGTGTGGGCTTGAGTGTGTTAAAAGATTTGTACATGAAGGTTAAGCTTCTAATGGTATTTGAAGGTTTACGACCAACAACCCTCCTAAGACACTCATTTTCCTTTATCCCAGTTTTTAGATGCTTGCAAACTTATGCTCCTATTATTTTCTAAAAGTCTGAAACAGAACACAGTTAAACAACTTCCTTTATCCTCACAATCTTTTTTGTAGTCACTCTTGTAAACTCCAATGTCAACGACTTCAACTATATAATAGTACATACGAACACATACTCAGACTAGAGCTGAGAATTCAGTTCAAACTAAATCGAATCGAACTGAATTGTCACAACCGAATTAACCAAATTTTAAAAAACAAACTGAATCAAAATGAATGAAAACTGAATCAAACCAAACCACTCTATTTTAGTTTAGTTCGGTTTGAACCGATCAATTTTTAAGTTTTAATGTGTATTTTAATTTAGACTTAATTTTTAAGTTATTTAATATGATTTTGACCTTCGTTTGAATCTAATAATAATTAATCAATGAGATTAAATATAATATATATATATATAATTCATAAATTCCCTTTAAATATAAATCAATTGAAAAATTAATAAAGCAATTTTGCTCGGTTCAACTGATTTTTTGTTTTTCTCTCCAACACCGGTCCGAATTGAAATAACCCAAATTTTTAAAATACAAAATCAAACCAAAGCAAATTATCTTAAAAACCAAACAATATCACCAAATTAAGGTGGTTCGAATCGTTCAAACTGAATAGCGCTGACCCCTAACTCAGACAACGTTCCCAGAATAAAAACTCGTGTACTGTGTTGAAAATGAAACAAGCCAAGCAAAAGCAGAGCCTAATCTTCCTGTTACTATACATGGGTATATAAACTGAAAATCATAAATACCCATTTACTAGTTCTCACAATTAGCAACCAAAGCAACTCCAAACAACATAGAAAAACACAAATAAAAGCATAATAATCACCATATCATGAGAACAAGTAACAAGAGAAGGCATAGCCAATCAGTGACCCATGTAAATTGAGAAATGTAAAATAAAAGTTTCTAAAAACAAATAGCAGTGGAAAACAATATAAATCAAAGAAACCATAGCAGAAATGAACCCAAGAAAAAAGGAAGAAAATACAAGAGAATAAGATGAAATGAAAGGAGAGAAGAGAAGCTTACCCCAGAATTCCATGGAGCAAGAAAGATGGAAAGAGAAACAAGGCTAAGCTTTTAAGAAGGGACTGAAGAGAGAAGTGTAAGAGTGAAAGAGGCGGACATAGAGAGGGTTTTGAAGAGCATTTATAAGGGTTTTTTGTCACACACTAGGGTTTTTCAGTGAACAGTTCAAGCAAGCTGCGAGCTGCCGGAGCACCTGGTTTTGGGCCAGCATTCAAAGGCCTTTTCTTTTTTGAAAATTAAAACTTTAAAAAATTTGTTTCATGGAATTTGGCCCATGTTATTTTTTAAGCATATTTTTCTATTTAATTCATGCAATTTTAGTTGATCTCTAATTTTTACGGTTTAATTTTATTAATAATTTAGTTCTTCCATACAAAATTCTATTGAATTTCTCATTAGTTAAAGATAACAAATAAATATTAAATCTTAATTTAAAATTAAATATCAAAATTAATAAAAATGAAATCCTAAGTTTAAATTAAATATCAAAATACTTTTATTCTCTCTCTCTCTCACTCTTCCCCTTTTATCCCTCACTTCCCTTATTGTCATTTATTTCCCTCTCCTTATGTTCTTGTAAAATTGTCCAAATTTAATGCAAATTTAAAATCTTTCTTATATAAAAAATTTAATTTTTTTAATGGATGCAAGCATGCTCCTGTTAAGATTCATTTAATGTGTATCTATTAACATTAATTTAATGTACACTACATTAAATAAACTTTAATGAATACATATTTATACCTGTTAAAAAATAAAAAAATGTTATAGTGATGATATAGAAAACTTGAGCTTGTATAAAAATGAGTTTAATAATCGTTAAATTTTATATTTATATTTAAATACGTGTTTTCATTATATGCATTTTAATTAATTTTATATAAATATTGATATAAATATTTGATCTAAGAATTGTTAAACTCTTTATATAATTTTTTTTTTTAAATTGGAGTTTATATTAGATGCATTCAAAATATTATATAATATTATATAAGAATTGTTAAACTCTTTATATAATTTTTTTTTTAAATTGGAGTTTATAAATTATTTCTCTCTTCCACGATTATAAATGAATATTGTAAATTAATTTCATATTAATGTAAAAGAAGAGATCTACATATTACTTTTATGAGTCTTCATCACTACAGAGCATTGGTACACTCCAGGGTAGACTGACCAAACTTTGGGACACTGTCTGAAAAATTGCAAGTTGTTAAGAGAACAAACCTAAGGCCAGCCCATTAAAAAAGAAAAAAAAAAAGGAAAAAAAAAAAGAGTACTAAAAAATTAATAGAAATTAAATTATTATATTGAAATTTGATAAATTAAATTATAAAATTTCAATATATTGATTATTCAATTAAACATAATTCAAAAACTAATTGATTTTTCCTTCCAAACAGAAAAATTAAATGTAACATTTATCATACTTTGAAAATTAAATTATATAAACTCAACTCAACTCAACTAAACCTTTATTCCAAAAATTTAGGATCGGCTATATAGATTCGCTTCCTCCACTCTGAACGATTTTGGTTTAAATCCTCAAAAAAATTAAATTATATATTACTCTAAATTATATTTTTAATATTTGTCAAATAAATTTTTGACTTTTTTAATATTTAAAAATTTAAAACTAATAAAAATTGTCAGAATTTAAATATCTAAACATCACACATCAAAAAAAACACTTAATTATAATAATTAATTTCATGATAAATTTTTGACTTTTTTAATATTTAAAAATTTAAGACTAATAAAAATTATCAGAATTTAAATATCTAAACATCACACACATCAAAAGAAACACTTAATTATAATAATTAATTTAATAACATGAATTTAATTTAGTGATATTAATATCATTTCCACTAATAAGATCATAAATTTAAATTAAAAAACAAATACTACAGACTTCACATTTGGGAAAAACATCCAGAAAGCTTATTTGATATTACTGTTATAGGAGCTATTGAGAATAATTTAAAATTAAATTTGATAAATTTTAATTATATGAATACTAAAATAATAAAATAATTTTTTTAATCACATTAAATGCTTATTTGACATTGAGTTTGGAGAGTTTAAAATGTTTTTCTAAATAAAAGTATTATTTTAGATATCGTTGAAAAAGGCAGTTTGAAAAAAATTATTTTGATATTTTAGTATTCTTATAATTAAAACTTATCTTATTTAATTTTAAATTATTTTTTGATACTTTCTAACTAGTATAATACTCTCCAACTAAGGCTTGTTTGAAATTGTTGTTGAGAAAAATCACTTTTTTAAATATACTAGTTAGAAAGTATTAAAAAAATAAATTAAAATTAATTTGATAAGTTTTAAATATAAAAATACTAAAATAATAAAATATTTTTTTCTAAATTTTTTTACCCATTATTTTCATTAAAAAAACAATTTCAACCCCTCAAACACAATATCAAATAAATACTTAAAATATTTTTTTTTCTAAAAATTAATTTTAACCTTCCAATTTCGATACTAAACAGACACAAAAATCCCCATGAGCATGTGGTAGGGGAATATATAATTGTATGTTTAATGTACTCCACAAAAAGATTTTGAAAATATGTATACACACACAAGGTTCTGTTTTTGTGGGTGTAATTGATTTTGTTTGTATGTAGGAAGCTTCACTCTTGGGTTGGGAATCTTGAGGTCTTTAGCAAAAGCAGCCTTTGATTTTTTTTTTTTTTTCACTTGGTTTTGGATTCAAATCAAGAACTACGCATGCACACTTTTATTGAAAATCCAAGCTTACTTTACAATATAATTAATAAGTTTTAATTTCCTTCATTTTTTTTAGTGTAAAATATTTATTTTTAACAAAATAATAATATATTAACTTTATTAAATTGTGCCAAATCACATACATTGAATATACCTCACAATCAATCTATATATCAAAGATTAAAAGGTCCCACAGTAAAGAGAGAGTTAACAAATGTCCTTTATAAATTTTATTAAATTGTGAAAATATTTATATATGTATGATATAAATATTTATTATTAATTTAATATTGCAACTAAATAATAAAAAATATTTTCATAATAAATAATTTTTTTATAAAATATATATATATTTAAAAAATAATTTTCATAAAAAATATTTTTCATATATAAATTATTTTTTACAAAATAAATAAAATTTAATTTTATATATTTTTCCTCCATATATAAATATATAAATTGATGATTTGATATGATTAAATTTAAATGTGATTCTATTAGTAACGTCAATAAGAATAATGAAAGGAAATTGGAATTAATCCATATTTGCACTGACCAGATGAAATAAAGTTTATTCATGCTTAGATATTTAGTGCTTTTTCTTTGCTATTGGACCCTGATTTTTGTCTAACATAAGAAATTAATTTAATTGATTTGATTTTGACTATGATATTCAAACCCACTATGAAACTCCCTAATTTTTAAATGTTCAATAATAATAATTAATTATCATTATTATTATCTAATTGAATTTATTAAGTGGCTAAATGTATATCACATATTTACTAGATATTAGATTTGAATATTCACTCTCTTATTCTCTATGAAAATAGTAATAATAATAACAATACAAACACCACTTTAAAGATTATTAAATTAAAATCAATTAACTTTAATTTAATAATGTTAGAATCATTTTAATAATATGAAATTTTAAATTCAAATTTTAATTGATGTTAAATTAACTAAAAAGTTAAGTTGAAATTAAATATTGTCATTAGATTATAAAATAGACATTTTTTATAAATTATTTAATTTAAAATAAACAACACAAATATTATGATTTAATTTATTGCACAAAGGGAAAAAAAAAAAGGCTAGCTTATAATGTGGCTTATTTCATTTGAAATAAATTATTTGTAAGGAAAGAATTCAATTGAATTATCACACAATCATATATTATTTTTATTTTTTAAAAATAAATTTCTTTTAAAATTAAAAAGATACGAATTTTTTCATTTCAAATTTATATGAAAATTAATAAAAAAAATTAATTAAATTAATTTTTTTAAAATTTTACATTTCAAACAAAGAGAAAATAAGAATAAATGCATTTAAGAATTAAACTGATTTCATTAATATAAATCAAAGATTAAAACGTCTATAAAAAAAAATTAAGAGGACAGAACTCCACTCCTGAAAATTAAACTCATAATCCATTGCCTTTACAAGTGCATGCGCTTCCTTAGGAAATTAGTTGAGGAGTCGCTAAACTTTTTAATTGTTTTTATAATTATAGAACATTACTAATCATGGAGAAATACAATCTCAAATCATTCGCGTTTAGATGTTATCATATTTACCATAAAGACACGTTTTTAATACCAATAAACACATGATCAACTCAACATTAGCATATGATATGGTGGTTGTAACATTTCTTCACATGATTGTTCTGCGCTGTGATGAAATTTTATATTTGGAAAATTGTAATATTCCATTGAATGTTCTAAAAGTGTATACATAACCAGTGGCAAAGGTATTATAAAAAAATTGTTCGATTGACCCTTAATCTCTTTAAATTTAAGTATTGAATTTTTTTTTTATAATAAAAAATTAATTTGATTCTTATTTAATTACTTATATAATCATAGTAATAATGATGTAATTCTTGATAATTTTCAAGATATTAAATCTTATTAAATATAATTATAAATTTTTTTTTATAATACTTTATTATATTTTTTATATATTGATTTCTTCTAAATCCGCCCTGTATATAACAAGACGTTTCCTCAAAATGAATGAGATTTATTAATTCCTTATTCTTTAGAGTCTATCAGCCGCCGGTTCAAGAATATAAGGATTGGATCAAGTAAAAATCTTAATTTTGAAGTGCTGATGTTAGACTTTTTAGATCAAGTATTGACTGAACATTCTTATAGTTGTTATAAGGTAGTGATTAATTACAAATCCATGATTATAGAACAATTTGCTATTGGATTTTAATAAAATTATTTATTAAACATTTGACTTTAACAGTATATGTCATGATTTGAATCTTTTAACCTTTCAATAATATGGAGATTCTATTTCATCACAAGCCTCAATATTAATGTCAAACAAAACATAAGAACAATGATGCACAATATATATAAGCTGTACAAATTCCAGAAACTTATGTTTTAATTCAAGGAGAGACACACAAACAGGAAACAGTGTTCTCCATTGAATTTAATTGACCTAATTAAAATGCAATCTTTTTTAATTGGAAGATGATATAATTCAAACCTACTTTATACACTGATACTTTGATAAAAATAGAGTGACAAGGGGGAAAAAAACAATAATAATAACCACCCGCTGCTAGTTACAGCATGAAATCCATGAATTTTAACCAAGGAAAGACACTTTTAGCAGCCTTTTCAACTTCTTTTGAGCAAGATGAAGGCGACGCCGTTGTCGTTACGCCGCTGCCGCTTGAAGAACTTCCTATCTCATTTCCACTGTCAACCACCGACTTTTTGGAGCAAAGGAAGAAGTTCCTCGAACCCAACTCCATGAGCTTCCCTTCTCTGTCCAAACCTGCTCACCAAAACGGGAAAAAACAAGTCTCAATCTCAATGAATCTCCACTTTACATGTTTCACTTCTTTTATTGTGGGAAAAAATTGATCAGAAAAATCATGATTGATGATCTTACTTTCTAAGCTGAATTGCGAGTAATGGAGGTCGAATTTGGAGGGATCGGCTGAAACAATCGGACGGCGGCCTTCCTTCGTGTATTGCCGGATAGCAAAAGCGATCAGATCGCTAACCGTGGATTCCGGCGACATCAAAATCTGTACGGCACCGACACTTCCTTGAATCGTCACGTTTAATAGCAGCTTCGTCAACTTTGGACGCGCCTCTGTGCTCACTCCAGCCGTCCTCCGGCCTCCAAGCAAATCAGGTAGCGTATTTGGACGATGAATCCTCGGCTTCGGCACATCCACCGGGATCCTCCCGTGAAACGACGACGCCTTCTCTGTCAGCCTGTTCTTCCTGCTCTTCTCCGAATCCTGTCCTTTACGGTTACTCTTCGGTGTTGTCGGCATCTTATATCAATAAAGTATATCGCAAAAAAAAAATCGTCTATGAAAAAATAAAATAAAATTCCTCTCTGCTTCTTTTTGCGGGCTTTGAGTTGTCAATTACCTCAAACGGCGGTAACGGAAGAAACGGAGGCGGGGGAAACCGAGAGCTGGGAAGAAGCGACGGCTCTCAGGTTTCCGGTGATCAGCAGAGACCATAACCTGAACGGTGCAACTGTGGATAAAAGGGAAACAGAGGCTAAGCTTGAAAAGCAAGCAGAGGTGGATATGGAGATTATGAACTCGATTGAGCCAGCGAGAGGGGCTTTATATGGAGAGGAAAAAGAGAGCGCAGGATAAGAAACTGGCACGATTTCCATGGACAATACCGGCTACTACCAGTTGTACAGAAAGAAAATCCTAGGTTTGGGTCGAACTTTTGCAGTCAGCAGTCAACTTGGACTGTAGATGACCGGGTATTGCCGGTGGGCCAAGGCCGCATGCGTGTGATCTGTTTATGTACGCGGGACTAGTGAGCTGGTCGGAAAGTGTAGGGTGGGCCATACGAGTGGGACACGTGGTAAATGACTGTGGTGTGATCTGCTAAACGGTGGGACGTCACGTAAAAAATTATTGCCCTGAAAAAAGGCGGCGGATCTGGAATTATGATCACGTGTTTCGCACGTGTAAATAAACACACGAATCTACCCGCAAAGTCCCTTTTTTACCTCAAAATTTGTTTAATCATGTTTAAATAGTCTCTCTTAAATACACGTGTCAAGATCACAGTGGCTCTTAAGGAGGTTCACCAGTCAGAATCACGAATAGTCTTCGGCAATAAGGAAATTCCTTGTGACGTGGAAACGTGCAGGTAAACAATTGGTTAAACGGCTGAGAACAGCCTTACATGTGGACCAATGAGGATTTCCCGGTCTCTCTGTGTCGTAGACGTGAGGCTTAGATTTATGGTAATTAATCATTTTGTCAGTGTATGAGTTACTCATGTAAATAATTTCGATTCTAAATTCTATTCTTTAAACTAAAATCATAGATTCCAATCCAATTTACTTCACTGCCACTCCTAATTTTAGCAAATGAGTTAACACTATAGTTTAGGTAGCCAAATTGCAATATAAAACCAATTAAAGAACTTTGTTTAATGAGACTATTTTGAAAGATTCCAATAATTATTTACAATTTTCAAATATTGTTTATTCCAATTTTTATTATAAATTTCAATTTTCAATTATTATATTTATTTTAAATTAAATAATATAATTTTAATTCTTATTTTAGTAAGACAATCTCTCATTTTTTTTAATTATATTATAATTAAAGACGAAACTATATTCAGTATAGCATATTTTTATAATTATTTGATTTAAAAGTTAGGAGCACATCCTAATTAATATAATTATTATCTTGCACGCTTATAAATTTTAAACTATCTTGTCAGCTAAATTGTTTTCACTATAAATGAAAAAGCTTATGATTAAATAGAATTTAGTATTTTTTTATTTAATTTTAATTAAAGCTTTAAATTAAAATTTTGTAATCATTAAAATAATTTTAGCACAATTGAATAGAAATTCATTAATTAATGGTGGGCTTATCTTTGATCATTCATTTATAGGTTTATCAATTCATATGACCTCTTTCAAACAAACCAAAATTAATCAAATTTAAAACCATCAAAGACAAAAGTAGCTCATTTAGATTATTACATTAATTAGATCATGCAATATATATACTTATTATATTAGATTAATTTCTTTAGATTGTTTAAACTTAGGTAATTTATTCATATAAGACAATTACAAAGAAAATTCATCATATAATTTAGGTTGGAATTCACCTATATATCATTTTCTTCTTAATTTACCTCTCTTGGAAGTATAATTTCCTATACGTCAATTATTGTTCTATAAATAGTAAGCAAATAGTTAGGATATAAAGTGGGGGGGTGTTGTCAATTAGAAGGCATGCTCAAATATGTTATGCGCTTGTACGTTCTTATTATTTGAAGGATAAGGATGCACATAAATTAATTGAATTTACTTTTGTTTCATTTGAATATAGTAAATTGATTTTTATATTTAATTTATGGGTGCATCTAATATAATTTTGATCTCAGTTAAAAAAGAGTCTTATAATCGTTATACCAAATATTTATATTAAAATTTTTATATAAAAATATTAAATTTGACTTATAAATCAATTAAACTTACTTATAAGTAAAAAAATTAAAAATAAATTAATATTTAATTTGACTTATAAATTATAAATTATACTTAAAATAAGTCATAAAAATTATATTATATTAATAATTTTTTAAAAAATTAATATTATTCTCATTTTAATAATTATAATACTTAATTACGTATTTTTTCAGTAATTTTAACTAATTAAATTATTCTTAAGTATTTTTTCACTAAATGCTTAAGCAACCTAAAAATTATTTTTAAATAATTAATTTTATTAAATAATTAATAATTTATTTTTAATTTAATTCATAAATTAAAAAATATATTTTAAATAAAAAATAAACAATCAAATCAAATATGCTCATAATTAATTAAAATATTTATAATTATTAAACTTTTTTAGAATATATTTATTAAAATTATTTTTATATAGTATAGAGTTTATAATACCTACACCCCTTATTCATTATCTCAAACATTTAATACTTCCACTAAATGACAAAATGGATGACATATATGTGATGCTAACTTCCATGTTAGGCACAAAGGATTGCAACGATTAATCAAAATAATGAAATATTTGTGTATTTTTTTATCTTATTTAAGTAATGGTTTCGTAATTGAATACATGTTACAATTCTTTTCTCTTTATTTAAAAAAGTGTCATTATCAAATCAATCTTTTTATTTTTTAAAAAAATTTGATGGATTTAAGCGTTATCGGTTAAGTCATGTTTAATTATTTACTAAGAAATAGTATTTAAAATATGTTTCTTTTACTCAAATGATTGTTCTTAGCTTGTTCTTGACCAAAAGTATGCATGGAATCATCTGGTGTAAGGTATGCCCATCTAGTGTAGGTGACATCCCCAGTTGGCTGCAAACAATTAATAGTTATCTAATAGAAGACCAGAATGTCAAAAAAGAAATATTAAAAAGATGGCCTAATTGGAGCATGCATGCATGTAGCTCTAATTCTAAATCCCCAACCATTACAAAAATAATATAATAAATGAATATCTGAGAGGAAAAGAACAAGTCAAGGAGTCACTCTCTCTCTCTCTCTGCCTGGTCGACTCTTGAGTCCATTTAGGGCTGCTTGCAGGTTCCCAGTAGCGATGACCCATATGGGTTTTTGGATACTCATTTAAGTGGACAAGAACAGTATTTTGGATTGGTCTTTCTCTTCTCACATCACCTTCTCCCTTCTTTATTTGTTTGTATGGCCGCTGGAGCTTCGCATGTGGACATGCCTACAGCCTGGGCTGCGTTTGGAATCATATCATACCCGTCTAGGGAGCAAACCTCGATCTTCTTCTTCTTCTTTTCTTATTTTTTGTTTTTTATTTTATTATATATATATATATATATATATATATATATATATATATATATATATTGAATGGAATTAAAATTAATAATTTAATTTAATTAAATATATATATATATATATTAATTTTAAAAGTTATTTTTAAAAAAATTAATCATTGAATTAATTATCTCAATTCAATTTAAATTAAAATTAAATTAGTGTTGCATTTAAATTAAAATTAAAATTAAAATCAAATCAAAGCAGTAAACTCCTCTTAATTAAATTAACATTATCTTCCATTTAGACTCAAAAATAGCATATGATGTTATTTAGTTGTAGTTCATAAGCAGTTCTATCTAAACTATATCTGCTTAAAAATTAATTAAAATGTCAAAATTAATTTTTTAAAATTATTTTAGATATTAATAAAAATTATTTATTTATTTTAAAATTAAAAATATTAATTTTTAGTTTAAATTAATTTTTGATATTTTTAATTAATATATTAATTTTTTCAATAAAAAATCATATGAAAATGCCAAAAAAAATCCAACCCTCCTTCCTTGTAGAATCCAACCTCCCTGGCTCTGGTACTAGGTATGTGTTTTAGCCACAATCTTGGAACTTGGAAATTAATATACAATACATTGCTTGGTAGAGTGGACAATAATTGTGTGATGTTGTTGCCAAGAGTAAATCATCTTTCTATTAATTGTGATTTGGTTGTTCATTAACTGTGAATTGGTTGTGTGTTTATTAAATTTTTTTTTTCTTTAAAATTTTGAAGAAATGTTGATATATCTAAATTTAAAATTTTTATTTCAATAAAAATAATTTTTATATAAAAAATAATTTTTATTATTTTATTATAATATTAAATTAATGATATACATTTATCTTTTGTATAAATTATTATTTTATATTTTTAATAAAATTATTAAATTTTATAAAATAAAAAATATTTTTTTAAATATAACTTAATTTTTTATTTAATTAAAAAAATATATTTAATTATTTTATTTTTTTAAATATTTTAAATATTAAAAAATAATATTTTTTATAAAACAAACATAGCCTTAAATAATTATCTCTAATTTGAACTTTACCATTTACAAATATAGTAAAAATTAAATCATAATGTCAAATATACCCTAAAAATGATTATGCTTCTATGCCCATCAGTGGTGGAGGGATTTCCTTATCTCCATAAGTTGAAAAGGGACAATTTTCTTTGTTTCTTTCTCTTTATGTCAATGATAGCACACCTAACTATAATACCAGGATAGCCAGGTGGCTCAACCTACCAAGTCTATTTCTCTTACCCTTTAATGCTTTTGGGAATTTTTAGGTTGTTTGTATTTGTTTCTTCATTTTTGCAATTGAAACATATCAATTTTTTTTCAAGGGAAATTGAAACATGATACTTAATTTTAAAGGATTATAAATCCCCATCATAGATGTAAATTAACATAATATTTCTTTCTTTTATTTTTATTTATATTTTTTATACATAATTATTTATTTTAAAATATATATTTAGTTTTTATTCTGCCAAATAAATTTGTAATAAATATTTTTATCAATAACAATTATAAAATTAAAATTTGATGCATTAAAAATAAATTTTAAGGTTATCTCATTAATGATAATATTTATTTTCACCACTCATATTATAAAATAGAAGCTTTAATCTTGAACTTCTGATTTATGTTGAAGATTTTAGATAGAGACATATAATTGTAGACCTAATCAATCCTCACTATATTTTGGGTTGATTTGATCTTTTCCAGAATATAATCTTAGCCTTTTGGCTGTCAATTTGATTTGGTCCTTCACTCAAACCCTAAATTATATCTAGGGAAGGTGTATAGAATAAAACTTTTTATATTTTTTTAATTGTTATAATTAAAATTAATTAATATTTTCAGTTTAGTGTTGAAGAATCAATCATTAATTAATTAATTAAGTTTCTAATTATAGTGGGTGAGTGGACAAGCATCTTGAATGAATTTTGATCTAGTGAAGGTGGAATTTTTTTTAATAATGCCACTTGAGCAGTCCAGTCAGCATCCAATCAATGACTAAGTAAATGACACTGTGGCATTCATAAAAAAAAATAAAATAAAATAATTAGTATGAAGAATACTGTTTCAAAATCTTTCAAAGAGAGTAACTTAATTTGTGTCTCAATCACTTCACATGCCTATGTTTTATCATGTCCTGTTTTGTCTTCCTCATTATTGAGATGCTCAGCATTTTATCACTAGCCTACCAGTAGGGGAGAGCAGTTTTCTGTTTAAATCGAAAAATCGAACTGAACCGATTAATTTGGTTTAATCGGTTCGGTTTTAAAATTTAATCGGTTCGGTTCGGTTTATAATTTTGATAATTTCGATTAATCTGTTCGGTTCGATTATTTTCATAAAAAAAATAAAAAAACCGAACCGAACCGAAATTATTAAATATATATAGGAAATAAAAAAAATCGAATCAAATTGAATCGAACCGAACCGAAATCAACGAAAATCGAACCGAACCTTTAGATTTTTGAGTTTTGATTTCTATTTTTTTTTTGTTTTTATGTTTTTATTATTTAGATTTAATGTTAAAAATATGAAATTTTATAAATTTCGGTTTGATCGGTTTAAAACCGAATCGAACCAAAGTTTATCAGTTCGATTCGATTCGATTTTCTCTTCTCAATCAGTTCGGTTCAATTTTTAAAATTTTTGATTTTTGATTTTCGATTTTATCGGTTCGATTCGGAACCGAACCGACCGTTTGCACACCCCTACCTACCAGGTCCCCATTCACTGACATATTAATTTTTTTTTTTTTAAAAAAAAAAGCTATTTCACTTGTTGAAGCAATAAATATAATGAATATATTTTAAATGGTGAAATTTTAATAATCAAAATAAAATCATATATAAATTGAATAACTTTTCATAAGATAATAGATAAGATTGTGAGAATCTGATCTCATATTTAAAAGCATATCTTGTTTAGATTTTAAGGGGCATATCTTATTTCACTTGATCAGACTTTGTTGAATATCAATTTCAACTGTTATTGAGAAAAATAATATATTTAATATATTAATTAAAATTTTATAAAATTTATTTTAAATTAAATTTAATATATAAGAAATTCAAAATAATTAAATAAATTTTTTGACTATATTTAAAATTATATATATTTTTTAAATGCAGATGCTAAACATGCCTTAAGGCTCTATTTGAAATTGTGGTTGTTAGAATAAAAAGTATTTTTTAAAAAATTATTAATTTAAATATTGGAAAAAACAGTTTAAAAATATTATTTTTTTAAATATATATTAAATTTAATTTCAAAATAATTTTAATATATTTAAAAATTATTTTTTTAATGGTAAATATAACAAGAATGTCAAAACAAATGCTTCCCTCTGTTGGGGTACATATTGAACCACTTGCTGTATGATTTGTTGACACTATTATTTTTATCCAATTTATAGTCCACCAGAGCAGCAACAGCACCAAGTGAGTCCAACCTCCAAGGGAACAACAAACAACTAATAAGTTCCAATGAGAAGGGATATATTATCCTAGGCCAACAAACACTAAACTCTGGATTGGATAATATGGATGAACTAAGCTGAGTTGTAGCAAACATCACACCTGGTTTGTTTACAAAATATGTTTTAAATTTAAATCATTTATTAACTAGTGCAAATAAAAAATAAGTGAAAATATTTTAAATATATTTAAACTGTAAATAAATTAATAATTTATATAATATGAGGTTCATTATACAAACAATTTTAAACAGATAGTCATGCATAATGCATATTATAACTATACACAAAATTTAAAATCAAAATTAAATTATAAATAGACAAATAAGTTTATAATGAATTACAAACACCACTACTTATAAATTTAATTAAGATGAGATTCTTAAATTATAAGTTTTGTCAATAGCTAATTATTGAGAGGCATAATTAAATCTTGACATAATAAAATAATTTTTTTCATAAGATGTGTGATTAATTAACTTTTCTGCATACCCATTTTATATATAAAAATATATTTGACTTAACGAGTCTTAAAAGTTAAAATGCTTCTTAAAGATTAGAGGCATCATTACTTTCTAAAAGGAATGGTGGGAAAACGTCCTACAACGTTTGTCCATTCCTTTAGCAATCCAAGATGGGAAGAACAAGAAGTTAAGGACCATTATTCTTTGACAGAATCATGCATGCAGCCAATAACTCTTTAACCATTATTCTTTTTTTTATTGATTGAACTTTCAAACTCATGTACTCACAATTTTAAAGATAATTTTAATATTATTAAATTATAATTCATTAATTCTTTCTAATAATTAATACTAAACTAACAAAAAAAAAAAAAATACAAGGCATACTATTCTTCTCTCTTTTTGCCACTTTTGCTGTTCTTGCATGAATAAGTGTCAAAAAAATCTATTTAACTTATGCATAATTTTTTCACCTTTATAATCTTTTTAGCTTGTACATAATTAATCACCTAAAAGAAATAATATCAGCAATGTCCCATCAAAGTGTGGTCATGAGAAGATTAGAGGTAATCCTAACTTCAACATTTATGCACAAGTGGCTATCTTAAGATTCTAACCTATGTAAGCAATTACCCCTTAACTCACACGTTAAACCATGAACTTTGGATTTAGATGAGGGTTGTGGCGAAGACACCAACACTGCTCAGAATTAATCAGTCTTAAAAAGTGATTTAGTGTGAGCATTGGAGGAGTGTTTTAGAAGGATAGGAAACTCTATTTGTTCAAAGAGATAAAGAGATAGAGATCATAAACATGCTTTGAACTGGGACAGGCTCTATACCAGGTATATCACTTCACCTTCATACTTATATTAAAGAAATAACATAAATTCCAATTAGAAAATACAATGACTTTTTTGCGAGTTTGATGACTTTAAGCATTTGAGTGAAAGAAAAAAATACATAATTTTTTTGACATTAAGCATTTGAGTGAAAGAAAGAAATGCATAATTTTTTTAAAATAATCGAATATTGGTCTATTATATTTTTTTATTTAATAAGATTAGTAAAAAAAATATTAAGACCTAACATTTAAATATAAAAAGACTAACACCGAATTTAACATTTAGGCTTTATTGTCTAGCATTACTCACTCCTAATTTGATTCTTTTTAAAATTCCCTTTTTACTACTTAAAAGAACATATAAAAATTAGAAGCCACTAATTTTTTAATTTAATTAGATCAATAATTTTTTTTTTAAATTATTAGAATGTGAACTTATTAAAATTTTTTATTTATTTAAGCTAATAAAAAAAATTAAAATTTTAAAATTTTGTTATAAATTTTTTAGGGACTAAATGTGAGCTTCTATTAGACATTTAAATAAATCTAAATTAAAAATTAAAAATTAAAATTTTAAGAAATGAAATTAGTCCTTTCAGCCTCGAATTTATTGTTGAATGAGTGCAACATTTATATACACACACGTCTTATATATTTTACTTATTATTTAAATCTTTTTAAAATTTTTTTTATTACTTAAATGAATATTATAAAAATATTAGTCACTAATTTTTTTAATTTAATTAGATTAATAAAAAATTTTTATTATGAGAATACGAGCTCATTATTTTTTTTATTTAATTATAGGTTGATAAAAAATTTAACCTTTTAAATTTTGTTAAAATTTCCTTTAGAACTAAATACAAGAATTCATTAAATATATAATGATATTTAAATTTCTCAAAATTTAAAAAAAGTTTAAAGAGTGGTGGCTCTCTCTCTATTAATAAACAATAGTAAAATTTAAAAATATTTTAATGAATTATTTAAAATAAAGAATCAATTAGTAAATAATGATGATTAAAAATATAAATTATTAATATTATCTTTTACTGACAAATATTAATCAATTACAACGCAAGAAATAAAAAATTAGTAGTATTTTAAAAATTAAATCTCACACTGTATTTTTTTTTTTTTATAATTTCATAAGAGTGAACTCAAAAAATAAAAAGGAAAATTAAGAAAGAAAAAAAAAAAGAATGAAAAGATGGCAACCAAAGGGAAGATCTTTGGCCTAAAATTAAAAAAAAAAAAAGCAAATAATACCATCAATTATCAAATAACTTTCCTATTTGGACCTCACCCCATGTATAAACCCTAAGGCCCATTTGCTCCCGAGAAAAAAAATTAGAAAATAAACAAAAAGAATAAAATTTCATAAATCTGACCAATCACTCGAGTCTATAGTGCAGCAGCTAAATCCTATATTTTTCCAAAAATTCTAAGAAGCTAAACAAAGAGAGAAATTTCAACATTCCTTACTCAACTAAAACCCTCAATCTCCCTATTTTTCTTAATAGTTATTATATTAATATGATTAATAAATAATAAACAGTTATATTATAAAAATATTTAAATATATTTTATAATAATATAAAATACTAAATTTACATTTTATAAATAATATTATCATCTATCAATAATTATTAAAATCATTTAATAAATTCAATTAAAATAAATTTTAATCATTCATTATATTGCATATTAGTTTTGTGTAGATCGTTTAGTTAATAATAATAATATAATATTTATAATTTATTTATTATAATATATTGAATAAAATATAATTTGATAATAAAATATATTTAAATATAGAATTTAATTATAAAAAAATAATATTATTATTTTAAAAAAAATAAATTAGTTAACCCATCCAAAAAAGTCTTAACTCTATTCTTATGATAATAGGTAGTATGTGAAAATAATGTATATACATAATGTTTTAAAATATTTTAATTCTTAAAAAATAAAATAAATATATTATAATTATATCATAATTCCAATGCAAAGAAAATTTAACTGTATGCTACATATAAAGCAAATTTATATATTTAATATACTAACAACTTATATTATATTTAAAAAAAATAAATAAATATTATTTATAGTTAATATTATAGAATAGGATTTAAAATGTTTCTCTAATTAAAAATATTTAATTATTTTAAAAAAATTATGATAGCATGTCAAATGTCAATAAATTCTAAGATATATCAAAAAAATTTTCTTTTTAATAATAAAATAAAAATTTTTAAAAAATAAAAATACTGAAAATAAGGAGCAGCATTATTGTTAAAACAATGAATTATATTTTATCACAAATAAAATTATTTGAATTGAAAATAATAATTAAATAATTTAAAAATAGTTGAAATTACAGCAGAATGAGAGACTGTTAATCAGCTTAAACAATACAGTGTTATCCTTAATCATAAAAGAGAAAATTTGCTTAAAACAAAATATTGATTTATTAAAAATTGAAAATATAACTCTGTTAGTTCTCATATACTTTTAAATATTAAAAAAAATATATTCATAAAAAGTTATTTTTAGTTATATAATTTAGTAATAATTTAAATTTTATGTTTTTTTAATAAAAAGTTTTTATAATTTTTTAAACGCTAAAAATTATAATTTTTATTTATATTAAATAAAGAAGATAAAAAATGAAATTCAAAATTTGAGGAAGTTAGCTAAATAATATGAAATGCCGAAATCACCGTTACATCTTGCTGCTCCATCTCTCCACTCTTTTTTCCTGCCTGCTCACTTCGTCCTTATCCCAGGTGCTCAATCCACCGTTTTTAAAGTTTTTTCTTTTTTTTTTCGAGGTTTAGATTCTATTTTATCACTTCCTCTACCCTAAGATGTTGAGTGGAAGCATGCAATTTTTGTCAGTAGAGCTTTTTGGGACTACTTGCTCATCTTTCCTTGTAATTGCTCTCCTGTATCTCGAAGGAAGAAAAAGAGTTTGATACTTCATTCAATATTGATTCCCTTCATTCAGTGTTGATAGAGGTATGTTGGCCCTATTATCTGCATAAAATGCTAGTTGCATTGCTTGGTTTTGTTGATTGATTTGATTAGGAGCTTTGTTGATTTTCATGGGTACATTTCTATTTGATTCTTGATGACGATGATAACTGTGCATGGCTTTCAAGTCACAAATCAAGAAGAATAAAACAGAAAGAAGATTAATTAAAAATAAAAAAATGAGGGTGGGGAGAAATCAGATGTGAAGCTTCAGGTCTTCATAGTTCAGTCTATGCAGAACATGCATGGGTTTCTGCACATATGGGTTTTCTGGGAAAAAAGGGGAAAAGTAGGGAGATAATTTTTTTTAGAAGGTTAGTTTTGGAATAATAATTATTATGTAACTTTTTTTAAAAAAGTAATAATTATGGATGTACACTTATGCAATTCTAGTTGTTAGTTTTTCAGTATCTCCACCTAACATAATGAATAAACGTTCCCGATTTTACCGTTTGTCTAAGCGAGTCTTCCGTTATTTGTTTATTTTTAACTGGCTTTACACCTTATAGTTCAGAAAATGCTGAGTCCAGTATTATTGAGTTCACTCTGTGTTATTCGTGGAAGGATTCTCCAGAACAGAGCTGTTAATGCTGCCCTTTTATCTGGGAAAGGAGGTGATACATGAAGATTGACAATTAGAATATTTCTGTTCAGCTCAGCCAGGTTTTTTTTTTTTTTTTTTTTAATTTTTTATTATAGTCTATTATTTTGCTGTGCCTTTTCTGATACTTGTTTGCCTATTTTGACTTTTGGATTTTAGGTGTATAAACATGTCAACCATCAGGGTTTACCAGAGAAAATTCAAGAACAGGGAACTTGGCCGTCAAATTGAAAAGCTTCCTGAAGTGCATGGCTATTGGATTCCAGAAACACCTGCAAAAACTAAACCAGCCAGACTACAGAAAGTGTATACTAAAAGGTGCCTGAAAGGCAACTTAGGAAAAAGTTCTCTGGCGCAGATTTCTGAAGTGGAGGCTCGTGGTAGGGCTTCTCCAGACAAAAACAATGAGGAAAAAGGACATAAATCTCAATGTAGTTCTGATGACCTGATTGATCTGAACAAGAGTATTAGTGATTGGGAAGATGTTGTAATTGCTCCTGGTGGTTCTAAGGACTCTGGATATTCAGGAGAACCTGCATGTTTTGTTGTCAACAGTTCTGGATGTTCAGGGGAAGAAGGAGACTTCAGTTGTCGGGAGGCACTTAGCAGTCTGAGTGATATAAAGGCTTGTACTAATAATGTGGCTAGACATTTAGATTTCGGCACCTCAGGGGAGTCAAATGAAGGCCTTTATGAATGGAATGCACCATTGAACAGCACTACTTCTGCAGGGTTCTTGAATTGTCCCAGTGTAGCTCCTCCCTTTCAAGAATCTGAAACTGCAACAACCCAAGGTGAAGCCTCTCAAGAATCCTCAAATGCTCCAATAAAAGACGCAATTGGCTGGATAACTGTTTCTTCTTTTAAGGTTTCAGCTTCTAGAATTGACAGAAACACTGTAGAACTTAGTACAGAGAACTTTTTACCTGAAAGCCATAATCTCTTGCACAACTTAGATGTGGATAATGATACAAGCAACACAGGATCTCATGTAACTCGGTGTAAGTGAAGCTAATTTTTTTCTTTCAGATTATAAGTTATTTATGAATGTGAGAGCTGTTGTTTACTTGAATAATTTATCTTCTAATTAAAAGAAGATATTAGATATTTTATTAATTAGTCTGAAATTTATGGCCATTGCAATAATTAGATTAAACACCGATATTACTTTTCTCAGTATTGCTTGTGGGGTGTGGCTACCATGTAAAATTGTATCAGCTACAATGCTTTGACATTTGCATGCAACTTAACAAATTAATGACTTTGAATGCAGGTGGTCAAGATAAAGTTTCACAAGAAGTTGAGTGCTTAGAGCCAGCAACCCCATTGTTGAAGCACAATATCAACAAAAGACCAAGAAATGTCACAGATGTGAACCAAAGGCCGCTGAAGAGATCCAAAAATAGGAAACATAGACATAGGCCCAAAATTGCTGGTCAAGGTAGATCCAAAAGAACTGTCAAGAATTCACCTGTAAAAAACAAGGAGAAGAGGAATTATGTGGTGAAGAAGGAAAAGAAGAACCATGTTAGAAAAACTGAGTCCATGAAAAAGGGGGAAACAAGTACCCAACAAACCTCAACTACAGAGTACTGCACTAACATTGTTGTTGCAAATTCGAGCTTATTGAGTGTAGTAAAACAACCAAATGATGATAACATGATGGAAATTGTGAAACCAAATATGGGTGTACTAGAAGTTGCTGTTACAGGATGCCAGTCAAGTGATGACAAAGTGAGGCTACCAACTGTGTCAATTGTATCTGAACTTGCTGCAAGCCATGCTAGTGATATGAAGTCAACTATGCAGTCTAATGTGGGTTCTTTTGGAGGGCAAAAGTTGTTGAATGATCTTGACTTGCAAGTAAATTCATTCAGATGGAGCATTCATGGAACAAGATCAGCGAGGGATTATTGTAGGAATCCTTATGTAAGGAACCAAACTGGTTTCCAATTCCAACACAGGCCCTCATGGGTTCATCAGATGCCATTTAAAGTAAATCATTGTCTCAGCAATATTAGAAAAGTTGAACCTAATTTCCCAAAGAGAAGCAGGAGGAGGAGGATCAAAAGGCAGAGAAAATCTATTGTGTCCATTTCAGGTTTTCTCCGCTTCCATGGTTGCATAAAAAAGAAGAGATCGAGACGGTTTATTCCAAGAGCAAATTTGTCTTCCCTTGCAATAATTCAAATATGTAATATTCTCTCACTAGCATCCTCTCAATATCTGAAATTAATATAGATATAGAGCCACTGGGCTTTTAATAACTCATTTATCTACACAAATATTATCATTTTAAATTATTTCTTAATTTTAGAAGTGCTCATAGGAAAATTTTTTTAGCAGGTACACGTCCACTGAAAGTATTCAAGAGAAAGAGTAGTGTTACCCATAAAGGTGGGTTGGTGAACAAAATTATTGAGAAGTTTAAGAAGCTAAAGATCAGTGATATAAGTGCTATAGTTCCTCATCAGGGTTCTGATTCTGCCAAAAAACCAAAACCAAAGATTGTTCTAGACCCAGAGACAGTTAGACGGTGGAATCAGCTGATGAAAATAGATGATGATGCAGGTGAAGAAAAAGTAGACGAAGAAAAAGAAAAAAAGTGGGAAGAAGAAAGAAAAATTTTCCGTGGACGGGTAGATTCATTTAATTCTAGAATGCATCTAGTTCTAGGTACTTTCCTACTTAATATTGTTATTTTATCACAATTAGATTTAGTTTTATATTAAAGTCATTTTTGGAAAGAAAGAAAATCTTTTAAAGTATGCTGTAAGTAAAATTAACTAGAAGACAAGCAATCTTTACAGGAGATAGAAGGTTCAAACCGTGGAAAGGATCAGTAGTGGACTCAGTGGTAGGAGTATTCTTAACTCAGAATGTTTCAGATTTTCTTTCAAGGTAGAAAAGTTCCTAAGCTATTTTTGTTGTTTCCCCTATGTTATTGATGAGTGTTTAACTTTAGTGCTATTTGTTAACAGTTCTGCTTACATGTCACTTGCTGCGAAGTGTCCTGTTCAATCAACAAGTAATAAAGAAGCATCCGCTGATGACCTGGAGAACAAGAATAGCCAGGAATCCACTAGAAGTAACGTCTTGTACACTGGAGAAACACAAGTTTCACATGGTAACCAATATTTTGTCACTGATCCTGAACACGAAACCCCAGTGGATATGGTAGAAGGAACAAGTTTGGTAGATATTGAAGACATTGGAAATACCATCTTACCTCAGGAATATTGTAGACATGAAAGCGAAGTACAAAGATATGAGAACCCGGGAAATGCATCAAGTGGGATGGAGAGTTTGAATCCAAGATCAAACTCAAAGAGGTTAAATTGACTCAACTCTTCCTTTACATTAATTTCTCCATCTGACTTAAATGATTCCTTAGAAATGTTTGTTTTTCTTTCGGTACATGCCACAAAAGCTTTAATTTTGGACTCATTTGTTTTCTGCCTCTAGAGTGCAGCTCAGAAGCAGAAGTTGGGATGAAGGGAAATTTGCACACACAAAGTGAATTGAATGAAATCCAGTTAAACATTCTTAATTTGGTAAAAAGCATTCGTAGTGCTTTGAAACGAGCTGCCAATAAGACAAGAAAGACTACGGGAGGGAAGAAAGAGAATGATAAGGAGAAAGAAGTAGAAAAGAGGGATTGGGATAGTTTGAGAAGAATATATTCCAGACCAAGAGCTAGGAACCAAACAGATTCGGTGGACTGGGAGGCAGTTAGGCAGGCACCCTTAACTGAGATTGCTGAAGTCATTAAAGGAAGGGGCCAACAAACTATTATTGCAAAAAGAATTCAGGCATGAAAATTTGCTATCTCATATCTTAAATTATTATCATCTTTTAATGATCCCTGCATTTTTCAGGACTTCCTCAATCGAGTATATGAATATCATGGAAGCATTGACTTGGAATGGTTACGTTATGCACCACAAGATCTTGTGAAGTAAGTAAAAACATGCAGTATGATATGTTGTACGTTGGTGGCCAACTTTCCTCATGAGTTACTCTCTACTTGTAGGGAATACCTGTTGGAGATACCAGGATTGGGCTTGAAGAGCGTGGAATGCGTACGGCTTTTGGCGCTCAAAAATATTGCTTTCCCTGTAAGTTCAAAAAATGATATCACAAAAAATTGTCTGCCAATGATGCTTGCCTATGAACTTAGCAGATTATTTACTCCTTCAAATAGGTTGACATAAATGTTGCTCGAATATCAGTGCGTTTAGGATGGATCCCCTTGGAACCACTCCCTGGAGACCTTCAATTTCACCTTTTAGAAGAGTAAGTACCATAACACCACTAAAGCACAAGAAGTGCCATTATACCATATCACCAGTAAGCAACACTATTCATGTTTTCAATGTTAAATAGGAAGTATAATATTGATTTGCACAGGTACCCGGTGATGGACTCCATTCAACAATATCTCTGGCCCCGACTATGCGAACTTGATCAAAAAACATTGTAATGTTCAATTTCCACTTCAACCAATTGTCTACCATAGCATTGTGTGCTCTATTTATTAGTTTAGTTGAAAAGCATGCAGCATTTACTGGTCCATATATTATTAAATGCAGGTATGAATTGCACTATCACATGATAACTTTTGGAAAGGTATGCAACTACTCTTTGATATTTTCTTTTTGATTCTGATGAAAAGGCTGAATGGTGGAAAAATGCTTCACAATTTTTGAGGTTGTTTGCACAAAGAAAAATCCAAATTGTGGTGCTTGTCCAATGAAAGCAGAGTGCAGACATCTTGCTAGTGCGATTGCAAGGTTTGTACCCGCTTTGCTTTTCAATTTCTTGGTTTCAGACTGCTAATAAATGCATATCAAATTAAGAAGTTGATATGCTTATTTGGTAGAGCAAATCTTGGATATCTAGAAATGAAAAATGATGTTGCAGGTTTTAATGAACTCGGAGATAAAATAATAAACATTTGTTGGTATAATCTCTCCTGTCATCATACTTTGACATCCATCCTAGACTTTTTTCTGTGGGCTACATCAACGATGTGTAAACCTCTTAAGTTGTATATACAGAAAGTGTATTGTTTTGAACAAAATCTAAATCTAAGAATTTAAATGCAGTGCAAATCTTTCCCTGCCAGGCCCTTCAAAGAAAGTTGAAGAGAGATATATGGTTCCTAAAGTACCTCTTGGAAACTCTAATTTGGTTGGAAACAGTGTGGTTGTCAATCCAATATCAGTGTCACTTTTAGAGTCTAACAAAACATTGGAATCTGAGGTAAGAACCCAAAATTGTGAACCAATCATAGAAGAGCCTAAATCACCACTGCATGAGCAGCAAATTGAAGATATTGTAAGTGAAGATATTATTGATGATGAAGAAGAAATCCCTACTATCCAACTCAACAACGAGACTTTCAAGGAGAATTTATACTACTTTATGGACAAGTATGGGCCCAATTTCCAAACTGGTAGTTCATCAAGAGCTTTAGTTCCTGTATCTGTGACTGTTGATTCAATTCCAATTCGCAAATTGAAGCAGACTAGCCGCTTGCGGACGGAACATCAAGTGTAAGTAGAAATTCACTTTCACTTCCATAAATTAATGAATTTCTAGTGTTATGAGTATGAAAGTGATATGCACATGGTGTGGAATAAAAGATGACAAACAAACAAATAAAAGTTGACAACTTGTTTCACGAATTTCTCTCAGGATGCACCATGAAATACTTTCTTTCAATCGGTAATAGATAGAATCAAAAAAGTTTCAATACTATTATCACTTACTTGAATGTGATTTGCAAAGAACTTATATGACAAAAAGTGAGAGAATTTGGTAAGGGAAGGCATCAGATACTAACAAACTGCCCGATAAACATGTATATTATATAATTGAAATCATAAGAAACACTTGATTACCATATTATAACATAGAATGGAACCTTACGTGATACATGTTAACCTTTTTTTTTTTTTCTTTTTTTTTTTTGAAGCTATGAAATTCCCGATAATCATGAACTTCTGAGAGGGGTAAGATAGCTCTTTCTTACTCTATCTAGCATTGAATTGTGTTTGTATTCAAGTGCTTAAAACTGATATTTGATTATACTGTTAACTTACAGCTAGAGAAACGAGAATGTGGTGATTCGTTGCCTTACCTTCTTGCTATATGGACAGCAGGTATAGAAAAAACATAATACTGCCAGTCAGATTGGTCAATTTATTTGAGCAGCCAATTAGATGCCAGGAGAAAATATTCAGAACATTTTTGTTTTCTTGAAAGTGGAAAAAAAGAAGCAGCAGAAAAAGATTGAGGGCTTTCAATGTCATCTTTGAGTTATCTCAATTCCATGTAGTATTAACTGATCAAATGTTTGAGTAATGCTTTGTGTCAGGTGAAACTCCAGATTCCTGTGAACCACCTAAGAAAAGATGCAATTCTCAAGGACCAGAACTTTGTAATGATCAAACATGCTTTTCTTGTCAAAGTATTCTGGAAGACAGAGCTAATATAGTTCGAGGAACAATTTTGGTGAGTGAAACTGTTCGTTGTGCACATCCTTACTAGTTTAGTCGTAGTCATTAACATTAGAACCGTCTGTAAACAAACTAATCATAAAGCAATGCATCAACAGATACCTTGCAGAACGGCAATGAGAGGAAGATTTCCACTTAATGGCACGTACTTTCAAGTTAATGAGGCAAGTGCATTTAAACAAGTGAAGAGATCCGTTTTACGCAAGTTTGTGCACAAATGATATATTACTCTAGATCATGTAATTTAAATTTTGAGTTAATCAAATATCAGTAGGCATTCCCTCTATATGGAGATAATATTAAATGAAAGGTTAGTTTTAAAGAGTTATTGATAATCAAAACCTATCATACCAATCAATTTGAAATGTGACAAGCATGGAGTATACAAAAATCAGAACTCAAATTTCTAAAAATTTGAACAAAAAAATTTTGAACAAGTTTTAGAATTCATGTACGACTAACTTGTGCAGGTGGATCCTTCTCTTGAGAAAATGATCTTAACTTGCTCTTTTCCATGTTTTAACATGGATTATCAAGTTGCCATGTTTGTTATATTTTTTGCAGGTATTTGCTGACCATGAATCCAGTTACAGTCCAATTATTGTGCCTAGGAGTTTAATATGGCAACTAAAGAGGAGGACTGTATATATTGGGACATCACCATCTTCAATCTTTAGAGGTAATTTAGTATTATGCAAAATGAAATATAACATTTGACAATCACATACATGACCAAGAAAACTTCTTATTTTTAACTGCAGGAACTAGATCAATAAGAGACATTCAAGAAAATTTCTGGAGAGGTATGAACTTACTATTCAAAAAATCAAAATCACTAATGAAATTAGCTGCTGTTATTTAATATTGAGTTTAAAATTTTATAATAGATGACTTAGTTACAAGTAATACAAATATGCACACACGAGCAAATAAAATCAATATGCATATGATGGCAGAAACCAAAAGAATACAAGTATTCCTTTATGTAGATGATCCAACATAAATAATAGTACTCAATTGCTGAAATTTATGTTCTTGTAGGTTTTATTTGTGTGCGAGGATGGGACACAAAAACGCGTCAACCGAAACCTCTTTCCAAAAGATTCCATTGTCCACCTAGTAAGATGGAAAGGGCTGGAAAAAGTACCAATATGCGAGAATCGGTACTAATTAATGGCACCTCAAGCATGTCTTATGGTGGTGGCTCCTAGTTCTTGTACATAATTTGCAACTACCTTTGAGATTATGTTCTACTAGCATTCAAAATAGGATTTTTTTTCATTCCCATTTCTCTTGGAAAAGGGTTTTTGTTGAACTTGAAGCCATGACTTTCAATCTAGGATTATTATTGGGTGTACTAATTATTAGACCTGGCCAGGGTTTTATTAGGCACCCACTCATTTTTAAGAAATTATCATTTAAATTCTTTAATATCACAGTGTTTGTTTTCCTTTAATGGATCAATTAGATATTGTGATACCAAAGTTAAATAGATCGTTACAAATGACTAATGAGTAGTTGGCATATAAAAAAAATATAATTTTGATAAATACATCGAAGGATAATAATTATAAACATAGAAATATTAATAACTTTCTGATATATACAAAATATTGCTCATGATCAACACTTCTCTTTCTACGTAGAGGCACAATTAATAAGGTTGGTTCTAGCAGCTTTGAGCTTGGAAAGAGCATTTCTCATGTTGATGCGTGATTAGGAGATTCTGCCCTGCATTGCAACCCAACCCAATGCTTGGAATAGCGATTAGACAATCTATATCTCTATAAGTACATTAATAGCCAATCCACAAATGAACGAGAATCTCCAATTGATTTTAGGAATCTGCATTTACAATTTTATCCTCTGACATGTTACAGTCTTTTAAATGGCCATGGCACTTTTGTCTTCTCCAATGAACCGCAATTTCCACTGTTCTCCGAACAGTGCCAGTTTGAGGTGATTTTGTAATTTTTATTTTATTGAAGGGTAGTTTAATTTTAGGTAATTTTGTAACTGTGGGGAGAAAGAGGGGAACTTTTGTCTTTGAACAAAAGAACTTTGGTTTCTTTACTTCCATCGACGTTGTTTTGCCTGCTCAGTACCCACTACCCCCTCCCACATGCTCATTGCTTCCTTCCCATTTTTCTTTCGAGGGGCATGACCTTTGAGCTGCGTTCCCTTTACCTTTTAGCACGCGTAGTAGGCAAAACGACGTTGTTTTCCCTTTTATGTATCGTTTTGTTAGAGTGGTAGTCCTTCCCTACGTCAGTTCTCGCTTGCCCGAACATCAATGATTTGCCCTATGGTTGCTGGCTTGCTGCCATGGAGATTTGTTTCTTTGATTTTCGTATCCTACGCCTTCAATCAAGGGTCGTAATTTTTGCTGGTGTGCTGTATATGTGTAGAGGTTTTACTTTTTTGATTGATTTCTTTTGACAATTGGTGGAGGGTATGGGTTGTTTGAGGATGGTAGCAGGTGAGTACTTGCTGTACTATTTTTGCACCATTCATACTTGATTAATGCTATTTTGCTTACCTTCTCATATTTCATACGCATGTAGGTTTTGGTGTTTGATGGGAAGATGCAGGGTGCTGAAACGGATGAGTTTATTTGCCATGAATGCTTGGTTCATATAAAGATTTGATAGAAGGAAACTAGTTTTATTTGTTTGGATTCCAATATATATATATATATATATATATATATGCGCGCGCGCGTGTGTTGCGTTTCATCTACATGTGCAAGAGATTTGGAGGAAACCATTAAGAAAGAAAAAGAAAGTTTTGCATGAAAATGTAATATGTTTCTGTAGTTGGTTGTCTTGGTGCTAATCTTATGTTAGTTAAATTTTTCGAGTATGATTTTATTTGTAATTGCATGTGAGATTCTGTTGATCTAGAACATTTTTTTTTCCTCTTTTTATTGCTTTATGGAAAAGCTTGAAGGCCAAATACATATTCAAACCCTTGAACAAATTGATATTTGTCTATTAAACACTTAAACTATTTTTATAACCTATTAAACACTTAAATTTATTAAAATTATAATAATTAAACACAAATCACATATTGACAGTCGAATGTGGGATCTTAACACACCCCCTCATGCCCACTATCGAACACCTGGAGCATAAATTTCTCATGGGAGGCCTAAAGGATGGTTGGGGAGGCTCTGATATATTTTAAGAAAATAGGTCGAGCCTAACTCACCCCCAAAAACTAGCTCAAGAAGAGGAGTGCACACGTTACCTCTATCCCAAATCAATGTGTAATCTTAACACTTCTCCCACTCTATGTCCTGAAGCCACCACAATTCTACAAAGCCACCCCTTGTCTATAAGTCTTCTCGTTGCTTTTCGTTCTCTTTCTTTTACAGGAAGCAAATCACTGGAAATGAAAACACAAGTAAAGATGTTTCGAGAGTGACAATGAAAATAGAGAGAAACATTTGGCCAAGTACATATCAAACTGACATGCTCAATGAAGATAAATATGTTAGCATTTTATATTAAATATGTTTTTTCTTGATATTCGTTGTAAGTTCCAAGTGCATAGTAATCATGCCTATCGTCATCAAGGCTTGCCTTAACCACACACTTCACTGCAGGGCCATGTATCCAATGCATGTTCACCCTTCCCTGGAACAGTATAAATGTCCACACTCGCGCTTTTGTTAACTGTGGTTTTTTTTTTCCCAGCTTTTGTTAAAATTGGCAGAGGACAGATATGCCACCCTATGTTTGTGATAGTTTATTGCTAACAGCTAGATATATTTTACTCATTGGTCAACTTGCAAGCAGTTCTATCCATCCTTCTAGCAACATTTGCTGGATTTGGTGCAGCAATGAGTGGGATTTCTATACTGCATGAGATCTTGAGATGGAGGAGAAGATGGAATGCTCAATTAGATCGGTTTCATGGTTCCAATGTGATGATGGGTCCAGGTCAATTCCCAAGAATAAGAAATTCCTCCGAAAGAGGTTCTCATGATCGCCACTGAAATGAAGAACAGAATGCAGAAAATGTCAGCGGCAGTTAAAATTTCATTTCTAATTTAGTTTAGTTAAATGGAAAGTGTTGCGGCTATATTGTGCTTCGTCTAGATGATGCACAATTGCCTTTGTAATATACTCAAAAGTAGGATAATTTTTTGTTCAATCAAATTATGCTAGAATATATTAAAAAAAAAAAAGCTAGATATGGACTAGTTGTGGGTGCCCTTCTGGTTTCAAAGAGATACGTGCGGAACCAGAGGGAGTACCTTGTGCTCCGCCTAGACAACTCCCAAATGCGGGATGCAATCTCTGCCGACAGGACTAGAAGGCTCTTTACCACTGCCGGAGCTGTTGTGCATTGTCCTCTACCTTCTAATTGAAGGAACGAAGCGTTAAAAACACAAGTTTATACCATTGAATTCAAAAATTTTCACCTAGGGTCACATGCATCATGCAAGATTTATTTTTATCTATTTGATTTCAATGATAAACAACATATTAAAACTCTTTTAATATGTTTTTTGATCTGTATTTGCCATTTAAGATTTTAAAATTAATCAGATTAATTTTAGAACCCTAGATTAAATAAAAAACGATTACACTAACCTCTTGATGCACTCCAGCGTGTCTGCGCCTTTGAGATTCGTCTTCAGGATACCAGATGTTGTCCCTCTAGCTTGTCCACATCAAGAACACCTATGGCAGCCCTTGAATAGCTTCTAAAGCTTTTTCTATTAATTAGAAAATCAAGTTCTGCCTTTTAAGAGATTAAAGATGTAAACAGGACACTAGAAACAATTCCTAGTGTTCTTAATTCAAGAGATTGATGGCTAATCTCTTTGAATTGATAAGAGATAAGAAGAAGAGATAAAAACCCTCAAAGTGGCGTGACAAAGGAGTGTGGCTGCTGGTTGCATTTTGTTTTCTCATAACAACACTTAAATAGCTAGGTTAACACATTAAACCCTTGCCACATGTCACCCTTTGATTAGCTCTAGGTTTAAGTGACCCAATCACATTGTGCCAAGTGTCAAACCTATATTTAATCTTGATTTTAATCATCTTACATGATTAAAAAACATTTGGCAAGCTTATGTGTTATGCCATGTGTCACCATCTCATGGTGCCACGTGTCACACTGCAAAATGACCAAAATGCCCCTGTGTCTTAATTTTGAGTTCTTAACCCAAAATAATTATTTTTCTTCTTCTAATCAATTTATATCAAATATAAATTAATTAATTAATCTCTATTAATTAATTTCTCATTAATTAAATTCATATTTAAACACTTTAAATATAAATTTAACTTATATTATACATCCAATAATCTAGATTTGGTTTCAAGTCATGCTAGGGACTTTGCAATCTAATTGCAAACCAAACCTATTTAATTAATCAATTAAACTCTTTAATTAATTAATTAAATCATATTTAATTAGGTGATAACTTGTGTATGTGTGTGACTTACTAGACTCATCACTAATTAGCAATGAGACATGATATCAACTCTTAATATCATCAGAACTCTTTCTTACCATAAATGATTTCTCTAAATCATTTTATGAACCTCATAGACCATGGTTAACACCTAGCATAGCATGCCATGGCCACCCAATTAGTAATAAGGTTTACCTTAAATGAACCTATAATCATATGTTACTATGCACTAGAATCTCTCTACAAAAAATCCCAACTCAAGCTGGAGTCATGGTTTATGTCAAACTCCATTTGCTATGAATATTATGTTCTCTTTTAATTCCAGTTCTTGATTAAAAATATTTTCTCATCAGAAACTCTTTTCTGAATAAATCTATCTGTCATGGCCAGGAACTTGAAACATCAAGAATAATTAAATGAACATAGGATTTTATCTCTATTTACTTAGAGGAACAGATTCCATCTTGATCAACACCTACCTCCATATATAACTAGTAGGAGCCAACACATGCCCATATACCCATACACAGTACAAGTATGAAAGCAGTATCAAACTCAAACTACCTATATACAAGATAACTGTGCTATCTCAGGTCTAAAGATTATATACACTGATATGATTTATGACAAAACATTGACAAGAGTAAACTCCATGTGCTTGCTTATCATTTATAAGTGCCTATCATGTTTGTTATATGGCATGAGACTCACCATTCCATCTTATTTATATCTCATATAAATAACTTGGGAACAAACATGAATACAATCTTTCTGAATAAGTCATGTCCTTATTATGAAGTATCCTCGATTGTGAACCTATTTATGATACTTCGTGCTAGAAATATTGTCACTCATATTCTTAACAACTTAAGAATAATATTTCTAACAAATATCAATGGACCTTTTCTATTACACATAAATATATTATATAAACGGAAAAGTGGAAATGCATTTTTTAATTAATAAAAATATGTACAAGATACATACTAGATGATATGCTCTAGGGCATACTACTAACACTAATATGGGAGAAATCTGGTAATCTCCTGTTCATGCCTGAGTGTATATGAAGAGGTTGGTAAAAAATAAAGATAGGAAGGGAATGGGAAGAAGTAGATCTCCCCTCTTCTTTTCAGCCGTTGGATCATTTTATTAATATCAGACCATTAAATTTGCCGCGTTGAATTCCTCTTTTGCTATTTATGTGCTTCTTGGTGGGTGATGACACCATATGTACTGACTGTACCAATTTGTGTTTGATTGTTATAATTTTAATGATTGTAAGTGTATAATAAGTTATAAAAATAGTTCAAGTGTTTAGTAGGCAAATTTCAATTTGTTTAAGGGTGCCTGAATGCTGGATAATTTACCTACTTTGTGCATGATAATTGCTAGACAAGAGAAATTTACAAATGATATGCCTTGGTATGTTTCATTATCATTGCTACTACTTAATCCTATTGAAGCCCTTTTTCTTTGGACTTCGGGGGGCTGTTTCAGGCCTGTGCATCACCTATGTGTCGCCGTATAGTGAGCCTGAACACTTTATTTTCGTATATTTCTTGTTGCTGGTTTCTTCCAGTGCTTGGTCTTGATGCTGATGATGTTTTTCTCCTTCTATTGCTGCTTTTGCTTTTCCTGTGAGCATGAGCATGAGCATTAGCACCGTAGATGAGACCATGCTTAACTCCACCATCAAGGTAACACTTAAACAAATACATATGCAGCTTACGCATCCTTTACATTTTGGTCATTTATGTGAGTTCTTTGAGGTTTTGTGTTAATGGAAAGGACAAAAGAAACAAAACCCATTGGACTGTTTGAAACTGCTTTTTTTATTTTGATTGTTCAGTCAACTTTAATGGTCTTAATTTAAGCTTAAGTGAAAATAGCAATCAAATTTGATGCAAATGTGTCCTATAATGAATTTGGTTTATCTACAAATTTCTACTGTGCAAGTTGTTTTGTTGATTGCAATCAAAATTAAAATTCATGCATCCCTCTGCAATCTCCCCCTAAGACTAATGTATCCATTGAACTATTACTTCCGGCTGGAAGTCTTGAGTTATGTCATTTAATTGAAGAGCATGAGAAAGATTAAAATATCATATTTGAGTTACTGTTAGCCTCTTTCATTTCTAAAAGGCTTTTTAGAGCAAGAACTATGGTAGAGAATCATGGTTGCAGCTCTGCAAACTGTGAAAAGAAGCAATATGATGGCGAATATTGATGGCCAAGAGATAACTATAACCGTGTGTGTGCGTGTGTGTTGTTGTTTGTTTGAGTATTAAAATTCCTTTTTAATCTGACTTTTAAGTTGAGTGTTCCTTAGTAGTAGTAGTTGTAGAAGTACAATTGTCTGTGTCTTATGGTGTGCGACATTTTCTTGGGAAACAAATGCATTTATAACTAGAAGAATTCTCACTTGAATCTCAATTATCAGATATGCTATTTCCTTGCCTCTTTTAATTTTATTGATATATTTTTGAAACTCTTGATCACTACTTCAGACAGAAAGTTTTTCATACTATTTCCTTCTAAGACTCTACCATCTTTCTTTGAATGCTATATCTGGCTCTGTCATAGTTGTAATTGTGCACAAACAACAGATATTGTCAAAGTTGTATGCCTAATCTGCTTCTCTACAACATAGCTTTGTTAAGTAGAATCACCAGTGTTACTGATTCAATTAGCAACAACCCTTGGTCATAAGTATAATCATATCTTGTTTTCTGTGATGGTTTTGTTGATTACTGCTAAAATTAACTACAAATGCGCATATCATTGACATCTGAATCTATTGAGTTTGTATATTTCTAAAGTATAAATAACTTGGAACTTCTATTTCAAAACAGCAAAGAAAATAACTGTCTGCAGAAATTATCAATTCATCAGACAAAGCGTGGTGGAAGTCATGTTTTATTTTTGGATTTCTAATAGTCTGTCCATCATCCTTAGAATTCTTCATTTGTGACACCGGCTCAGCGTCTGGCACTTGTAGTATATTGGCCTAGAAAGCCAACTGCACCCATCTAACCAGATTTTGTTCACCCATGAAACTATCATCGATATGGTTCTGCTGGTGAATAACTTTAGCAACTTCACTCCAAAGCTGTGTGCGCATCTCCAGCCGTTAATGGTTTCACTCTAGACCATCCTCTGCATCACATTAATACATACTAATTAATGAAATTATAAGCAAATGAGCTGGAAAAGAACTTGTGTGCAGTAGATTTGAAGCAAGGAAAATTCCAAGAATGGTACAGCAACTGATTAAATATTAAAGTCAGGGTTATTAAGGTACTGACTTGGAGGTATGTATCTTATGGACCCTTACAGTACATGGGTTGAGCTAATTGAAGTTATTTGATCACTCATTTTCCCTGTCAGCAAGCTAGCCAGCCCAAAATCTCCCACCTTGGCAGTCATGTCTTCATCCAAAGAATGTTGCTGGCCTTCAAATCTGAAATCCGATCTGTTTGATGTTAAGTGCCTTGATTACTACAACCATCTACAAGACACCTTTTGCACGCTGATCCAAAGCTCCCGCTTTCGATCAAGTTGTGCTTGTTAAAGCTCTCAGTTGCTTGGTAGACTTCATGGTATGAAACCAATTAATGCTGCTCTTTTCTCAAGCGGGAAGAATCAGCAATATTTGCTTTGTTTTTCCATATATAGAATAATGAACCAATAGAAAAGCACAAAGCTATTGTTGCCATGATAAAGACGATGACATAAACTTTGATTTAGATTTCTTTACAATCCTGAGCATTCTCACATGCGAGATACAAGTAAAGCTTTGGGTTGCCTTGTAATTGGACTCTAGTGAGATTTGTAAATACCCCGTAAAAAGGAACAACTCCTTCTAGACCATTAAAGGCAAGATTTAAAGATTGAAGGGCCTGTAGATTTCCAGGCCTTTTATTTCTCCAAAAGAGGTTGGCAATACAAAATTTCTCCAAGCTCTTCCAGTTTTTGAGTGAGCCGGCCCAATTTCCCTAACAAATTCTCATTCAGGAAGTAGTTAGACAAGATCATGATCATACTCAAGCTTGGTAGATTGAGAATTTCTTTGGGTATGGTTCCATTGAGCTTGTTGTTGGATAAGTCCCTGTAAAGAAGACTATGGAAATTCCGAAAAGCAGTAGGGGTATTTTCGTGACAATGTACTGATGTTATCATGTGAAAATTTTTAGTTTAGATTTCAGTATCCGACAGAAAATAATTTTCCTTTTTGGGCATCAATCCTTGTCATGAAAAAGCATTTGTCAAATTTTGGTGAGTCCATATTCACAACTTCGTTGTACATTGCCGTGATAATTTATATTGACTGACGTCGTTTCTTGTTTTTGTCATTTCATGCCGTCAACAACTGCTAAATCAACCCCATAACTCAAGTTTTCTCCTCCCTCTCTATTTTAGAATTCAAAATAATAATAATAAAAAAATAAAATATCAAAGAAAAAATAAATAAATAAAAATGAGGGGAGACTTAAGAAAATTATCAAGAAGTTGATCGAAGGCGTTAACAAATTTCCATTGCATTTTTCTTGTCCAAATGATACAATTAAAACGGAAATGGCAGTCAATTGACAATTGAATTGCCATATTAATAGTGAGAACCTTGGCATCATTTAAAATTATAAATTTAAGCCATGCTATATATAGATAATATCTATACTTTTTTGCATAGATACGTAGTTGGCAAAGATGAAATTACTTTGATGTCTCATGCGTTTAGATGTCCCATGAATATAAGTGAGAATACACATCTAAATAATTTCTTGCTTATTAATCATATGCCTACACGTAAAAAATATAGAAACACTATCCTTTTTCTTTTATTAATTATATGAAAGATTATACATACATTATGTTTTAGTATAGCATAGGTAATATCACAACCAAAAACATACAGGTAAGTTTATTGCAGGAGGACTATCTCTAGTTCCCTCGTTAAGTATAACCATTATATTAATTTTCTTAATACCCATGATTATTCTGGGATTTGGAAGCTTTCATAGTAGGAACATGATTAAGAAGGCTGCCCCTAGTATCCTGTAGCTTGCGAAGAGCATTTCTTATGTTGATGCGGCTGTCAGGAGAGCCTGCAGTGCAAGATAATCCAACCCCGAGAATTGTGATCACGCATTCTTGTTGAAGTTCTGGGCTTATAGGGCGACCGTCATGGACAAGGATATCCATAAGCAGGAGCAACTCAGGGTCCAGAACTTGCAATAGCTTGGCAGGAAAAGCTGATTGCACCCATCCCACTAGATTTTGTTCACCCATCAAATTGTCATCGATTGGACTCTTCCCAGTAAACAACTCTAGCAATAGCACTCCGAAGCTGTATGCATCTCCAGCTATTGACGGTTTCACTCCAAGGCCATACTCTGCATTGATCAAGATTATATGCATGTAACCAATGGTGTGTTTGATCAATCTTTGAAAAATAATTAAAAGATTATGTCATGGAAACTTTGATAAAGAGTGAATATGAGTTAAGAAAAAGTAAGTATTTGATGCAAGGAATTTCCAGGAATTTGGAATTTAATTAGTAACCGTTATTATATTGCATCTTTCTCATATTTTTTTATTAACTTGCCAAGGTACTAACCTGGAGGTATGTAGCCTATGGAACCTTTTAGGACATGGGTGGAGCTAATTGAAGTTTGATCGCCTGCTTTCTCCATCAGCAGCCTCGCCAAGCCAAAATCTCCTACCTTCGCAGTCAAGTCCTCATCCAGAAGAATGTTGCTAGGCTTCAAATCACAGTGCACCACGGGAACATCACAGTCATGGTGGAGGTAATCTATTGCACTGGCTATATCAATAACCACATTTAATCTCTCCACGAGATTTAGTCCACCTCCATTTTCTTTCTTTCTCTTGCCCTTAATCCAGTCTTTCAAACTCCCATTACCAAGGAACTCATAAACTAGAGCTAGAAATTCTTCATTTTTAAAGTCCACGCTAGAGCAAGATGTGATCAGCTTAACAAGATTTCGATGTCTAACACTCCTTAAAGCCTCACACTCTGCAAGAAAACTCTTTTCAAAGCCGACCTGTTTGATGTCAAGTACCTTGATTGCTACCACAGAATCATCTCCAAGACACCCCTTATACACTGACCCAAAGCTCCCATTTCCAATCAAATTTTGCTCGTTGAAGTTCCCAGTTGCTTGGCGGAGTTCATGGTATGAAACTAATTGATGATGCTCCTTGATCAAGCTGGAAGATAAAGCAATCTTCGCTTTGCTTCTCCTTATATAGAATAATGAACCAATAGAGAAGCACAAAGCCAAAGTTGCCATGATAGAGATGACGACACAAACTTTGATTAGTGTTCTTCCACGATCTCGAGCATTCTGACATGCGAGATGCAAGGAAAGCTTTGGGTTGCCTTCTAATTGAACTCTAGAGAGATTTGAAAATATCCCATCACAGGGAACAACTCCTTCTAGGTCATTAAAAGCAAGGTTTAAGGACATAAGAGCCTTTAGTTTTCCGAGTTCAAGAGGGATGGAGCCAGAAAGATGGTTATAGGAAAGGTCTAGAGTTTCCAGGCCTTTTATTTCTCCAAGAGTGCTTGGGATAGGGCCTGAGAATGAATTTCTGGCCATGTAGAATTCCTCCAAGCTCTTGCAGTTTCTTAGTGAGCTGGGAATATCGCCTGATAAACGGTTGTTAGAGAGGTCAATGGTAACAACACTTTCCAGAAGCCCAATTTCCTGGAGCAAACTCCCATTCAGGAAGTTGTTAGACAAGTTAAAGATCATACTCAAGCTGGGGAGATTGAGAATTTCTCTGGGTATGGTTCCATTGAGCTTGTTGGAGGACAAGTCCATGGAAAGAAGACTATGGAAATTCCCGAAAGCAGTGGGTATTCTCCCCATCAATTCATTTCCTGATAAATCAATCTGGTTTAACTTCTGGAGATTACCAAGGGAATCTGGGATCCTCCCAGCAATTCGATTTCCAGCGAGACCCAACATTTGCAGGTTCTCCAATTGACCAATTTCAGTCGGGATTTCACCAGTGATAGAGTTGTAGCTCAAATTTAACAAAGTCAGGCTACTAAGATGACCAATTGAGGCTGGTATAGTACCATATATACGATTGTCTCCCATGTATAACTTCGAGAGATCCTTGGAAAGATTACCAACAGATTCTGGAATGACACCCTGCAAAAGGTTGCCATCAATGGCCAGGAATTTTAGACGGGTGCTGTTTGTTAAGGAAATGAGGAATCCTAGAGGACCTAGAGCACTGTTTTCTGAGCTGACAATTCTATTGCAACCAATATTGTACATTTCCAGGAGTGGAAGATTTCCTAAACCTGGCGGCACTGTTCCTTCCAAAAGATTATGAGCCATACGAATGACCTTTATATTTGTGAGATTGTGCAAAGAACCAGGAATTGTTCCAGTGAACTTATTGATGCAGAAATTGAAGACCAAAAGATTTGGAAGTGTCACTCCAACATCACTTGGAATTTTACCCCACAGCAGGTTGGAAGCTAAGGCCAAATTAACTAGAGAAGACATGTTGTAAATGGTGGCCGGAACTGTACCACTGAGATTGTTTATGGTGAGATCAAGAACCTTCAAGTTTCGAAGACGGCTTAAATCCCTAGGTATGATGCCACTAAGAGTATTTGTGCCTAAGATCAAATCCTCTAGTGTCGAAAGATTTGCTATAGATGGTGGAATGTTACCCCAAAGAAGGTTTCGCCCCAGGTTCAAAATTTGGATGTTGGCAAGCGAGGTGAGCTCTTCAGGAAATCTTCCTGTAATCTGATTCATTGATATGTCAAGCACTCTGAGCTCCGTCAACTTGCTAACATTCGATGGTATCGTACCTCGCAAGCTGTTGGAACTAAGGTTCAAGAATCTCAGCCCAGAAAGATTACAAATTTCGTCAGGAAGAGTTCCTGTAAGTTGATTGTTTTGAAGCTCGAGGGAATGAAGAAAGGAGAGATTGCCAATATAAGGGCTTATGGACCCAGAAAGTCCCAAGCTGGACAAGTTGAGGCCAACGACTCTGTGGCCAAATCTGTTGCAGGCAACTCCTGTCCAGTTGCAAGGGGACGATTTCTGGTCCCATGAAGTTGGAGAGTAGGGAGATTCTGAGCTTATTTGAGACCTGAAGGAGATCAAGGCTTGCTTATCAGTCTCTAAGTTCAAAGCGGCAGACTCCAAAAAGGGAAATATGCATTTGAAAGAGACAAGGATAATCAAGAAAGACGCTTGCAGTAAAGGGGAGAAGAGGAGACTCATTTCTATGGGTTTCTCTTTGTAGATCGATGAAGTTACTTGAATGGGTCAAGAGCCTTTGGTGATGTATTTATAACAATTTTTAGCCCTTCAAATTTACGCCAAATGTGCAGGGTTTTCTATAGCAGCAGGTAAAGAGTATTGAAATCCATCAAAATCAAATTAATTAAAATCAATATTGAGTTAATTAGAACTACACCGAAATTAATTAGTTTAATTTTAAAAGAAAATAAAAAAATAAAAAATTTAATTATTAAATTTAATTAAATAAAAATGAAATCAAAATTAAAATCAAAATTAAAACAAAAACAAAAGAAAAACTTTTTAAATATAATAATGATTTTTTAAAAAATAAAGTATTAAAATTTAAATATTTATTTATTTATATTATATAAAAATACTTGACTAATAATTATTAAATTGCTTGATAATGATCAATTATTAACGATTTATCAATTAATTATTAATTAGCAAGATTAACTATTTATAATCAGCGGTTGTAATTAATTATCAACTTCTTGATAATTCATTGATTGACGTAGTGCTGGTCAAATTATAAAATTGCAAATAATTTATTTTTATTTTTATTATATATTATACAACAAATATTATTTATCATGCATGAATAATTAAGTTTTTTTAATTTTAAATTAATTTTTAGAAATACATAAATATGCACCTATAAAATTATTATCTAACATTATTATTTACTTTATTTGTTTATTTTCATAATTTTAATTAATTTATGTGTATTTGACTATATATATATATATATATATTAAAATTTAAAAAATATTAAAAATAGTGTGTTCTATTGTTAAATTATTAATAGGTATTTTTAATTATTTTGAAATTTAATTTTTTTCTTATAAGCTGATATGTTCATAACAATTTTTTTTTTTAAAATATAAAAGCATGCTTTTATATTAATCTTATTAGAGCTATTTTTAAAATTACAAGGTTTCACATTTAAATATTAATTAAAGTAAATTGTTAAAAATATATATATAGTTGCTCAATCAATTATTGATAGTTGAAGAGCAAAAGTTCAACTAAACCGTCACTTAAGTTATAGAAAAAAAAAAGGTTTTTTAACCATTCTGCTGAAAGGGCAAAGCACAGGTGTCCAACTTGCAGACCTAGAACACTTAGCGTCTTGCTGCCTATAACGTGATTAATTGGGAAGATTATAGAATATTTCTGATCCAGATAAAAGTAGTATTTCTTTCCTCATAAAAAAGTGACCTCTCTTTATAACGTGGAGAGTGAGTTCAATATGATTATGAAAGATGATAAATGTACATCGAATACACATAATAATCTCTTAATTAATTGATATTCAAGACCACTATAGTCAAGAAAGACACTTGTAGTGAAGGGGAGAGAAGAGGAGACTCATTTATGAGGTTCTCTTTCTAGGTTGATGAGGTTGCTTGGAAATTAATATAGGTTAAGATCTTTTGGTGATGTATTTATAACAATTTTGACACTTCAACTTTCTACTATAGCAACTAGACTTGGTAAAATGCCTGTTCTGAATTCCATCAAAATCAAATTAATTAAAATCGATATTGATTTGGATTGGATTAGCTGATTTGATTCTGATTCTTTATTTTTTAAAAAAAAAAGAAAGAAAAATTAAACTAGATCTTATCAAAATCAAAATCAAAATGGAATCAAAACTAAAACTAAAACTAAAACTCAACTGAAAGGAATCTTGAAGAGTCAATTTTGATTCTTCTAAATCTTGAATCAGAATTGCCAATTTAGATTCAAAACCGACCCTTAACTAGGCCTAATAGCTAGCATCTCTAGCTGATTATTGATTGCTCAAATCCAGATTTAATATTATTGATTCAACTCAACTTACTGTTTTGAGGTGACTTGAATTCAAATAAACAACAATAATTAATGTTTAATCTCAAATTGGAGGTTACTTAGCTGTATAATTAATATTTTTTTTTACCATTAAGCTCTGTTCGATACTAATTCTGTATTAATATTTAAAAATTATAAACTTTTATATAATACTTATCTCATATCTTGACTAAGTTTTACCCTAGCTGTTAACTTATCATAACCCTCTACTTTATACCGAACTTGAGACTAGCTATACTTTGCTAAGTTAACATATCCAGATTTACTTGAATCCAAATTCACGTTATTGAAGATGCTTGACCCGTTTGTCACTTCCACACTAAACCATTAATAGCTTCCTGAAATTATATTAAAAGGGATACCAAATGCCTATAAATTCTGTTTTTATTTTTCTTTCAATATAATAATAATTTTTTAAGAAAATGAAATATTAAACTTTAAATATTTATTTATTTATGTTACATGATAAATACTTAACTAGCAGTAACAATTTAATTGCTTGAGTTTGTTGAATTCAGCAATAACGGTTAATTGTCAATGATTCAGTTTATTCAATGATTAAGGTGCTATTAAATAATATTAGCTATTTTATTAGTTGTTAGCTATTTTAATAGGAATCAACTATTTTAATAACGGTTAATTGTTAATGGTTAACTGTTTATATAGTGATTTAAAGTAAAAGTAATCGGTAAAAATAACTGTTGGATTAATTATTAAATGTAAAAATAGTGATATCATTTTATTGACCATAATTAAAACGCTTTCTCAATTTCTAAAAATTAGACGAAATAATTTTTTGTGAACTACTCTTTTAATATTATAAAAAGGTAACGCTTTAACTAAAATCAAAATATTAAATAATATCTTAAAAGTTATTTAATTTCTGAACATAGCCCCTAATTGTTTATAATTAGCAGTTGTAATTAAGTATAAAGCTGTTTGATAATTCAATGATTGATGTAGTACTGGTCAAATTATAAATTATAAATAAAAACATTATTATTTTTATTGTACAAATTCTATTTATTTTGCATATATATGTTTTTATAATTAATTTTTAGAAATACATAAATATTCAAGTATAAAATTATTATTTAATATTATTATATATTTTAGTTTTTTATTTTCATAATTTTAATTAATATATATGTATTTGACGATATAAATATATGTATATATTAAAAATTTAAAAATATAAGTAAATAGTGTGCTTTATTGTTAAATTAATATATAATGAGTATTTTTAATTATTTTGAAATTTAATGATACATAATATATATGTATATTTTAATAATTTTAATTTTTAAATATAATTGATATTTTTTATTATAAGCTGGTATGGTGATAATAAAAAAATAAAAAAAAAAAAAATTCTTTTTTGGGGAGATTAATTAAAAAGTTAGCTTTGATTTTTAAAAATTGAGATTTTTCAAACTTTTAATGAATATTTAATTTCTCATTATAATTCTTTTTTTAATATTCTACAACTATTTCACCCAATATATAGGATTAATTTTATTCACGTCGGGTCAATTTGTTTAAGAGTAAAGTGCTCCCAATGAATATCTTCTCTACCTATAAGCATCGAATACTCAACTTCGCTTAAAAATAAAAGTATCAATCCACTTATATCAATCACTAATTGGTCCTAATTACAATTTTTAATACCCATAAAATCGAAAATATATAAGTATATTTTTATATTAATCTTTAATTTTACTATATATCTATTTTCTATAGTTTAATCATACTAGAGTTACTTTTGATTGAAGTAAATTTTTTGGAAAATAGAAATTGCTCAATCAATCATTGACCATTGAAGAGCAAAAGTTCAACTAAACCATCACTCAAGTTATAGAGAAAAAAGTGGTTTTTAACCATTCAGTTGAAAGCGAAGCATAGGTGTCCAACTTGCAGACTTAGAATAGTTAGGGTCAATTGAAAGGTACTTAATTGAGGTCCAAGACCGCTACCACATGAGGCCATGAGGCCTCGTCGCATCATCATCATCGTCTCATGTCATTAATTTGCCTTAGAATGTAGTTAATTTGGTATTGAGTTGATTTTTTTTCGTAAAATTTGGTAATTGTGATTAGAGATGAGTATCAATGGGTTTATTTGAAAAATCTCAAAACTGAATAAGTCAAATTTAATAATTTTTTTTTCATAGAATTAGAGAGATGTATTATTAATTGCAAATAGAATATAAAAATAAATTAGAAATCAATATACTATATTTCTAAATTAATGAAATTAATTACTTATTTAAAAAATAATATGAAAAATTTAGAAAATGTAATATTGTTAACCAAGCATGTAAGTTGCCTAACAAGCTGTCTGCATGCTCCACTTTTTAATTTCATAGTCTTTTTAGGAGCTCGATTAGATAACTGCTAAATTTAAATCTCTCATTGAAGAAAAGATATGCAATTCATAGAGAATTTTTCTTCAAAAAAATAAAATAACTCACTATAAAAATAACTCAATATAAAAGCACATAATAACTCCATTAAAGAATAAAAAACATAATAAAATTATACATTCAATATCTATCAACATTGACAAATATTTGAAGTTTTACTCAGTCAAATATATTAATAATGATAAATTTGATAATATATGCTTAGAATTCATTCCAAACGGACCTAAATCTAAGGAGTTATTAGAAAAATAAAAACTAAAAAATAAAAAAATAACCAACAGAGAAAAAAAGAAAGTGGTTAGTACAGGTGGCCACTCAAAGAGAAGATTAGAAGGATCAGGAGAAGAGAAATGATAAGAAATATGAGGAGATTGAAGGATTTTTTAGAGAAATATGAGCTGAATGGCTGAACCACTAAAGAGCTTGGCTGCACATGGATTGGTCACACATAGATCATCTAGATTGGCTCATCCACACATAGATTGGCTGGATTAGTTCAACCACAAATAGATTGGTTTGGCAGGCTCGGCTCAACCCCAAGTAGATCGGCTAGCTCGGCTCAACCCCAAGTAGATCGACAGCTTAGCTCAACCATAAATAGATCAGCTTGGCCATGCATAGTTTGGCTAGGCAAAATAGAGCTCGAGTTCTACCAGAGATAATTCATCCAGACACGTGACTAGGACAATGCCTATGCATTCCCCATAGGAATATACTTCATTAGAGAATATTTCCTAAAACATGTCAAGATATATACCTTCTTACTTTTCCTATATATATGGCTAGGTAATCATTTTCTAAGATTTTTTCTTTTTTCTCTTTACTCTTTGACTCAGTTCTAATTTGAATGTCGAAAGGTTCTTATCGGAGATATTTCTGATAAATTTCTGATCCACTTGTTCTTTATTTTACATGTACATACTCACAAATAATTTTCTTAAACAGCATCACATCAGACGTAACATGAATTTTTCTCATATATTAAAAAGATCACAGAGGCTATACACATTATCAAACTGCATAATTTTTTTTTTAGTTATTTCTTTTCACATAATTTTTAAGTACTTGCTTGATTAATCTTACAATAAGCATATCTAGAGAACCATAAACATTACAAACTATATATTTTACCAATTCCATGAATAAGTATCTCAAAACTCTAAACATTACAAACCATATATTTTACCAATTCCATGAATAAATATCTCAAAACCTTAAACAATATCTTCCAAACAACTGAAGCATTCTTATTTATGAATTGTAGATCAGTAACCAATTCATGATACAAGATTAAAACCACATGTTTGGTTTGTGGAATTTTTTGACATTTCCAATTCACAATCTAAAGCATTTGAAAATAGCGGTTGATTCAACCTTTCTTATAAATCAAATTAATTAAGTTGTTAAATGAAAATTTTCATCTCAAAACATCATAAAACTATAATGACTCGATTTCTCATAAAAAGGGTTAAGCATGGGCATGATCCGTTCTCCTATTAGAATCAAAATCTAACCAGTAATTATAGTCCAAAGGGTTGAGTCCGGATTGAAGGATTCCTTTCAAATTTGGCTATAATTTTGATTTTAATTCAGTTCAAATCATTTCATTCAGTTTATCCAATTGATCAAATTCAAAGTAAATTTTTTAAAAAAATTTTTCATTTTTGAAAAATAAAATTTTAATTTTAATATCAAACTAGATTGAATCGATTAAAATCGATCCAATTCAATTTTAGTTTGATCTTATATATTTTTCACTTCCACGCTAGACCATTAATAGCTTCATGAAATTTTATTAAAAGAGATCCCATATGCCTATATTTGTGCTTTTCTTTTTCTTTCAATATATTAATAATTTTTTAAAGAAAATAAACTATTAAAAATGTTTAAAATATTAGTTTTTTTATAAAAAAATTTAAAAATTTTTGTTTGAATGGTAAAAGTCATTTGTTAACCAAAAGGGTTCAGTCATCAATTTTGTGCAAGCAACTAGCGATCAATTATTTATAACTATTCATTGTTATTAAGTATAAAATATTTGATAATCTTTTTAAAATGTGAAAAATACTTATACATATATAAAATAAACACATATAATTAATTTAATATTTCAACCAAATAATAAAAAATATTTTTTATAAAAATATTTTAAAAAAATATTTTTCATATACAAGTTATTTTCTGTGAAATAAATAGAAGTTGAGTTAATTAATTATTTATGTTGAAAACTCTGCCTTGTTTGGAAACAATACTGTGGTTGTGAATCCAATATTGGAGTCTGGATTAAGAACCCAAAATTATAAATCCATCATAGAAGAGCCTAAGTCACCATAGATTCATCACAGATTCATTGAAAATTTTGTAACTGGTGAATATATTATTGATGGTGTAATTAATCTCTAATTGAACAAGTTTAGGCATGTAGGTGATTCTTAAATATTATATTTCATTCTGAAAAAAATTCTAATTTACCTCTCTCTCTCTATATATAAATATATTAGTAATGGTGATGATAATGAATCTAGTTACATACCCAATTACTATCAAGAGTGTTTAGAGGTAAATTAGTAATCTGCAAATGAAATATAACATTAAACAATCACACACCTGACTAAGTTTGCAAAAGATTAATATCTTCACCAACTACAAAATATTCAATGTCCTAGCTACTCGATGATTTAGGTTCTTCTATGAGGGGTTCACAATTTTTGAAATTTATGTTCCACTAGGATATCTCATGGTGGAGTAGTAATTCTTGTAACTCCCTTTCGGATTTATTGTAACGCCCTCACCATAGGTAGTCCGTACATTTTACTGTTCCGATGACTAATGTCTGTTCGGACAGTTAAAATGTCTGGAATTGCACCTAGACTATAGTGAGGAGGCATAAATTGAAGAAATAAATGTTAAGAAAATATAGGAAAAATGTAGAGAAAAAAAATTTAAGTTTAGAGAATTTATAAATTGGTACAAAAATAATAAAAATAACCCTATATATACTACTAAGGGCATTTTGGTCATTTCACCCCCAAAGGTGAATTTTGACATAAATGTCAAAATAAAAAAAAAAAATTTAGAGAATAAAATAATTAACATTAATTAAAATTTATGAAATAGATTAGGAAAATGAGAAGAGAAAAGAAAAGAAAAGAAAAGAAAGGAAAAGAAAAGAAAAGAAAAAGCTTAGGAAAATTCAAAAAAAAATTATAAATAGGCACTAGAGGATAAACTCCTACCCACTTCCACCTTCTTCCTCCATTTCTTTTCTCTTTCTTTCCCTCATTTCCTCCATTGTTGTCAAGTTTCCAAGCTTGATTTCCCAAGCTTTTACCCATCAAAACCTTTAGCACCCTTCACAAAAAATACTCCCCACTCCATAAGGAAGCCATAGATACCCATAAGAAGCAAGAAAGTTGAGGTTTGGGAAGCTCAAGTAAGGTTAGTGCACTAATCCCTTTTCTTCTCTTTATTAAACATGAAAAACATGTTTAGCTAAGCATAAATACCATTAAAACAAAAAGAAAATCTAGAGGAAAGAACCCTTGAATTTTTGGCAGCCATGGAACTTGAAGTTTATTGCTTTTAAGTGATGAAAAATGGTTCCATGAGAATGTGTAATGAGTTGAAATATTTGGGTGTTTGATTGTGTAGTATTTGTGTAAATTTGAAACTTTGAAAACTAGGGTTTGTAAATGTTGAGGACTTTGTGTAAAATGTTGAAATTGACCTATTGAGTTGAGATTGTTGCTTATAGAAGTGTATTACATGCAAATTGAAGTAAGGAAGTTGGAGGAATTGAGATATTGGGAGTGTTCAATTTTTTGCAGGTTTAGACTCAATGAGTCCAGTGGGTTTATTGACCCATAATTGAAAATGTGTGCCTCCAATTGGTATGAGGCCAATTGGAGGTGAAATTAGACTCAACATAGGCCATTTTCTATGAAGAAATCATGCCCAAATTCTGTCCAAAACTTGACCTAAATACTGCCCAAATTCGGATTATCCTGCACCAAACCCAGAAAATGACCAAATGAACAGTACGTGTTCATTTGGTCATAACTCTCTCTATATTGGTCCAAATGACCTAAAATTTCATCAATGGAAAGCTTAGACATAGGGCTACACTTTTCATGAAGACCACTTGACCCAGTTTTGCCTTTAACTAATTCAAATTGTCAGCACAATTTGGGTCACTAAAACTGCCAACCCAGAAAATGACTAAATGAACAGTACGTGTTCATTTGGTCATAACTCTCTATATACTGGTCCAAATGACCTAAAAGTTCATCAATAGAAAGCTTAGACATAGGGCTACACTTTTCATGAAGACCACTTGACCCAGTTTTGCCTTTAACTAATTCAAATTGTCAGCACAATTTGGGTCACTAAAACTGCCAACCCAGAAAATGACCAAATGAATAGTACGTATTCATTTGGTCATAACTCTCTCTATACTGGTCCAAATGACCTAAAATTTCATCAATGGAAAGTTTAGACATAGGGATACACTTTTCATGAAGACCACTTGACCCAGTTTTGCCTTTAACCAAATCAAATTGTTAGCACAAGTTTAGTCACTAAAACTGCCAACCCAGAAATTGTGCAAAATACTGTTCCTTTGGTATTTTGACCATAACTTGAGTTATATAACCCCAAATTCAGTGATTCAAAACTGAAATTCAAGTTTAAACATAGAGGAGCAATTGTTATGAAGGAAGTGTGACTAAATAGACATCCTAACCTAGTCAAATTCCTAGATAAATATAACAAATCAACATGAACCTAAAAAAAGGTTAATGGGAAAAATGCTATATATGATAATTAAAATACTCATAAGGATAATTAAATATTAAAAATCATATGAATATGTAAATTGGGACAATGTCCTATTAATATGAAATTAATGGTACCAATGAACAGTACTAGAAAATAGTAACAATGAATACTGCTAAATTAATTAAAAATGTTTAATTGCCCATAGTATACCTAGACTTATTTATTTAGTTTGGATAAATTGGTATACCAATTAGGGACTACAGATAGCAGTACTGCCTACCGAGAAAATCATGAACTGACAATATATGTCTGGTATGATTGTTCTATAGGCTATATGCCTACTTACTGACCATTGTGCCTCCTTTATTTCTGGCTTTACAAGCTTGATAGCGGGTCTCGTGCCCGACAGCTGGCCTCGTGCCTGACAGACGTATATTGGATAGACATATGGCTGTCTAACCAGTATACACCCGTGCATCCAGCTTTTATAATTTGTTATAGGTCTTGGGCATTGAAAATGATTAATTAAGATTGAATATACAATAAGTAAACAGAAAAGATCCTGATAAATTAAATTGTTCCCAAAGTGAAATAAAAATGTAAAAGATACAGAAATTTTGAATTTACCATTATTATTTAAATTATTAAATTATTGTTATTATAAATTATGCACCACTAAACGTTATGTTTAGAGCATTGGTTTTCCATAGCGTAGGTACTGGAGATCAGTCCCAGCAGCAGCAGTAGTAGTACTCACACAGAGACCGATCAGATCTGCCAGTGTTTACTAGTCACCTCTACATTTGTATTTTGGTAGGCCCCATGTATAAACTAGTATTTTGGTTCATTATGTTTAGTCATGATGTAATTACTAGTTTATGATGTATTTCATTTTGGACTTGAAATTTTAGTTGAGATTGAAATGAAAACTTGTAATTTATTATCTATGAATTTCCATATGAATGCAATTGATGATACTTCATTTTGAGATCTCATAAATAGTTGTGAATGATATGATAAAAGAGAATATGATATGGAAATATGTGAGATGACTATGAATATGTTAACAGGTGATAGTGGAACCCGCCAGATGCTAATAAAACAGGGGAGGCTCTGTCCGGGTCTCCACAGAAATATGTCATAAAAAAAAAAAATTTCTACACATAGAATACATATTTTAAATGACATCAAAAGTTTACAATAGACATGATAAAACAAGATAGGGTGCTCTGGCACCGAATGTGGCATTTCTTGCTCGGCTATACAATAGACGGGTAAGGGGCGTCACATTTATATTTTAATAGCATTCAAAATAGCCTTTAAAAAGGAAAAAAAAAAACAAACACTTTGAAATAAAATGTATAGCTTACATTAATAGCTTCATGAAATTTTATTAAAAGAGATCCCAAATGCCTATATTTGTGCTTTTATTTTTCTTTCAATATATTAATAATTTTTTTAAGAAAATAAACTATTAAAAATGTTTAAAATATTAGTTTTTTATAAAAAATTTTAAAAATTTTTGTTTGAATGGTAACAGTCATTTGTTAACCAAAAGGGTTCAGTCATCAATTTTGTGCAAGCAATTGTTAGTGATCAACTATTATAACTATTCATTGTTATTAAGTATAAAATATTTGATAATCTTTTTAAAATGTGAAAATATTTATACATATATAAAATAAACACAAATAATTAATTTAATATTTCAACCAAATAATAAAAAATATTTTTTATAAAAATATTTTTTAAAAAATATTTTTCATATACAAGTTATTTTCTGTGAAATAAATAGAAGTTGAGTTAATTAATTATTTATGTTGAAAACTCTGCCTTGTATGGAAACAATACTGTGGTTGTGAATCCAATATTGGAGTCTGGATTAAGAACCCAAAATTATAAATCCATCATAGAAGAGCCTAAGTCACCATAGATTCATCACAGATTCATTGAAAATTTTGTAACTGGTGAATATATTATTGATGGTGTAATTAATCTCTAATTGAACAAGTTTAGGCATGTAAGTGATTCTTAAATATTATATTTCATTCTGAAAAAAATTCTAATTTACCTCTCTCTCTCTCTATACATATAAATATATTAGTAATGGTGACGATAATGAATCTAGTTACATACCCAATTACTATCAAGAATGTTTAGAGGTAAATTAGTAATCTGCAAACTGAAATATAACATTTAACAATCACACACCTGACTAAGTTTGCAAAAGATTAATATCTTCACCAACTACAAAATCTTCAATGTCCTAGCTGCTCGATGATTTAGGTTCTTCTATGAAGGGTTCACAATTTTTGAAATTTGTGTTCCACTAGGATATCTCATGGTGGAGTAGTAATTCTTGTAACTCCCTTTCGGATTTATATTCTAATAGCATTCAAAATAGCCTTTAAAAAGGAAAAAAAAAAATAACAAACACTTTGAAAAAAAATGTATAGCTTACAAAATCTTGAAGAAGTGATACATGCATATAAGTTCATTATAATTAACATATTATTTAAAATTAAAATTTTTATTAATTGATATATAAATTAAATTAAATCTTATTTAAAATCATGAGCAAAATTTTATGGTGCTTGAAATTGTAAATCTAAAAATTTTAAGCTTTTAAAAAAAGTAATTGAAAGAATTTTAGATATTTTTTCTTGTAAAATAATATTTTAATTGAAATTTAAAAATATTTATATAATTCACTTTTTATTTTTACACATTTGCTATCTTTATCTTTTGTGTTTTGGCCTTTTGGGTATAGCATATTAATTTCTTCTAAAATTCAATTTTGTGAATAATCACAATTTGGATATGATTAAGGAATGAAAATAAAGTAGTAAAGATGAAACAAAGCCCAAACCCATACACAGCATTGATGCTAATAACCATAAAGAAAATTTTAGTCTAAACCTGATATATCATGAATTTAAGATACAAGATATATAGTAGAATACACATATTAAATATATTAATCGCACATATTTATATTTTGAGTTTATAATAAATTAGATCTAGATAAAAAAAATCCTACCCATAAAATAAAAATGGATTTGCAGTTTCTACTCGCTATATTTATGTGATTTGGTAGTATCCTATGCAATCGCAATAAATCTTGAAATAATCTAAATATAAATCATTTTTTAAATTAAAAATTCAATTAAAAGCTAGATGAATAATTAACCGAGAATTTTAATTTAAAAATATAAATTAGTAAAATTAATTAAAAAATTTAATTCCAAATAACTCAACCCATAAAATTGGATCAATCAGCAAAAAAAAAAGAAAAAGAATCGATCTAAATTCATGCAAAAATAGATAAAACTCAAATAATTCAAACCTGAACAAATATAGAAGACATAAAAAATATTGTTAGCATATGCATAATAATTGATATTGGATTTATTACTCTATCCTCACCTTAATGATTAGAATCATAATTATAAAACCAAATTATAAAAGAAGCTTTTCTCTTTATAATAAATATTTCAATTTTTAATATAAATAATTTATTTTTAAAATGAAAAAGAAATTATTTACTGTTGAGAAATCATAAGGTATCCTGAAATTCCATCTAGAAGTTTCCCAGTAGTTGTCATTTTCTGCTGCTACTTTGCGTAAGCTATTACAAAAATAAAATGAAATATGGGTTAGTTATCCGAGTTAATAGTTAATTAATATATTATTTAAATTTTAATAAATTTTATTTCAAATATAATTTATCATTTTTATTATTTATATATAAATAAAATTATACACTTTCTTGTCATAGTCTATCCAAAATTTCAGTCAAGAAGGTTTTTGTAATGGCCCGGCCCACTAGTGATATTGTCCGCTCTGGACCGAAGCCCTCACGGTTTTAAAACGCGTCACTAGGGGTTACGAACCACCAACTTATAAACTCAGCATCTCTCCCGTGTTTTGTCGATGTGGGATTTGCCTAGGGTGTTACAATTCACCCCCCTTATGGGACTCAGCGTCCTCGCTGAGGTTTGCCCCACCATCGTTCAAGGTTGCACGCGGAGTGGCTCTGATACCACAAATGTAATGGCCCGACCCACTAGTGATATTGTCCGCTCTGGACCGAAGCTCTCACGGTTTTAAAACGCGTCACTAGGGGTTACGAATCACCAACTTATAAACCCAGCATCTCTCCCGTGTTTTGTCGATGTGGGATTTGCCTAGGGTGTTACAGTTTTGTTTGACCTTTCCGCTTTTTCTTCTTGCTTAAAGCAGTTCTAAAGTTTTCATGTTCATTGTGAATCTTTTTGGTTCACTTTTTTAAATCCAATAGCATTGGACCGTTCAAGATTAGTTTAGGACTTGTAATTCATGTTTACGGACATGTACGAGTCATGTCCAACTACACATATAACATAAAAATCACTAATTCAAACATGATTTATATAATTAATGGTGTTAAAATGTTCAATTTTAATATTAATATATTTATGATATAAATTACATGATATAATTTGTATAATCTATTTAAATAAATTCATAAGATATAATATGATATGACATTTTTAATCTATTTAAATAAATTGATCATTTTAAATGTCACATGAGTTATAATAACAAGTAAAATAAAGAAAATATAAAGTCAGACAAAGTCAAACCAAATTGGCTTAAACTATTTTGCTAAAAGCAACCCAAGTATAATATATGGGTTGACACCAATGGTCATTTACACTCTCTGAGTTAGAGCAAATTTCGTATATATTTATTCTGTGACACATTAACTTGTTTAACATGTTAAGACACATATTAAGTAACATCATCCAAATATAAAAGCGTAATTATCCAAATATTTAAACATCATCCAAATATCAACATTAGTCACAAACACAAAATAAAGTTTCAAGCTTGTGAATGTGAGCTTCACAAATCATTTTCTTCCATATGATTGTTGATGGAGTTTGAGGACTTGAAAGTATGATGGATTGAGAGTGTTGGGTGAGATTGGTCTAGATAGTGCGATCTTGATGGTTGTTGATTCCACCAGAAATTAAATTAATTGAAATTACCAATTATAAAATATTTTCTGCAGTAAGTGTAAATCCAGGTCGAACCCTAGAGACTGAATTACTAAATTTGGTGCACTTGTGTAATGGAAAAAGAAACAAAGGTTTTGGGGGGGGGGGGTAATTCGTAGTCTAAAGAAAAAATCAGAAATCAAAAATTAAGAACTAAAATTAAATATGAAACTCTCAAATTAAACAAACTTTATTCCAAGGTAATTCGCATTCCAATGCATTGATTCGATCATAGACAAAAGAAATACAATTATATCTTATTGAATACTTAACGTAGATTTACCAAACAACGAGGTAAAATCCCTAACTTCCCTATACTCATCAACTCGAGCCTAGCACTCTTATTGACTCTAATTATTAACTGAATTGGTATTAAGCAATCTTCATCAAATTAACAACTGCTTTAAGAAAAGGAAGTAGTTAAGTTGAACAACAATTTATGAAGCATAAATCATTTAATTCACCCTATTGTTTCCTTAGGTTATTATAAAAAACTTGGATCATAATCAATAAAACCTAATAGCTAATCACATTCAATCTTACACAACAATTATGGATTATGAAGATGAATTAGCAATTGATCAAATCAAACAATTAACTAATAGGCCTTTTTAGCAAATCATTCAATAGATAAAAAACAATTAAATAAGGAAACAATAAATATTCAAAAAGACATAAATTAAATAAAAAATCTGGTCTCACAAATCATGCATAAGAACATGAATCCCTTGAATTGAATTTAGAACTTAGCCACTCATGTTCATGGCTTACAAAAGAAAAATAAAATAAAGAAATCTAAAATTATGGATGTGAATGAGGAATAAGGTGTTGGACGCATGTTGAAGGTCTGAATGCTTCTGTCAATGCTGCTGCCCAAAGATGCCTTTATAATAAAAAACCTAATCCCAAAGATAGGAATCAAACTAGGAAAAGTTTTGAAATTCAAAAGATAGATTTTCAGCCTGCACTCACGTCTTTGCAATCAAGGCCATTTTTTAGCCACTTTTCTTTCGAATCTATCTCTGCTGTCTTCATGAAAGTTGTAGCCCTATTTCTTAGCTTTCCAACAGGTACTCATTTGCCTAAATCCGAGGTCTACAACCCAAGTTATAGCCCAAAAACCGAGACTGGTTCTGACAAAATATCCAGCCCATAATGACGATTTCATTGCCATTTTTGACAATTAAAATGACCTCATCTTGCTTCCAGCCCTTCATAGAAGTTGTAGAGGTGGCTCTTAAGGATCAATTGGGTCTAGGCTTGCTTCATTTGGACCTCTGGAACTCCAGATACAAAATAAACACTAAAATTGGTCGTGACACATCAAGTCTGGGCTTTTGTATTAGATTCACGACTAACTTTAACAACTTTAGAGACTGATCTGGGCTTTGGCCCATCTTTGTCATTTGTAGTGCTCTGACTTAGCTTTTCAACGAATTAAATAGCATTGGAAACATCTGAAAAACACAGCAAAGGTCATATTAATGCAAATGCTGAAAATTTCTCCATTTAACACAATTATTCCAACAACTATCTAAAAATATGCTTAATTGATATGAAATGCCTAACCAATTGAATTAAACATAAAAACACACTAAAAACACTAAATGTAATGGGAGTAAAATTAATAAATTATGCACTTATCAAATTTCCCCACACTTATTCCATGTTTGTCCTCAAGTATGACTTAAACTCTCAATCAACTCCACTTAGAAGTTCCTTAACTTCACCCTATCACAACATTCTCTAACAAAAGATTGAAAGTTTGAAAGAAGAGGCAAGTAAGGTAATAACCATCACAATAAATTCCATCAACACCATACCAATATATCAATAATTTTCCAACACAAAACAAAAGGCTTGAAATCAATAAAGCTCACATAATTAAAGTTCCATAAAATTTTAAATCAATACACACCAAAACACAAGGCTAATTTATCAAGGCACAACAATTATAGCTCTTTGCAAATCTAAGGGGAGATAGAAATGCCTTTTTTTTTTTATATTTGAAATTGGTACTTCTCTCTTGTCACAGTTACTTTTTTTTTTTTTTATTTCAACCGTCACATTCAGAAAAGTACCTTGCTCATATCCTAGATAGCTTTTGGCCTGAGAATCGACATGGGGTGACCCCTGGTTAGTTTGTTTAACTAAAATAGCGGAGCAATTTTTAAGTTCAACTTTTTATTTCCCCCAATTTATGCATCTACATATTATAAAGTGCCCTGATAGATTAAACAAAGTTCTAAAATATGCATGACATTAGTTTAAAGCACACATAACTAATCATTTTACCATTAAATCAAGCCTAAATGATTTATGCAGAAAAAAAAATTACTCTATGGTATGGAGAAGAGGGAAAATCCATCATTAAAGTTACTATTACCTTGCTTAAAATCTCAAAAATTCAACCTAAAATAGAAAAGTCATTTCAAGGACAAAGCACTTCTCTCCGAGAGTTAATATAGAATCATGAATTAAGCTTATGAGAACAAATTTTATTTTATTTTATTTTATTTATTTTTATTTTTATTTATTTATTTATTTTTTGAAATCAAATTTCTCCTCCCCCACACTTAAAACTTATATTGTCCCCAATGTAAAGCCCAAATATAAAAGAAAAGAAAAAAAATGCTAGAAAATAAAATAAAGTAAGGGAAAGAAAACAAATCTGATTGTGGCTAACAAGCCACCCATGGGTTACCTCCCAAGAAGCGCTTTTGTTTATCGTCGTTAGCTCAACATGGCAAAGCTTCTTAATCCACTGAATGCTCCTGAAACTCCTCATAAAATGGCCCGAGTTCATGACCGTTGACCTTGAATACTTTATTAGTTCCTAAACTTTGAATTTCAACTGTATCATAAGGAAACACATTAGTAACAACAAAGGGTCCAATCCAATGAGAATGCAACTTACCAGACATCAGCTTCAATATGGAATTATACAATAAAACTTTTTGTCCAATTATAAACTGCTTCCTTAGTTTGTCATGGAATGCCTTGGTCTTTTCTTTATAGATTCTAGAATTCTCATAAGCCTTAAGGCGAATTTCCTCTAATTCATGCAATTGTGATTTTCTTTCTAACTCATCCTCCATGCTTAACTCAAAAACATCCTGCACAAATGTATCAACAACATCAATAGAAAAGACAAAATGAATATCAGCAGGATACTTTTTGGCATCAAAGATATTAAATTTGACAGTCTTTCCTTCCAACTCCATAGTTAAGGTACCCTCATCCACATCAGTTTTTGTCTTGGCAGTTTTTAGGAAAGGTCTTCCAAACAAAATCAAAGCTGACTTTGATGTGGGAACACTATCCTCCATGTCTAGAATGTAAAAATTTGCAGGAAAAATCATTTCTCCAACCTGCACTAACACATCCTCAACTACTCCCAATGGGTAAGCATTAGAATGATCAGCTAACTGAATAATGACACTGGTTTCTTTCAAAGGACCCAAATTCAAAGTTTGAAAAACTGAATTTGACATAACATTAATAGATGCTCTTAAATCTGCCATTGCATGTTCAAATTTAGAATCACCTATTCTGCATGGAATAGAAAATGAACTTGGATCCTTACACTTAGGGGGTAATTTCCGCTGAATTAATGCTGACACATTTTCCCCCACACTGATCTTCTCATTATTCCTCAACTTGGCTTTGTAGTGCATAACTCCTTAAGGAATTTAGCATACCTAGAGATTTGTTTGATCGCATCAAGTAGAGGTATATTAATCTCTACCTTCTTGAAAGTCTCCAACATTTCTTTCTCTTGTTCTTTTTTCTTATTTTTAGCCAACCTGCATGAGAATGGAGGAAGAACAGAATTATTAACCATATTCAGTTTAGGTTCAATATTTACCTTGTAACACCCCTATTAGTATAGCCGGGTATATTTCACTGTTCCGGTGACCGGTGTCGGTCCGGACAATTAATGGGATTAGGGCCACACTTAAGATAATTTGAGAAGCCATAAACACAAATAATTAGTAATGTTTAATTAGTTAACTATAAATAAGAAAAACAGAACATAAGAGGTTAAACGAGCCGAGAGTCACGGCGATGAGTGACCTCCTCGGGAACGACTGCGAAGTCATTTTAAACTCAAATTTCGAACCGTAAAAAGTGACGCTGCGGTCCTTAGGACCCTTATGAACACAGTGGAAAAGAGAAAATCACGAAAAAGAACTGTTAAGCCAGTCAAATAATTAGGTCAGGGAGCCAGAAGAAATATGGAATTATTTGCAAACCGGGATGAACCGGCGAGGGGCAATTTGGTCAATTGACCCCGAAAGCTGACTCCTGACCTAACTGTCAAATAAAATCGGAGAAAAGGAAATTTCAGAATCGAGAATTAAATTAAAGAACTAATAGAAAAAAAAATAAAAAAAAAGAGAGGAAAATGAAAAAAAGTCAAAAGTGATGACATCATGCATGATCTCATGCATGATGCCAAAAATAAATTAATTAGTTGAATTATTTAATTGGACTTTTTGTGGTCTTCCATAAGCCTAAATAAATAAAGAAAAGAAAAGAAAAAAAAAAACAAAAATCATTTCTTCTTCCTTCCCAATTGCCGCCCCACTTCCTTCCCAAAAACCCTCCATGAAAGCTCTTTCTTTAAGCTTACTTTTAAGCTTAATTTGCTTCACCCAATCAACATAACTTCCCTAAAAACTTCACTAGAACTTGTAATCTCAACTTAGGAAGAAGAGTATAAGAAGAAAGAAGGGCTAAAGCTAGAGATTTGAAGCTTTAAGTTAAGGTTAGTATGTTAACTCCTTATTTTTCCATTTAAATGCATAATTAGTGTTTGAAATGAGCCTAGAACTTGATTAAATGAAACAAATATGGGGAAAGGACCATTGCTGAAATTTTGGCCTGGTTGAAGGGAGTATGAATTGCATGAATTTAATGAGTTTGAATGAGTGTAGAAACCTTAACTAGTTGAGTGATTAGCATTAAAACCATTAATGTAGTTAAATACAATGAATTAGTGAGATTAGGGTTTGAATGTTAGGGTTTGTGAACCAAATTTTGGAGAAATGCATAAATGATATCTTTGACCAATTGTGGACTAAAAAATGATCAATAATGACCAAAGGAAATGTATGGGAATTGTTAGAATGGAAGACAAATTCGTAGGTCAATTGGTCATGCTGCTGGCAGCATGACCAAACCTAATTTGAAGGACCAAAACGGAAATTTTACAAGTCCAATTGATATGCCACCAATTGCAGATGAAAATAGACATAAAATAGCACAATTTTCATTGAGGAACCATGGCCAAAAACTGACCAAAACTTGGTGAACCAATTGACCAAAGTGAAATGAGAGCAGGCTGCCACTGCACCAAACTCACCAAATGAACAGTACTGTTCATTTAGTCATAATTCGAGCTAGACAAGTCAAATTGACCTGAAATTTTACCAGCAATTAGATAAGATATAGATCTAAAACTTTCATGAGGGACACCAACCCAAATTATGCCATTAACCCATTCAAATTTATTGAGCAAAGTTGAGTTACTGTACCTGCGATTCTGCAGAATTGCCATTGAGCAGTAAAGTTCCAATGGCTATAACTCTCTCTAGAAAACTCCAATTTAGGCGATTCTTGAACCGATGGAAACCTAAGACATGGTAGAACATTTCATATGAAGAGAGTTAGACCAAATTATGAACTTAACTTGATCAAATTACTGAACAAAGTTGGACCAAAAATCTGCCAGAACCAAAATCTCAGCATGAACAGTGCACGTGAACAGTAACTGTATTTTGGCTATAACTTGAGCTACAAAACTCTGATTGGGGTGATCCAAAAATGAGAATACACTTAAGACAATAAGGAACATTTTCTATGAAGGAAGTTTTGCCAAATTCCAACAGTAGATTGACTAATGGAACAGTGCAACTTCGGAGCACCAAAACCGAAAATTGACAATTTTGCCAAAATGACCTAAGCTTTGAGAAAATGACCAAAACCAACAAGTTTAATGACCAAAATGTGGTATGTGGGTGAAGTTGGAGTTCCCATACCTATTAAGCCTTAAAAAGTCAACAATTTGACTTGAATAGTGTAGTAAATAGTAACCCGAAACACAAAAACTTCGAGAACGTCGAATTTAACGCAATAGAGCTAGTTAAAATGAAGTGAAATTTATTTTTAGATTTATGCTAAGTTATGGTACTGAAACACTATGAAATTGTGTGTTTCAGCTGAAAAAGACTTGGAAGCCCTTAAAGACTGAGTCAAGGCCTAGAGGCGACTCCAGTCAGGTTTGTGCACAATAAATTTATGTAATTGTTTTCCAATTGAAAATTTGAATTGCTATACTTTATGAAGTCGCTGTGTTATTTATGAATTGTGTTGCCACTTTGTGACTACAAAAATGACTTTGAAAATTGTTTGGGATCTCTCATAAATTATTGAAAATAATTGTTTTAAATTGATTTTGTATTCACACTTAGCATGACAGTATCACATTTCCTCCTCCATTTATGGGGTTGAGATCGTTTATTTTCCTCCCTCTCTGGCTTGCCAGTTGAGGTTGTAGATCGGATGAGTACTCATTAGCTAGCTAGCCACCTCCCTCATTGATTTTGATTAATGGGGTTGTAGATTGCTTTGTCGTGGTGTACAACACGGCATTGATCAGAAATTTTGTGTCATGACTTAAGTTGTGTATGACTCTGGCAACACTGTGTTTATGAAATTGTTTGACTAAACTGTGTTTAATGGATTATTTGACAAAATGGTGTTATTATGGACTTTGATATTTGCAAAATGTGACTGAGAAATATTTAAATTGTGTTTGGGCAATGAATGATTTATTGGTTGTATTTTAAATTTTTATTGTGCACCACTGAGTATTTTTATACTCAGTGATAGCTTATTTTGCTGTCGCAGATAAGAGCAAGGAGAAAGCAGCAGAGTGAGCTGCTGTTAAATCGAGGACTACTCTGATCATTTTGTACCGGTATTATTTTATACCCTTGTAGATAATCTTGATGTAAATATAGAAATGTTGTATGTATCAATGTAGTTGAGCAGTTGTAAATAAATTGTAATAATATTATTTTGGATTCTCTTCTGTAAATTTAATATTTATACATACGGATTTTCTGCTTTATGCTTGGTGAATGGAAATATTAAATATTTTGAGATGAGAAAACTTGATTTGTATTGTGAAATTATTTTGAAGTGCATTGAATTGAGATGATTGAGTTATTGAAGGTTGGGAGTTGTGAAATATTTTTGGAAGTGCTTTTTACAGGTCTTTGAAGAACTGGTTTCTCAAAATACAGAGGGAACTCTGTCAAAATTTTTATAAAATTTGTGGCAAAATTAAAATGGACAAAAATTTTTACTAGTATTTAAACTTTGAATAAATGGTTTTTAATTCCTACCAAAATGCTCACCACTTTCAAAATGTAAGAAAATTGTTTTAAAATCCCTTGTAGGGTACTTAATGAGTTATCGGTAGGCGAAGTTCGGTAGTTCATTAAGTATTCTATGGGATCATGTTATGCCTTACGGAGGGGTAAGGTGTGACATGTTTTAGTGGTATCAGAGCATGGTTTTTCAATAAATTTTGACTATGCATATGAATATTTTTTTGATAAGTACAACTGCTCAAGTGTCTTTAATTGATACATATGACATATTTACATCATGAATATGCACTAACAGAGGTCAACCTCCTTGTGTTTGATCTCAGGAAGTAGAAAATTGTGAAAAACGGAATGGAAGGAGGAGATCATTCCGAAGAACAATCTGTTGAGGCTGAGGTTCAAGGGGAAGCCCAAAGACTCGAACGTGAGTGGGTCACCACTCACTCTGCTCCAAAGACCGCAGTTTCCCGCTCAATTTGTACAGCAGATGGCTGCGTTCTTCCAACAAATGGCGGGTAATGTGCCACCCCAAGCTCAGATGCCAGTACCTGTAGCACAACCACAGCCCTCAACTCGGCAATATGAAAAACTGATGAAATTTGGGGCCACTGAGTTTAAAGGCACTGTGGATCCACTGGAGGCAGAACAGTGGTTGGAAAGAATGGAACGAGTTTTTAGAAAGCTGCAGTGTACGGAAGAGCTGAAGTTCGAGTATTCAGTATCTCTTCTCCAAGGGGATGCATATGAATGGTGGAAGACCATCCACCACAGCCTGGTTGAGCCACCTGTGTTGACATGGACAGACTTTTTGAGGGAGTTCCGACAGAAATGGGTTCCCGATGCATATGTGGAGATGAAGTTGCAAGAAATCTTGAGTTTGAAACAAGGGAACCGAACTGTAGCAGAATATGAGAGAGATTTCTCAAGGCTAAGCCACTATGCTGGAAGCTTAGTCTCCACCCCTAGAGACAGATGCAAGAGGTTTGAGTCCGGGCTAAGGCAGAGTCTGAGAATGCAAGTTGTGGGTTTCAGACATCTGAATTTTGCTGAATTGATCTCACAAGCCTTGGAATTAGAAAGGATAGAATCCGAAGGGGCAGTGAAGAAGGGTTCACAAGAGAAAGAGAAGGCTGAAAAGACTACTGGATAAGCATCTGAAAGTGGTTCTGGCAAGAGGAAATAGTTTGGGGGATCTAGCTCCCGTAGAGGCAGAGGCAGATTTTCTGGCCAAAGACCACCTCGGTCTGGTCAGCCGACCCAACAAGCTTCTCGAGGATCTCTATCGGTCCGGCAGTGTGAAACGTGTGGTAGAACTCATGGTGGGGTTTGTTTCAAGGCTACTGGTGCATGTTTTAACTGTGGAGGAAGCGGACATTTCGCTAAGGATTGCACTAGTCCGCGCGATGCGGATCTTTTGCCACATCCGAAGGATCAACCCAAGTCTCTGCCTAGAGGGTCACCGTCGATTGCTAGAGGTAGAGGCAGAGGTAGGGTCCCGGTAACACCCCGGAAGTCGAGCACCATTAACCAGCCAAGTACCTAGTGGCGCACGATCGAGTGTATACCATGCGTCGAGGGAAGAGGTCAAACATCGATGTTGTATGGTATTTTCTCCATCCTTGACCAAGATGTGTATGTGTTATTTGATCCTGGCTCCACACATTCGTATGTTAGTACTAGTGTGATGTGTTCTACTGCTATTCAGTGTGTACCAATGGACTATGATGTGCTAGTAACTAGTCCATTAGGCCAGGAGGTCAGGGTAAATAGGCTATATAGAGATTGTCCTTTGGTGATCCAAGGACACACTTTTCTGTATGATTTAATTGAAATGCCCTTCAGAGATTATGACATTATCTTGGGCATGGATTGGTTAGCCAGGCATCACGCCATGATTGATCAGAGATCAAGATCCACTTTTGGTCTTCCTCGCATGGTGATGTAGTAATACATGGGGAGAGAGCGATTATTGCCTTCAAACATCATTTCATTTGACCGCCAGAAAATGATTAGAAAAGGGTGTAGGCGTACTTGGCACATGTGATAGACACCCAAGTGGGGAGTCCAGCACTGAAGGACATTCCTACTGCATGTGACTTTTCGGATGTATTTCCTGAAGAATTGCCAGGATTACCTCCAGAAAGAGAAGTGCAGTTTGAAATTGATGTTATGCCTGGTGTGGACCCAATCTCCATAACACCATACAGAATGGCACCTGCAGAATTGAAGGAGTTGAAAGTGCAATTGCAAGAATTGCTTGATAAGGGCTTTATCCGCCCTAGTGTGTCACTTTGGGAGCGCCAGTGTTGTTTGTAAAGAAGAAGGATGGCACTCTCCGGTTATGCATTGACTATCGGCAGTTGAATAAGGTGACAATAAAGAACAGATACCCATTGCCCCGTATTGATGACTTATTTGATCAGTTGAGGGGTGCAGCTGTGTTCTCCAAAATTGACCTGAGATCAGGTTATTATCAGCTGAAAGTACAAGAGCATAGTATTGCTAAAACTGCCTTCAGAACCCGCTATGGCCATTATGAGTTTTTGGTCATGCCATTCGGGTTAACTAATGCTCCGGCTGCTTTTATGGATCTGATGAACACTATCTTCAGACCATACCTCGACCAGTTTGTTGTGGTATTTATTGATGATATATTGATCTATTCGAGGAATGCAGAAGAGCATGATAGACATCTGCGGATTGTACTGCAGACTTTGAGAGAGAAACAACTATATGCCAAATTGTCGAAGTGTGAATTTTGGCTGAAGGAGATATCCTTTTTGGGGCATGTAGTATCAGAAGAGGGTATTAAGGTAGATCCTAGCAAAATTGAAGCTGTCCTTAATTGGAAGCCACCCAGAAATGTCACAGAGATTCGCAGTTTTCTGGGTTTAGCTGGATACTACCGTAGATTTGTGAAGGGATTCTCCATGTTGGCATCTCCATTGACCAAGCTGCTTAGAAAGGATGTGAAATTTCAGTGGACGGACAAATGCCAGCAAAGTTTTGATGAATTGAAGAGATGTTTGACTGAGGCTCTAGTCCTGACTTTACCTACACCGGGTAAAGAATATACAGTTTACAGCGATGCTTCTCATAATGGGTTAGGTTGTGTGTTCATGCAAGATCGAAATGTCATTGCCTATGCATCACGCCAGCTGAAACCGCATGAGAGGAATTATCCAACACATGATTTGGAGCTTGCAGCAATTGTGTTTGCTCTTAAGATCTGGAGACATTATTTGTATGGGGAGAAGTGTTACATCTACACAGATCATAAGAGTTTGAAGTATTTGGGCACCCAGAAAGAGTTGAATTTGAGACAGAGGAGGTGGTTAGAGTTGATAAAAGACTATGATTGTCTGATAGACTATCAGCCAGGGAAAGCTAATGTTGTGGCTGACGCCCTAAGTCGCAAGACTATGGCAAGTCTACAAGTTACTCCTTTGTCTTTGATACATGAGTTGAGATCATTACATGCCAGTTTAGAGATTAATGATGAGGAGCAGACAGCAGTTGCATGGCATGTACAGCCAGTATTGATTGATAAGATTAGAATGGCTGCGCAGAATGATAAGAAGTATCAGAAGCTGATGGAAGAAGTCCAGCAGGGTAAGAAACCAGAGTTCTCAATCAGAGATGATGATTTACTGCTACACCAAGGCAGAATGTGTGTTCCTAATGATGTTAATTTGAGGCAGATCATATTGAAGGAAGCACATGAGTCTCCTTTTGCTATGCACCCTGGTGGTACAAAAATTTATAGAGGGCTAAAGGAGCATTACTGGTGGATGGGTATGAAGAGAGATGTGGCAGAGTTTGTGTCAAAATGCCTAACTTGTCAGCAAGTAAAGGCAGAGCATCAAGTACCAACTGGGTTGTTACATCCACTACCAGTGCCAGAATGGAAATGGGAGAGAATAATAATGGATTTTGTGATGGGACTTCCAAAGACACAGAAGGGTCATGATGCAGTATGGGTCATTGTTGATAGACTGACTAAGTCTGCTCATTTTCTGCCAGTTCGAATGGACTACAGTTTGGACAGATTGGCCAGGTTGTGCATTGACGAGATTGTGAGACTGCATGGAGTGCCAGTATCCATTGTATCAGACAGAGATCCTAGGTTCACTTCTAGATTCTGGGGTAGTCTTCAGAGAGCCTTAGGAACTAGATTGAACTTCAGTACGGCATTCCACCCACAGACAGATGGCCAGTCTGAGAGGGTAATTCAGATCTTGGAGGACATGCTACGGGCTTGTGTGATTGAGTTTGAGGGTAGTTGAGATATACACTTGCCTTTGATTGAGTTTGCTTACAACAACAGCTACCAATCAAGCATTGGGATGCCTCCATATGAAGCTTTGTATGGTAGGAAATGTAGAACCCCATTGTGTTGGGATGACGTGGGTGAAAGAAAAATGATTGGACCCGAAATTGTTCAACAGACCGAAGAGAAAATTAGGGTGATCAAAGATCGACTTAAAGCTGCATCAGACCGTCAAAAGTCCTATGTTGATTTGAAAAGAAGGGATATTGAGTATGCAGTGGGTGAGAAAGTTTTCCTCAAGGTTTCTCCTTGGAAGAGGATTATGAGATTCGGCAGAAAGGGGAAACTAAGTCATCGTTTTATCGGGCCATATGAGGTATTGGAAAGAGTGGGTCCTTTGGCTTATCGTTTGGCACTACCTCCAGAGTTGGAGAAGATACATAATGTCTTCCATGTGTCTACGTTGAGGAGGTATCGATCAGACCCATCTCATGTACTACTAGTAGAAGAAATAGAAGTGAATCCAAACCTCACATATGAAGAAGAATCCATAAAGATTCTGGCTTATGAGGTGAAGCAGCTACGGAATAAGCAGATACCATTGGTAAAAGTGCTGTGGAACCATCATTCAGGCCAAGAAGCTACTTGGGAACGAGAGGAGGACATGAGGAGACAACACCCACAGCTGTTCAGAGATTGATGCCAGGTAAAATTTTGAGACGAAATTTATTTAAGGGGGGGAGAATTGTAATACCCCTATTGGTATAGTCGGGTATATTTCACTGTTTCGGTGACCGGTGTCGGTCCGGACAATTAATGGGATTAGGGCCACACTTAAGACAATTTGAGAAGCCATAAACACAAATAATTAGTAATGTTTAATTAGTTAACTATAAATAAGAAAAACAGAACATAAGAGGTTAAACGAGCCAAGAGTCACAGCAATGAGTGACCTCTCTGAACGCATCGCAAGTCGTTTTAAACTCAAATTTCGAACCGTAAAAAGTGACGCTGCGGTCCTTAGGACCCTTATGAACATAGTGGAAAGGAGAAAATCACGAAAAAGAACTGTTAAGCCAGTCAAATAATTAGGTCAGGGAGCCGGAAGAAATATGGAATTATTTGGAAACCGGGATGAACCGGCGAGGGGCAATTTGGTCAATTGACCCCGAGAGCTGACTCCTGTCCTAACTGTCAAATAAAATCAAAGAAAAGGGAATTTCAGAATCGAGAATTAAATTAAAGAACTAATAGAAAAAAAAAATAAAAAAAAAGAGAGGAAAATGAAAAAAAGTCCTTATTTTTTGTGGTTAAGGAAGAAGAGTATAAGAAGAAAGAAGGGCTAAAGCTAGAGATTTGAAGCTTTAAGTTAAGGTTAGTATGTTAACTCCTTATTTTTCCATTTAAATGCATAATTAGTGTTTGAAATGAGCCTAGAACTTGATTAAATGAAACAAATATGGGGAAAGGACCATTGCTGAAATTTTGGCCTGGTTGAAAGGAGTATGAATTGCATGAATTTAATGAGTTTGAATGAGTGTAGAAACCTTAACTAGTTGAGTGATTAGCATTAAAACCATTAATGTAGTTAAATACAATGAATTAGTGAGATTAGGGTTTGAATGTTAGGGTTTGTGAACCAAATTTTGGAGAAATGCATAAATGATATCTTTGACCAATTGTGGACTGAAAAATGGTCAATAATGACCAAAGGAAATGTATGGGAATTGTTAGAATGGAAGACAAATTCGTAGCAGCATGACCAAACCTACTTTGAAGGACCAAAACGGGAATTTTACAAGTCCAATTGATATGCCACCAATTGGAGATGAAAATAGACATAAAATAGCACAATTTTCATTGAGGAACCATGGCCAAAAACTGACCAAAACTTGGTGAACCAATTGACCAAAGTGAAATGAGAGCAGGCTGCCACTGCACCAAACTCACCAAATGAATAGTACTGTTCATTTGGTCATAATTCGAGCTAGACAAGTCAAATTGACCTGAAATTTTACCAGCAATTAGATAAGATATAGATCTAAAACTTTCATGAAGGACACCAACCCAAATTATGCCATTAACCCATTCAAATTTATTGAGCAAAGTTGAGTTACTGTACCTGCGATTCTGCAGAATTTCCATTGAGCAGTAAAGTTCCAATGGCTATAACTCTCTCTAGAAAACTCCAATTTAGGCGATTCTTGAACCGATGGAAACCTAAGACATAGTAGAACATTTCATATGAAGAGAGTTAGACCAAATTATGAACTTAACTTGATCAAATTACTGAACGAAGTTGGACCAAAAATCTGCCAGAACCAAAATCTCAGCATGAACAGTGCACGTGAACAGTAACTGTATTTTGCCTATAACTTGAGCTACAAATCTCCGATTAGGGTGATCCAAAAATGAGAATACACTTAAGACAATAAGGAACATTTTCTATGAAGGAAGTTTTGCCAAATTCCAACAGTAGATTGACCAATGGAACAGTGCAACTTCAGAGCACCAAAACCGAAAATTGGTAATTTTGCCAAAATGACCTAAGCTTTGAGAAAATGACCAAAACCAAAAAGTTTAATGACCAAAATGTGGTATGTGGGTGAAGTAGGAGTTCCCATACCTATTAAGTCTTAAAAAGTCAACAATTTGACTTGAATAGTGTAGTGAATAGTAACCCAAAACACAAAAACTTCGAGAACGTCGAATTTAACGCAATAGAGCTTGTTAAAATGAAGTGAAATTTATTTTTAGATTTATGCTAAGTTATGGTACTGAAACACTGTGAAATTGTGTGTTTCAGCTGAAAAAGACTTGGAAGCCCTTAAAGCCCTTAAGGCGAGTCAGAGGCGACTCCAATCAGGTTTGTGCACAATAAATTTATGTAATTGTTTTCCAATTGAAAATTTGAATTGCTATACTTTATGAAGTCGCTGTGTTATTTATGAATTGTGTTGCCACTTTGTAACTACAAAAATGACTTTGAAAATTGTTTGGGATCTCTTATAAATTATTGAAAATAATTGTTTTAAATTGATTTTGGATTCACACTTAGCATGACAGTATCACATTTCCTCCTCCATTTATGGGGTTGAGATCGTTTATTTTCCTCCCTCTCTGGCTTGCCAGTTGAGGTTGTAGATCGGATGAGTACTCATTAGCTAGCTAGCCACCTCCCTCATTGATTTCGATTAATGGGGTTGTAGATTGCTTTGTCGTGGTGTACAACACGGCATTGATCGGAAATTTTGTGTCATGACTTAAGTTGTGTATGACTCTGGCAACACTGTGTTTATGAAATTGTTTGACTAAACTGTGTTTAATGGATTATTTGACAAAATGGTGTTATTATGGACTTTAATATTTGCAAAATGTGACTGAGAAATATTTAAATTGTGTTTGGGCAATGAATGATTTATTGGTTGTATTTTAAATTTTTATTGTGCACCACTGAGTATTTTTATACTCAGCGATAGCTTATTTTGCTGTCGCAGATAAGAGCAAGGAGAAAGCAGCAGAGTGAGCTGCTATTAAATCGAGGACTACTCTGATCATTTTGTACGGGTATTATTTTATACCCTTGTTGATAATCTTGATGTAAATATAGAAATGTTGTATGTGTCAATGTAGTTGAGCAGTTGTAAATAAATTGTAATAATATTATTTTGGATTCTCTTCTGTAAATTTAATATTTGTACATATGGATTTTCTGCTTTATGCTTGGTGAATGGAAATATTAAATATTTTGAGATGAGAAAACTTGATTTGTATTGTGAAATTATTTTGAAGTGCATTGAATTGAGATGATTGAGTTATTGAAGGTTGGGAGTTGTGAAATATTTTTGGAAGTGCTTTTTACAGGTCTTTGAAGAACTGGTTTCTCAAAATACAGAGGGAACTCTGTCAAAATTTTTATAAAATTTGCGGCAAAATTAAAATGGATAAAAATTTTTACTAGTATTTAAACTTTGAATAAATGGTTTTTAATTCCTACCAAAATGCTCACCACTTTCAAAATGTAAGAAAATTGTTTTAAAATCCCTTGTAGGGTACTTAATGAGTTATCGGTAGGCGAAGTTCGGTAGTTCATTAAGTATTCTACGGGATCATGTTATGCCTTACGGAGGGGTAAGGTGTGACATACCTCAACTTCAAGAACTTCAGACTCTTTTGCTCCTTGCTTTTTCTTTTTCATTAACTCATGTGGAGTCTGATTATCAACTTTCTTCCCACTCTGTAATAGTATAGCACTCGCATTTTCTCTGGGATTCATGACTATTTGTGATAGAAGCTTTCCAAAAACTTGAGCTTCAAGCTTACTCACAGATGAGGCTAACTGACCAATCTACCTCTCTATATTTTGAATGCTATTTCTGGTCTCCTGTTGAAACTATTATGTATTGTAGCCTTAACAATTTCATCGAGTGACATACCTTGATTAGAGGGAGGTGGAGGTGGTTGATTCACTTGTCTCTGCTGCTGGTATCAGTTTTGCACCAGTTGATTCCCATAACTCAAATTGGGATGATTTCGCCATCCTAGATTATAAGTATTAGAAAAGGGATCATACTTGTGTTGTGGCTATCCATAATTTCCTACTGCATTAGCATGTTGTATTTATTCATTCTCTTATAACGCAGGACACATGTCAGTAGCATGACCCAAACCCGATCAAATTCCACATATCTTAATAGTTTACGTGTTCCCTACAGCCAATTGCCTCACTAAAGAAGTTAAATCAGAAATCTGTTTCTTAAGGTTAGATGTACTTACCTCATTTACCTTCTTTGGTGTGTGATCCATTCTCATTCCAAACTACTGAAAGTTTGCTGCCATGTTAGCAATTAGCCTCCTTACCTCTTCTGGTGTATTGTCAACCAAAGCTCCTCCACTAGCAGTGTAACACCCTAGGCAAATCCCACATCGACAAAACATGGGAGAGATGCTGGGTTTATAAGTTAGTGATTCGTAACCCCTAGTGACGCGTTTTAAAACCATGAGGGCTTCGGCCCAGAGTGGATAATATCACTAGTGGGCCGGGCCATTACATTATTGCAACACCCTAGGCAAATCTCACATTGACAAAACACGGGAGAGATGCTGGTTTATAAGTTGGCGATTCATAACCCCTAGTGACACGTTTTAAAATCGTGAGGCTTCAGCCTAGAGCGGACAATATCACTAGTGGGCCGGGCCATTACATTTGTGGTATCAGAGCTGCTCTGCGTGCAACCTTGAACTATGGTGGGGCAAACCTCAGCGAGGATGCTGAGTCCCATAAGGGGGGTGGATTGTAACACCCTAGGCAAATCCCACATCAATAAAACATGGGAGAGATGTTGGGTTTATAAGTTGGTGGTTCGTAACCCCTAGTGACGCATTTTAAAACCGTGAGGGCTTCGGCCCAGAGCGGACAATATCACTAGTGGGCCGGGCCATTACATTTGTGGTATGTAATAGCTCGGCCTACTAGTGATATTGTCTGCTCTGGGCCGAAGCCCTCACGGTTTTAAAATGCGTCACTAAGGGTTACGAACCACCAACTTATAAACCCAGCATCTCTCCCTTGTTTTGTCGATGTGGGATTTGCTTAGGGTGTTACAAGTAGCATCTATCATACTGCGGTCCATTGGTAGAAGTCCTTCATAGAAATACTGAATCAAAAGCTACTCACTTATTTGATGATGGGGACAACTTGCACACAGCTTCTTAAATCTCTCCCAATACTCATACAAACTCTCTCCATTGTACTGTCGGATGCCACAAATTTCTTTTCTTATGTTGGCAACACGGGAAGTAGGAAAATACTTCTCCAGAAATATTTGCTTCGTCCCATTCCATGAGTTGACAGATCCAGAAGGAAGGTAATACAACCAATCCTTAGCTGCGCCTTCCAGTGAGAAAAGAAAAGCTTGAAGCTTGATTTGATCCTCTGAAACTCCTTAAGGTTTCATGCTGAAACACACAACATGAAATTCCTTCAGATGCTTATGTGGATCCTCACCTGTAAGACCATGAAACTTAGGCAACAAATGGATTAGTCTAGATTTTAACTCAAAAGCAACATTTAAAGCAGGGTATTGAATACACAAAGGCTGTTGGTTTAGATCAGGAGCAGCCAACTCTTTCAAAGTTCTAGTAGCCATGGTTTCATTTTTAGAATTTGAATTTGAATCTGAATCCGAACTTAATTCCCTTAGAGATTGGACTCCTTCAGATGTACTCGGAATCTGCCTAGCTTGCTTAGCCAATTTTCTCAACTGTTTAGCTATTTTTTCTACTTTTGGATCAAAGATCAACTCACCAAATTGAGAAGTTCTTGTTATAAACAAAAAGAAATCAAAGTAAAAACAAAAAAATACCTCAAAACCCTAGAAAACAATGGAATTTGGCCTCAAGAGGGAGGGGCCAAGAAATCCAATGGATTTATTGGTTTTGATCAGAATGTCGTTTCCTTCAAAATAGGTATGGGCCGCTCTCCTAATTCAACAAAAAATCTGTCAATGAATAGTAACACCGTAATTTTTTCCGAAAACCTAAAAATAACAACACTTCACAAATAAAATTAATAACATAATATCCTAACACTAAAAACACGAAATCCAATAAATTTCAGTCCCCAGCAACGGTGCCAAAATTCTTGATGGTTGTCGATTCCACCATAAATTAAATTAACTGAAATTACCAGCTATAAAATATTTTCTGCAGTAAGTGGTAAATCCAAGTTGAACCCTAGAGACTGAATTACTAAATTTCGTGCACTTGTGTAATGGAAAAAGAAACAAAGGTTGAGGGAGGGGTGGGGGGGGGCTTAATTCGCAGTCTAAAGAAGAAATAAAAAATCAGAAATAAAGAACTAAAATTAAATATGAAACTCTCAAATTAAAAAAACTTCAGTCCAAGGTAATTCGCATTCCAATGCATTGATTCGATCATAGACAAAAGAAATACAATTATATCTTATTGAATACTTAACGTAGATTTACCAAACAGTGAGGTAAAACCCCTAACTTCCCTATACTCATCAACTCGAGCCCAGCACTCTTATTGACTCTAATTATTAACTGAATTGGTATTAAGCTATCCTCATCAAATTAATAACTACTTTAAGAAAAGGAAGTAGTTAAGATGAATAACAATTTATGAAGCATAAATTATTTAATTCACCTTATTGTTTCCTTAGGTTATTATCGAAAACTTAGATCATAATCAATAAAACCTAGTTACTACTCACATTCAATCTTACACAACAATTACGGATTGTGAAGATGAATTAGCAATTGATCAAATCAAACAATTAATTAATAGGCTTTTTTAACAAATCATTCAATAGATAAATAATAATTAAATCAGGAAACAATAGATATTCAAAAAGACATAAATTAAATTAAAAACCTGGTATCACAAATCATGCATAAGAACTTGAATCCCTTGAACTGAATTTAGAACTTAGCCACTCATGTTCATGGCTTACAAAAGAAAAATAAAATAAAGAAATCTAAAACTATGGATGTGAATGGAGAATGAAGGTGTTGGAGGCGTGTTGAAGGTCTGAATGCTTCTGTCTATGCTGCTGCCCAAAGATGCCTTTATAATCAAAAACCTAATTGATAAGTGCATAATTTATTAATTTTACTCCCATCACATTTAGTGTTTCTAGGGTATCTTTATGCCTAATTAAGTTGATTAAAGTATAATTATCTATTAGGCATATGTTTAGAGAGTTGTTGAAATAATTATGTTAAATGGAGAAATTTTTAGCATTTGCATTAATCTGACTCTTTTTGCATTTTTCAGGGTTTTGGTGAAATTCCAGAGCATAGAAGTGTGGAAGAAAACTTGGAAAGGTCGAAGGATTGAGAAGCGTTGTTGATACAAAGTACACGGGTCGTGTAAGTACAACCACAAACCTGTGTAACATTCTGCTAGAAGAAATCTAGAGAACCGAGGAAGAAACAAAGTACACGGGCCTTGTAACTTGACCCGTGTAAATCCTGGAGACCCGTGTAACCTTCTGTGCCAATGCAAAACATACCCACTCAGCTCCAGTAGGTTACACGGCCCTGGGCCGTGTAGTGATACATGGGCCGTGTAGTGATACATGGGCCGTGTATCTGTCGACAATCAGTTTCCTGATTTTGCTCCAGTTGCAGTTTTTGACAGAGACTCTAAAAACCTAACCCTAGACCATTTATTATAAATAGAAGAGGCAGTAGCCGACACAAGGAACGATTGAGCAGCCTCTCGAAAAGAGAGAATTAGACTTTCATTCTCTATTCACATTCTAGATTTCTTTAATTTTTTTTCTTTATTTTTCTGTAAGCAATGAACATGAGTGGCTAAGTTTTTAATTCAGTTCAAGGGACTCTAGTTCTTATGCGTGATTTGTGAGACCAGGTTCTTAATTTAATTTATGTCTTTTTGAATATCTATTGTTTTCTGATTTCATTGTCTTTGATCTATTGAATGATTTGCTAAAAAAGCCTATTAGTTAATTGTTTGATGTGATCAATTGCTTGTTCATCTTCATAATCTATAATTGTTGTGTAAGATTGAACATGAGTATTAAGTTTTATTGATTATGATCCCAGTTTTCGATAATAACCTAAGGAAACAATAGGGTGAATTAAATGATTTATGCTTCATAAATTGTTGTTCAGCTTAACTACTTCCTATTCTTAAAGCAATTATTAATTTGATGAGGATTGCTTAATACCAATTCAGTTAATAATTAGAGTCAAGAAGAGTGCTGGGCTTGAATTAATAAGTATAGGGAAGTCAGGGGTTTACCTCGTTGTTTGGTAAATCTACGTTAAGTATTCAATAAGAGCTAATTGTATTTCTTTTGTCTATGATCAAATTAATGCATTGGAATGCAAATTACCTTGGACTGAAGTTTGTTTAATTCGAGAGTTTCTTATTTAATTTTAGATCTTAATTTTGGATTTTTGATTTCTTCTTTGGATTGCGAATTAACCCCCCCAACCTTTGTTTCCTTTTCCATTACACAAGTGCATGAAATTTAATAATTCAGTCTCTAAGGTTTGACCTGGATTTACCACTTACTGCAGAAAATATTTCATAATTGGTGATTTTAGTTAATTTAATTTTTGGTGAATTCGACACCCATCACTAATCCCAAAGATAGAAACCAAACTAGAAAAAGTTTTGAAATTCAAAAGATAGATTTTCAGCCTGCACTCATGTTTCTGCAATAAAGGCCATTTTTTAGCCACTTTCCTTTCAAATCTGTCTCTATTGTCTTCATGAAAGTTGTAGCTCTATTTCATAGCTTTCCAACGGGTACTCATTTGCCCAAATCCGAGGTCTACAGCCTAAGTTATGGCCTAAAAATCGAGACTAGTTCAGACAGAGTATCTAGACCATAATGACGATTTCATTGTCATTTTTGATAATTAAAATGGCCTCATCTCGCTTTTAGCCCTTCATAGAAGTTGTAGAGGTGGTTCTTAAGGATCAATTAGGCCTAGGCTTGCTTCATTTGGACCTCTAGAACTCTAGATACAAAATAAACATTGAAACTGGTCGTGACACATCAAGTCTGGGCTTTTGTATTAGATTCACAACTAACTTTGACAACTTTAGAGACTGATATGGGCTTTGATCCATCTTTGTCATTTGTAGTGCTCTGACTTAGCTTTTCAACGAATTAAATAGCATTGGATTCGGAGACCCACAACTTCAAAAACATCTGAAAAACACAGCAAAGGTCATATTAATATAAATGCTGAAAATTTCTCCATTTAACACAATTATTCCAACAACTATCTAAAAATATGCCTAATTGATATGAAATGCCTATCCAACTGAATTAAACATAAAAACACACTAAAAACACTAAATGTGATGGGAGTAAAATTAATAAATTATGCACTTATCATATCTTGAGAATTTAAAGAGTGAGATGATGAGAGGATTTGATATGTAAATAGCATGGGGTATAACATATTTAAATTAGTCAAAATAAACACGTTAATTTGTTTACTCAATTGAATAAATAGGTTATTTAGTATCTCATTGAGTTAAGTGGGTAAACCCGATTAAATTCGTATTTTTGGCGTGTCCCAAACTTATTTATACTAAATGTAAATATATTTACTTATGTGTCGAGTTATGCCATATAAATGGATAAGGTTGAAAATTCTCGGCTATAAACATTACGTTAGTTCTGATATATCTTAAACCTATTTATACTAAATCTAAATCTACTTATATGTTAGGTCGTACCGCATAAATGAATAAATTTAAAAATTGTCAACTCTAAACATTACGTGTCAAATTGAGATATATCCCAAATCTATTTATACTAAATTTAAATTTATATATTTATGTGTTAAAATTATGACTCAAAATCCGAATAGGATTTGAAAAGACTTTTTTCTAATTTGAGTAGGAGAAATATTTCTCAATAGGATAGAGAAATATTTTTATATAGAGTAGAAATTTTATTTTAGTGTTATTCCACTCAAGTGTTATTCCTAAATTGAGCGAAATAACACTATAAATAGGAGAATGGTGAAAAAGGTTATTTGGCTTTCAGCTTATGGAGTGAGGCTGTCGCCCATTATAGAGAGAGACTTTACCAATTACTGAGGATTTGACTTTGCTCATTAATGAGGGGCTCCTGCCCATTGTAGTCCCATAGAGGGAAAGAGACTACAGCTTAAGGTGGAGAAAGAGCATAGAATTCAAAAGGAAGGAATTCTTATCTATTGGTGGAGGGCTCTTACCCATATAATTGAAGACACCCTTTGTGTTATAGTATTGTAATAGTAAATATATTAGATTATGGCTGGAGGAGACTGAGAGAGACTAACTAATATATTTACTATGAGTAGTTTGATGTAATGTGAGTTTTGTTAGTTGTAATTGGGTTTATGAGTAGTATAGTTTAAGCTTATAATTGATAATTTATTGTAACAACCCTTACCCGTCTACAATGTAGCAGAGCGAGGTGTGCTACATTCGGTGCCGGAGCACCCTATTTTATGTTACTTTATTCCTTTGAAAATTTTGTTCTCGTTATATTTTAATATCAATTATCTTTCTATGGAGAAACCAGTTTCCTTTGTTTCTATTACCATTTGGCGTATTTTACTATTCACCTATTTGAAATTCAACAATATTTTCAAATAAAACCTCATAATCATCTCATATTTCAATATCATCCATGTATTTCAATTCTCATATTCATTTCCATCCACTTTCCTTCATACTCCATTCACATATCAAAATTCTCATATTTCTATTAATTTACATAATTTGCAAACTAATTGAATAAATTTACAATTTACATGATATACAAATTAATTACATATGAACTAATCAATTTATTAATTTACATCACATAAATATTACTTACAAATTCTTATTTTACAATTCTTAGTTTACATTACAACATACAAAATATTTATAATATACAAAATATATAAAATGACTTATATGGGCCCTATCTACATGCATTGCTGAGGAGGTGACAACCTTGAACCCTTCTGATACTTCTACAGATCTGGACTTCAAAATTCCAGTCTAATATCCACTGGGTTTTGCCTTCAGTACCTGTGCGAAGGAAACAAATCCAACGCGCTAAGCATTTCTGTTTAGTGGTGCAATAATATAACAAGAAAATAATATATACAAATAAAGAAAGAATCAAGCATTCTAAATATTCAAGTATCAATTTGATTTAAATGATATTTGAGTATTAACTATCTTATATGCTAATTCGTTCCTCTTTGGAAGTACTGAGTTTATAGCCTTACAGTAATAATATTCAATATACATTTTATTCTAGGAGTATTGTATTTGAGGTCTCTCTACGATTATGCAAATTGTATTTTTATTATGTTTCTATTGCTAATCTCTTTTTCACATTTTATTTAATACTTTCTAATGTTTTTAATTGTTAATATGCTTAAATAATTTCAATAATTTACATTGCCCAGGTAACCTATGACAGGCTGACTAAACTGGATAATAGGTCGTTGGCACTGGATACCGCGGTGCCTCGGGCCGTCATACCATAGGACGCAGAACGTCAACCATGTATGTATTAAGTATGGCTAAAAAACCATGATAACACATAATCGGGCATAAAAGCCATGAGTGCGGGCATAAAGCCATGAGTGGGGCATAAAGCCATGAATGCAGGCATAAAGCCTTTCGCGATACTGCTAAAACAATACCCTATTGGCATGCCAATCTATCCAATCCAACACACATGTCTAGGCGATACATGGGCATATAGTACCATTAAGTGTTCATAAGTTTCATTATTTCATTATAGGTTCTAATTATAATTTCTAGCATTTTAATCTTTTTCATAATAGAAACATAAATCTCTAATTCTAATATCTACATAATTTATGCATTCATCGTAATTTATATATTCATTATGTTATCCATAATGATCACAATTCAAAATAATGGTTCTCATGTACCATTGTACTCAAAATATTTTTCCCTTCTACAATAATGAGAACTCATGTCTCATTCATACATTAATATGATTCATTTATTCATTACACTATTTATATAATTTATCATTTGAAATTCAAGAAATATTTTTGCTTACTAAGTATTTATGATTACTTTTAATTTCACTCATGTACCATTAAGTGTCAATAGGTTTTATTTTATTTCCTAGTGGGAATACAATGTCTAAATTCATTTTTATCTAATGCATATGTTCATAAATTTCATTTGTATAATTTACAATTTCATCTCTGATCTATCACACTAATTCACATGTACCTAGGTTCAAGCAAATTTTCATTTTTATTCAATAAAAAAGAAAAGTCCCCAAATATTATTTACACATCATTTATACCTTTAATATTTCATTTTTAGTAATTTACAATTCACATTTCAAATTATATAAACTATTTCTCCTAAGTTTTATTTGTGACGAGCCTACAAATCCCATCAAACTAATCACATGATTTAAACAAACCTTAAATCATTTAAGTGAGGTATCATTAGCAATTTAAGTTTTGGTCCTTTGCATTCATTTCATTGAGGTTACTATTCACTTAACTATTCCTACACAAAAGTTGACTTTTTAATACATAATAGATTTGTTGAACCTAAGTTCACCAAGATACCACATTTTGCGTTTTATTTTTGTTGGCATTGATTTCCAATACCATTTCAAAGCTTATTTTATGTTATTCAAAATTTTTAGATTTCATATCTTAAGTTTACTGTTCCATTGGTCATTGTTACAGTAGAAATTTGATAAAATTTTCTTCATCAAAGTTGTTCCTTTATGTGTCTTATTTAATTTCCTTTTTGAATCACTCCATTTGGAGTTTTGTAGCTCAAGTTATGGTCAATTTACCATAACTGGCCGGATTGGTCCTTACCAAGATTTTCTGGGCAAATTTGATTTTGCCAGATTTGGTGTCCTAACTTGGAGTAGAAATTTGAATTGGTTAGATTCAGAATTTGAGTTTATATTCTTGATGAAAGTTGTTCTAAATTGTCTAATCTTTCCATTGATATAAAATTCAGGTCAATTGGGTATTTCTACACTGAGTTATGGCCAAATGAACAAACACTGTACATTTGGTCACTTTTACCAGGTCCGTAATTGGTTACCCGGATTTGGCCAATTTTCAGGGTATCCTAAGTTTGTTTTCTGGGCAAGGTTTCTTCATCAAAGTTGTGCCATTATGTGTTTAGTTTCACATCCAATTGGCCTTGCACTAATTGAACCTACACCACTCAAGTTACAGCTACCCAAACTTGCTGGACTCACATCCAGCCCTGCAGGTCACCTAAGGCAACATACCTAACCTCAATTCCATTGGCATAAATCACTTTAATTCCTCATCAAATATATCCAAATGGTTACTAATTGACCATTAGGACTTCCATTCACCAACACATGAGTAAAACCCAAATTTTGCCCCAAACCCTAACTCCAAAATTCCAATTCATGGCATATGCACGCCAAACTCATACCAATCACTTTATCCATCATCTATACTCGTCAATAACATAAATAATGTAATGGCCCGGCCCACTAGTGATATTGTCTACTCTGGGTTGAAGCTCTCACTATTTTAAAACGCATTACTAGGGGTTACGAACTACTAACTTATAAACCCAGCATCTCTCCCGTGTTTTATCGATGTGGGATTTGCCTAGGGTGTTACAATCCACCCCCCTTATGGGACTCAGCGTCCTCACTGAGGTTTGCCGCACCATCATTCAAGGTTACATGCGAAGTGGCTCTGATACCACAAATGTAATGGCCCAGCCCACTAGTGATATTGTCCGCTCTGGGCCGAAGCCCTCACAGTTTTAAAACGCGTCACTAGGGGTTACGAACCGCCAACTTATAAACCCAGCATCTCTCCCGTGTTTGATCGATGTGGGATTTGCCTAGGATTGTAACACCCTAGGCAAATCCCACATCTGCAAAACACGGGAGAGATGCTGGGTTTATAAGTTGGCGGTTCGTAACCCCTAGTGACGCGTTTTAAAACCGTGAGGGCTTCGGCCCAGAGCGGACAATATCACTAGTGGGCCGGGCTGTTACATTTGTGGTATCAGAGCCGCTCCGCATGCAACCTTGAACGATGGTCGGGCAAACCTCAGCGAGGACGCTGAGTCCCATAAGAGGGGTGGATTGTAACACGCTAGGCAAATCCCACATCGACAAAACACCAAAGAGATGTTGGGTTTATAAGTTGGTGGTTCGTAACCCATAGTGACACGTTTTAAAACCGTGAGGGCTTCGGCCCAAAGTGGACAATATCACTAGTGGGCCGGGCCATTACATTTTTGAATGTAATGGTCTGGCCCACTAGTTTGAATGTAATGGCCTGGCCCACTAGTGATATTGTCCGCTCTGGGCCGAAGCCCTCACGATTTTAAAATGCGACACTATGGGTTACGAATTGCCAACTTATAAACCTAGCATCTCTCCCGTGTTTTGTCGATGTGGGATTTGCCTAAGGTGTTACAATCCACCCCCCTTATGGGACTCAGTGTCCTCACGGAGGTTTGCCCCACCATTACCCAAGAGGACACGCGAGCGGCTCTGATACCAAATTGTAACGATCGGGCTCCAACCACTAGAGGAATTGTCCGCTTTGGCCACAAGGTTGCACGCGGAGTGGCTCTGATACCACAAATGTAACGGCCCGGCCCGCTAGTGATATTGTCTGCTTTGGGCCGAAGCCCTCATGGTTTTAAAATGCATCATTAGGGGTTACGAACCACCAACTTATAAACCCAGCGCCTCTCCCGTGTTTTGTCGATGTGGGATTTGCCTAGGGTGTTACAATCCACCCCCCTTATGGGACTCAGCGTCCTCACTGAGGTTTGCCCCACTATCGTTCAAGGTTGCACGCGGAGTGGCTCTGATACCAAAAATGTAATGGCTCGGCCCACTAGTGATATTGTTCGCACTGGGCCGAAGTCCTCACGATTTTAAAATGCGTCACTAGGGTTTATGAACCACCAACTTATAAACCCAGCATCTCTCCCGTGTTTTGTCGATGTGGGATTTGCCTAGGGTGTTACAAATAACCACTTAATTTCAGTAAAAACCAACAATTCTCAAACTTTCTCATGGCTGCCAACATTTAGAGGTTCCATTTACTCATGTTCTTCTTTTGATTTCATGCAATTTCTACTTGATTTAGCATGCTTACAAAGATTAAAGAAGGAAGAGAACTTATTTTATGCACTAACCTTGTGTGAGCAGAGTTTTTCCAAGCTTAAACTTCACTTTCTCTTCAATTCTTGGCAGCCAAACACTTCCCCAAGAGGTGTAAACAAGTTTTAATGAAGGGAGTCTAGGGTTTAATGGTGGGAGACTAGGGTTTTAGAGCTTGAATTGTGTAACAATGAAGGAAAGAAAATGGGTGAGGGAGAGAGAGAATTATGGACGGCTGGCTGCTGGAAGAAGACCACATTTTTTGATTTTTTTTTCTTTAATTTTTGTCTCTTTTAATTGTTTTAAGAAGGCTTGTTGAATGGTGATTGGTTGGAGTGTTCTTAATGACATTATCTTATGTCAAAATTCAAGTTTTACTTCATTTTCTTTTCTTTTCTTTTCTACTCATTTCAATTAAATTTTTAGCAATATTTATTCATATATTATGTCATATAATTTATTTACTTAACTGGACAAGTTGGTGAAAAATCGTCTCTGAAGGCGGAATGACCAAAATGCCCTTCGTTTTGCTTAAAAGACTAAAATTGTCTGTACCGATTGAATAAATTTTCTAAGTATTTTCTTGGCATTCGAATGCCATCAAAACCTCAATGACTCTTCTTTGGAGTCCCAAAAATTATTTCACGGGATTCCCCTCTGGTTTAAGGTTACTAGCTGTGAAGACAGCAAGTTCCCATCAAGGTCACCCATCGCTAGGGCACCGGCTCATTTAACTTTGTTGTATTTCATTGCTTAAATTTTTCTAAATTTTTCCTTACCATTATTTCAATTATTTATGACTCACTCTAGTTTACATATAGTTTCAGTCATTCTAGATGTCTAGACAGATATTGGTCACCGGAACAGTAGAATGTACGGACTAGCTAAAGTGAGAGTGTTACATTTATTATAGTGAAAGATGGCATGCCCGTGGATGTAATCTTATGTTAAGAGGGTGAATCACATAAATATTGGTATTTTGTATGTTTGCTTTATTCTTTATAGTTTACACGCTTCCGCGGTGCACAACAAATTGGTATCAGAGCATAGAGTGATCTTGGTGAATTTGGTTAAAGGTGGAGCTACTGTGACATTTAAAAGTCGCACATGCAATAATGGTGATGATTGAGAGTTCAAATTGAAGTGGACCTCTTGATGCAAAATTAAGAAGATTGATAATGCAAAAATTTTTTAAGAAAGAAGCAAGTTGCACCTAAGATGAAGATTGGAGAGATTGATGATTTGAAGGGTTCAAGCTCAAGCATGGAGATATGATGATTGAAGGCACCCAAGAATTTGAGGTATGCAATGGTTGATAGATTTTGAGTCAAGGTGAAGATTGTTAAAATTATGACTCAAAATCCTAGTAGGATTTGAAAAGACCTTTTCCCAATTTGAATAGGAGAAATATTTCTCAATAGGATAGAAGAATATTTTCTATATAGAGTAGAACTTTTATTTTAATGTTATTTCTAAATTGAGTGGAACTTCTAGTCAGATCAGGATTGAAGAAATTAATACTATAAATAGGAATATGGTGGAAAAGGCTATTTGGCTTTTAACTCATGGAGTGGGGCTATCGTCCATTGTAGAAAGGGGCTTTGCCAATTGCTGAGGATTTAACTTTGCCCATTGATGAGGGGTTCTTGCCCATTGCAGTCCCATGGAGGGAAAGATGTTTTGGCTTAAGGTAGAGAAAGGGTATAGAGTTCAAAAGGAAGGAATTCTTGTCTATTGGTGAGAGAGCTCTTACCCATATAGTTAAAGACACTCTTTGTGGTGTAGTATTACAATAGTAAATATATTAGATTATGTCTAAAGAAAACTGAGAACGATTAACTAATATATTTACTATGAGTAGTTTGATGTAATGTGAGTTCTGTTGGGTGTAATTGGGTTTACGAGCAATATAGTTTAAGCTTATAATTGATGATTTATTGTAATGAAAGATGGCATGCCCATGGATGTAGCCCTATATTGAGAAGGTAAATCACATAAATATTGATATTTTGTGTGTTTGCTTTATTTCTTTATAATTTATACACTTCCGCAGTGCACAACATTACGCGTTAAGTCATGCAGTCTAAATGGATTATGTCAAAAATTACCAACTCCAAACATTACTATTTTTATTAATTCTATCAAATCTCATATTTAGCCAAGCCCTTGAATGCCATCTTTGGATTTTTGCCCAAATCAAGTAATTAAAATTTAATCTTCTTTTATAGTACCATTCTAGCTACCATTACTCTTTCAATTTTATTATCCCACTATTTATTTATCTTTTTATAAAGTAAATCTAACATATTTTGATCATAAAAATCATTATTTATGTAACTTTAATTCGAAATTCAAAATAAACAATAAAATTTCATTAATTTAACAAGTTGACAACTAAAGAAGGTTAAAGAAAAAACTAAGGATACACATTCTGGAATCAACAAAGTAGAAGCAATGTACATTAGAATTGATGATTCATTACAATTCTCAACCTTTCTTCTGCTTCTACACCACTATTTCTCTCGATAACATTATTTAATAACTTTCCCTCAAAAACCTTAAATAGTATACTGCAGCTAAAAACAAGAAACCCATCACTTTCTCTATGATAATAAACATGTGAAGATAAATAATAATAATAAAATTTTAAATCTTTTTTAACTTTGGGTTTTATTGTTTATTATTATTTATTTGAGCATTATTATGATTTATTTACTACCTCATTTTTTGGGAACCATGGTTGCGGCTGCTGTTCTCTGTGATTGCACCACTGGCTTCCATGGGGCAAGAACAACAGAGTCTCTGTATCTCGACGGTAGCACCTAGCTTTTCCCTCTCTTCCATCTCACCATAGGCGAGGTGTCTTCCAAATCTCCATGCGAATAATCCACCCCAAAACACTGTTGAGGCAGTGAGTGTAGAATAGGCTTTGAGGCGTGATGAATCACAATCTTTAAGGTATTAATTGCCAGCATTAGATTGCTGCAGGGTTAATACAATATACCTCCAGGATACAATAAAGTCTGAAATCTGTAGACAACAACTCCTGAAGATTTCTCTTAAGAATTCTTTATACGAATTGAATTTAGAGAGACTAGAAGAAAAGAAGAAGAGGTAGAAGTAGTATATTTCTGGATTGAAAAACTCATCCATATTTATAAAGAATGAAAAGTCATGGCACATTTTCTAGATAGACACATCTGTTTATCTCTAATAGATACAACTGTTTGTGTAATAGACATATATGTTTATTAAAAGACACCTATACAAATAGTTATGACTATTTATATAGACATATCTGTTTATTAACAGACACCTATATAAATAGTTATGACTTTTTGTATAGAATAGACATGTCTATTTATTAACAAACACCTATATAAACAGTTGTGACTGTTTGTATAGAATTGACATGTCTATTTATTAACAGACACATCTACTTGTTAATAAACACATCTGTTCATAATTTATTTACGAAAATTACAATATGATAATTATTTTATTTCACACATATACGTGCAAGTGCCATAATAGAATAATATATATTGAATTATATATATATATATATATATATATATATATATATATATATATATATATATATATATATATAATTCTATACATATTTCACTCTTGTCATTCCTTCATTTTCTTATATTTTAATAATATAGGAATTTTTTCTCTTTATACTGTCTAACATACAAGCTATTTATAATAATTCCCCACTTAGCTTGTATTGTTAGATCTCATTGTTTCATGCATAATGAAAAGTATCTTTCGATTTAAATTTTTCCTTGGTGTAAATATTTCAAAGTTCTAAAGAAATCATGGTGGCCTTAGCTTAAACCTAGATTCCTATTAAATAAAACCGGAAATACTACACACACGAATCAATTAGTTCGACTTAAAAAGTTCACCAAAATTTTAGCACGAATATGGCCTTGTGCTACCTCCTATTTTCATGAATATTTACAAAAGTTATTCTCACTTTGTTGAAGCGGCACCACTTTCTATGTTCATATATGTGAAGTTTCTTTTGTATTAATATTAAACTTCATTAAGAATATAAATACTCATCCTCATTCCATTAACTTAGTACACTAAGTACTTAATTACAATATTTACTAATGACTTGTTGTTACCCTTTAAACTTTATTTAGTAATAATACTATAAAGTAGGGTTCCCATCAGTAGTAAATTTAATAGAATATTCTAAATCCTAATCAGCACATGTACTTATAATCATAACTCTTGAGAGCCCTTTTATTAAAGGATTTGCTAGATTATTATAGGATTTAACATAAACATGGTAATAACACCATTAGAGACTAATTGTCTTACATTTTCATGTCTTAAGCTTATATGTATATACTTTCAATTGTATATTTTACTATAAGTTTTAACCATCATGATTTGACTATCACAATATAAAGAAATAGATGGTACAGGTTGTGGCCACAACTTAATATCAGATAACAAGTTTCTCAGCCATTTTGCTTCTTTACCAACATTCGCCATAGTTATAAATTTGGATTCTACCGTAGAATGAGTTTTACAAGTTTGTTTCTTTGATGCCTAAGAAACAAAACCTCCACTTAAAATGGACACCCAACCAAAGGTTAACTTATTATCCTTAGTACTACTTATCCAATTGGCATTTGTATAACCCTAGGATTTTCATCATATTTGTTTTACTAGTCAATCATATAATCACATGTTTATAACATGAACTACATAAATAATTCACAGTCTAGATATGTACCTTATTTGCAGAAATAAATTGCTCCATAACTTGTTTAAAATGAGAGTATCCAACAATAAAGAACAAAGCTAAACTTGCACACACACACAAATGCATACTCATTTGTCCTTTTGTCACTTCTTGCAAATGACTTGTAAGGCTCTTATATTTACTACTCAAAATGTGAGGGTTGTCAATTCCACTAGAAATTAAATTAATTAAAATTATCAGTTTATAAAATATTTTCTATAGTGACTGGTAAAAACAGGTCGAACCCTAGAGACTGAATTACTAAAATTTCGTGTACTTGTGTAATAGAAAAAGAAAGAAACAAAGGTTGAGGGGGGGGGGGGGGGGGTTGTAACACTAAATAAGAAGAAATCAGAAATTAAAGAACTAAATATGAAACTCTCAATTTAAACAAACTTCAGCCCAAGGTAATTCTCATCCCAATGCATTTATTCGATCATAGACAAAAGAAATACAATTATCCTTTATTGAATACTTAACGTAGATTTACAAAATAGCAAGGTAAAACCTCTATCTTCCCTATACTAATCAATTTGAGCCCAACACTCTTATTGACTCTAATTATTAATTGAATTGGTATTAAGCAATCCTCATCAAATTAATAACTGCTTTAAGAACAAGAAGTAGTTAAGCTGAACAACGATTTATAAAGCATAAACCATTTAATTCATCCTATTGTTTCTTTAGGTTATTATCAAAATCTTGGATCATAATCAATAAAACCTGTTTGCTACTCACGTTCAATCTTACACAACAATTACGGATTATAAAGATGAACTAGCAATTGATCACATCAAACAATTAACTAATAGGCCTTTTTAACAAATCATTCAATAAATCGAAGACAATGAAATCAAGAAACAATAGATATTTAAAAAGACATAAATTTAAATTAAGAACATGGTCTCACAAATCATGCAAAAGAATTTGAATCCCTTGAACTGAATTAAAAACTTAGCCACTCATGTTCATGGCTTACAGAAAAATAAAGAAAAATAAAGAAGAAATCTAAAAAGAGAGTGGAGAATGAAGGTCTTCTATTGTGTTTGAAGGTCTGAATGGATGTGTTTTAGCTACTGCCTAAAGACGCATTTATAATAAAAAACCTAATCCCAAAGATAAGAACCAAACTAGGAAAAGTTTTAAAATTCAAAAGACAGATTTTCAGCCTGCATTCATGTCTTTGAAATCAAGGCCATTTTTTAGCAACTTCCTTTCTGAATCTATCACTGCCCTCTTTAGGAAAGTTGTAGCCCTATTTCTTAGCTTTCCAACGGGTACTCATTTGCCAAAAGTTACCTTTTCAATGGATTAAATAGCAATCAATTTGGAGACTCACAACTTTAGAAACACCTGAAAAATACAGCAAAGGTAAAATGCTAAAAATTTCTTCATTTAACACAATTATTCTAACAACTATCTAAACATATGCCTAAATGATAAATATACTTAACCAACTGAATTAAACATAAAAACATACTAGAAACACTTAATTTGATGGGAGTAAAATTAATAAATTATGCACTTATCAAAATGTATCAATCTTTTGGCCAATAAATTCATCTCTTCATACATGTAACTACTAAGAAGAATTGCATCTTTTTATTTAGTTACATCTTTTGGCCAAGGGACACAACTCTTTACATGGATACAACTCTTTATATGGTTTTAGCACAATTGGAAATTTATCGCAGAATAATCTATAGTTTATAGTTCCTTTTTTAAATATCCAAAAACCCTTGAAATTTCTTTCCAATATTCCACACTGGGATTATTAGTATATCTTGACAATTTATATACTGTAAAAGCAATATCAAGAGTAGTGCAATGCATAGCATACATTAAGCTATCAATAGCAATAACACACTCAAATTGAGCAATTATTCTATCAAAATTTCTAGTTAATTTGCAATAAATATCATATGGAGTATTTGCTTCCCTCAATATAATGAAATTGACAAAGAGTAAAGCCCCCACTATGTTACAGCTAGGTAGTTTTAGGCAGATCCCTAAAAGATAATAACCAAAATATTAATCTAGAGAACAATTTTAAAATTCTACCAAGAATAAATTAAAGAATAATAATGTTAATTATCGGTAAAAATGAAGAGAAGAGACAAAAAAGAAAAGTTAATAGATTTTTGTTCCAAACTGCTATTTTTAAAGTATTTGCATCTCTTCGAACATATACAATAGTTCACTTTGTATCTATTAGAATAATTACATCTGTTCACTTATACCTTTTAGAACAAATACAATCGTTCACTTTCATCTGTTAGAACAATTATATCTGTTCACTTATACATTTTATAACAAATACAACCGTTCACTTTGTATCTCTTAGAATAATTACATCTGTTCACTTATGCCTCTTAGAACATATACAACCGTTCACTTATGCCTCTTAGAATAGATACAACCATTCACTTATACCTCTTAGAATAGATATAACCATTCACTTTGTATCTCTTTGAACAATTATATTTATTCATTTACACCTTTAAAAATAGATATAACTATCAGTAATAAATAGTTCATTTTGATGCCTTTTAATGAACAGACATAACTCTTTCGAAATGAGATAAATTTTTTTATCACTAATATTTTGAACAATATCCCCACCTAGTTAGTGATAGACACAATCAATATGAATTAGGATTTATGCATACAAAAAGTGTTTTTCGACTTATGCACATAAATCTTATTACCTTCTTTAACACATTCACCATGAGCTTTAGCTTCATAATATAACCTTATATTTCTTCTAATTATAAGTATGTCATCAACATAAAGACAAATTATCACATAAAAAAACTTTTTAATGTGTAAGTATTTCTAAATCTGTTTAAAAGAAAAGTCATATGTGGCATACAATAATGTCTTCCTATAATCATTCAAACTAGAAGTATGATGTGCTATTATTCCTCTAATTACAGTGATTTAGGAACTACCACTTTCAAATCCTTAAACTTTGAAACAAAGATACACAACTCATGGAGTTATCCATAACAGGCATATTATCAAGTATTTAGAATTTAAAATATTTCATAATGAGAAATTTATCCATACCCTTTTTTTCTATATTGTACTCGAATTCTAACGAATTCTAGATTTCCTTTGGAGACTTCACAGAGATAAATAAATCTTATAGCTGATACATACATTTTGCATAATCATTTAGGTTTAATTTCATAGCCATTTTATTTGATTATTAGTCACTTTTAGCTAATTTCATTAGTTATTTAGATAGTTTTTCATAATTGCCAATTTTGGATTAATTTGTAATTTTTACTTTGTTTTGTAGGAAAAATGGTGTTTTTGAGGGACTAAAAAAAGAAATTTTACTTTTAAGGAGTGATTTCCATAGCCAAAGATGTCAAAAACAAGTTTCAAAGTTGAAGTATGCATTGGCCAAATTGCGAATAACTTGCCGCATAAGTTATGCAGTTCTGCATAAGGAGAAGAAACAATGTCCCAAGCACCTGCCGAAATCTGCATAAGCTGCCGCATAACTTATGCAGATTCGCGCCTCCCTTATGCAACCTCACAAAATTGTGCATAACTTATGCAGTCTTGCACCTTGCTCATGCAGTTTCGCACAGAGAGCGAAGCAGTCCAGCGCATAAGGGACTGCATAACTTATGCAGTCCACTTATGCAGTCCCACAAAGACTTCATAATGAGCTGGCAGAAGATTCCCTCAGAAAAACACACCTTAAACACACCATTTTAGGGCTCCTTGTCAGAAAAAGTTATAAGTAGACCCTTATCCCATTTAAAGAAAGAAGGTAAGAAAAGGAGGAAAAAGGGAAAGAAAAGGGCAGCAGCTGAAGAGTAAAAAACATCACCCACACCATTTCCAACTAGATTTGGAGTTTTCTTTCCTTTCTTGCATATTTCTTACCTTTCTTGTATTGGGTTTCTTAGTTCTTAGCTTAGATTAAAGTTTTATTTCCTTATTAACTCAGAATATCTTGTAAATATTATGGATAGTGAGTAGTTTTAATTTGATTCTGGAGTAAGGGATGTAATATTTAAGATATTTTGTGGATTTTGATTAAGTAATCCATATTTTGTGGTCTTAATGAGTTTTATTCATTTCTTGTGTGCTCAATGACATGCTTAGTGTAGGATCCCACTAAGTGATGTTCTTAATCCATGGTTGAGGCACCGAAAGGAGAAATCCTTGTAATAGATAATCAAGAAATTGGACTTAATTAACTTAGATCTAGAAATAGACTAAGGATTAAGAGGATTTACAGATTAATTAAGGAACTTAATGGGTCTTGATTAACTTTAACTCCACGAAAGTAGGATTAGATTGATTAAGGCACTCTTTGTCCAACTCGAAAGGGTATTCAAAGGATTTAAGAATTAATCTCCTTAAAACCCGTAAGTTCCACAAGATTGGATAACCAATTTAAAATCCCAAAATAGCTTGAATATGAACTCCTGAACTCCGGAATCACCTTTTTATCATTGTTAATTTCTAATTGAATTCAATTACTTGCCATTTTAAATCTTGCCATATTTCAATTTGCTTGTTTTAATTTGCTGCAAATTTAGTTTAATCATTACATTATTGAATAGATCATTAATTTTACACATATAAAATTCATACTTCAATATCCATCAATTTATTACTTTAATTTTTAAAAATAGTTCAAATTAGTCAAATTTTTATATAAAAAATTCAATCATTAACACAACTCCTCGTGGGAACGATATCTTTTCTATATTACTTATACGACCCATCCACTTGCGGTTGGGCCACATCAAGTTTTTGGCGCCGTTGCCAGGGAGTTGTTTGTTTAAGATTGAATTCTTGATTATTTTAGTTGTTTATAGTTTTATCTTTGTTATCTTTTCATTTTGTGTTTGTTTGTTCTTTTTAGGTACTCTTAATCTTTTATGAGAAGAGCTAGAAGCACAAGTGATACATCCTTATTGTTTAATCCTGAAATTGAGAAATTTTGTAAAGCCAACAAGAAAGAAACTAGAAAAAGGAAAGAAGCCTTGAGAGAAACTGAAATTGAAGCAGACATGGCTGATGAAAGAATTAGAATTGGTGGTGGTAATGCTGGAAATGATCGAAACAATGAAAATGTAGCCTAAGGTGAAGAGGTTGTAAATGCTAATGTGCCTAGGGGAAGTATGATGGATCATGCTTTTCCTCGTTTTGACGACTTGAGAGAGAGTATAGCAAGACCAAGAATTGATGAAAATAGCTATAAGATGGATTTTGGGGTTCTTCAAATGATTCAAAATTCCCAATTTGGGGGACATCCTTCTAAAAATCCACACACACATCTAAAGAAGTTTGCTATGATTTGTGATATGCAAAAACAACCTAGAGTATCTGATGATGCAGCAAGATTGAAGCTATTCCCATTCTCTTTGAAAGATAGAGCATTGGATTGGCTTGACTCTTTACCTCACAACTCCATTACAAATTGGGAGCAACTCACTGATGCATTTCTTGCACAATATTTTCCACCTGGAAAAACTCAAGAATTGAGGAATCAAATGACAGCTTTTAGACCAAGAGAAGATGAAACTCTCTATGAGTCATGGATGAGATGAAAGGAATTAGAGAGACAATGCCCACATCACGCCATTCCAAAATGGATGATAAACTAGAATTTTTACACAAATGTCACTCCTGCAATTAGAGGGATTATTAATGCTCAAACAGGAGGAGAATTTATTATGAAGCATGAAGATGAAGATTATGAGCTATTGGAGAAAATTGCAAAGAATACTCATCTTTGGAGTAGTCCAAGAGGACCAGCTCCAACTCAAAAGAGGCAAGCCGCTGGAATGTATGACCTTGATCCATTCAACATGATTAATGCAAAGTTTGATGCACTTACAAATGTTTTGGCTAAGAAGATGGAAGATTTAAGTATGTTGGTTAGTTCATCATCATCATCTGGAAGTTCACAACAAGTTGCTTATGCAGAAGGAACTACCAGCTGTGGAGTAAACTATGGAGAGCAAGCTGCATATGTTGGTAATTATGGAAACAAACAAATGGGGAATCCTTACTCTCAAACTTATAATCCAACTTGGAGGAATCATCCCAACTTTTCATGGGAAAATCAGCAAAATCAAGTTCTAAATCAGAATCTTTAGCCACAACAGCAACAAGGAATTCCATATCAACAAAATAGGCAACCATTGCCTAATTTTCAGCAGAGAAATATGAATCCTCCACCAAAACAGCATGAACAAAGTTTCACCACAGAAGCTTTATTATAACAGATTCTTGCTAACCAAACTAAGCATGATGAAGAGATGAGAGAGATGAAAGCAAGGCTAGAACAGATGCAAACACATAACAGAATGTTGGAAAATCAGATTGCACAACAAATCATCTTCCTCAAGTACCAAGTCTTTTGGAAAACTTCCAAGTCAACCAGAAAACCCAAGAGAGTAGTGTCAAGCTATTACTTTAAGAAGTGGGAAGGTTATAAATAATGAGAAGAGTGAAAAAAATGAGAAAAGTGAAAATAGTGAGAAGAGAGAAAATGAGAAAGAAACTGATGAGAGTGAAAAACAAGAAAGTGAGAAAGAAAGTGCAGAAAAATGTAAAGAGAAAATTGAAGAGAAGAAAGAGAAGTATATACCTCCAGAGCCCTACAAGCCACAACTTCCCTTTCCACAAAGATTTCAAAAAGCCAAGCTTGATAAGCAATTTGGAAAGTTCTTAGAGGTCTTGAAGAAGCTTTACATAAATGTGCCTTTTATTGATGCTCTTCCAGAAATGCCCTCTTATGCAAAATTCTTAAAAGAAATTCTCTCAAACAAAAGGAAACTTGAAGACCATGAAACTGTAGCTTTGACTGAGGAATGCAGTGCTATCCTCCAAAGGAAACTTCCTCCAAAGCTCAAGGATCCAGGGAGTTTTTCAATTCCATGCCACATTGGGGAATCATGTTCTACAAAAGCTTTATGCGATTTAGGGGCTAGTGTTAGCCTTATGCCCCTCTCCATTTTCGAGAAGCTCAATATGGGACATCTTAAGCCAACCCACATTTCTCTTCAGTTAGCTGACAGATCAATTAAGTATCCTGAAGGGATTTTGGAGAATGTGCCTCTGAAGGTTGGGAAGTTCTATATACCTGTTGACTTTGTCATCTTGGACATGGAAGAGGATTCTAATATTCCAATTATCTTGGGAAGACCCTTTCTAGCAACAGCAGGAGCATTGATTGATGTTAAGGGAGAAAAATTGACTCTTAGAGTTGGTGAAGATCAATTGGTTTTCAATATTAATAACATTATGAGGAAGCATCATTCTGAAGCTGATACTTGTTTGAGAATTGATATCATTGATGAGCTGGTTGAAGAACACTTCAGAAAGAGATATCCGAAAGATCCACTTGAAAATTGCTTGGTTCATGGAGGAAGCATCGACTATGACAACCCTCATGTGGCTGCATATGCTCAACATTTAGAAGGTAGTCCACCAATCATTTCTGCTCCAGTTTTTCAACTCACACAAAAAGAAAAAGTCGAATCTAAGCAACCATCATTCAAGGAAGAAGATGCACCTAAGGTAGAACTTAAGCAACTTCCTTCTCAGCTCAGGTATGAATTTCTTGGCACTAATAACACTTATCCAGTAATTGTAAATGCAAACTTGAGTACCTTAGAGGTTGATAAGTTGTTAAGAGTGTTGAGACAATTCAGGAAAGTTTTAGGATATATCATAGATGACATTAAGGGAATAAGCCCACACTTTTGCATGCACAGAATTATTTTGGAAGAAAATTGTAAGCCATCTATTGAACATCAGAGGAGGTTGAACCCAAATATGAAAGAAGTTGTTAAAAAGGAAATTTTGAAATTGCTTGATGCAGGGATCATATATCCTATCTCAGACAGTACTTGGGTGAGCCCATTACATATTGTCCCAAAAAAGGGTGGAGTGACAGTGGTTAAAAATGAAAATAACGAATTAATTCCCACTAGAACAGTGACTAGTTGGAGAATGTGCATAGATTACAGAAAATTAAATATTACCACTAGAAAAGATCATTTTCCACTTCCTTTCATTGATCAAATGTTAGAAAGACTGGCTAGGCATTCTTATTTTTGCTATTTAGATGGGTATTCAGGATTTTTTCAAATCCCTATCCATCCAAATGATCAAGAGAAAACCACTTTTACTTGTCCATATGGAACCTTTGCTTATAGGAGGATGCCATTTGGGTTGTGTAATGCACCAGCCACTTTTCAAAGGCGCATGATGGCAATCTTCTCAGATTTCATTGAAGATATAATGGAGGTTTTTATGGATGACTTTTCTGTTTATGGATCTTCATTTGACATATGCTTGGCTAACTTTTCTAAAGTTTTACAGCAATGTGCAGATACTGACCTTGTGTTAAATTGGGAAAAGTGTCATTTCATGGTTTAGGAAGGCATAGTGCTTGGACATTTAGTGTCTAACAGAGGAATAGAGGTTGATAAAGCCAAGGTTGAAGTGATAGAGAAGATGGCTCCTCCTACCAATGTCAAAGGAATTCGAAGTTTTCTAGGACATGCCGGGAAAAATAGCCAAACCTTTATCTAATTTATTAAGTCATGACATACCATTTGTATTTGACCAAGAGTGTTTGGATGCCTTTTATAGGTTGAAGCAAGCTCTTATCACTGCACCAATCATGCAACCTTTTGATTGGAGCCTACCTTTTGAAATTATGTGTGATGCTAGCAACTATGCAATTGGAGCTGTTCTTGGTCAAAGAAAAGACAAAAGGGCTTATGTTATTTATTATGCTAGTAGAACACTGGATGAGGCTCAAACAAACTATGCAACAACTGAAAAGGAATTCTTAGCAATTGTCTTTGCATTGGAAAAGTTCAGACCTTACATTATTGACTCAAAGGTGGTTATATTTTCAGATCATGCTGCTATCAGGTATTTACTCCGTAAAAAGGAGGCTAAACCTAGGCTCATTAGGTGGATTCTGATGCTACAAGAGTTTAATTTGGAGATTAGAGATAAGAAAGGAGCTGAAAATGTAGTTGCGGATAATCTTAGTAGGTTGAAATTGGATGATGAAGAAATGGATGAAGTCCCTATTGATGAGTTTTTCTTGGATGGACAACTTTTCTATCTTGTTGCTAAACTACCTTGGTATGCAGACTTGTTGAATTATCTATCTTATGGAGTTTTACCCCTAGGGATGACATGGCAACAAAAGAAAAAGTTTTTGCATGAGGAAAAATTTTATAGATGGGATGATCCTTTACTCTTTAGGAGATATTGTGATGGTTTAATAAGAAGATGTATTCCTGATGAGGAGACACAGAGTGTTATGCATCATTGCCATGCTTCTGATTATGGAGGACATTTTGGAATCTCTAAAACAGCTAGTAAAATTCTGCAGGCTGGTTTCTTTTGGCCAAATCTTTTTAAGGATGTGAGGAAATTTGTGTTAGAATGTGATAAATGTCAAAGGAGTGGAAATTTTTCAAAAAGAGATCAAATGCCCTTAAATGATATTCTTGAAATGGAATTATTCGATGTTTGGGGAATAGATTTTATGGGGCTATTTCCTCCTTCATATGGTAATAAATACATTCTAGTTGGAGTTGACTATGTGTCAAAGTGGGTGGAAGCTATTGCAACTCCAACTAATGATGCTAAAGTGGTAGTGAAATTCTTAAAGAAATTTGTCTTGAGTAGATTTGGAGCTCCAAGGGTTGTAATTAGTGATGGGGTTCACATTTTTGTAATAAGCAATTTGAGAGCTTAATGAGGAAGTATGGTGTAGTGCATAAGATAGCTACTCCATATCATCCTCAAACTTCAGGACAAGTTGAAATTTCTAACAGAGAACTCAAATATATCTTGGAGAAAACAGTGAGCAATTCTCGAAAAGGCTGGTCTGTCAAACTAGATGACGCTTTATGGGCATATAGGACTGCTTACAAAACCCCTATAGGAACTACTCCCTTTAGGTTGGTGTATGGTAAGTCTTGTCATTTACCTGTGGAGCTAGAACATAGAGCACATTGGGCCATTCAGACCTTGAACTTTGATCTCAAGGAAGCTGGTGAGAAGAGGCTATTGCAACTTAATGAGCTTGAAGAATTGAGGATGGATGCCTATGAAAGTGCCCGTATTTATAAAGAAAGAACTAAAGTTTGGCATGATAAGCATCTTAGAAAAAAAAGAATTTAAAGAAGGTGATTCAGTTTTGTTGTTCAACTCAAGATTGAAATTGTTCCCTGGAAAACTTAAATCAAGGTGGACTGGTCCATATAGAGTTTCTAAGGTTTTCCCTTATGGAGCAATTGAGATTTGGAGTGAAAAATTTGGGAATTTTAAGGTCAATGGGCATAGATTGAAGCATTACATAACTGGAGACCCAATAAAGGGAGCAAGCTGTTACAAGCTCTCTGATCCCTCACCTCTTTTTAGTGAAATGCATGAAGAGTCCAGCTAAGGACTATAAATTAGCACTCTTGGGAGGCATCCCAAGTTCTTTTATTTTGCTTTTGTTGATTTACTTTTATTTGCTTTACTTTTGTTTTTATCTTAAATCTCCCCAAATTCAATTTTTGACATTGTTGAATCTTGTCCCTTGCAGATGCATTTCAATGGATGAAGGTTGTTGCATTGCTGGGGAGTGACTCTTAATCTAATATTTTGTCCTTTAAATCTCCCAAGATTAGTTTATTTTCATTGCATATTCTGTGCAGGTTTGCTTCTTGGTTTATGCAGAGAAATGAAACTTTCAGCAAAAAGGGGTCTGTAGCACATGGCATTTGTTTCTTTGTTGACGGTTGGGTGTGTAACTTTTAAGTATTTGTGCTTATCATGTTAATATGATGGTAAGTGTGTCATTTTTGTAGTTTTGAGCTTAGTTGGGTTGTGTGATTCAATGTGGACATACTGCATTTTCTTGGCATAACTTGGAGAGTCCATTTTCTTTTGTGGATAAATGCAACTTTATGCAGATTTTTATTGAGTTTTATTGTGATAAATGTTAATTTGCAGAGTTTGAGTTGAAATGGCATAATTCACAAATGCCTCCTATGCAGAACTCACTTCTACAAGCTTGTATGATGCAATTGTGATGGATTTTGTATATATTGATGTATTTTTGGTGATAATTTCTCATGATTTATGCTTCATAGAATTATACTTCTTCATTCTAATGTATTTTTCAAACTTGCAAATCATTTTCAATTGTAATCTCAATCTTGTTGAATTGTGCATAAGTAACTGCATAGCTTATGCAGCTTTTAGACCACAAATTTTGCCAAATTTCATATCAGCTAAAACCTGCATAAGCCATTGCATAACTTATGCAATCCTGCATAATCACAATTTTTGCCATTTTTCATCTCTGCTGCAATCTGCATAAGGATGTGCATAGCTTATGCAATTCTGCACAGCCACATTTTTGCCAAATTTCATATCTGCCGAAACTTGCATAAGGCAGTGCATAAGTTATGCACTTTCGCATAACCACATTTCTTGGAATTCCATTTTCTGCCGAAACTTGCATAAGGCAGCGCATAAGTTATGCACTTTCGCATGACCACATTTCCTGCATTATCAAATCTGTCGAAATCTACATAAGGGAGTTCATAAGTTATGCACTTTCTCATAACCACATTTCCTGGAATTCCATTTTTTACTGAAACTTGCATAAGGCTGCGCATAAGTCATGCACTTTTGCATAACTAACTTTTCGCACTTCCATTTTCAGCCGAAACTTGCATGACCAAGCACATAAGTTATGCACTTTTGCATAACCAATTTTTCATACTCTTTATCTTCTGCCGAAACCTGCATAAGAGTGTGCATAACTTATGCACACTCATTCTCCCCTTATGCAATTTTACACATGTCCTGTACAAATCAAAAAAATTTTTCGGCACCCACTTTCCCACCTCTACTTCCCATCGTTCCTGTTCACACTTCCCCCACGTCCATTTTTCTCGGCATCACTCTTCCTTCCCATGCCTACGCCTCTTTTCACCGCCCGATACCCTAACTTCCCTTTACCTCTTTCACTTTCTTCTTCCCTCCTCCATTCTCACCATCAACAACCACCATGGAATCGCCTCCCCATTCCCCTCAAGGCTCTCCTCTCCAAGTCACGCCCTTGGCAATGCGGTCCCCCAATCCCGATTCTCCTCCACAACAAACCCCTCCACCACCTCCCACATCCACCTATAAGAGGAAAATCCGGTCGAAATCCACCCGACCCATGGCTTCTGCACCACCTCTCACAAAACGCAAAGACCCACCTACCACTCCACTTTCAGAGCCTCCACCCAAAAACCCCAAAACTTCAGCCTCCACACGACAGGGGGTTGGCATTTCCACCTTTACCCCACAAGCCAAATCATCCTCTTCTAGCAAAAAGCAAACTTCATCAGTAACACAGGTATCTAAACTACCTTGGCCCCTTCCTGATGCAACTCACAAGGCAACCTTTAAGAGACTAAAGGATAGGAAAGTGCAACCCACTAGGTACATTTCTGCAGATGCCCTCCAATCAGTTGGTTTATTTGATAATGTTGTTGCCTACCTTGATGGTTTGGGTTGGATGGAATTTGTGCATAAACAAGAACTAGTTTATCCAGCTCTAGTTTTGGAATTTATTTCCCCATTTTCTGCTACTCTGAAATTGCATGAGATAGATTATAAGCCAACTATAAAGTTTAGGTGTTTGGGGCAAAATAGAGAGCTATCATTAGACCAATTTCATAGTATTTTTGGGTTTGCAATTGATGGACTATTTAGGGTGCCATATATAGGCATAGAGGTAGCAACTAAAGGTGTTTGGAATGCTGTTCAGTTTTGGAGGAGTATCACAAACCAACCTTAGAGTTTTTATGCTGGCAGATCCAAGACCTCTCAAATACTAGACCCTGCACTTAGATTTATCCATAGGCTTATTGCTAGCACTATCTTGGGCAGAGGGACTAGTTCTGGTGTTGTTGGAAAATCTGAATTGTTCATGCTATGGTGTGCTTTTCACAAAGTCAAAGTATTTCCTAGTTACTTCTTTTGTGAGCATGTGTTACATATTGCTACCAAATCTATAGGTGATATAGTCATGGGTGGGCTCATAACTGTTATAGCTAAGCATTTTGGTTTTAATCCAGAAGAGCATCCTCTACCAGCACTTTCAGACACTCTATATTTTAATGCTACTCACCTATACAAAACTGGATTCAGTTTGCCACCTTCTGACACTGCACAACCAGCAGCAGATGCAGGACCCACTGCATAACCAGAGGCACAACCTGCACCACCCACTCAGTCTGCACAGGATATCCCAGCAGATTCTGCACAGCCTACACCTTCTGCAGCTGGACCCTCTTCATCCACAGCACCTCCTCCCTTCAACACTAAAGCCTTATTCACCTATCTTGAGAGGCTTAGTGATGATGTACACTTTGTGGATAGGAAGCTTGAAACTGGTCTTGATACCCTCAAGGATCATCATGATCAACTCTTTGATTTTGTTATGGAAACCAGAGATAAACAGAAAGAGTTAAAAGAGATAATGAAGCAGCTCATGGCTTTTCTGAGAATGCCACCTCCACCTCCATCACCTCCTCCAGAACCACCCCTTCGGCAGCAGCCAGCTCCATCCAGTCCTTTAGCAGCATCTTTGGACAAGGGCAAAACCATAGAATTAGACTAGTTTTTATTTTGCTTTTGTTCAAACTTCTAGGAGTTTCTTTTTTTGGATGTGTTGAAACAATTTTAGTTTGCCTTGAATTCTATTTTCTTGAAGTTCTATTGGATGGCTATTCCATTAGTTTTTCATTGATTCTCATTGCCTTCACGGCCCTTTTGTGCATACTTGTCCATACACTGTATATATTTACAAGCCTCTACTGGTGTTTGCACATTTTTCCTTGCTATATCATTATGCAACAGCTTTTGAATATACTGCACAGGCTGTGAAACTCCTTATGCAAATATTCTGCATAGCTTGTGCAGTCCCTTATGCAACTCATGCAGAACTGCACAGCTTATGCACCCTCCTTATGCAACTGTTCTGTACAACATTTTATTCTGCATAACCTATGCAGCTTCTTATTCATCACCATCATCTCTTGAATTCACATCTGCTCTATACCAGGTAACTCTTTTTTTTTGCTCTTAAATTTAACTATTCCTGGTTATTCCTCTTTGCTTTGAGTTTTGATAATGCACTGCTTGAGACATTGAGGACAATGTCTAATTTTGAGTTTGGGGGTGTGCATTTTGATTTTTGCTATATTTTTTCACATTTTGAGTATAGGAACATCTCATCTCATTCCATTTACATATATATTGTAAATATTTTACATATACATCCATACATACATATACATAACACATTTACACACATTATACATCACTTAGAAATTGTACACATTACATACAAATAGATTTCCTCCATTTAGTTGATGCATTGCTCATTTTTAGGAATCATGCATCATGCATTAAAATCTTTTGCCAAATCCCTTGAGTACTGAAAAGTTGCCTATGAGAGTGATTTGACTTACCTTTAGTTGGGTTTGTGGATTGAAAGTTTCCTAAGAGGTGCAAAGTTTTGAAGTGTTTATCCCTTGCCTATATCTTCTTAGCCAAAAAGCCACCCAACTAGTCCTTTAGAGATTGGAGTGTTTAGAGAGAGTTATTGGATATAAGGTAGTCAAATGATGTCTCACCAATCCTAGAACAAATTTTCTAAACCTTTCAAGGCGAAATACCAGCTTATACTTGAAAAGAGAGATGATTAGGCATTCTTTGATTTAAACCTTCTCATTTTAAACCTTTGGCCTTTTTCCTAATTAAAATTAACCCTTGCAAACCCCTTTGAGCCTTTTTATTCCTAATTTTTCTTGAAACCCTTATTGCTACCTAGCCAATGAACCAAATACTCCAACCCTTTTCATGAGAATAATTATTCATAATATTAGGTACATAAAAAAAAAGAAGAAAAAAAAAGAAGAAAAAATACAATAAAAGGGAGAAGAAATACTTGTCATCTTGTAAAAGTGCTAGTATATGTGCTTTTCACTATTGTCATTCAAATTGAAAGAAATCCACCCAAAGTAATTAAAGGAAATGAGTTGGGGGTGGCATTTTTAGGGACAATCATCAAAAGAAAATGCAAGATACAAGTTTAAAGTATCAAAGTGTCCCTCCATTTTTATGTGTTTTGTAAAATATGCTGGCACTTGATAATTCTCATTGTGTATTTCTCTCCTCCATATATATATATATATATATATATATATATATATATATATATATATATATATATATATATATATATATATATATATATATATATATAATAAAATAAAATAAAATAAGAAGTGTACCTTATGTTTTCAAGATTGAAAATATTCTCATGCTTTGAATCCTTTTTACCCCTTTTTCTTCTTAGCCTCATTTTGAACCCCATGGCCCCATTACATCCCTAAAAAGACCTTTGATCTCTTGATAGTACTTGCTACATTAGTGGAGATAGGAGTAGGGAATTTGCCTATGGGATTGGAAAATTATCCATTCATTCATTCATTCAATTCCATCATTCTATATAGAGACACTTTGACTATTGATTGTCCTAGAATTCCTTTTGAGCATGACTCTCTCTTTTGATTGGTTGGTTTGGGAATTTTGAATGATAATTGACTTGATGGCTAAGCGGTGAAAGCTTGGATAAGCATTAGATTCTTTGCATTTTGAAGGATGGGTATACGGATTGTTGGTATGGCTAAAGGTGTGTTAAGTTACTTTAATAGGTGATTTTCATAGCTCTTTGGATAAGGCACCCCTAAAAATTGCATTATATTTTAAAGTTTGCTTGAGGACAAGCAAAAGCTTAAGTTTGGGGGTATTTGATACATACATTTTGTGTAATCATTTAGGTTTAATTTCATAGCCATTTTATTTGATTATTAGTCACTTTTAGCTAATTTCATTAGTTATTTAGATAGTTTTTCATAATTGCCAATTTTGGATTAATTTGTAATTTTTACTTTGTTTTGTAGGAAAAATGGTGTTTTTGAGAGACTAAAAAAAGAAATTTTACTTTTGAGGAGTGATTTCCACAGGTAAAGATGTCAAAAACAAGTTTCAAAGTTGAAGTATGCATTGGCCAAATTGCGCATAACTTACCGCATAAGTTATGCAGTTCTGCATAAGGAGAAGAAACAATGTCCCAAGCACCTGCCGAAATCTGCATAAGCTACCGCATAACTTATGCAGATTCGTGCCTCCCTTATGCAACCTCACAGAATTGTGCATAACTTATACAGTCTTGCACCTTGCTCATGCAGTTTCACACAGAGAGCCAGAAACCAGCCGAAAACTGCATAAGGGACTGCATAACTTATGCAGTCCACTTATGCAGTCCCACAAAGACTTCATAATGAGTTGGCAGAAGATTCCCTCAGAAAAACACACCTCAAACACACCATTTTAGGGCTCCTTGTTAGAAAAAGTTATAAATAGACCCTTATCCCATTTAAAGAAAGAAGGGAAGAAAAGGAGGAAAAAGGGAAAGAAAAGGGCAGCAGCTGAAGAGTAAAAAACGTCACCCACACCATTTCCAACCAGATTTGGAGTTTTCTTTCCTTTCTTGCATATTTCTTACATTTCTTATATTGGGTTTCTTAGTTCTTAGCTTAGATTAAAGTTTTATTTCCTTATTAACTCAGAATATCTTGTAAATATTATGGATAGCGAGTAGTTTTAATTTGATTCTGGAGTAAGGGATGTAATATTTAAGATATTTTGTGGATTTTGATTGGGTAATCCATATTTTGTGGTCTTAATGAGTTTTATTTATTTCTTGTGTGCTCAATGACATGCTTAGTGTAGAATCCCACTAAGTGATGTTCTTAATCCATGGTTGAGGCATTGAAAGGAGAAAGCCTTGTGATAGATAATCAAGAAATTGGACTTAATTAACTTAGATCTAGAAATAGACTAAGGATTAAGAGGATTTACAGATTAATTAAGGAACTTAATGGGTCTTGATCTCCATGAAAGTAGGATTAGATTGATTAAGGCACTCTTTGTCCAACTCAAAAGGGTATTCAAAGGATTTAAGAATTAATCTCCTTAAAACCTGTAAGTTCCACAAGATTGGATAACTAATTTAAAATCCCAAAATAGCTTGAATATGAACTCCTGAACTCCGGAATCGCCTTTTTATCATTATTAATTTCTAATTGAATTCAATTGCTTGCCATTTTAAATCTTGCCATATTTCAATTTGCTTGTTTTAATTTGATGCAAATTTAGTTTAATCATTACATTGTTGAATAGATCATTAATTTTACACTTATAGAATTCATACTTCAATATCCATCAATTTATTGCTTTAATTTTTAAAAATAGTTTAAATTAGTCAAATTTTTATATCAAAAATTCAATCATTAACACAACTCCTCATGGGAACGATATCTTTTCTATATTACTTGTATGACCCGTGCACTTGCGGTTGGGCCACATCAATAGCCTATCTGATGAGTTGTTGAGAATATGACTTTTGCGTGGCAATTCATCTTCTTTTCCTGATCTGCTTTCACCTTCTCAGTGAACATAATTTGTTCCTTAAAACAATCAAGTTTCAAAAACTCTTGATTCATCACGGAAACAACCTTAGACTCCATTGCGATTAATACCTTAAAATTGTTGAGGCAGTGAGTGTAGAATAGACTTTGAGGCGTGATGAATCACTATTTTAAGGTATTAATTGCCCCCACTAGATTGCTACAAGGTTATGGCAATATACCTCCAGGATACAACAAAGCCTGAAATCTGCAGACAGCAACTCCTGAAGATTTCCCTTAAGAACTCTAAATACGAACTGAATTTAGAGAGACTAGAAGAAAAGAAGAAGAGGTAGAAGTAGTATATTTCTGGATTGAAAAACTCATCCATATTTATAAAGAATGAAAAGTCATGGCACCTTTTTTAGATAGACACATATGTTTATCTCTAATAGATACAACTGTTTGTGTAATAGACATATCTTTTTATTAAAAGACACCTATACAAATAGTTGTGACTGTTTGTATAGACATATCTATTTATTAACAGACATCTATACAAATAGTTATGACCTTTTGTATAGAATAGACATGTCTGTTTATTAACAAACACTTATATACAAACAGTTGTGACTGTTTATATAGAATTGACATGTCTGTTTATTAACAGACACATCTACTTGTTAATAAACACATTTGTTTGTAATTTATTTACGAAAATTACAATATGATAATTATTTTACTTCACACATATACGTGCCAAGTGCCATAATAGAATAATATATATTGAATTATATATCTATAATTCTATACATATTTCACTCTTGTCATTCCTTCATTTTCTTATATTTTAACAATATAGGAATTCTTTCTCTCTATACTGTCTAACATATAAGCTATTTATAACAAACACTCACTGCTTCTTTTCGATGATGACGACTCTAGGCTTCTTTTCCCTTTAGCTGCTGCTGCTTCTGCTTCTTTAGCTTTTGTTGGAGGCTTCAACTCTTCCTTATCTTCCATACCAGGAAGCATTTCTGCTGCTTCAATGAGAAGAATTAAACCATTGTTTTTGTGTTTTTCTTCTCCCTCTTGAAACGCCAGCGCCGTTTTGACCCCTCCATTGTCAGCGTCAAGACTTTCTTGTTTTTCTTTTATTTTTCCTTTTCCTTTTACTTTTACTTCGCCGTTGGCATCTTCGGCTTCCAGTTATATGGCTTCTAAAATTTTTGAGCTTCGAGATTCTTTCCCAATTGCTTCAATTGTGAGAGAATCTGCACCGAAATGGTCCCCAACCTCTTTTTTCTTTTTGAGCAAGTCCCCAACCTCTTTAGCATCACAGTCTCTTGCTGATGAGCTCTTCTCAACCATCAAAACCCTGCTAACTTTCAATTCTAAACCGTTTTCAGCTTCCGGACAAAATTCCACACTCAAATCGATTCCCAGTCCCTTGTTCTCTTTAAACTCCACAGTTTCATGATTCAAAAACGATTCTCCAGCAGTTTCTCTTGGTGGGCGTGAAGCAATGATTGGTGAAATCTTTTGAAGGCACATTTGGGACTTGGAAAGCCCACGACGAATATTTGGTCAGGGAATGAATTGATACGAACCCACTAACGTGAGAACAAGAAAAACAAGAAACTAATAATAACCCATTGTTGAGTTATAAAAGCTTCTTCTTTGCATGCTATTGGAGGCAAGAACCCATGGATTCTGCAAGAATCGCAAAGGGGAAGGGAGGGGGGGGGGGGGGGGGGGGGGGGGTGGTTGTTGGGGCAAGAGGGCAATAATTGGACGTTAAAGAAAATGCTACAGAGAGAGAACTAAGTAGAGAATGAAAGAGTAGAGAATGAAAGAAACAAGCCAAGCAAACTCCATATCTTATAGTCTTTTTGAGGACTTTTTCCATTTTTTTCCTCATGAATTGTTGAATTCTCATTGGTCATTAATAATTAATAATGGAAAACTATTTATTTTATTATTATCATTATTATTACCTTTTATAATTAATTTTACCCTTACATTCCAATGTTGTTTTTTCATTATATTTTTTTAATATTTATGATTAGAGATATTATCAAATTATTTTATATATGTTGAAATTAAAATTATTTTTTAAATAGTTTTAAAATTATATATATCATTTTGATTTAATTCATTTAGTAAAACAATGCTTTTAAGATGATGGTGGATATGTTATTGCTCTGATTAGTTTAGTCTATTTAATTAAATGAATTACACTATAAAATATCTTCTTTTCCTATAATTTCGATCAAAAGAAACATCATACCATATGATGAGTAGATATTTTTTTTTTTATATATAAGTAAAATATTTATTGTGAAAAATACTAGGAAAATCTTAACATGATGCTTCCAATTAAGTCTCGGTTAACAAATTGTCCAATACAATAAACCCAGAAAATGATGTACTGCTTTTGACAGCAAAATAGAAAGATGTCTTCTTTATTAAATAATTGAAGGCATTTCTAAAATTACGCAATTTTAAATATAAATTAATATCAAAGGGAAAAAAAATAATGTTCTTCGTTGGCTGAATTTACATTTTTTGAAATTGAGCCGAGATAGAATTAATTTTTAATACATAGATTGGTTAATGTGGAAATATACTTTTAAATTTGTTCAAAGAAAATTTTAATTTTAATTGATATATGAGTTGATTTGAAAATATTTATAATTAAAAATTAAAAATAATTTAGAAATGTTGTTTTTCCTAAACAACCTGATCTAGAAAATTTTGGAAAGAAAGAAAGAAATAGATAAAGGGTATGTGAGGCCCTTAATTCGACCCAAACCTAGGGACTCCTGATAATGTAATATGGGTTCTGCAACATCAATCTTCTCATTATACATATTGAATATGTAAATAAGAGGTTATTTTGTTTATAAAGTTTAAATTAAAGGATTATTTTGTTTATAATACAAAAATTTAAGAATTAAATTGTTCAGTTACAAAATATGTAGAGGTAAGGCCATTTTAGTTATTTTTGTTGTAATTAACAGTCAAGTAAATGAAAAATTAGATGGAGGGCGTACATTATAGATTTTGTCAAATTTTAAAGACTAAATTATTTGGTTTTGAACATACAAAGACTAAATTGTAGGCTTTTTCAAACTTCAGGGACTAAATTATAATTTATTCTTAAAGAAAAATTAAATTCTAATTTAAAAGTGAAAAATATGATCAAATCTAATTAAAAATAAATAATAAATAATTTTTTTAATTTTTCTTAAAAATAAAAAAATAAAAAATTTTAACTATTAAATTTGATCAAATCTAATTGAAGAATCGCCTTAAATCCAACTGAAATCAAATCATTGGTAAATTACAAGTTAATTTTTGAGGTTGAGGTAAACTTAAAACTTAACCTTGTATTTTTAAAACTAAGCAATTTAATAAGTGATATTTGACAAAACCTACAATATTTTGTCTCTCTATCCAATTTACCATTAATTACAACAAAAATAATCAAAATGCCCCTAACTTTATATATTTTCTAATTTAATCAATTTAATCATTGAGGTTTTGTATTATAATCAAAATAGTTCTTATAATTAATTTTACCCTTACATTCCAATTTTTTTTTTCTTATTATAGTTTATTTAATATTTATGATTAGAGATATAATCAAATTATTTTATACATTTTGAAATTAAAATTTATTTTTAAATAATTTAAAAATTATATTTTATCATTTTAATTTAATTCATTTTAAATTATTAGTACTGAAGTGTTTGAATGGTGACTTATTTTGTATGACTCTATTGTCAACTCTATAGCAATCAAAGAGTGCTAATTGGTAAAAATAGGTTGTGTGATAGTCTGATTTGATTTGATTGGTTTGATTTGGGATTAAAAAAAATTTGATTTTTTTATCTTTTAAAAATAAAAAATTTTTACTATAAAAAATAATGGACGAAATAAAACACCTTAAATCAAACTGAAATCAAATTGTAATTCATATTATAAATTTCTTTATTCCCATTTTGAATCTTTAACCTTTAAAATTAAAATTACCAATCCACTTTGCTATGGACATCCCCAACATGCTATTTTCAGTAAAGATTTATTCAGGCAATTTTTGGTCTAGTAATAGTGAAAGCCATACCAATGCTTTTAAGATGATTTTGGACAGTCATTGCTCTGATTAGTTTAATCCATTTAATTAAATGAATTACACTATAAAATATCTTCTCTTCTTATAATTTCTATTTGCATATTGACTGATAAACAGAAATATCATACCATATGATGAGTAGATTTTTTTTATATATAAGCAGAAAAAATTTATTAGCATGATGCTTCTAATTAAGCCTCAATCAACAGATTGTCCCAATACAATTAACAGGAAATAATGTACTTTATTTATATAAGAAGTTTTAAGATTTTTTTTTTAATTTGTCACTAAAAAATTACCTTTTTCCACATTAAAAGAATTTTAATAACTAATTCAATTATATATATATATATATATATATATATATATATATATATATATATATATGAAAAATTTTATAATATGTGTTAAGTTGTATAAATTATATATAGTTAAATAAAAAAGTGATTTTTAAAAATTAAAAATGTAAATGCACACTATATACTTCTATTGTATTTTATTTATATATATTAAAATAAAAAATTATATTTTTATTTTAATTTATATAATTAAAGCTTTTAATTAACGTATTATTATTAATTATTAAGGTAAAAAGTGTTATTAATTTCTTGGGAAAAAAATAAAAAAAATTTATAAAAACACTTTTACCATTAAACTACAAATATTTTGATGATTTGAATTTATTAATTATACATATATTAATATATTTATTTTTTTAATTATTACTTTTAATTAAATTTGTACTTATAAATATATAAGCACTATAATAAATATAATAAAATTTGATTATATAGTATAAAATATTATTAAATCTTTATTATAATAAAGTATTTATACGATGAATTGAAAATTTAAATTCAACTATAAATTAAGAAAATAATAATTTGTGAAAAAGAAAAAAGAAAGAGATGTCCCACATGATTTTTTTAAGAACTTGACATGTGATGGCTTCCCTATAAAAGGCAATTCTCCTCACTTAACATTTCAAACAAAAAGTGGATCCAAATACACGGCTCACTAGTGATAGTTTATTTTTTAAAATTATATTTATTTATTTTAAAAAATATTTATTATTTTTAGTAATTTATTTAAATTTCATTTAAATTGTAATAGTAAATAAATATTAGATTATTAAAGAAAAATAAATACACTTATATTAATAATTAATGATATGAAGAAATTAATATATAATGACAAGATAATTTATTTTTAGAAAATATTATTAGAGACAAATTTATTTAATTCTAAAAGTAAATTTAGAAATTTTAGTAGAAACTATTAAAGTCAATTTAATGTCTTTAAAAATAGATTTAGGGGCAAAAAATATAATTTGTTAAAAGGAAAAAGGAGACAATTTTTTTTTGTTAGTATAGGTTATTAATATAGACAAATATATTTATCTCTGAAGATTAAATCAGTGTCAAATTGAACAAATAATTATCTATATCTAAAAATATATAGAGACAAATATATAACTTTTGAGTCAAAATTTTCATTCTCAATATAATAATTTTAATATAGTGATAGTGTTTTTTTGTAGTTTTTTTTATTATAATATTTTTGTAATTTAAATACAATGATATGAACTTTAAATTAATATTTTTAAAATGATTGACAAATCTTTTTATCTTAACATATACCATATATCCCTCTCCCTTCTTTTATTTTAATTTGAATTAAAATTTGAAATTTTATAATTTTAAAGCCTGACTCTAATGCAATTAATTTATTTTTTTATTTAATATAAAAACTCATATATATTATTAAATTAATTATATTAATTATTAATAAAATTATTAAATTTGTAATAACTGAGATGTGCATGACAATTAGTTATCAATGTATTTTCTATATTTTTCACTCATTTGGTATCTTATCTTTTTGTGTTTTGGCCTTGTGGGTATCACATATTGATATTATTATACATATTGATATTACTATAGATATAGATGGATGATACATCCTCTCAAATAGAAATTTTTGTGTTTAATTTCTTCTAAAATTCAAGTTTGTGAATAATCATGATTTGGGTATTATTAGGGAATGAAAATAAAGTAGTAAAGCTGAAATAAAGCCTAAACCCAATACACAAGGCTTTGATGCTAATATCCATGAAATAAAAATGGATTTGCAGCTATATTATTTTTTTTTATATTTATACTTTATTTTTATAATCTATTTCTAATTAATAAAATACCATCTAAAATAACTAGAACCTAAACACATTTGATCAAATCCATTTGGCACCTCTAATTCTATGATATCATATTATTTCTATTTTATATAATAATGAAACTAAGTTAATTAATTATTTCTGTGGAAACTTTGCCTTGTTTGGAAACAATGCTGTGGTTTTGTGAATCTTATATTGGAGTCTGATTAAGAACCCAAAATTGTAAGTCCATCATAGAAGAGCCTAAATAGATTCATTACAAATTCATTGAAAATTTTGTAACTGACAAATATGTTATTGATGTAATCTAACAAGTTTAGGCATGTGAACGATTCTTAAATATTATATTTCATTCTAAAAAAATGCTAATTTACCTCTCTCTCTCTCTATATATATATATATCAAAGAAGAATACTAATCTTTCTATTTGATGACAGTGAAATCTAGTTACATACCTAATCATCATCATCATGAATGCTTAGAGCAAAATTAGTAACCTGCAAAATAAAATATAACATTTAACAACCACATACTTATTAAAAAAATTTCTTATTTTTTTACCAAAAAATATAATTTATCTTTTTTTATTAATTATATATCTAAATTTTCCATGTCCACTAAATCTTTTTGGTTCACTTTTTGAAGTCCACTTCCATTGCACCTTTCAACATTAGTTTAAAATTTGTAATTCACGTTAACGGTAATACACAAGTCATGTCCGACTACACATATAACATAAAAATCACTAATTCAAACATGATTTATATAATTAATGGTGTCAAAATATTCAATTTGGGAATGTCAAAATATAATTAATGGTGTCAAAATATCTAAACATCATTCAAATATCAAAATTAATTAAAATTTCACAAACACAAAATAAAGTTTCAAGTTTGCGAATGTAAGTTTCACAAATCATTTTCTTCTATATGATTGTTGATGGAGTTTGAGGAATTGAAAATATGATGGATTGAGGGTGTTCAATGAGATAAAATGTCTAGATTGTACGATCTTGAGAATTTAAAGGATTTTGAAGTGGGTGGTTACAGCAAAAATGTCAAATGAGATTGTTAGGGTTAGATTTAGCTTCACACATTATATTCTTGCTCCATAAATGAAACAATGTAGTTTTTAATATATAAATAACAAGGGTCATAACATATTTAAATCAACAAAATAAACATGTTAAACTATTAACTCAATTGAACAAATAAGTCATTTGGAGTATGATTAAGAACCAAAATTGTAAATCCATAATAGAAGAGTCTAAATAGATTCATCATAAATTCATTGAAGATTTTATGATTGGTGGATATATTATTGATGTAATCTAACAAGTTTAGGCATGTGAGTGATTCTTAAATATTATATTTCATTCTAAAAAAATACTAATTTACCCTCTCTGTTTCTCTCTCTCTCTCTCTATATATATGGAGATTGATTTGTAAATCCATAATAGAAGAGTCTAAATAGATTCATCACAAATTCATTGAAGATTTTATGATTGGTGGATATATTATTGATGTAATCTAACAAGTTTAGGCATGTGAGTGATTCTTAAATATTATATTTCATTCTAAAAAAATACTAATTTACCCTCTCTGTCTTTCTCTCTCTCTATATATATATATATGGAGATTGTTTTGTAACTAGATTTAAGTGTTTTTTCTTGTATTTTTCTCACAATTTGAATCTTTTTAATACATTTTTAATTAATCAAAAGAAAATTTTAAAAATATAGACCACTAATTTTTAAATTTTGTTATATCAATAAAAACTAATCTTTTAAAAATTAAAATGCACACTCATTAATTTTTTTTGTTTTATTGGCCAATTAAAAATCTTTTAAGTTACTAGAATGTTGGTTATTTAATTTTTTTGCTTTTTTGGGCCAATAAAGATATTAATTAATGACGATTATAATATTTAAATATATAGGCTAATAATGGATATAACAACTAGACCTAATTGTTTTATTTACCTCTTTTACAATTTAATTCTTTTTAAAATGTTTTTTATAACTTAAAAATAAATTAAAAAAAATATAGGTGGCATATTTTTCAACTAATTTCAGTCAATAAAAAATGGTCTCATTAAATCTTTTATTTAATTGGGCTAATAAAAAAAATCAACATTTTAAAATTTGTTTAAGATTTTTTGAAGCTAAATGTGAGAGATAGTTAAGAACATACTCACATTTAAAGTACTCTAAATTAAAAAATTAAAAAATTTAATTTTTTAAACTTAAGTTTAGTGTTAGATAGATGCAATATTTAAACTTAAGTGTATCATCTATTTAGCTCACAATTTAAATCTTTTTAAAATATTTTTATTACTTAAAAGAAAAATTTAAGAGGTGGGCCACTAATTTTTCAATTTTGTTACATCACTAAAAACCAATCTTTTAAAACATAAAATATGAACTCATTAATTTTTATCTTTAATTGGGCCAATAAAAACTTTTAAATTACTAGAATATTGGCCTATTAAATTTTTTGCTTCATTAGGCCAATAAAAAATAATAATTAATGATGATTATTAAATTTAGATATATGGGGCCAATAACGGATATAACAACTAGATATAGGCGTTTTATGTACCTCACTCACAATTTAATTCTTTTTAAATTCTTTTTTATTACTTAAAAATAAATTTAAATAATATCGACGATCAAGTTTTCAATTAAGTTGAGCCAATAATCCATCTAACACTGAAGTCAAAGGTTCAAATAGAATCACAGCCTATTAGAAATTTTAGTTTTTAATTTAGAGTACTTTAAATGTGAGTATATTCTTAACTGTCTCTGACCTTCAAAAAAAATCTTAACAAAATTTTAATAATTGAAAACTTTTTTTATTGATCCAATTTAGTTAAATTTTATTGCTGATATTTTTTAAGTTCATTTTTAAGTAATGAAAAATAATTTAAAAAGAATTAAATTGTGAATAAGGTACATAAAACAATTAGGTTTGGTTCTTATGTCCGTCATTAGCTTCAAGTCTTCCTAATTGATGCAAGTGAATCTATTTATATACCTAATCACCATCATGAATGTTTGGAGGTAAATTAGTAACCTACAAAATAAAATATAACATTTAACACTCACATACCTGATTCAAGAGATTACACGATCAATAATATCTAGCAGGTTTGATGTCCTGCTCGATGATGTAGGTTCTTCTACTATGTGGATATGTAACCTTTTGAATCTCCTGTTGAACAAGCTCCTGTGAGAAATTGAATAAGTTCTGGTTTCTTCTAATAACTTATTCAATGAGGGACATTCAAAAGATTCTACCATCCAACTATTAAGATGGAAAGTACTGGAAAAGGGGGCAATTAATATGTAGGAAATCCAAAGAAAAATCCAAATTGTGGTTGTTTGCACAAAGAAAAATCCAAATTGTGGCGCTTGTCCAATGAGAGCAGAGTGCAAACATCTTGCTAGCGCGATTGCAAGGTTTGTACCCGCTTTGCTTTGTACCCACTTTGCTTTTCAATTTCTTGGTTTCAGACTGCTGATAAATGCATATGAAATTAAGAAGTTGATATGCTTATTTGGTAGAGCAAATCTTGGATATCTAGAAATGACAAATGATGTTGCACGGAGATAAAATAATAAACATTTGTTGGTATAATCAAGTCTCTCCTGTCATCATACTTTGACATCCATCCTAGACTTTTTTCTGTTGGCTACATCAACGATGTGTAAACCTCTTAAGTTGTATCTACAGAAAGTGTATTGTTTTGAACAAAATCTAAATCTAAGAATTTAAATGCAGTGCAAATCTTTCCCTGCCAGACCCTTCAAAGAAAGTTGAAGAGAGATATATGGTTCCTAAAGTACCTCTTGGAAGCTCTAATTTGGTTGGAAACAGTGTGGTTGTCAATCCAATATCAGTGTCACTTTTAGAGTCTAACAAAACATTGGAATCTGGGGTAAGAACCCAAAATTGTGAACCAATCATAGAAGAGCCTAAATCACCACTGCATGAGCAGCAAATTGAAGATATTGTAAGTGAAGATATTATTGATGATGAAGAAGAAATCCCTACTATCCAACTCAACAATGAGACTTTCAAGGAGAATTTACACTACTTTATGGACAAGTATGGGCCCAATTTCCAAACTAGCAGTTCATCAAGAGCTTTAGTTCCTGTATCTGTGACTGTTGATTCAATTCCGATTCGCAAATTGAAGCAGACTAGCCACTTGCGGACGGAACATCAAGTGTAAGTAGAAATTCACTTTCACTTCCATAAATTAATGAATTTCTAGTGTTATGAGTATGAAAGTGATATGCACATGGTGTGGAATAAAAGATGACAAACAAACGAATAAAACTTGACAACTTGTTTCACGAATTTCTCTCAGGATGCACCATGAAATACTTTCTTTCAATCTATAATAGATAGACTCAAAAAAGTTTCAATACTATTATCACTTACTTGAATATGATTTGCAAAGAACTTATATGACAAAAAGTGAGAGAATTTGGTAACACTTACTTGAATATGATTTGCAAAGAACTTATATGACAAAAAGTGAGAGAATTTGGTAAAGGCAAGGCATCAGATACTAACAAACTGCCCGATAAACATGTATATTATATAATTGAAATCATAAGAAACACTTGATTACCATATTATAACATAGAATGGAACCTTGCATGATACATATTAACCATTTTTTTTTCTTTTTCTTTTTAAGCTATGAAATTCCCGATAATCATGAACTTCTGAGAGGGGTAAGATAGCTCTTTCTTACTCTATCTAGCATTGAATTGTGTTTGTATTCAAGTGCTTAAAACTGATATTTGATTATACTGTTAACTTACAGCTAAAGAAACGAGAATGTGATGATTCGTTGCCTTACCTTCTTGCTATATGGACAGCAGGTACAGCATAGAAAAAACATAATACTGCCAGTGAGATTGGTCAATTTATTTGAGCAGCCAATTAGATGCCAGGGGAAAATATTCAGAACATTTTTGTTTTCTTGAAAGTGGAAAAAAAGAAGCAGCAGAAAAAGATTGAGGGCTTTCAATGTCATCTTTGAGTTATCTCAATTCCATGTACTATTAACTGATCAAATGTTTGAGTAATGCATTGTGTCAGGTGAAACTCCAGATTCCTGTGAACCACCTAAGAAAAGATGCAATTCTCAAGGACCAGAACTTTGTAATGATCAAACATGCTTTTCTTGTCAAAGCATTCTGGAAGACAGAGCTAATATAGTTCGAGGAGCAATTTTGGTGAGTGAAACTGTTCGTTGTGCACATCCTTACTAGTTTAGTCGTAGTCATTAACATTAGAACCGTCTGTAAACAAACTAATCATAAAGCAATGCATCAACAGATACCTTGCAGAACGGCAATGAGAGGAAGACTTCTACTTAATGGCACGTACTTTCAAGTTAATGAGGCAATTGCATTTAAACAAGTGAAGAGATCCATTTTACACAAGTTTGTGCACAAATGATATATTACTCTAGATCATGTAATTTAAATTTTGAGTTAATCAAATATCAGTAGGCATTCCCTCTGTATGGAGATAATATTAAATGAAAGGTTAGTTTTAAAGAGTTATTGATAATCAAAACCTATCATACCAATCAATTTGAAATGTGACAAGCATGGAGTATACAAAAATCAGAACTCAAATTTCTAAAAATTTGAACAAAAAATTTTTGAACAAGTGTTAGAATTCATGTAAAACTAACTTGTGCAGGTGGATCCTTCTCTTGAGAAAATAATCTTAACTTGCTCTTTTCCATGTTTTAACATGGATTATCAAGTTGCCATGTTTGTTATATTTTTTGCAGGTATTTGCTGACCATGAATCCAGTTACAGTCCGATTATTGTGCCTAGGAGTTTAATATGGCAACTAAAGAGGGGGACTGTATATATTGGGACATCACCATCATCAATCTTTAGAGGTAATTTAGTATTATGCAAAATGAAATATAACATTTGACAATCACATGCATGACCAAGAAAACTTCTTATTTTTAACTGCAGGAACTAGATCAATAAGAGACATTCAAGAAAATTTCTGGAGAGGTATGAACTTATTATTCAAAAAATCAAAATCACCAATGAAATTAGCTGCTGTTATTTAATATTGAGTTTAAAATTTTATAATAGATGACTTAGTTACAAGTAATACAAATATGCACACATGAGCAAATAAAATCAATATGCATATGATAGCAGAAACCAAAAGAATACAAGTATTCCTTTATGTAGATGATCCAACATAAATAATAGTACTCAATTGCTGAAATTTATGTTCTTGTAGGTTTTATTTGTGCCAGAGGATGGGATACAAAAACGCGTCAACCGAAACCTCTTTCCAAAAGATTCCATTGTCCACCTAGTAAGATGGAAAGGGCTGGAAAAAGTACCAATATGCAAGAATCGGTACTAATTAATGGCACCTCAAGCATGTCTTATGGTGGTGGATCCTAGTTCTTGTACATAATTTGCAACTACCTTTGAGATTATGTTCTACTAGCATTCAAAATAGGATTTTTTTTTCATTCCCATTTCTATTGGAAAAGGGTTTTTGTTGAACTTGAAGCCATGACTTTCAGTCTAGGATTATTATTGGGTGTACTAATTATTAGACCTGGCCTGGTTTTTCTTAGGCCCCCACTCATTTTTAAGAAATTATCATTTAAATTCTTTAATGACACAGTGTTTGTTTTCCTTTGATGGATCAATTAGACATTGTGATACCAAAGATAAATAGATCGTTACAAATGACTAATGAGTAGTTGGCATATAAAAAAAGTATAATTTTGATAAATACATCGAAGGATAATAATTATAAACATCAATGATTTGCCCTATGGTTGCTGGCTTGCTGCCATGGAGATTTGTTTCTTTGATTGTCGTATCCTACGCCTTCAATCAAGGGTCGTAATTTTTGCTGGTGTACTGTATATGTGTAGGGGTTTTACTTTTTTGATTGATTTCTTTTGACAATTGGTGGAGAGTATGGGTTGTTTGAGGATGGTAGCAGGTGAGTACTTGCTGTACTATTTTTGCACCATTCATACTTGATTAATGCTATTTTGCTTACCTTCTCATATTTCATACGCATGTAGGTTTTGGTGTTTGATGGGAAGATGCAGAGTGCTGAAACGGATGAGTTTATTTGCCATGAATGCTTGGTTCATATAAAGATTTGATAGAAGTAGGGCTGAGCACAATACGGTTCAAACCGAAAAACCGAACCGAACCGATTCAATTCGGTTCAATCGGTTCGGTTTTAAAAGTTAATCGGTTTGGTTCGGTTTTAATTTATAAAAATTTCGGTTATTTCGGTTCGGTTCGGTTTTGAAGAGAAAAAAATCGGTTAAACCGAATCGAATAGAATAGTGATTTATATAGTTAAATCGAACTAAATCGAACCGAATCGATTTTTGAATTAATTTATTTTTATGGAAAATTTATGAATTATATTTAATTATATATATATTAATTATTTAATTTCATTGATTAATGGTTATTAGGTTCAAACCAAAGTTAAAATTAGACCAAATAACTTGAAAATCAAGTCTAAAATAAAAAATCAATAAAAAATCAAACCGATCGGTTTAAACCGAACCGAATTAAAGAGGTTCGGTTTGATTCTGTTTTTCACTAATTTCGATTCAGTTCGGTTTCTAAAATTGACGGTTCGGTTTTGATAATTTAATTCGGTTCGGTTCGGTTCGGTTTGAACCGATTGCTCACCCCTAGATAGAAGGAAACTGGTTTTATTTGTTTGGATTCCAATATATATATATATATATATATATATATATATATATATATATATATATATGTGTGTGTGTGTGTGTATGTGTGCGTATGAGCGCGCGTGTGTGTGTATGCTTGCGTGTGTGTGTTGCGTTTCATCTACATGTGCAAGAGATTTGGAGGAAACCATTAAGAAAGAAAAAGAAAGTTTTGCATGAAAATGTAATATGTTTCTGTAGGTTGGTTGTCTTGGTGCTAATCTTATGTTAGTTAAATTTTTCGAGTATGATTTTATTTGTAATTGCATGTGAGATTCTGTTGATCTAGAACTTTTTTTTTTCCCTCTTTTTATTGCTTTATGGAAAAGCTTGAAGGCCAAATACATATTCAAACCCTTGAACAAATTGATATTTGTCTATTAAACACTTAAACTATTTTTATAACCTATTAAACACTTAAATTTATTAAAATTATAATAATTAAACACAAATCACATATTGACAGTCCAATGTGGGATCTTAACACACCCCCTCATGCCCACTATCGAACACCTGGAGCGTAAAATTCTCATGGGAGGCCTAAAGATTGGTTGGGGAGGCTCTGATATATTTTAAGAAAATAGGTTAAGCCTAACTCACCCCCAAGAGCTAGCTCAAGAGGAGGAGTGCACACGTTACCTCTATCCCAAACCAATGTGTAATCTTAACACTTCTCCCACTCTATGTCCTGAAGCCACCACAATTCTACAAAGCCACCCCTTTTCAATAAATCTTCTCGTTGCTTTTCGTTCCCTTTCTTTTATTGCTAACAGCTAGATATATTTTACTCATTGGTCAACTTGCAAGCAGTTCTATCCATCCTTCTAGCAACATTTGCTGGATTTGGTTCAGCAATGAGTGGGAGTTCTATACTGGATGAGATCTTGAGATGGAGGAGAAGATGGAATGCTCAATTAGATCGGTTGCATGGTTCCAATGTGATGATGGGTCCAGGTCAATTCCCAAGAATAAGAAATTCCTCGGAAAGAGGTTCTCATGATCGCCACTGAAATGAAGAACAGAATGCAGAAAATGTCAGCGGCAGTTAAAATTTCATTTCTAATTTAGTTTAGTTAAATGGAAAGTGTTGTGGCTATATTGTGCTTCGTCTAGATGATGCACAATTGCCTTTGTAATATACTCAAAAGTAGGATAATTTTTGTTCAACCAAATTATGCTAGAATATATTAAAAAAAAAAAAGCTAGATATGGACTAGTTGTGGGTGCCCTTCTGGTTTCAAAGAGATACGTGCGGAACCAGAGGGAGTACCTTGTGCTCCGCCTAGACAACTCCCAAATGCGGGATGCAATCTCTGCCGACAGGACTAGAAGGCTCTTTACCACTGCCGGAGCTGTTGTACATTGTCCTCTACCTTCTAATATGGGAGAAATCTGGTAATCTCCTGTTCATGCCTGAGTGTATATGAAGAGGTTGGTAAAAAATAAAGAGAGGAAGGGAATGGGAAGAAGTAGATCTCCCCTCTTCTTTTCAGCCGTTGGATCATTTTATTAATATCAGACCATTAAATTTGCCGCGTTGAATTCCTCTTTTGCTATTTATGTGCTTCTTGGTGGGTGATGACACTATCTGTACTGACTGTACCAATTTGTGTTTGATTGTTATAATTTTAATGATTGTAAGTGTATAATAAGTTATAAAAATAGTTCAAGTGTTTAGTAGGCAAATTTCAATTTGTTTAAGGGTGTGGATATATATTTGGCCAAGCCTGAATGCTGGATAATTTACCTACTTTGTGCATGATAATTGCTAGACGAGAAATTTACAAATGATATGCCTTAGTATGTTTCATTATCATTGCTGCTACTTAATCCTATTGAAGCCCTTTTTCTTTGGACTTCGGGGGGCTGTTTCAGGCCTTTGCATCACCTATGTGTCGCCGTATAGTGAGCCTGAACACTTTATTTTCGTATATTTCTTGTTGCTGGTTTCTTCCAGTGCTTGGTCTTGATGCTGATGATGTTTTTCTCCTTCTATTGCTGCTTTTGCTTTTCCTGTGAGCATGAGCATGAGCATTAGCACCGTAGATGAGACCATGCTGAACTCCACCATCAAGGTAACACTTAAACAAATACATATGCAGCTTACGCATCCTTTACATTTTGGTCATTTATGTAAGTTCTTTGAGGTTTTGTGTTAATGGAAAGGACAAAAGAAACAAAACCCATTGGACTGTTTGAAACTGCTTTTTTGATTTTGATTGTTCAGTCAACTTTAATGGTCTTAATTTAAGCTTAAGTTGAAATAGCAATCAAATTTGATGCAAATGTGTCCTATAATGAATTTGGTTTATCTACAAATTTCTACTGTGCAAGTTGTTTTGTTGATTGCAATCAAAATTAAAATTCATGTATCCCTCTGCAATCTCCCCCTAAGACTAATGTATCCATTGAACTATTACTTCCGGCTGGAAGTCCTGAGTTATGTCATTTAATTGAAGAGCATGAGAAAGATTAAAATATCATATTTGAGTTACTGTTAGCCTCTTTCATTTCTAAAAGGCTTTTTAGAGCAAGAACTATGGTAGAGAATCATGGTTGCAGCTCTGCAAACTGTGAAAAGAAGCAATATGATGGCGAATATTGATGGCCAAGAGATAACTATAACGGTGTGTGTGCGTGTGTGTGTGTTGTTGTTTGTTTGAGTGTTAAAATTCCTTTTTAATCTGACTTTTAAGTTGAGTGTTCCTTAGTAGTAGTAGTAGTAGAAGTACAATTGTCTGTGTCTTATGGTGTGCGACATTTTCTTGGGAAACAAATGCATTTATAACTAGAAGAATTCTCACTTGAATCTCAATTATCAGATATGCTATTTCCTTGCCTCTTTTAATTTTATTGATATATTTTTGAAACTCTTGATCACTACTTCAGACACAGTTTTTCATACTATTTCCTTCTAAGACTCTACCATCTTTCTTTGAATGCTATATCTGGCTCTGTCATAGTTGTAATTGTGCACAAACAGCAGATATTGTCAAAGTTGGATGCCTAATCTGCTTCTCTACAACATAGCTTTGTTAAGTAGAATCACCAGTGTTACTGATTCAATTAGCAACAACCCTTGATCATAAGTATAATCGTATCTTGTTTTCTGTGATGGTTTTGTTGATTACTGCTAAAATTAACTACAAATGCGCATATCATTGACATCTGAATCTATTGAGTTTCTGTGGCTAGCATTGCCAAATTAACGAGTTTGTATATTTCTAAAGTATAAATAACTTGTAACTTCTATTTCAAAACAGCAAAGAAAATAACTGTCTGCAGAAATTATCAATTCATCAGACAAAGCGTGGTGGAAGTCATGTTGTATTTTTGAATTTCTAATAGTCTGTCCATCATCCTTAGAATTCTTCATTTGTGACACCGGCTCAGCGTCTGGCACTTGTAGTATATTGGCCTAGAAAGCCAACTGCACCCATCTAACCAGATTTTGTTCACCCATGAAACTTTCATCGATATAGTTCTGCTGGTGAATAACTTTAGCAACTTCACTCCAAAGCTGTACGCATCTCCAGCCGTTAATGGTTTCACTCTAGACCATCCTCTGCATCACATTTATACATACTAATTAATGAAATTATAAGCAAATGAGCTGGAAAAGAACTTGTGTGCAGTAGATTTGAAGCAAGGAAAATTCCAAGAATGGTACAGCAACTGATTAAATATTAAAGTCAGGGTTATTAAGGTACTGACTTGGAGGTATGTATCTTATGGACCCTACAGTACATGGGTTTAGCTAATTGAAGTTATTTGATCACTCATTTTCTCTGTCAGCAAGCTAGCCAGCCCAAAATCTCCCACCTTGGCAGTCATGTCTTCATCCAAAGAATGTTGCTGGCCTTCAAATCTGAAATCCGATCTGCTTGATGTTAAGTGCCTTGATTACTACAACCATCTACAAGACACCTTTTGCACGCTGATCCAAAGCCCCGCTTTAGATCAAGTTGTGCTTGTTAAAGCTCTCAGTTGCTTGGTAGAGTTCATGGTATGAAACCAATTAATGCTGCTCTTTTCTCAAGCGGGAAGAATCAGCAATATTTGCTTTGTTTTTCCATATATAGAATAATGAACCAATAGAAAAGCACAAAGCTATTGTTGCCATGATAAAGACGATGACATAAACTTTGATTTAGATTTCTTTACAATCCTGAGCATTCTCACATGCGAGATACAAGTAAAGCTTTGGGTTGCCTTGTAATTGGACTCTAGTGAGATTTGTAAATACCCCGTAAAAAGGAACAACTCCTTCTAGACCATTAAAGGCAAGATTTAAAGATTGAAGGGCCTGTAGATTTCCAGGCCTTTTATTTCTCCAAAAGAGGTTGGCAATACAAAATTTCTCCAAGCTCTTCCAGTTTTTGAGTGAGCCGGCCCAATTTCCCTAACAAATTCTCATTCAGGAAGTAGTTAGACAAGATCATGATCATACTCAAGCTTGGTAGATTGAGAATTTCTTTGGGTATGGTTCCATTGAGCTTGTTGTTGGATAAGTCCCTGTAAAGAAGACTATGGAAATTCCGAAAAGCAGTAGGGGTATTTTCGTGACAATGTACTGATGTTATCATGTGAAAATTTTTAGTTTAGATTTCGGTATCCGACAGAAAATAATTTTCCTTTTTGGGCATCAATCCTTGTCATGAAAAAGCATTTGTCAAATTTTGGTGAGTCCATATTCACATCTTCGTTGTACATTGCCGTGATAATTTATATTGACTGACGTCGTTTCTTGTTTTTGTCATTTCATGCCGTCAACTACTGCTAAATCAACCCCATAACTCAAGTTTTCTCCTCCCTCTCTATTTTAGAATTCAAAATAATAATAATAAAAAAAATAAATATCAAAGAAAAAAAAATAAATAAAAATGAGGGGAGACTTAAGAAAATTATCAAGAAGTTGATCGAAGGCCTTAACAAATTTCCATTGCATTTTTCTTGTCCAAATGATACAATTAAAACGGAAATGGCAGTCAATTGACAATTGAATTGCCATATTAACAGTGAGAACCTTGGCATCATTAAAATTATAAATTTAAGCCATGCTATATATAGATAACATCTATACTTTTTTGCATAGATACGTAGTTGGCAAAGATGAAATTACTTTGATGTCTCATGCGTTTAGATGTCCCATGAATATAAGTGAGAATACACATCTAAATAATTTCTTGCTTATTAATCATATGCCTACACGTAAAAAATATAGAAACACTATCCTTTTTCTTTTATTAATTATATGAAAGATTATACATACATTATGTTTTAGTATAGCATAGGTAATATCACAACCAAAAACATACAGGTAAGTTTATTGCAGGAGGACTATCTCTAGTTCCCTCGTTAAGTATAACCATTATCTTAATTTTCTTAATACCCATGATTATTCTGGGATTTGGAAGCTTTCATAGTAGGAACATGATTAAGAAGGCTGCCCCTAGTATCCTGTAGCTTGCGAAGAGCATTTCTTATGTTGATGCGGCTGTCAGGAGAGCCTGCAGTGCAAGATAGTCCAACCCCAAGAATTGTGATCACGCATTCTTGTTGAAGTTCTGGGCTTATAGGGCGACCGTCATGGACAAGGATATCCATAAGCAGGAGCAACTTAGGGTCCAGAACTTGCAATAGCTTGGCAGGAAAAGCTGATTGCACCCATTCCACTAGAGTTTGTTCACCCATCAAACTGTCATCGATTGGACTCTTCCCAGTAAACAACTCTAGCAATAGCACTCCGAAGCTATATGCATCTCCAGCTATTGACGGTTTCACTCCAAGGCCATACTCTGCATTGATCAAGATTATATGCATGTAACCAATGGTGTGTTTGATCAATCTTTGAAAAATAATTAAAAGATTATGTCATGGAAACTTTGATAAAGAGTGAATATGAGTTAAGAAAAAGTAAGTATTTGATGCAAGGAATTTCCAGGAATTTGGAATTTAATTAGTAACCGTTATTATATTGCATCTTTCTCATATTTTTGTATTAACTTGCCAAGGTACTAACCTGGAGGTATGTAGCCTATGGAACCTTTTAGGACATGGGTGGAGCTAATTGAAGTTTGATCGCCTGCTTTCTCCATCAGCAGCCTCGCCAAGCCAAAATCTCCTACCTTCGCAGTCAAGTCCTCATCCAGAAGAATGTTGCTAGGCTTCAAATCACAGTGCACCACGGGAACATCACAGTCATGGTGGAGGTAATCTATTGCACTGGCTATATCAATAACCACATTTAATCTCTCCACGAGATTTAGTCCAGCTCCATTTTCTTTCTTTCTCTTGCCCTTAATCCAGTCTTTCAAACTCCCATTACCAAGGAACTCATAAACTAGAGCTAGAAATTCTTCATTTTTAAAGTCCACGCTAGAGCAAGATGTGATCAGCTTAACAAGATTTCGATGTCTAACACTCCTTAAAGCCTCACACTCTGCAAGAAAACTCTTTTCAAAGCCGACCTGTTTGATGTCAAGTACCTTGATTGCTACCACAGAATCATCTCCAAGACACCCCTTATACACTGACCCAAAGCTCCCATTTCCAATCAAATTTTGCTCGTTGAAGTTCCCAGTTGCTTGGCGGAGTTCATGGTATGAAACTAATTGATGATGCTCCTTGATCAAGCTGGAAGATAAAGCAATCTTCGCTTTGCTTCTCCTTATATAGAATAATGAACCAATAGAGAAGCACAAAGCCAAAGTTGCCATGATAGAGATGACGACACAAACTTTGATTAGCGTTCTTCCACGATCTCGAGCATTCTGACATGCGAGATGCAAGGAAAGCTTTGGGTTGCCTTCTAATTGAACTCTAGAGAGATTTGAAAATATCCCATCACAGGGAACAACTCCTTCTAGGTCATTAAAAGCAAGGTTTAAGGACATAAGAGCCTTTAGTTTTCCGAGTTCAAGAGGGATGGAGCCAGAAAGATGGTTATAGGAAAGGTCTACAGTTTCCAGGCCTTTCATTTCTCCAAGAGTGCTTGGGATAGGGCCTGAGAATGAATTTCTGGCAATGTAGAATTCCTCCAAGCTCTTGCAGTTTCTTAGTGAGCTGGGAATATCGCCTGATAAACGGTTGTTAGAGAGGTCAATGGTAACAACACTTTCCAGAAGCCCAATTTCCTGGAACAAACTCCCATTCAGGAAGTTGTTAGACAAGTTAAAGATCATACTCAAGCCGGGGAGATTGAGAATTTCTCTGGGTATGGTTCCATTGAGCTTGTTGGAGGACAAGTCCATGGAAAGAAGACTATGGAAATTCCCGAAAGCAGTGGGTATTCTCCCCATCAATTCATTTCCTGATAAATCAATCTGGTTTAACTTCTGGAGATTACCAAGGGAATCTGGGATCCTCCCAGCAATTCGATTTCCAGCGAGACCCAACATTTGCAGGTTCTCCAATTGACCAATTTCAGTCGGGATTTCATCAGTGATAGAGTTGTAGCTCAAATTTAACAAAGTCAGGCTACCAAGATGACCAATTGAGGCTGGTATAGTACCATATATACGATTGCCTCCCATGTATAACTTCGAGAGATCCTTGGAAAGATTACCAACAGATTCTGGAATGACACCCTGCAAAAGGTTGCCATCAATGGCCAGGAATTTTAGACGGGTGCTGTTTGTTAAGGAAATGAGGAATCCTAGAGGACCTAGAGCACTGTTTTCTGAGCTGACAATTCTATTGTAACCAATATTGTACATTTCCAGGAATGGAAGATTTCCTAAACCTGGCGGCACTGTTCCTTCTAAAAGATTATGAGCCATTCGAATGACCTTTATATTTGTGAGATTGTGCAAAGAACCAGGAATTGTTCCAGTGAACTTATTGATGCAGAAATTGAAGACCAAAAGATTTGGAAGTGTCACTCCAACATCACTTGGAATTTTACCCCATAGCAGGTTGGAAGCTAAGGCCAAATTAACTAGAGAAGACATGTTGTAAATGGTGGCCGGAACTGTACCAGTGAGATTGTTTATGGTGAGATCAAGAACCTTCAAGTTTCGAAGACGGCTTAAATCCCTAGGTATGATGCCACTAAGAGTATTTGTGCCTAAGATCAAATCCTCTAGTGTCGAAAGATTTGCTATAGATGGTGGAATGTTACCCCAAAGAAGGTTTCGGCCCAGGTTCAAAATTTGGATGTTGGCAAGCGAGGTCAGCTCTTCAGGAAATCTTCCTGTAATCTGATTCATTGATATGTCAAGCACTCTGAGCTCCGTCAACTTGCTAACATTCGATGGTATCGTACCTCGCAAGCTGTTGGAACTCAGGTTCAAGAATCTCAGCTCTGAAAGATTACAAATTTCGTCAGGAAGAGTTCCTGTAAGTTGATTGTTTTGAAGCTCGAGGGAATGAAGAAAGGAGAGATTGCCAATATAAGGGCTTATGGACCCAGAAAGTCCCAAGCTGGACAAGTTGAGGCCAACGACTCTGTGGCCAAATCTGTTGCAGGCAACTCCTGTCCAGTTGCAAGGGGACGATTTCTGGTCCCATGAAGTTGGAGAGTAGGGAGATTCTGAGCTTATTTGAGACCTGAAGGAGATCAAGGCTTGCTTATCAGTCTCTAAGCTTAAAGCGGCAGACTCCAAAAAGGGAAATATGCATTTGAAAGAGAGAAGGATAATCAAGAAAGACGCTTGCAGTAAAGGGGAGAAGAGGAGACTCATTTCTATGGGTTTCTCTTTGTAGATCGATGAAGTTGCTTGGATGGGTCAAGAGCCTTTGGTGATGTATTTATAACAATTTTTAGCCCTTCAAATTTACGCCAAATGTGCTGGGTTTTCTATAGCAGCAGGTAAAGAGTCCGTTCAAAATTGAAATCCATCAAAATCAAATTAATTAAAATCAATATTGAGTTAATTAGAACTGCACCGAAATTAATTAGTTTAATTTTAAAAGAAAATAAAAAAATAAAAAATTTAATTATTAAATTTAATTAAATAAAAATGAAATCAAAATTAAAAAAAAACAAAAGAAAAACTTTTTAAATATAATAATGGTTTTTAAAAAAAATAAAGTATTAAAATTTAAATATTTATTTATTTATATTATATAAAAATTATGGACTAATAATTTTTAAATTGCTTGATAATGATCGATTATTACAATTACCGATTAATTATTAATTAGTAATTAGTGACTAACTATTTATAATTAGCGTTTGTAATTAATTATCAACTTCTTGATAATTCATTGATTGACGTAGTGCTAGTCAAATTATAAAATTGCAAATAATTTATTTTTATTTTTATTATATATTATACAACAAATTTTATTTATTATGCATGAATAATTAAGTTTTTTTTTAATTTTAAATTAATTTTTAGAAATACATAAATATGCACCTATAAAACTATTATCTAACATTATTATTTATTTTATTTGTTTATTTTCATAATTTTAATTAATTTATGTGTATTTGACTATATATATATATATTAAAATTTTAAAAATATTAAAAATAGTGTGTTCTATTGTTAAATTATTAATAGGTATTTTTAATTATTTTGAAATTTAATTTTTTTCTTATAAGCTGATATGTTCATAACAATTTTTTTTTAAATATAAAAGCATGCTTTTATATAATCTTATTAGAGCTATTTTTAAAATTACAAAGTTTTAAATTTAAATATTAATTAAAGTAAATTATTAAAAATATATATATAGTTGCTCAATCAATTATTGATAGTTGAAGAGCAAAAGTTCAACTAAACCGTCAATTAAGTTATAGAAAAAAAAAGGTTTTTTAACCATTCTGCTGAAAGGGCAAAGCACAGGTGTCCAACTTGCAGACTTAGAATACTTAGCGTCTTGCTGCCTATAACGTGATTAATGGGGAAGATTATAGAATATTCCGGTCCAGATAAAAGTAGTATTCCTTCTCTCATAGAAAAGTAGAATCTTTTTATAATATAGAGAGTGAATTTCACGTGATTATGAAAGATGGTGCAAATGTACCCGTGCACATAATAATCTCTCAATTAATTGATGTCCAAGACCACTATAATCAAGAAAGACACTTGCAGTAAAGGGGAGAGAAGAGGAGACTCATTCCTATGAGGTTCTCTTTCTAGGTTGACGAGGTTGCTTGGAAATGAATATAGGTTAAGATCTTTTGTCGATGTATTTATAACAATTTTGACACTTCAACTTTCTACTATAGCAACTAGACTTGGTAAAATGCCTGTTCTGAATTCGATCAAAATCAAATTAATTAAAATCAATATTGATTTGGAATGGATTAGCTGGTTTGATTCTGATTCTTTTTTTTTTTAAAAAGAAAGAAAAATTAAACTAGATCTTATCAAAATCAAAATCGAAATGAAATCAAAATTAAAACTAAAACTCAACTGAAAGGAATCTTGAAGAGTCAATTTTGATTCTCCTAAATCTTGAATCAGAATTGCCAATTTAGATTCAAAACCGACCCTTAACTAGGCCTAATAACTAGCATCTCTAGCTGATTATTCATAGCTCAAGTCCAGATTTAATATTATTGATTCAACTCAACTTACCGTTTTGAGGTGACTTGAATTCAAATAAACAACAATAATTAATGTTTAATCTCAAATGGGAGGTTACTTAGCTGTATAATTAATCTTTTTTTTTTTTATCATTCAGCTCTGTTCGATACTAATTCTGTATTAATATTTAAAAATTATAAACTTTTATATAATACTTATCTCATATCATGACTAAGTTTTACCCTAGCTGTCAACTTATCATAACCGTCTACTTTATCCCGAACTTGGGACTAGCTATACTTTGCTAAGTTAACATATCCAGATTTACTTGAATCCAAATTCACGTTATTGAAGATGCTTGACCCGTTTGTCATTTCCACACTAAACCATTAATAGCTTCCTGAAATTATATTAAAAGAGATCCCAAATGCCTATAAATTCTGTTTTTATTTTTCTTTCAATATAATAATAATTTTTTAAGAAAATGAAATATTAAACTTTAAATATTTATTTATTTATGTTACATGATAAACACTTAACTAGCAGTAACAATTTAATTGCTTGAGCTTGTTGAATTCAGCAATAACGGTTAATTGTCAATGATTCAGTTTATTCAATGATTAAGGTGCTATTAAATAATATTAGCTATTTTATTAGTTGTTAGCTATTTTAATAGGAATCAACTATTTTAATAACGGTTAATTGTTAATGGTTAATTGTTTATATAGTGATTTAAAGTAAAAGTAATCCGTAAAAATAACTGTTGGATTAATTATTAAATGTAAAAATAGTGATATTATTTTATTGACGATAATCAAAACGCTTTCTCAATTTCTAAAAATTAGACGGAATAATTTTTTGTGAACTACTCTTTTAATATTATAAAAAAGGTAACGCTTTAACTAAAATCAAAATACTAAATACTATCTTAAAAGTTATTTAATTTCTGAACATAGCCCCTAATTGTTTATAATTAGCAGTTGTAATTAAGTATAAAGCTGTTTGATAATTCAATGATCGATGTAGTACTGGTCAAATTATAAAATTATAAATAAAAACATTATTATTTTTATTGTACAAATTCTATTTATTTTGCATATATATGTTTTTATAATTAATTTTTAGAAATACATAAATATTCAAGTATAAAATTATTATTTAATATTATTATATATTTTAGTTTTTTATTTTCATAATTTTAATTAATATATATGTATTTGACGATATAAATATATGTATATATTAAAAATTTAAAAATATAAGTAAATAGTGTGCTTTATTGTTAAATTAATATATAATGAGTATTTTTAATTATTTTGAAATTTAATGATACATAATATATATGTATATTTTAATAATTTTAATTTTTAAATATAATTGATATTTTTTATTATAAGCTGGTATGGTGATAATAAAAAAATTAAAAAAAAAACTCTTTTTTGGGAGATTAATTAGAAAGTTAGCTTTGATTTTTAAAAATTGAGATTTTTCAACTTTTAATGAATATTTAATTTCTCATTATAATTCTTTTTTTAATATTCTACAACTATTTCAGTCCAATATATAGGACTAATTTTATTCACGTCGGGTCAATCTATTTAAGGGTAAAGTGCTCTCAATGAATATCTTCTCTACCTATAAGCATCGAACACTCAACTTCGCTTAAAAATAAAAGTATCAATCCACTTATATCAATCACTAATCGGTCCTAATTACAATTTTTAATACTGATAAAATTGAAAATATATAAGTATATTTTTATATTAATCTTTAATTTTACTATATATCTATTTTCAATAGTTTAATCATACTAGAGTTACTTTTAATTGAAGTAAATTTTTTGGAAAATAGAAATTGCTCAATCAATCATTGACCACTGAAGAGCAAAAGTTCAACTAAACCATCACTCAAGTTATAGAGAAAAAAGTGGTTTTTAACCATTCAGTTGAAAGCGAAGCTTAGGTGTCCAACTTGCAGACTTAGAATAGTTAGGGTCAATTGAAAGGTACTTAATTGAGGTCCAAGACCACTACCACATGAGGCCATGAGGCCTCGTCGCATCATCATCATCATCTCATCTCATTCATTTGCCGTAGAATGTAGTTAATTTGGTATTGACTTGATTTTTTTTCGTAAAATTTGGTACTTGTGAATTGTGATTAGAGATGAGTATCAATGGGTTTATTTGAAAAATCTCAAAACTGAATAAGTCAAATTTAATAATTTTTTTTTTCATAGAATTAGAAAGATGTATTATTAATTGCAAATAGAATATAAAAATAAATTAGAAATCAATATACTATATTTCTAAATTAATGAAATTAATTACTTATTTAAAAAATAATATGAAAAATTTAGAAAATGTAATATTGCTAACCAAGCATGCAAGTTGCCTAACAAGCTGTCTGTATGCTCCACTTTTTAATTTCATAGTCTTTTTAGGAGCTCGATTAGATAACTGCTAAATTTAAATCTCTCATTGAAGAAAGGATATGCAATTCATAGAGCATTTTTCTTCAAAAAAATAAAATAACTCAATATAAAAGCACATAATAACTCCATTAAAGAATAAAAAACATAATAAAATTATACATTCAATATCTATCAACAATGACAAATATTTGAAGATTTACTCAATCAAATATATTAATAATGATAAATTTGATAATATATGCTTAGAATTCATTCCAAACGGACCTAAATCTAAGAAGTTATTAGAAAACAAAAACTAAAAAATAAAAAAATAACCAACAGAGAAAAAAAGAAAGTGGTTAGTACAGGTGGCCACTCAAAGAGAAGATCAGGGGATCAGGAGAAGAGAAATGATAAGAAATATGAGGAGAGTGAAGGATTTTTAGAGAAATATGAGCTGAATGGCTGAACCACTAAATAGCTCGGCTGCACATGGATTGGTCACACATAGATCATCTAGATTGGCTCATCCACACATAGATTGGCTGGATTAGTTCAACCACAAATAGATTGGTTTGGCAGGTCAACTATCGGTTAGCTTGGCTCAACCCCAAGTAGGCTAGCTCGGCTCAGCCACAAATATATCGACAGCTTAGCTCAACCATAAATAGATCAGCTTGGCCATGCATAATTTGGCTAGGCAAAATAGGGCTCGAGTTCGACCAGAGATAATTCATCCAGACACGTGACTAGGACAATGCCTATGCATTCCCCATAGGAATATACTTCATTAGAGAATATTTCCTAAAACATGTCAAGAAATATACCTTCTTACTTTTCCTATATATATGGCTAGGTAATCATTTTCTATGATTTTTTCTTTTTTCTCTTTACTCTTTGACTCAGCTCTAATTTGAATGTCGAAAGGTTCTTATCGGAGATATTTCTGATAAATTTCTGATATACTTGTTCTTTTTTTTACATGTACATACTCACAAATAATTTTCTTAAACCGCATCACATCAAACGTAACATGAATTTTTCTCATATATTAAAAAGATCACAGAAGCTATATACATTATCAAACTACATAATTTTTTTTTTAGTTATTTCTTTTCACATAATTTTTAAGTACTTGCTTGAATAATCTTACAATAAGCATATCTAGAGAACCCTAAACATTACAAACTATATATTTTACCAATTCCATGAATAAATATCTCAAAACCCTAAACAATATCTTCCAAACAACTGAAGCATTCTTATTTATGAATTGTAGATCAGTAACCAATTCATGATACAAGATTAAAACCACATGTTTGGTTTATGGAATTTTTTGACATTTCCAATTCACAATCTAAAGCATTTGAAAATAGCGGTTGATTCAACCATTCTTATAAATCAAATTAATTAAGTTGTTAAATGAAAATTTTCATCTCAAAACATCATAAAACTATAATGACTCGATTTCTCATAAAAAGGGTTAAGCATGGGCATGATCCGTTCTCATATTAGAATCAAAATCTAACCAGTAATTATAGTCCAAAGGGTTGAGACCGGATTGAAGGATTCCTCTCAAATTTGGCTATAATTTTGATTTCAATTCAGTTCAAATCATTTCATTCAGTTTATCCAATTGATCAAATTCAAAGTGAATTTTTTTAAAAAAATTTTCATTTTTGAAAAATAAAATTTTAATTTTAATATGAAACTAGATTGAATCGATTAAAATCGATCCAATTCAATTTTAGTTTGATCTTATATATTTTTCACTTCCACGCTAGACCATTAATAGCTTCATGAAATTTTATTAAAAGAGATCCCAAATGCCTATATTTGTGCTTTTCTTTTTCTTTCAATATATTAATAATTTTTTTAAGAAAATAAACTATTAAAAATGTTTAAAATATTAGTTTTTTTATAAAAAAATTTAAAAATTTTTGTTTGAATGGTAACAATCATTTGTTAACCAAAAGGGTTCAGTCATCAATTTTGTGCAAGCAACTGTTAGCGATCAACTATTTATAACTATTGATTGTTATTAAGTACAAAATATTTGATAATTTTTTTAAAATGTGAAAATACTTATACATATATAAAATAAATACATATAATTAATTTAATATTTTAACCAAATAATAAAAAATAATTTTTATAAAAACATTTAAAAAAAAATATTTTTCATATACAAGTTATTTTCTGTGAAATAAATAGAAGTTGAGTTAATTAATTATTTATGTTGGAAACTCTGCCTTGTTTGGAAACAATACTGTGGTTGTGAATCCAATATTGGAGTCTGGATTAAGAACCCAAAATTATAAATCCATCATAGAAGAGCCTAAGTCACCATAGATTCATCACAGATTCATTGAAGATTTTGTAACTGGTGAATATATTATTGATGGTGTAATTAATCTCTAATTGAACAAGTTTAGGCATGTAAGTGATTCTTAAATATTATATTTCATTCTAAAAAAAATTCTAATTTACCTCTCTCTCTATATATATATATAAATATATTAGTAATGGTGATGATAATGAATCTAGTTACATACCCAATCACTATCAAGAATGTTTAGAGGTGAATTAGTAATCTGTAAAATGAAATATAACATTTAACAATCACACACCTGACTAAGTTTGCAAAAGCTTAATATCTTCACCAAGTACAAAATCTTCAATGTCCTAGCTACTCGATGATTTAGGTTCTTCTATGAGGGTTCACAATTTTTGAAATTTATGTTCCACTAGGATATCTCATGGTGGAGTAGTATTTCTTGTAACTCCTTCGGATTTATATTCTAATAGCATTCAAAATAGCCTTTAAAAAGGCAAAAAAAAAAAAAAAGAACAAACACTTTGAAAAAAAATGTATAGCTTACAAAATCTTGAAGAAGTGATACAAGCATATAAGTTCATTATAATTAACATATTATTTAAAATTATAATTTTTATTAATTAATATATAAATTAAATTAAATCTTATTTAAAATCATGAGCAAAATTTTATGGTGCTTGAAATTGTAAATCTAAAAATTTTAAGCTTTTAAAAAAAGTAATTGAAAGAATTTTAGATATTTTTTTCTTGTAAAATAATATTTTAATTGAAATTTAAAAATGTTTATATAATTCACTTTTTTATTTTTACACATTTGCTATCTTTATCTTTTGTATTTTTGTAACACCCTAGGCAAATCCCACATCGACAAAACACGGGAGAGATGCTGGGTTTATAAGTTGGTGGTTCGTAACCCCTATTGACGAGTTATAAAACCGTGAGGGCTTCGGCTCAGAGCGGACAATATCACTAGTGAGCCGGGCCATTACATTTGTGGTATCGAGCGCTCGCGTGCAACCTTGAGCGATGGTGGGGCAAACCTCGAGAGGCTTGAGTCCCATAAGGGTGGATTGTAACACCCTAGGCAAATCCCACATCGACAAAACACGGGAGAGATGCTGGGTTTATAAGTTGGTGGTTCGTAACCCCTATTGACGCGTTATAAAACCGTGAGGGCTTTGGCTCAGAGCGGACAATATCACTAGTGGGCCGGGCCATTACATTTGTCAAATATCACTAGTGGGCCTGGCCATTACATTTGTCAAATATCACTAGTGGGCCGAGCCATTACATTTGTAAAATGTCAAATGTAATGGCCCGGTCAAATGTAATGCTCTGAGCCGAAGCCCTCACGGTTTTATAACGCGTCAATAGGGGTTACGAACCACCAACTTATAAACCCAGCATCTCTCCCGTGTTTTGTCGATGTGGGATTTGTCTAGGGTGTTACAATCCACCCCCCTTATGGGAATCAGCGTCCTCGCTGAGGTTTGCCCCACCATCGTTCAAGATTGCACGCGGAGTGGCTCTGATACCACAAATGTAATGGCCCGGCCCACTAGTGATATTGTCCGCTCTGAGCCGAAGCCCTCACGGTTTTATAACGCGTCAATAGGGGTTACGAACCACCAACTTATAAACCTAGCATCTCTCCCGTGTTTTGTCGATGTGGGATTTGCCTAGGGTGTTACAAAATAAAAATAACCCGATGAGCACCATGAAAGGCATTTTGGTCATTTTACCCCTAGAGGTGAATTTTGACTTAAATGTCAAATTAAAATTAGGAAATAAAATAATTAACATAAATTAAATTTATGAATTTGAATTTGGAAAATGAGAAGAGAAAGAAGAAGAAAAGAAAAGAAAAGAAAAGGAAAGAAAAGAAAAGAAAGGAAATAGACTTATGGCATTTAAAAATAAATAAATAAATAAATAAAGTACAATAATTATATATATATATATATATATATATAAAAGACACAAGAGACAAAAATTCACCAACCACAAGTCTTCTTCATTTCCTCTTCTCTCTCTCCTTGCTGTCTCCATGTTCTCTCCCCTCCACCATTTTTGCTCAAGCTTTGAGCTTGAGTTTCTCTTCATTTATCCACCAAAACCCATGGTCTCCTTCATTAAAAATTTAGCCCACATCATAAGGAAGCTCTATGTACCCATAGGGAGAAGGAAAGTTGAAGTTTTGGGAAAATTTTCAAGTTGGGTCACAAGAGGTTAGTGCTTTTCTCCCTTCCTTATTCTTTTAATACTTGAAAGTGACTTGAGATAAGTGGAAATTTCAAGAAATTAACAAGAAATTCATGAACCCATAATGTTCCCAAATTTGGCAGCCATGAAATGTGTTGGGCTTTATTGTGTTCAAATAATGTAAATGAGTTTAGAGATGATGATTGATATGATTATATGTATGAGAAGTAAAAAGGGATTAAATTGATTGAGTTTGAAACTTGAAAATTAGGGTTTGTGTACATGACTTGTAGATTTTGTGTAAATGCTTGAAATTTGACCTAATTGGGATGAGATTGTTGCTTATAGAAGTGTATTGCATGCAAATTGAAGTAAGAAAGTTGGAGGAGATTGAGTTTTGGAAGTGTCAATTTTCTGCAGGTTTGGACTCAATGAGTCCAGTGGGTTTATTGACCCATAACTGAAAATGTGTGACTCCAATTGGTATGAGGCCAATTGGAGGTGAAATTAGACTCAACATAGCCCATTTTCTATGAAGAAACCATGCCCAAATTCTGTCCAAAACTTGACCTAAATACTGCCCAAATCCGGATTACCCTGCACCAAACCTAGAAAATTACCAAATGAACAGTACGTTCAGATCTGATTTTTTAAAAAATGTTTGAATGTGATTCAAATCTGATTTCTTAAAAAATGTTTGAATGTGATTCAAATCTGAATTTTTAAAGTTGTTTGAATGTGATTCAAATCTGAATTTTTAAATTTGTTTGAATGAGATTCAAATCTGAATTTTAAATTTATTTGAATCATATTCAAATCTGGATTTTTAAGTTGAATATGAGATATTCAATTTAATTTAAGTATGTATGTTTTATTTAATTGTTAAATAGTGATATGCATGATGGATGATCATGGACTATAAAAGAGATATTGTCCGCTCTGGCTGAAGCCCTCACAGTTTTAAAACGCATCACTAGGGGTTACAAACCATCAACTTATAAATCCAGCATCTCTCCCGTGTTTTGCCGATGTGGGATTTGCCTAGGGTGTTACAATCCACCTCCCTTATGGGACTCAGCGTCCTCGCTGAGGTTTGCCCCACTATCGTTCAAGGTTGCACGTAGAGCGGCTCTGATACCACATATGTAATGGCCCGACCCACTAGTGATATTGTCCGCTTTGGGCCGAAGCCCTCACGATTTTAAAAAACGTGTCATTAGGGGTTACGAACCACTAACTTATAAACCCAGTATCTCTCCCGTGTTTTGTCGATGTGGAATTTGCCTAGGGTGTTACAATCCACCCCCCTTATGGGACTCAGCGTCCTCGCTGAGGTTTGCCCCACCATCGTTCAAGGTTGCACACGGAGCGGCTCTGATACCACATATGTAATGGCCCAGCCCACTAGTGATATTGTCCGCTTAGGGCCGAAGCCCTCACGGTTTTAAAACGCGTCACTAGGGGTTACGAACCACTAACTTATAAACCCAGCATCTCTTCCGTGTTTTGTCGATGTGGGATTTGCCTAGGGTGTTACAGTTTTGGTCTTTTGAGTATAGCATATTAATTTCTTCTAAAATTCAAGTTTGTGAATAATCACAATTTGGATATAATTAAGGAATGAAAATAAAGTAGTAAAGATGAAACAAAGCCCAAACCCATACACAAGGCATTGATGCTAATAACCATAAAGAAAATTCTTGTCTAAACCTGATATATCATGAATTTAAGATACAAGATATATAGTAGGATACACATATTAAATATATTAATCTCACATATTTATATTTTGAGTCTATAATAAATTAGATCTAGATAAAAAAAAAAATCCTACCCATAAAATAAAAATGGATTTGCAGTTTCTACTCGCTATATTTATGTGATTTGGTAGTATCCTATGCAATCGCAATAAATCTTGAAATAATCTAAATATAAATCATTTTTTAAATTAAAAATTCAATTAAAAGCTAGATGAATAATTAACCGAAGTATTTGAATTTTAATTTTAAAAAATAAATTAGTAAAATTAATTAAAAAATTTAATTCCAAATAACTCAATCCATAAAATTGGATCAATCTGCAAAAAAGAGAAAAAGAATCGATCTAAATTCATGCAAAAATAGATAAAACTCAAATAATTCAAACCTGAACAAATATAGAAGACATAAAAAATATTGTTAGCATATGTATAATAATTGATATTGGATTTATTACTCTATCCTCACCTTAATGATTAGAATCATAATTGTAAAACTAAATTATAAAAGAAGCTTTTCTCTTTATAATAAATATTTCAATTTTTAATATAAATAATTTATTTTTCAAATGAAAAAGAAATTATTTACTGTTGAGAAATCATAAGGTATCCTGAAATTCCATCTAGAAGTTTCCCAGTAGTTGTCATTTTCTGCTGCTACTTTGCGTGAGCTATTACAAAAATAAAATGAAATATGGGTTAGTTATCCGAGTTAATAGTTAATTAATATATTATTTAAATTTTAATAAATTTTATTTAAAATATAATTTATCATTTTTATTATTTATATATAAATAAAATTATACACTTTTTGTAATGCCCTCACTAAAGGTAGTCCGTACATTTTACTGTTCCGACGACTAATGTCTGTTCGGACAATCAGGGTGTCTGGAACTACAATTAAACTATAGTGAGGAGGCATAAGAAATAAATATTAAAAAAGAAAATATTGGAAAAATTTAGAGAAAATAAAGAAAAATTTAGAGAATTTATTTATTTGGTACAAAAATAATAAAAATAACCCGATATGCATCATGAAGGGCATTTTGGTCATTTCACCCCCAGAAGTGAATTTTGACCTAAATGTCAAATTTAAAATTTAGAGAATGGAATAATTAACATAAATTAAATTTACAAGTTTATGAATTTGAATTAGGAAAAAGAAGAAGAGAAAAGAAAAGGGAAAGAAAAGAAAATAAAGAGCTTATGACAATTTAAAATTTAAAGTACAAATATATATATATATATATGAGATAAGAGACAAAATCCCACCAACCCCAAGCCTCCATCTTCTTCTTCCTTCTTCTCTCTCTCCCTCTCTTTGAGCCGTCCACCATGGGAGCTCTCTCCCTCCATTTTTGTTTTCCCTAAAGCTTGATTTTCCAAGCTTTCTCCTCACCAAAACCCATAGACCCCTTCATTAAAAAGTTAGCCCACTCCATAAGGAAGCCATTGATAGTGAAAAGAAGAAGAAAAGTTGAAGTTTAACAAGTTACCCAAGAGGTTAGTGCCTAATCTTCCTTTCTTCCTTTATTAATCCTTGAGTTAAGGTTAAAATGAAGTGAAATTTGTAAGAAACTAAAAGAAATAGGTGAGTTATGAGGGGAGTGAATTTTTGGTACCCATGGTGAGTGATGGTTTTTGATGACTATGATGTATATAAAGTGATTTAATGATGTTGGTTGATGCATTTATAAGTATTAGAAGTTGATTTACATTGAGATTTTATGAGGTTGAAATTGTGAGTTAGGGTTTGGCCTAACTTTGGTATTTTTGTATTATACCATGCAATTGGGATTGTTGAGATGTGTTGATGATATTTAGAAGTGCCTTGAATGTCAAATTGAAGCAAGGAAGTTGGAGGAGAAATGAATTATTGGAAGTGCTATTTTCTGCAGGTTGTGTTTATTGAGGGCAGTATACATTTTAGGCCATAAATGAAATTGTGTGATCCCAATTGGTATGAGGCCAATTGGAGGTGAAACTAGACCCAAAATAGCCCATATTCTATGAAGAAACCATGCCCAAATTCTGTCCAAAACTTGACCTAAATACTGCCTAAATTTGAATTATCCTGCACCCAACCCAGAAAATGATCAAATGAACAGTACGTGTTCATTTGGTCATAACTCTCTCTATACTGGTCCAAATAACCTAAAATTTCACCAATGGAAATTTTAGACATAGGGCTACACTTTTTATGAAGACCACTTAACCCAGTTTTGCCTTTAACCAATTCAAATTGTTAGCACAAGTTGGGTCACTGAAACTGCCAACCCAGAAAATGACCAAATGAACAGTACGTGTTCATTTGGTCATAACTCTTTCTATACTGGTCCAAATGACCTAATATTTAACCAATGGAAATTTTAGACATAGGGCTACACTTTTCATGAAGACCACTTAACCCAGTTTTGCCTTTAACCAATTCAAATTGTCAGCACAAGTTGAGTCACTGAAACTGCCAACCCAGAAAATGACCAAATGAACAGTACGTGTTCATTTGGTCATAACTCTCTCTATACTGGTCCAAATGACCTAAAATTTCACCAATGGAAAGTTTAGACATAGGGCTACACTTTTCATGAAGACCACTTAACCCAGTTTTGCCTTTAACCAATTCAAATTGTTAGCACAAGTTGGGTCACTGAAACTGCCAACCCAGAAAATGACCAAATGAACAATACGTGTTCATTTGGTCATAACTCTCTCTATACTGGTCCAAATGACCTAAAATTTCACCAATGGAAAGTTTAGACATAGGGCTACACTTTTCATGAAGACCACTTAACCCAGTTTTGCCTTTAACCAATTCAAATTGTTAGCACAAGTTGGGTCACTGAAACTGCCAACCCAGAAAATGACCAAATAAACAGTACGTGTCCAATGAACAGTACGTGTTCATTTGGTCATAACTCTCTCTATACTGGTCCAAATAACCTAAAATTTCACCAATGGAAAGTTTAGACATAGGTCTACACTTTTAATGAAGATCACTTGACCCAGTTTTGCCTTTAACCAATTCAAATTGTTAGTACAAATTGGATCACTAAAACTGCCAACCCAGAAAATGACCAAATGAACAGTTCATTTGGTCATAACTCTCTCTATACTTGTCCAAATAACCTAAAATTTCACCAATGGAAAGTTTAGACATAGGGCTACACTTTTCATGAAGACCACTTAACCCAAGTTTGCCTTTAACCAATTCAAATTGTTAGCACAAGTTGGGTTACTGAAACTGCCAACCCAGAAAATGACCAAATGAACAGTACATGTTCATTTGGTCATAACTCTCTCTATACTGGTCCAAATGACCTAAAAGTTCACCAATGGAAAGTTTAGACATAGGGCTACACTTTTCATGAGGACCACTTAACCCAAGTTTGCCTTTAACCAATTCAAATTGTTAGCACAAGTTGGGTCACTGAAACTGCCAACCCAGAAAATGACCAAATGAACAGTACGTGTTCATTTGGTCATAACTCTCTCTATACTGGTCCAAATGACCTAAAAGTTCACCAATGGAAAATTTAGACATAGGGCTATACTTTTCATGAGGACTACTTAACCCAGTTTTGCCTTTAACCAAATCAAATTGTTAGCACAAGTTTAGTCACTAAAACTGCCAACCCATAAATTGTCCCAAAATACTATTCCTTTGGTATTTTGACCATAACTTGAGTTCTATAACCCCAAATTCAGTGATTCAAAAACTGAAATTCAAGTTTAAACATAGAGGAGCAATTGTTATGAAGGAAGTGTGACTAAATAGACATCCTAACCTTGTCAAATTTCTAGATAAAGATAACACATCAACATGAACCTAAAAATAGGTTCATGGGAAAAATGCTATATAGGATAATTAAAATACTCATAAGGAAAATTTAATATTAAAAATGATATGAATATGTAAATTAGGACTAATGTCCTATTAATATGAAATTAATGGTACCAATGAACAATACTAGAAAATAGTAATAGTGAATAGTGCTAAATTTATTAAAAATGATTAATTGCCCATAGTATACCTAGACTTATTTATTTAGTTTGGATAAATTGGTATACCAATTAGGGACTACAGATAGCAGTACTGCCTACTGAGAAAATCATGAACTGACAATATATGTCTGGTATGATTGTTCTACAAGCTATATGCCTACTTACTGGCCATCGTGCCTACTTTATTTCTGGCGTTACAAGCCTGACAGCCGGTCTCATGCCCGACAGCTGGCCTCGTGCCTGACAGATGTATACAGGGTAGACATATGGCTGTCTAACCCGTATACTCCCGTGTATCCAGCTTTTATAATTTTGTTATAGGTTTCTTGGGCATTGATAATAATTAATTAATACTGAATATACAATAAGTAAATAGAAAAGATCCCAATAATTTTAATTGTTTCCAAAGTATAATAAAAAAATGTAAAAGACCCATAATTTATAATTTGTAAATATTAATTCAATTGTTTAATTATTGTTATTATAAATTATGCACCACTAAGCGTTATGCTTAGCGCGTTGGTTTTCCATCGCGTAGGTACTGAAGATCAGCAGCCGCCATAGTAGTATTCGGACAGAGTTCCGACCAGATCTGCCACCGATCAGAGTCACCTCACCAGTCTTTTGTATTTTGGTAGGGCCTATGTGTAGACTAGTATTTTGGTTCATTATGTCTAGTCATGATGTAATTACTAGTTTATGATGTATTTTATTTTGGACTTGAAATGAAAACTTATAATTTATTATCTATGAATTTCCATATGAATGCAATAGATGATACTTCATTTTGAGATCTCATAAATAGTTGTGAATGATATGATAAAAGAGAATATGATATGAAAATATGTGAGATGACTATGAATATGTTAACACGTGATAGTGGAACCCACTAGATGCTAATAAAACAGAGGAGAATCTGTCCGAGTCTCCACAGAAATAAGATTTATATATAAAAAAAAAAAATTCTACACATAAATTACCTGATTTAAATGACATTAAAATTTATAATAGACATGACAAAACAAGATAGGGTGCTCCGGTACCGAATGTGGCACTTCTTGCTCGGCTATACAATAGACGAGTAAGGAGCGTCACACTTTCTTGTCATAGTCTATCCAAAATTTCAGTCAAGAAGGTTTTGTTTGACCTTTCCGCTTTTTCTTCTTGCTTAAAGCAGTTCTAAAGTTTTCATGTTCATTGTTAATCTTGTTGGTTCACTTTTTTAAATCCAATAGCATTGGACCTTTCAAGATTAGTTTAGGGCTTGTAATTCATGTTTACGGACATATACGAGTCATGTCCAACTACACATATAACATAAAAATCACTAATTCAAACATGATTTATATAATTAATGGTGTTAAAATGTTCAATTTTAATATTAATATATTTATGATATAAATTACATGATATAATTTGTATAATCTATTTAAATAAATTCATAAGATATAATATGATATGACATTTTTAATCTATTTAAATAAATTGATCATTTTATTCAAACCAAATTGGCTTAAATTATTCTGCTAAAAGCAACCCAAGTATAATATATGGGCCGACACCAATGGTCATTTACACTCTTTGACTTAGAGCAAATTTCATATATATTTATTCTGTGACACATTAACTTGTTTAACATGTTAAGATACATATTAAGTAACATCATCCAAATATAAAAGCGTAATTATCCAAATATTTAAACATCATCCAAATATCAACATTAATCACAAACACAAAATAAAGTTTCAAGCTTGTGAATGTGAGCTTCACAAATCATTTTCTTCCATATGATTGTTGATGGAGTTTGAGGACTTGAAAGTACGATTGATTGAGAGTGTTGGGTGAGATTGAATGTCTAGATAGTGCGATCTTGATGGTTGTTGATTCCACCAGAAATTATATTAACTGAAATTACTAGTTATAAAATATTTTTTGCAGTAAGTGTAAATCCAGGTCGAACCCTATAGACTGAATTACTAAATTTCGTGCACTTGTGTAATGGAAAAAGAAACAAAGGTTTGGGGGGGGGGGTAATTCGCAGTCTAAAGAAAAAAATCAGAAATCAGAAATTAAGAACTAAAATTAAATATGAAACTCTCAAATTAAACAAACTTTAGTCCAAGGTAATTCGCATTCCAATGCATTGATTCGATCATAGACAAAAGAAATACAATTATATCTTATTGAATACTTAACGTAGATTTATCAAACAGCGAGGTAAAACCCTTAGCTTCCCTATACTCATCAACTCGAGCCCAGTACTCTTATTAACTCTAATTATTAACTGAATTGGTATTAAGCAATCCTCATCAAATTAATAACTGCTTTAAGAAAAGGAAGTAGTTAAGCTGAACAACAATTTATGAAGCATAAATCATTTAATTCACCCTATTGTTTCCTTAGGTTATTATAAAAAACTTGGATCATAATCAATAAAACCTAATTGCTACTCACATTCAATCTTACACAACAATTACTGATTATGAAGATGAATTAGCAATTGATCAAATCAAACAATTAACTAATAGGCCTTTTTAGCAAATAATTCAATAGATAAAAAACAATTAAATCAGGAAACAATAGATATTCAAAAAGACATAAATTAAATTAAAAACCTGATCTCACAAATCATGCATAAAAACATGAATCCCTTGAATTGAATTTAGAACTTAGCCACTCATGTTCATGGCTTACAAAAGAAAAATAAAATAAAGAAATCTAAAACTATGGATGTGAATGGAGAATAAAGGTGTTGGAGGCCTGTTGAAGGTTTGAATGCATCTGTCTATGCTGATGCCCAAAGATGCCTTTATAATAAAAAACCTAATCCCAAAGATAGGAATCAAACTAGGAAAAGTTTTGAAATTCAAAAGATAGATTTTCAGCTTGCACTCACGTATTTGCAATCAATGCCATTTTTTAGCCACTTTCCTTTCGAATCTGTCTCTGCTGTCTTCATGAAAGTTGTAGCCCCATTTCTTAGCTTTCCAACGGGTACTCATTTGCCTAAATCCGAGATCTACAGCCCAAGTTATGGCCTAAAAATCGAGACTGGTTCTGAAAAAGTATCCAGCCCATAATGACGACTTCATTGCCATTTTTGACAATTAAAATGGCCTCATCTTGCTTCCAGCCCTTCATAAAAGTTATAGAGGTGGCTCTTAAGGATCAATTGGGCCTAGGCTTGCTTCATTTGGACTTGTAGAACTCCAGATACAAAATAAACACTAAAACTGGTCGTGACACATCAAGTCTGGGCTTTTGTATTAGATTCACAACTAACTTTGACAACTTTAGAGACTGATCTGGGCTTTGGTCCATCTTTGTCATTTGTAGTGCTCTGACTTAGCTTTTCAACGAATTAAATAGCATTAGATTCAGAGACCCACAACTTCAGAAACACCTAAAAAACACAGCAAAGGTCATATTAATGCAAATGCTGAAAATTTCTCCATTTAACACAATTATTCCAACAACTATCTAAAAATATGCCTAATTGATATGAAATGCCTAACCAATTGAATTAACCATAAAAACACACTAAAAACACTAAATGTGATGGGAGTAAAATTAATAAATTATGCACTTATCAAATTTTCCCACACTTATTCTATGTTTGTCCTCAAGCATGACTTAAACTCTCAATCAACTCCACTTAGAAGTTCCTTAACTTCACCCCATCACAACATTCTCTAACAAAAGAATAAAAGTTTGAAAGAAGAGGCAAGTAAGGCAATAACCATCACAATAAATTCTATCAACACCATACCAATATATCAACAATTTTTCAACACAAAACAAAATGCTTGAAATCAATTAAGCTCACATAATTAAAGTTCCATAAAATTTTAAATCAATACACACCAAAACACAAGGCTAATTTTTCAAGGCACAACAATTATAGCTCTTTGCAAATCTAAGGGGAGATAGAAATGCCCTTTTTTTTATATTTGAAATTGGTGCTTCTCTCTTGTCACAGTTACTTTTTTTTTTTATTTCAACAGTCACATTCAAAAAAGTATCTTGCTCATATCCTAGCTAGCTTTTGGCCTGAGAATCGACATGGGGTTCATGAAGACCCCTGGTTAGTTTGCTTAACTAAAATAGCGGAGCAATTTTCAAGTTCAACTTTTTATTTCCCCCAATTTATGCATCTACCTATTATAAAGTGCTCTGATAGATTAAACAAAGTTCTAAAATATACATGATATTAGTTTAAAGCACACATAACTAATCATTTCACCATTAAATCAAGCCTAAACGATTTATGCAGAAAAAAATTGCTCTATTGTATGGAGAAGAGGGAAAATCCATCATTAAAGTTACTATTATCTTGCTTAAAATCTCAAAAATTTAACTTAAAATAGAAAAGTCATTTCAAGGACAAAGCACTTCTCTCCGAGAGTTAATATAGAATCATGAATTAAGCTTATGAGAACAAATTTTATTTTATTTTATTATTTTTATTTTTATTTTTATTTATTTATTTATTTATTTTTTTGAAATCAAATTTCTCCTCCCCCACACTTAAAACTTACATTGTCCCCAATGTAAAGCCCAAATACAAAAGAAAAGAAAAAAAAAATGCTAGAACATAAAATAAAGTAAGGGAAAGAAAACAAATCTGATTGTGGCTAACAAGCCACCCATGGGTTGCCTCCCAAGAAGCGCTTTTGTTTATCGTCGTTAGCTCAACATGGCAAAGCTCCTTAATCCACTGAATGCTCCTGAAACCCCTCATAAAATGGCTCGAGTTCATGACCATTGACCTTGAATACTTTGTTAGTTCCTAAACTTTAAATTTCAACTGTACCATAAGGAAACACATTAGTAACAACAAAGGGTCCAATCCAATGAGAACGCAACTTACCAGACATCAGCTTCAATATGGAATTATACAATAAAACTTTTTGTCTAATTACAAACTGCTTCCTTAGTTTGTTATGGAATGCCTTGGTCTTTTCTTTATAGATCCTAGAATTCTCATAAGCCTTAAGGCGAATTTCCTCTAATTCATGCAATTGTGATTTTCTTTCTAACTCATCCTCCATGCTTAACTCAAAAACATCCTGCACAAATGTATCAATAACATCAATAGAAAAGACATAATGAATATCAACAGGATACTTTATGGCATCAAAGAAATTAAATTTGACAGTCTCTCGATCAAACTCCATAGTTAAGGTACCCTCATCCACATCAATTTTTGTCTTGGCAGTTTTTAGGAAAGGTCTTCCAAACAAAATCAAAGCTGAATTTGATGTGGGAACACTATCCTCCATGTCCAGAATGTAAAAATCTGCAGGAAAAATCAATTCTCCAACCTGCACCAACACATCCTCAACTACTCCCAATGGGTAAGCATTAGAATGATCAGCTAACTGAATAATGACACTGGTTTCTTTCAAAGGACCCAAATTCAAAGTTTGAAAAACTGAATTTGACATAACATTAATAGATGCTCCTAAATCTGCCATTGCATGTTCAAATTTAGAATCACCTATTCTGCATGGAATAGAAAATGAACCTGGATCCTTACACTTAGGGGGTAATTTCCGCTGAATTAATGCTGACACTGTAACACCCTAGGCAAATCCCACATCGACAAAACACGGGAGAGATGCTGGGTTTATAAGTTGATGGTTCGTAACCTCTATTGACGCGTTTTAAAAACCGTGAGGGCTTCGGCCCAGAGCGGACAATATCACTAGTGGGCCGGGCCATTACATTTGTGGTATCAGAGCCAGGTTTCGACCCTGGGACCTGTGGGTTATGGGCCCACTACGCTTCCGCTGCGCCCTATGGTGTTACAATCCACCCCCCTTATGGGACTCAGCGTCCTCTCTGAGGTTTGCCCCACCATCGTTCAAGGTTGCACGCGGAGCGGCTCTGATACCACAAATGTAATGGCCCGGCCCACTAGTAATATTGTCCGCTCTGGACCGAAGCCCTCACGGTTTTAAAACGCGTCACTAGGAGTTACGAACTATCAACTTGTAAACCCAGCATTTCTCCCGTGTTTTGCCGATGTGGGATTTGCCTAGGGTGTTACAATCCACCCCCCTTATGGGACTCAGCGTCATCGCTGAGGTTTGCCCCACCATCGTTCAAGGTTGCACGCGGAGCGGCTCTGATACCACAAATGTAACGGCCCAACCCACTAGTGAAATTGTCCGCTCTGGGCTGAAGCCTTCACGGTTTTAAAACGCGTCACTAGGGGTTACGAACTGCCAACTTATAAACCCAGCATCTCTCCTGTGTTTTGTCGATGTGGGATTTGCCTAGGGTGTTACAGACACATTTTCCCCTACACTGATCTTCTCATTTTTCCTCAACTTGCGCTTTGTAGTACATAACTCCTTAAGGAATTTAGCATACTTGGAGATTTGTTTGATCGCATCAAGTAAAGGTATATTAACCTCTACCTTCTTGAAAGTCTCCAAAATTTCTTTCTCTTGTTCTTTTTTCTTATTTTTAGCCAACCTGCATGAGAATGGAGGAAGAACAGAATTATTAACCTTATTCAGTTTAGGTTCAATATTTACCTCAACTTCAGGAACTTCAGACTCTTTTGCTCCTTGCTTCTTCTTTTTCATTGACTCATATGGAGTCTGATTATCAACTTTCTTCCCACTCTGCAACAGTATAGCACTCGCATTTTCTTTGGGATTCATGACTGTTTGTGATGGAAGCTTTCCAAAACCTTGAGCTTCAAGCTTACTCACAGATGAGGCTAACTGACCAATCTACCTCTCTATATTTTGAATGCTATTTCTGGTCTCTTGTTGAAACTATTATGTATTGTTAGCCAAAGCCTTAACAATTTCATCGAGTGACATACCTTGATTTGAGGGAGGCGAAGGTGGTTGATTCACTTGTCTCTGTTGCTCGTATCAGTTTTGCTCCAGTTGATTCCCATAACTCAAATTGGGATGATTTCGCCATCCTGGATTATAAGTATTAGAAAAGGGATCATACCTGTATTGTGGCTATCCATAATTTCCTACTGCATTAGCATATTGTATTGATTCATTCTCTTATAACGCAGGACACATGTCAGTAACATGACCCGAACCTGAACAAATTCCACATATCTTAATAGTTTACATGTTCCCTATAGCCAATTACCTCACCAAAGAAGTTAAATCAGAAATCTGTTTCTCAAGGTTAGATGTACTTACCTCATTTACCTTCTTAGGTGTGTGATCCATTCTCATTCCAAACTGCTGAAAGTTTGCTGCCATGTTAGCAATCAGCCTCCTTGTCTCTTTTGGTGTCTTGTCAACCAAAGCTCCTCCACTAGCAGCATCTATCATACTGCGGTCTATTGGTAGAAGTCCCTCATAGAAATACTGAATCAAAAGCTGCTCACTTATTTGATGATGGGGACAACTTGCTGTAACACCCTAGGCAAATCCCACATCGACAAAACACGGGAGAGATGCTGGGTTTATAAGTTGGTGGTTTGTAACCCCTAGTGACGCGTTTTAAAACCGTGAGGGCTTCGGCCCATAGCGGACAATATCACTAGTGGGCTGGATCGTTACATTTGTGGTATCAGAGCCGCTCCGCGTGTAACCTTGAGTGATGGTGGGGCAAACCTCAGCGAGGACGTTGAGTCCCATAAAGGGGGTGGATTGTAACACCCTAGGCAAATCCCACATCGGCAAAACACCGGAGAGATGCTGGGTTTATAAGTTGATGGGTTGTAACCCCTAGTGACGCGTTTTAAAACCGTGAGGGCTTCGACCCAGAGTGGACAATATTACTAGTGGACCGGGCCATTACATTTGTGGTATCAGAGCCACTCTGCGTGCAACCTTGAGCGATGGTGGGGCAAACCTCAGCGAGGACGCTGAGTCCCATAAGGGGGGTGGATTGTAACACCCTAGGCAAATCCCACATCGACAAAACACGGGAGAGATGCTGGGTTTATAGGGCTTCAGCCTAGAGTGGAAAATATCACTAGTGGGCCGGGCCATTACATTTGTAATGTAATGGCCCGGCCCACTAGTGATATTGTCCGCTCTAGGCTAAAGCCCTCACGATTTTAAAACACGTTACTAGGGGTTACGAACCGCCAACTTATAAACCTAGCATCTCTCCCGTGTTTTGCCGATGTGGGATTTGCCTAGGGTGTTACAGAGAAAGAAGAAGAAAAGAAAAGAAAGGAAAAGAAAAGAAAAATGGCTTATGAAAAATTAAAAATTCAAAGTACACAAATAAAATATATATATACCATAAGATGACAAAAGCCACCAACCTTTTCTTTCCATCTTCTTCTTTTTTCTCCATTGTGCCGCCCACCCTTGTCCCTCATTTCCACCATTGTCATTCAAGCTCCAAGCTTGATTTCTCTCTCATTTCCTCACCAAAACCCATAACACTCTTCATTAAAAATACTCCCCACACCCTAAGGAAGCTATAGATACCAAAAAGAAGCAAGGAAAGTGAGGTTTAACAAGTTACAAAAAAAGGTTAGTGCTCAAAACTCTTAATCTCTTCTTTAAGCATGAAAATCATGCTAAACCAAGTAAAGATTTACATGAAATTAAAAAGAAAAATTTGGGAAAGAAATCCTTGAATTCGGCAGCCCTAGAGGAACCATGAAAATGATGGATTTTGTTGGTTTTAGTTTAGTTAGGGAAGTTAATTAACAAGGTATTATATGTGGGAATTGATTTCATGGTTATATATGTGAATTTGATGTTTGAAATTAGGGTTGTGCACTTGAAATTGGGGATTTTGTGATATTTTTGAATTTGACCTAATTGTGTTGAGATTGATGCTAATATAAGTGACATGTATGCTTATTTGGAGTTTGAAGAAGGAGGAGATTGAATTTTGGGAGTGTCAAATTTTCTGCAGGTTGGGACTCAATGAGTCTAGTGTGTTTGTTGAACCCTAACTGACAATGTGTGACTCCAATTGGTATGAGGCCAATAGGAGGTGTTTTGGGACATCCACACCTTCATTTTTCAAGAAGAAACCCTGCCCAAATTCTATCAAAATCATGACCAATTCTCTACCCAAACCCGGATGACCAAACACTGAAACCTAGAAAATGACCAAATGAATAGTACGTGTTCATTTGGTCATAACTCTCTCTATACTGGTCCAAATGACCTAAAATTTATATCAATGGAAAGCTTAGACATAGGGCTACACTTTTCATGAAGACCACTTGACCCAGTTTTGCCTTTAACCAAGTCAAATTGTTAGCATAAGTTGGGTCACTAAAATTGCCAACCCAGAAATTGACCAAAACATTGTTCCTTTGGTATGCTTGACCAGTTTTGGCAAAAATGCCATAACTTGGTCTCCAAAGCTGAAAATTGAGTGAAACTAGTGCCAAAAGTTTTATAAGACATAGCACAACAATTTTTATGTTTTGACCAAGCTCTAGAAACCATTGCATCCTAGGGAAAATATTAGCCAAAATTAGGAATTAAAATCTGGAAAATGTTAAGTGGAACCCAGAATGCCATTTGATACCGGTGTGTTCATTTGGCCATAACTCCCACTAGGAAATTCCATTTGAGATGTGCCAATATGATTTGGAAACATGATACTTAGGGCTACAACATTGATGTAGACACTTTTGCCAAATTCTAAGTGCAAAGACCCTAAAAAGAGGGTCAAACATACTGCCCTGAAGTTTGGTTATTGCCTTTATAGGATTGAGAGTCCAGGTTAATACATTGACTATAACTCACTATACCAAGCTTGAAAAATTATGAAATTGTACCTGGGAGTCCATAAGACATAGAGGAACATATCTTGTGAAGGAACCTAAGTCTAAAAATGACCATAAAATGACTGGTCAAAGTTTATTGACCAAGAATTGTAAATTCTGGACAGCTTAGAGGCAAATGGATCAGTTATGGTATTTTGATCATAACTTGAATTCTATAACCCCAAATTCAGTGATTCAAAAACTGAAATTTAAGTTTAAACATAGAGGAGTAATTGTTATGAAGGAGGTGTGACTAAATAGACATCCTAACCTAGTCAAATTCCTAGATAAAGATAACACATCAAAATGAACTGAAAGAAAGGTTCATGAGAAAAATGCTATATATGATAATTAAAATACTCATAAGGATAATTAAATATTAAAAATGATATGAATATGTAAATTGGGACTAATATCCTATTAATATGAAATTAATGATACCAATGAACAGTACCAGAAAATAGTAACAGTGATTAGTGCTAAAATAATTAAAAATGTTTAATTGCCCATAGTATACCTAGACTTATTTATTTAGTTTGTATAAATTGGTATACCAATTAGGGACTACAGATAGCAGTACTGCCCACTTAGAAAATCATGAACTGACAAAATATGTCTGGTATGATTGTTCTACAGGCTATATGCCTACTTACTGGCCATTATGCCTACTTTATTTCTGGCTTTACAAGCCTGACAACGGGTCTCGTGCCTGACAGACGTATATTGAATAGACATATGGCTGTCTAACCAGTATACACCCGTGCATCCAGATTTTATAATTTGTTATAGGTTTCTTAGGCACTGATAAAAATTAATTAAGACTTAAATACAATAAGTAATCATAAAAGATCTCGATAATGTTAATTGCTTCCAAAGAGCAATAAAAATGTAAAAGACCTAGAAATTATGATTTGCAGATATTATTTCAATTGTTAAATTATTGTTATTATAAATTATGCACCACTAAGTGTTATGCTTAGTGCGTTGATTTTCCATCGCGTAGGTACTGGAGATTAGTCCCAGCAGCCGCAGCAGCAGCACCAATAGTGCACTAACAGAGCTCTAACCAGATCTGCCACTGTCCAGAGTCACCTCACCGGTCTTTTGTATTTTGGTAGGGCCCATGTATAGACTAGTATTTTGGTTCATTATGTCTAGTCATGATGTATTTCATTTTGGACTTGTAATTAAACTTTGAGATTGAAATGAAAACTTGTAATTTATTATCTATGAATTTCTATATGAATGCAATAGATGATACTTCATTTTTAGATCTCATAAATAATTGTAAATGATATGATACAAGAGAATATGATATGAAAATGTGTGAAATGAATATGGACATGTTAACAGGTAATTAGTGGAACCTGCCAGATGCTAATAAAACAGGGGAGGCTCTGTCCGGGTCTCCACAGAAATAAGTTATAAAAAAAAAAATTCGACACATGGATTACTACTTTTAAATGATATTAAAAGCTTACAATAGATATGATAAAACAAGATAGGGTGCTCCGACACCGAATGTGACACTTCTTGTTCAGCTATACAATGGACGGGTAAGGGGCGTCACAAAATTGATACCCAGTCCCTTATTCTTTCTAAACTCCACACTGTCACGATCCAAAAACTATTCTCTCGAGGCCTGGTGGGTATGAAGCATTGTTTCGTAAAATCCTTTGAAGGCGAATTTGGGACACGGAAAGCCCACGGCGAATTCCATATCTTATAGTATTTTTGAGGACTTTTTCCATTTTTTCTCTTGCCTTCCATTGGAATTGTTGTTAAATTCTGATTGGTCATTTAGTGAGGTGTCATGCTATTGCCATGTCATCCTTCTGGTGGTCCAAGGCAATTGGTCACGAATAATTAATAATGGAAAACTATTTATTTTTTTATTATCATTATTATTGTCTTTTATAATTAATTTTACCCTTACATTCCAATGTTGTCTTTTTTTTTTTTCCTTATTATAGTTTATTTAATATTTATGATTAGAGATATTATAAAATTGTTTTATATATGTTGAAATTAAAATTTATTTTTAGTTAATTTTAAAATTATGTTTTATTTTTTTAATTTAATTTATTTTAAATTATCACCACTGAAGTGTTTGAATGGTAACTTGTTTTGTATGACCATTGTCAACTCTATAGCTATCAAAGAGTGCTTATGGTAAAAATGGATTGTGTGATGGATTTATATGGACCTAAAACATATGATGTATGGAGGGATCCACTTATTAAATAGGTGTATACTACATGTTTGTGTTTTAAGTCAATAATAGAACCAGTCTAGGCAAGAATTTCTCTGTGTGATAATCTGAGGCTATAGCTTACTCTTTCTTATTTGGTTGGTTTGATTTGGGATTAAAAAATCACATTTTTTTTTATTTTTTAAAATACTAAAAAATTTTATTATCAAATTTAATCAAAATTGATTGAGTGAAATAAATCACCTTAAATCGAATTGAAATAAAATTATAATTAAAATTGAAAAATGATTTAGTCCGATTTTAAATCTTTAACCTTTAAAATTAAAATCGCCAATCTGTTTTCAATTTTGGTTTAATATATGCCTATCTGATTATATAAAGACAAAATCCACTTTGCTGTGGACATCTCAAGCTTGCTATTTTCAGTAAAGACTTATTCAGGAAATTTTTGGTCTAGTAATGCCGAAAGCCACACCAATGCTTTTAAGATGATATTCGCCAGGTTATTGCTCTGATTAATTTAATCCATTTAATTAAATGAATTACACAATAAAATATATTCTCTTCTCATAATTTCTATCCGCATATTGACTGAAGAAAAGAAATATAAGTAAAAAATTTATTATGAAAAGTACTAGGAAAATCTTAGCACGATACTTTCAATTAAATTTCGGTTAATAAACTGTTCCAATACAATAAAGCCAGAAAATGATGTCTCACTACTAGAATATTGTCTTTTAAAAACACATACCTTAAGATAAATAGGATATTTGTTATTAATAACTATTATTGAAGGCAAAATTTTACTAGTTTTTAAATATTATATTATTTATTTCTAATGACTCATTTTTCGATATAAAACTTATTAGTATCTAAGTATTATATTATTTTTGTTCTAGTAATTAATTTTTTGAAATAAAAACTTATTAGTCTCTAAATGTATAATTATTTGTTTCTAATAATTAATTTTTTGAGGCAAAGCCTATTAGTATCTAAATGTTATATTATTTATTTCTAATAATTAATTTTTTGAGGCAAAAGTTATTAGTCTCTAGATGTTATATTATTTGTTTCAAATTCATTAAGATTAATTATTTGTATAAGAAATTTTAATTTTTTTAAATTTGTCACTTAAAAATTACCTTTTTCCACATTAAAAGAATTTTAATAACTAATTAAATTATGTATATATAAAAGGTGTGTTAAGCATATATAAATTATATATGGTTAAATAAAAAAGTGATTTTTAAAAATTAAACATGTAAATACATACACATATATACATATATTGTATTATGTTTATATATATATATATATATATATATATATATATATATATATATATATATATATATTAAAATAAAGAAATTATATTTTTATTTTAATCTATATAATTAAAACTTTTAATCAACATTAGGGGTGTTCGATTCCAGTTCAGTTCGGGAATTGCCTAGGAACCAGAATCGAACTGAAATTTTGAAATTTCGATAGGGTTCTGTAACGGCCCGACCCACTGGTGATATTGTCCGCTCTGGACCGAAGCCCTCACGGTTTTAAAACGCGTCACTAGGGGTTACGAACCACCAACTTATAAACCCAGCATCTCTCCCGTGTTTTGTCAATGTGGGATTTGCCTAGGGTGTTACAATCCACCCCCCTTATGGGACTCAGCGTCCTCGCTGAGGTTTGCCCCACCATCGTTCAAGGTTGCACGCGAAGTGGCTCTGATACCACAAATGTAACGGCCCGACCCACTGGTGATATTGTCCGCTCTGTGCCGAAGCCCTCACGGTTTTAAAACGCGTCACTAGGGGTTACGAACCACCAACTTATAAACCCAGCATCTCTCCCGTGTTTTGTCGATGTGTGATTTGCCTAGGGTGTTACAATAAGTTTGTGGTATCAGAGCCAGGTTTCGATCCTGGGACCTGTGGGTTATGGGCCCACTATTTTCTCCTCACCCATTTCTGTCCAACATAAGGGAGTTCTACATCTCCTCCCATACAACGCTTCATATGGAGCCATTTTTATACTGGCTTGGTAGCTGTTGTTGTAAGCAAACTCTACCAAAGGAAGATACTTCTCCCAACTTCCTTCAAAGTTAATGATGCAGCTTCTCAACATATCCTCCAATACCTGAATCACCCGTTCTGACTGTCCATCCGTCTGTGGATGAAAAGCCGTACTGAAGTGTAGTTGAGTGCCTAAAGACTCCTGTAGCCTCTTCCAAAACCTCGAAGTAAATCTCGGGTCTCGATCAGATATGATCGATGTTGGCACTCCATGTAGCCGGACTATCTCATCTATGTAAATTTCTGCTAATCTCTCTAATGAGTAGCTGGTTCTAACTGGTAGGAAATGAGCTGACTTGGTCAATCTATCCACAATCACCCATATAGTATCATGCTTCCTCTGTGTCAATGGTAGCCCAGTCACAAAATCCATGGTAATGCGGTCCCATTTCCATTCTGGTATGGATATAGGTTGCAATAACCCTGATGGAACCTGATGCTCAGCCTTAACCTGCTAGCATGTCAAACATCTAGTTACAAAATCACCAATCTCTTTCTTCATTTCAGGCCACCAATAATGTGTTTTCAGGTCTTGGTACATCTTGGTACTTCCTGGGTGCATAGCATAGAAGCTACTGTGCACCTCTTTCAAGATATTCTTCTTCAGTTCCTCATCTCTTGGTACACATATTCTGCCTTTATAGTACAGGCACCCATCTCCTCTCAACTCATAATCAGTCTCCTTCCCCTCTTGAGTTCTGCCCATAATTAACATTATTGGGATCTTTTATGATTACTTATTGTATTTTAAGTCTTAATTATTTTTTTTTTTATCAGTGCCCAAGAAAACCTATAACAAATTATAAAAGCTGGATGTATGGGTGTATACTGGTTAGACAGCCATATGTCTATCCAAAGATATCGTCACATCAGCACGAGGCCAGCTGTCGAGCACGAGACCCGCTGTGAGGCTTGTAAAGCCAGAAATAAAGTAGGCATATAGCCTGTAGAACAATCATACTAGACATATATTGTCAGTTCATGATTTTCTCGGTAGGCAGTACTGCTATCTGTAGTCCCTAATTGGTATACCAATTTATCCAACTAAATAAATAAGTCTAGGTATACTATGGGCAATTAAATATTTTTAATTAATTTAGCACTATTCACTATTACTATTTTCTAGTACTGTTCATTGGTACCATAAATTTTATATTAATAGGACATTAGTCCTAATTTACATATTCATATCATTTTTAATATTAAATTTTCCTTATGAGTATTTTAATTATCCTATATAGCCTTTTTCCCATGAACCTTTCATTAGGTTCATGTTGATGTGTTATCTTTATCTAGGAATTTGACTAGGTTGGGATGTCTATTTAGTCACAATTCCTTCATAACAATTGCTCCTCTATGTTTAAACTTGAATTTCAGTTTTTGAATCACTGAGTTTGGGGTTATAGAACTCAAGTTATGGACAAAATACCAAAGGAATAGTATTTTGGGACATTTTCTGGGTTGGCAGTTTCAGTGACCCAACTTGTGCTAACCATTTGAATTGGTTAAAGGCAAAACTGGGTTAAGTGGTCCTCATGAAAAGTGTAGCCCTATGTCTAAACTTTCCATGGGTAAAATTTTAGGTCATTTGGACTAGTATAGAGAGAGTTATGACCAAATGAACACGTACTGTTCATTTAGTCATTTTCTGGGTTGGCAGTTTCAGTGACCCAACTTGTGCTAACAATTTGAATTTGTTAAAGGCAAAACTGGGTTAAGTGGTCCTCATGAAAAGTGTAGCCCTATGTCTAAACTTTCCATGGGTAAAATTTTAGGTCATTTGGACCAGTATAGAGAGAGTTATGACCAAATGAACACGTACTGTTCATTTGGTCATTTTCTGGGTTGGGTGCAGGGAAATCCGAATTTGGGCAGTATTTAGCTCAAGTTTTGGACAGAATTTGGGCATAGTTTCTTCATGAAAAATGGGCTATTTTGGGTCTAGTTTCACCTCCAATTGGCCTCATACCAATTGGGGTCACACAATTTTATTTATGGCCTAAAATGTACACTGCCCTCAACAAACACAACCTGCAGAAAATTAACACTTCCAAAACTCAATCTCCTCCAACTTCCTTACTTCAATTTGCATGCAGTACACTTCTATAAGCAACAATCTCATCCCAATAGGTCAATTTCAACATTTTACACAACATTTACACAAACCCTAGTTTTCAAAGTTTCAAATTTACACAAACACTACACAATCAAACACCCAAATATTTCAACTAATTACACATTCTCATAGAACCATTTTTCATCACTTAAAAGCAATAAACTTCAAGTTCCATGGCTGCCAAAAATTCAAGGGTTCTTTCCTCTAGATTTTCTTTTTGTTTTAATGGTTTTTATGCTTAGCTAAACATGCTTTTCATGTTTAATAAAGAGAAGAAGAGGGATTAGTGCACTAACCTCTTGTGACCCACTTCAAACTTTAATCTTTCTTCTTCTTATGGGTATCTAAAGCTTCCTTATGGTGTGGGCTAAATTTTTTGTGAAGGGGTCTATGGGTTTTGGTGAGTGAAAGCTTGGCAAATCAAGCTTTAAGCTTGATAACAATGGTGGGGAGGGAGAGACCAAGGGAACGGCAAGGAGAAAGAGAGAAGAGGAAGAAGAATGGTTGGTGGGGTTTTGTCTTCTTGTGTCTATTTCTATACATTTATGTGTACTTTATTTTTTTTTAAATTTCATAAATCTATTTCCTTTCTTTTCTTTTCTTTCCTTTTCTTTTCTTTCCTTTTCTTTTCTTTTCTTCTTCTTTCTCTTCTCATTTTTCAAATTCAAATTCATAAAATTAATTTATGTTAATTATTCTATTTCCAAATTTTAATTTGACATTTAAGTCAAAATTCACCTCTAGGGGTGAAATGACCAAAATACTTTTCATGGTGCTCATCGGATTATTTTTAATTTTTATACCAATTAATAAATTCTCTAAATTTTATTTTATTTCTCAAAATTTTTCCTATATTTTTTTAATATTTATTTCATAAATTTATGCCTCCTCACTATAGTTTAAGTGTAGTTCCAAACATCCTGACTGTCCGAACAGACATTAGTCATCGGAACAGTAAAATGTACGGACTACCTACGGTGAGGGCGTTACAATTCTTCCCCTCTAATAGAAATTTCGTCCTCGAAATTTACCTAATGTGAAGAGCTGAGGGAACTGTTGCCTCATCGTCTCCTCGCTCTCCCATGTCGCTTCTTCCGTGTTGTGGTGTCTCCATGAGACTTTCACTAGTGGGATCCTCTTATTTCTGAGTTCTTTCACTTCCCGTGCCAAGATTCTGACTGGTTCTTCTTCATATGTCAAATCAGGTTGCACAATTATCTCCTCTGCTGAAATGACATGTGAAGGATCTGATCTGTATCTCCTGAGCATCGACACATAGAATACACTGTGGATCTTGTCCAGCTCAGGTGGTAAAGCTAGCCTGTAGGCTACTGGACCCACACGCTCAATGACATCATATGGACCAATAAACCTAGGGCTCAACTTACCCTTTTTACCAAATCTTAGCACTTTCTTCCAAGGTGATACCTTAAGAAACACCTTCTCGCCAACCTCATACTCTATATCCTTTCTCCTCAGGTCGGCATATGACTTTTGTCTGTCCGAGGCGACTTTTAAATTGTCTCTGATGAGTTTCACTTTTTCCTCTGTCTGTAGGCAAATCCCACATCGACAAAACACGGGAGAGATGCTGGGTTTATAAGTTGGTGGTTCGTAACCCCTAGTGACGCGTTTTAAAACCGTGAGGGCTTCTGCCCAGAGCGGACAATATCACCAGTGGGTCGGGCCGTTATATTTGTGGTATCAGAGTCGCTTCGCGTGCAACCTTGAACGATGGTGGGTCAAACCTCAGCGAGGACGCTGAGTCCCATAAGGGGGGTGGATTGTAACACCCTAGGCAAATCCCACATCGACAAAACACGGGAGAGATGCTGGGTTTATAAGTTGGTGGTTCGTAACCCCTAGTGACGCGTTTTAAAACCGTGAGGGCTTCGGCCCAGAGTGGACAATATCACAAGTGGGTCGGGCCGTTACAAGTTATAGTTCATTTTTTAAAATTATATTTATTTATTTAAAATAATATTTATTATTTTTAATAATTTATTTTAATTTCATTTAAATTGTAGTAGTAAATAAATATTATATTATTAAAGACAAATAAATCCATTTATATTAATAATTAATGATATGAAGAAATTAATATATAATAATAAGATAATTTATTTTTAGAATATATTATTAGAGACAAATTTATTTAATTCTGAAAGTAAATTTATAAATTTTAGTAGAGACAATTAAATTTAATGTCTTTAAAAATAGATTTGGGAGTAAATAATATAATTTGTTAAAATGAAAAAGGAGACAATTTTTTCTTGTTTCTATTAGTTATTAATATAGACAAATATATTTTTCTTTGAAAGTTAAATCAATGTGAAATATATATTTATCTCTATATATGTCTCTAAATATATTTAGGAACAACAGTAAATGAGACAAATGATTATTTCTCCCTAAAAATATATAGAGACAAATAAATAGTTTTTTGAGTCAAAACTTTTAATTTTAATATAATAATTTTAGTGTAGTGATAGTTTTTTTTTGTAGTTTTTTTATTATAGTATTTTTGTAGTTTAAATACAATGATATGAACTTTAAATTAATATTTTTTAAAATGATTGCCAAGTCTTTTTATCTTAATAATACCATATATCCGTCTCCCTTCTTTTATTTTAATTTGAATTACAATTTGAAATTTTATAATTTTAAAGACTGACTCTAATGCAATTAATTCAACTTTTTTAATTTAATATAAAAACTCATATATTATTGAATTAATTATTTTAATTATTAAAAAAATTATTAAATTTGTGTGCATGACAATTAGTTATCAATGTATGTTCTGTTATTTTACTCATTTGGTATCTTATCTTTTGTGTTTTGGCCTTGTGGGTATCACGTATTTATAATATTATTATAGATATAGATGGATGATACATCCTCTCAAATAGAAAATTTTTATGCTTAATTTATTCTAAAATTCAAGTTTTTGAATAATCGCTATTTGGATATGATTGAGAAAGGAATGAAAATAAAGTAGTAAAGGTGAAAATTGCCCAAACCCAATACACAGGGCTTTGATGCTAATGCCCATGAAATAAAAATGGATATGCAGCTATATTATTTTTTTGATATATTTATTATCTATTTCCAATTAATAAAATACCATCTAAAATAATTAGAACCTAAACACATTTGATCAAATCGATTTGGCACCTCTAATACTATGATATCATATTATTTCCATTTTATATAATAATGAAACTAAGTTAATTAATTATTTCTGTGGAAACTCTGCCTTTTTTGGTAACAATGGTGTGGTTGCGAATCCAATATTGGAGTCTAGATTAAGAACCCAAAATTGCAAACCCATGATAGAAGAGCCTAAATAGATTTATCACAGATTCAATGAAGATTTTGTAACTGGTGGATATATTATTGATGGTGTAATTGAATCTCTATTGTACAAGTTTAGGCATGTGAGCAATTCTTAAATATTATATTTCATTATTCACAAATCATTTTTTTCTATATGATTGTTGATGGAGTTTGAGGAATTGAAAGTACGATGGATTAAAGGTGTTTGGTGAGATTGAATGTCTAAATAGTGCAATCTTGAGAGTTTAAAGGATTTTGAAGTGGGTGACTGTAGTAAAAATGTCAAATGGGATTCATAGGGTTAGATTTAGCTTCACACAATATATTAGTGCTCTATAAATGAAACAATGTGATTTTTGATACATAAATAACGTGAGTCATAATATATTTAAATTGGTCAAAATAAACATGTTAACCTATTAGCTTAATTGAACAAATAAGTCATTTGGCGTGTTATCGAGTTAAGCGGGCAAACCCAATTAAATTCGTATTTTTGACGTGTGCCAAACCTATTTATACTAAATTCAAATCTGTTTACTTACATGTCGAGTCATGCCATGTAAATGGATAAGAATAAAAATTATTGACTCTAAACATTACGTTAGTCGTTACATATCTCAAACCTATTTATACTAAATTCAAATATGTTTGCTTACATGTCTGAATTGTGCCATATATATGCATAAGGTTAAAAATTGTCTAACTCTAAATGTTATGTGTCAAGTTGTGGCATATCTCAAACCCATTTGTATTAAATTTAAATTTGTATTCTTACGTGTTAAGACGCGTAAAAGGATCATGTTAAAAGTTATCAACTCTAAACATTATCATTTTTTTCTAATTCTACCAAACCCCATATCTAACCTAGCCCTTGAATACCATCTATGGATTTTTGCCCAAATCAAGCCATTAAATTTTACTCTTCCTTTATAGTACTATTCTAGCCACCATTACTCTTTCAATTTTATTATTCCATTTTCTTTTTTATTTATCATTTTATAAACTCAACAAAATCTAGCATATTTTGATCATAAAAATTGTTATTTATTTAATTTTAATTGAAATTCAAAATAAACAACAAAATTTCATTAATTTAACAAGTTGACAATAAAAAAAAAAAAAGTTAAAGAAAGAACTAAGGGTACACATTCTGAAAGTCATGGAATCAAAAAAGTAGAAGCAATGTGTGTTATAATTGATGATTCATTACAAGTCTCAACCTTTCTTCTGTTCTTACACTAACATTTCTCTCGATAACATTATTTAACGATTACAACTTTTCTTCAAAAACCTTAAATAATATACTATGGCTGAAAACAAGAAACCCATCACCGTCTCTACGAAAATAAATATGTGAAGATAAATAATAATAATAAAATTTTATATCTTTTATAACTTTGGGTTTTATTATTCATTATTATTTATTTTTTATTCGAGGATTATTATTATTTATTTATCACATCATTTTTTGGGAAGCATGGGTGCGGCTGCAGCTCCCTGTGATCGCACCACCCGCTTCCATGGGGTAAGAACAATAGAGTCTCTGTATCTCGACGGCAGCACCTGGCTCCTCCCTCTCTTCGATCTCACCACCGGCGATGTGTCTTCTAAATCTCCATGCAAACAATCCTCACCAGAAGAGTCGCTGCTTCTTTTGGAGGACGACGACTCTATGCTTCTTTGACCTTTAGCCGCTACTGCTGCTTCTGATTCTTTTGCATTTGATGGAGGCTTCAACTCAGGCTTCAACTCTTGCATTTCTGCTGCTTCACTGAGAAGAATTAAACCACTAAACTTGTGTTTTTCTTCTCCCTCTTGAAATGGCAGCGCTGTTTTGACCCCTCCATCATCAGCGTCAAGACTTTCTTGTTTCTCTTTTCTTTTTCCTTTTTCTTTATTTTCGTCGTTGACGTCTTTGGCTTCCAGATATATGGCTTCTGAAACTTTTGAGCTTCGAGATTCTTTCCCAATTGATTCAATTGTGAGAGAATCAGTACCGGAATGATCCCCAGCCTCTTTTTTCTTTTTGAGCAAGACCCCAACCTCCTTAGCATCACAGTCTCCTGCTGCTGAGGACTTCTCAACCGCCAAAACCCCGCCAACTTCCAATTCTAAATCGTTACTCAAAACTTTATCCACAGCTCTAGTAGCACGTAAAACCACAGATGTTTTAGCTTCCAGACAAAATTTGACGTTCAAATCGATACCCAGCCCCTTATGCTCTCTGAACTCCACAGCTTCACGATTCAAAGACAAGTCTCCGACAGTTTCGCGTGGTGGGCGTGAAGCAATGGTTTGTAAACCAAATTCCACGTTCAAATCGATACCCAGTCCCTTATTCTCTCTAAACTCCACATTGTCACGATCCAAAGAGGGCTCTCTCGAGGCCTGGTGGGTATGAAGCATTGTTTCGTAAAATCTTTTGAAGGCAAAACTGGGGCGTGGAAAGCCCACAGCCAATTCCATATCTTATAGTATATTTGAGGACTTTTTCCATTTTTGCCTCTTACCTTCCGTTGGAATTGTTGTTAAATTCTGATTGGTCATTTAGTGACGTGTCATGCTATTGTCATGTCATCCTTCTTGTGGTCCAAGGCAATTGGTCATGAATAATTAATAATGAAAAACTATTTATTTTATTATTATCATTAATTATTGTTGCCTTTTATAATTAATTTTACCCTCATATTCCAATGTTTTTTTTTCTTATTATAGTTTATTTAATATTTATGATTACAGATATTATCAAATTATTTTATACATTTTGAAATTAAAATTTATTTTTAAATAATTTTAAAATTATATTTTATCATTTTAATTTAATTCATTTTAAATTATTATTACTGAAGTGTTTGAATGGTGACTTGTTTTGTATGACTCTATTGTCAACTCTAAAGCTATCAAAGAGTGCTAATGGTAAAAATGGACTGTGTGATAGTCTGATTAGATTTGGTTGGTTTGATTTGGGATTTAACAAAATCAGATTTTTATCTTTTAAAAATTAAAAATCTTTACTATCAAAATTGATCGAGGAAATAAATCACCTTAAATTAAACTGAAATCAAATTATAATTCAAATTAGAAAATTCTTTATTCCCATTTTGAATCTTTAACCTTTAAAATTAAAATCACCAATCCACTTTGCTATGGACATCTCCAACATGTTATTTTCAGTAAAGATTTATTCAGGCAATTCTTGGTCTAGTAATAGTGAAAGCCATACCAATGCTTTTAAGATGATTTTGGACAGTCATTGCTCTGATTAGTTTAATCCATTTAATTAAATGAATTACACTATAAAATATTTTCTCTTCTTATAATTTCTATTTGCACATTGTGTAACGCCCTCACCAAAGGTAGTCCGTACATTTTACTGTTCTGACGACTAATGTCTGTTCGGACAGTTAAAATGTCTGGAACTACACTTAAACTATAGTGAGGAGGCATAAATTAATGAAATAAATATTAAAAAAAGAAACTATTGGAAAAATTTAGAGGAAATAAAGAAATATTTAGAGAATTTATTTATTTGGTACAAAAATAATAAAAATAACTCGATATGTACCATGAATGGCATTTTGGTCATTTCACCCCCCAGAAGTGAATTTTGACCTAAATGTCAAATTTAAAATTTAGAGAATGGAATAATTAACATAAATTAAAATTACAAGTTTATGAATTTAAATTAGGAAAAAGAAGAAGAGAAAAGAAAAGGGAAAGAAAAGAAAATAAAGAGCTTATGACAATTTAAAATTTAAAGTATATATATATATATATATATATATATATATATATATATATATGAGATAAGAGACAAAATCCCGCCAACCCCAAGCCTCCATCTTCTTCTTCCCTTTTCTCTCTCTCCCTCTCTTTGAGCCGTCCACCATGGGAGCTCTCTCCCTCCATTTTTGTTTTCCCTAAAGCTTGATTTTCCAAGCTTTCTCCTCACCAAAACCCATAGACCTCTTCACTAAAAAGTTAGCCCACTCCAAAAGGAAGACATTGAGAGTGAAAAGAAGAAGAAAAGTTGAAGTTTAACAAGTTACCCAAGAGGTTAGTGCCTAATCTTCCTTTCTTCCTATATTAATCCTTGAGTTAAGGTTAAAATGAAGTGAAATTTGTAAGAAACTAAAAGAAATAGGTGAGTTATGAGGGGTGTGAATTTTTGGTACCCATGGTGAGTGATGGTTTTTGATGACTATGATGTATATAAAGTGATTTAATGATGTTGGTTAATGCATTTATAAGTATTAGAAGTTGATTTACATTGAGATTTTATGAGGTTGAAATTATGAGTTACGGTTTGGCCTAACTTTGGTATTTTTATATTATACCATGCAATTGGGATTGTTGAGATGTGTTGATGATATTTAGAAGTGCCTTGAATGTCAAATTGAAGCAAGGAAGTTGGAGGAGAAATGAATTATTGGAAGTGCTATTTTTTGCAGGTTGTGTTTGTTGAGGGCAGTATACGTTTTAGGCCATAAATGAAATTGTGTGACCCCAATTGGTATGAGGCCAATTGGAGGTGAAACTAGACCCAAAATATCCCATATTCTATGAAGAAACCATACCCAAATTCTGTCCAAAACTTAACCTAAATACTGCCTAAATTCGGATTACCCTGCATCCAACCTTGAAAATGACCAAATGAACAGTACGTGTTCATTTGGCAATAACTCTCTCTATACTGGTCCAAATGACCTAACATTTCACCAATGGAAAGTTTAGACATAGGGCTACACTTTTTATGAAGACCACTTAACCCAGTTTTGCCTTTAACCAATTCAAATTGTTAGCACAATTTGGGTCACTGAAACTACCAACCCAGAAAATGACCAAATGAACAGTGCGTGTTCATTTGGTCATAACTCTCTCTATACTGGTCTAAATAACCTAAAATTTCACCAATGGAAATTTTAGACATAGGGATACACTTTTCATGGAGACCACTTAACCCAGTTTTGCCTTTAACCAATTCAAATTATTAGCACAAGTTGGGTCACTGAAACTGCCAACCTAGAAAATGACCACGTGTTCATTTGGTCATAACTCTCTCTATACTGGTCCAAATGACCTAAAATTTCACCAATGGAAAGTTTAGACATAGGGCTACACTTTTCATGAAGACCACTTGACCCAGTTTTGCCTTTAACCAAATCAAATTGTTAGCACAAATTTAATCACTAAAACTGCCAACCCAGAAATTTTCCCAAAATACTATTCCTTTGGTATTTTGACCATAACTTGAGTTCTATAACCCCAAATTCAGTGATTCAAAAACTGAAATTCAAGTTTAAGCATAGAGGAGCAATTGTTATGAAGGAAGTGTGACTAAATAGACATCCTAACCTAGTCAAATTCCTAGATAAAGATAACACATCAACATGAACCTAAAGAAAGGTTCATGGGAAAAATGCTATATAGGATAATTAAAATACTCATAAGGAAAATTTAATATTAAAAATGATATGAATATGTAAATTAGGACTAATGTCCTATTAATATGAAATTACTGGTACCAATGAACAGTACTAGAAAATAGTAATAGTGAATAGTGCTAAATTAATTAAAAATGTTTAATTGCCCATAGTATACCTAGACTTATTTATTTAGTTTGGATAAATTGGTATACCAATTAGGGACTGCAGATAGCAGTACTGCCTACCGAGAAAATCATGAACTGACAATATATGTCTGGTATGATTGTTCTACAAGCTATATGCCTACTTACTGGCCATTGTGCCTACTTTATTTCTGGCTTTACAAGCCTGACAGCGGGTCTCGTGCCCGACAGCTGGCCTCGTGCCTGACAGACTTATACTGGATAGACATATGGCTGTCTAACCAGTATACACCCGTGCATCCAACTTTTATAATTTGTTATAGGTTTTCTTGGGCATTGATAAAAAAATTAATTAAGACTTAAAATACAATAAGTAATCATAAAAGATCTCGATAATATTAATTATTTTCAAAGAGCAATAAAAATGTAAAAGACCCAGAAATTATGAGTTGCATATATTGTTTCAAATTATTAAATTATTGTGATTATAAATTATGCACCATTAAGCGTTATGCTTAGCGCGTTGGTTTTCCATCGCGTAGGCACTGGAGATCAGCCGCATCAGTCCCAGCAGTCGCAGCAGCAGCACCAGTAGTGCACTGACAGAGCTCTGATCAAATCTGCCATTGTCCAGAGTCACCTCACAGGTCTTTTGTATTTTGGTAGGGCCTATGTATAGACTATTATTTTGGTTCATTATGTTTAGTCATTATGTAATTACTAGTTTATGATGTATTTCATTTTGGACTTGAAATGAAAACTTATAATTTATTATCTATGAATTTCTATATGAATGCAATAGATGACACTTCATTTTGAGATCTCATAAATAGTTGTGAATGATATGATAAAAGAGAATATGATATGAAAATATGTGAGATGACTATGAATATGTTAACAGGTGATAGTGGAACCCGACAGATGCTAACAAAACAGGGGAGGCTCTGTCCGGGTCTCTACAAAAATAAGACAAAAAAAAAAGTTTCTACACATTGAATACATGTTTTAAATGACATTAAAAGTTTACAATAGATATGATAAAACAAGATAGGGTGCTCCGGCACCGAATGTGGCACTTCTTGCTCGGCTATACAGTAGACGGGTAAGGGGCGTCACATTTAGTGGTATCAGAGCAGAGGTTTAAGCGGTCCTAGACTTAGATAGATAGAAAGAAATAGTTGCATTACATGCATGGGCCTTTAGATAGAGTCAAGGTGACACTAGTGCAGATCTGTTCTTTATCTATTTTATAGGATCGATGGCATCTGATCCTTCAGAGCACGGACCTCCAGGACCGATAGAGGAGGAAGTAGAGAGTCACGCACCTGCTCCTAGTCGGGGGAGAAGTGGTAGTAGAGCAGAGTCATCTCGAGGTACTGTGAGTAGGGCACAGCAGGCCTTCTATGAACAGATGACACAGTTGTTCTGTCAGGTCGCCGGAGCCATTCCTCAGCCACAGCCACCACCACCACCACCTGTACAGCCACTTCCACCCCCACAGCTGCAACCTGTACACAAATCTCCACTAGAGAGACTGCAAAAATTTTGGGGCAGTTGACTTCAGAGGTAAGAGGGATGATGATCCAGCCGCAGCAGAGTATTGGCTAGAGAGGACAAAGAGGGTATTACAGCAGTTGCACTACACCCCAGAGCAGCAATTGGAGTGTGCTCTGTCACTGCTACAGGAGGATGCATATGGATGGTGGGTGACAGTATCTAGAGTGGTACAGCTTGCACAGATCACCTGGGATTTCTTTCTAGCTAAATTCAAAAAGAAATACATCAGTCATGTGTACTTGGAGGCCAGAAGGAGAGAATTCCTGGCACTGAGACAGAGGCAGCTGACAGTCTTCGAATATGAGCGGGAATTCGTGAGACTTAGTGGATATGCATAAGAACTAATGCCTACAGAGGTTGATAAGTGCAGAAGGTTTGAGGATGGACTGAATGACAACATCAGGTTGATAGTGACATCTCACCACTTTATAGATTTCTCTCTGTTGGTAGCATCAGCTCTTGATGTGGAGAGAGTCAGAAATGAAGAGCAGTCCAGAAAGGATAGGTAACACAAGAGAGGTCCTAGACAGGGCCAGTTTAGTGCACCAGCTACTAGTAGTAAGAAGCATAAGGGTTCACAGAGCCAGACACAAGGCCAGAGGGGCCAGTCTGGAGTATCTATCGCTAGTTCCCCGGGTACAGTAACAAGAGAATCAATTTCAGTGCTAGAATGTACCCACTGTGGTAGGATACACAGAGGGGAGTGTCGACTGTTGACTGGTGGATGTTTCAGATGTGGGTCTACGGATCATTTCATACGAAGTTGTCCACAGGGGAGTGCTCCCACTGCACTACCACCGACTGAGAGGTCTGCCCCGACAGTGCAAAGGGGTAGAAGACCTGTGAGGCTTGAGATAGCTGGTACATCACAGAGGGCTTCTGAGACTACAGGACGGCCCGAGGTTGGAGTAGCACCCCGTGTGTATGCTATGACTCGAGAGGAGCCAAATCTGGTAGACGTTATTAGAGATACATTTCCTAATTATAATACCTTTAAGTATGTATTGATAGACCCTAATTATATTCACCCCTATATATACATTGTATCTCCTGTTAAAAAGAAGATACCGAAAGATGGGTTAGAAGATAACATGCTTATCACCAACCCTTTGAACCATAAGGTTATGGTAGATTATCAACCGAAAAGGATAGTATCAAAGATAATAGATGGAAATGAGAAGGAGGCTGTATATGAGATGAAAGAAGATTAGTACAGAACTGGTTGAGGAAAAAAAAAGAGTTAGTCTATTGGGATTATACCGTGGTGACTATGCAATGCTCTTGATGTTTGTGTTGTAAGCTGCAGATTACAGTACCGACTTGGGACTATTGTGTAGAGCTACGTATTTTCAATAGTAAATCGAGATAAGGATAAGATTGTAGAACTAGGATTAATAAGACAGACTAAAGAAAAAGTAAAGTATTATAACACAAAAAGGCGAAAAGACAAGGAGATAGCGGTCCCTCGATTATTTACACTGTATAAATTTCGAGGACGAAATTTTATTTAGAGGGGAAGAATTGTAACGCCCTCACCAAAGGTAGTCCGTACATTTTACTGTTTTGACGACTAATGTCTGTTCGGACAGTTAAAATATCTGGAACTACACTTAAACTATAGTGAGGAGGCATAAATTAATGAAATAAATATTAAAAAAAGAAAATATTGGAAAAATTTAGAGGAAATAAAGAAAAATTTAGAGAATTTATTTATTTGGTACAAAAATAATAAAAATAACCCGATATGCACCATGAAGGACATTTTGGTCATTTTACTCCCCATAAGTGAATTTTGACCTAAATGTCAAATTTAAAATTTAGAGAATGGAATAATTAACATAAATTAAAATTACAAGTTTATGAATTTGAATTAGGAAAAAGAAGAAGAGAAAAGAAAAGGGAAAGAAAAGAAAATAAAGAGCTTATGACAATTTAAAATTTAAAGTACAAATATATATATATATATATATATATATATATATATATATATATATATATATATATATATATATATATATATATATATATATATATATATATATATATATATATATGATATAAGAGACAAAATCCCACCAACCCTAAGCCTCCATCTTCTTCTTCCCTCTTCTCTCTCTCCCTCTCTTTGAGCCGTCCACCATGGGAGCTCTCTCCCTCCATTTTTGTTTTCCCTAAAGCTTGATTTTCCAAGCTTTCTCCTCACCAAAACCCATAGACCCTTTCATTAAAAAGTTAGCCCACTCCATAAGGAAGCCATTGATAGTGAAAAGAAGAAGAAAAGTTGAAGTTTAACAAGTTACCCAAGAGGTTAGTGCCTAATCTTCCTTTCTTCCTTTATTAATCCTTGAGTTAAGGTTAAAATGAAGTGAAATTTGTAAGAAACTAAAAGAAATAGGTGAGTTATGAGGGGAGTGAATTTTTGGTACCCATGGTGAGTGATGGTTTTTGATGACTATGATGTATATAAAGTGATTTAATGATGCTGGTTAATGCATTTATAAGTATTAGAAGTTGATTTAAATTGAGATTTTATGAGATTGAAATTGTGAGTTAGGGTTTGGCCTAACTTTAGTATTTTTGTATTATACCATGAAATTGGGATTGTTGAGATGTGTTCATGATATTTAGAAGTGCCTTGAATGTCAAATTGAAGAAAGGAAGTTGGAGGAGATATGAATTATTGGAAGTGCTATTTTCTGCAGGTTGTGTTTGTTGAGGGCAGTATACATTTTAGGCTATAAATGAAATTGTGTGACCCCAATTGGTATAAGGCCAATTGGAGGTGAAACTAGACCCAAAATAGCCCACATTCTATGAAGAAACCATGCCCAAATTCTGTCCAAAACTTGACCTAAATATTACCTAAATTCGGATTACCCTGCACCCAACCCAGAAAATGACCAAATGAATAGTACGTGTTCATTGGTCATAACTCTCTCTATACTAGTCCAAATGACCTAAAATTTCACCAATAGAAAGTTTGGACATAGGGATACACTTTTCATGAAGATCACTTGACCCAGTTTTGCCTTTAACCAAATCAAATTGTTAGCACAAGTTTAGTCACTAAAACTGCCAACCCAGAAATTGTCCCAAAATACTATTCCTTTGGTATTTTGACCATAACTTGAGTTCTATAACCCCAAATTCAGTGATTCAAAAACTGAAATTCAAGTTTAAACATAGAGGAGCAATTGTTATGAAGAAAGTGTGACTAAATAGACATCCTAACCTAGTCAAATTCCTAGATAAAGATAACACATCAACATGAACCTAAAGAAAGGTTCATGGGAAAAATGCTATATAGGATAATTAAATTACTCATAAGGAAAATTTAATAATAAAAATGATATGAATATGTAAATTAGGACTAATGTCCTATTAATATGAAATTAATTGTGCCAATGAACAGTACTAGAAAATAGTAATAGTGAATAGTGCTAAATTAATTAAAAATGTTTAATTGCCCATAGTATACCTAGACTTATTTATTTAGTTTGGATAAATTGGTATACCAATTAGGGACTATAGATAGCAGTACTGCCTACCGAGAAAATCATGAACTGACAATATATGTCTGGTATGATTGTTCTACAGGCTATATGCCTACTTACTGGCCATTGTGCCTACTTTATTTCTGGCTTTACAAGCCTGACAGCGGGTCTCGTGCCTGACAGAAGTATACTAGATAGACATATGGCTGTCTAACCAGTATATACCCGTGCATCCAGCTTTTATAATTTGTTATAGGTTTTCTTGGGCACTGATAAAAAAATTAATTAAGACTTAAAATACAATAAGTAATCATAAAAGATCCCAATAATGTTAATTATTTCCAAAGAGAAATAAAAATGTAAAAGACCCAGAAATTATGAGTTGCATATATTGTTTCAAATTATTAAATTATTGTTATTATAAATTATGCACCACTAAGCGTTATGCTTAGCGCGTTAGTTTTCCATCGCGTAGGTACTGGAGATCAACCGCATCACCCCAAAGACGCAGAGAAAGCACCGTGAGTGCACTGACAGAGCTCTGATCAGATCTGCCATTGTTCAGAGTCACCTTACCGGTCTTTTGTATTTTGGTAGGGCCCATGTATAGACTAGTATTTTGGTTCATTATGTTTAGTCATGATGTAATTACTAGTTTATGATGTATTTCATTTTGGACTTGAAATGAAAACTTATAATTTATTATCTATGAATTTCTATATGAATGCAATAAATGATACTTCATTTTGAGATCTCATAAATAGTTGTGAATGATATGATAAAAGAGAATATGATATGAAAATATGTGAGATGACTATGAATATGTTAACAGGTGATAGTGGAACCCGACTGATGCTAATAAAACAGGGGAGGCTCTGTCCGAGTGTCACACCCTACCCCTCTGTAAGGCATAACATGATCCCGTAGTATACCTAATGAATTACCAACTCCGTCTACTGATAACCCATTAAATACACTACAAGGGATTTTCAAAACTTTTCTTACTTCTTTTACAGTGGTGAGCACTATTTACAGGTGTTAAAACCTTTTTGAACTGAAGTGATAGAATTGACACATTTGAATTATTTGGAATTTCTGTAAAAATTTTGGCAGAGTGCCCTCTGTATTTTGGATAAAACAGTTCTTCAGAAAACCTGTAAAAAAAAGCACTTCAATATTTTTCCAAATATCAACTCCAACAAAATTCAACACAATATTTTTCTCAACTCAATCCACAACAATTTTTCAGTATTTTCAAAGGATGAGATAAAAGAAATATAATACAAATTTTACAAGTCAAAATAACTCATAATTTACTTTACAACTTCAATGTATAATTTTAATTTACAACTGCTCAAATAATTTACATACATATTATTACATGCATACATCAAAACCTATGTACATGGGTATACCTATGATATACCTGGAGCTGATCTGAATATGTCTTCAAAGAAACTTAATCACTGCTCTATGCTCTTCTTACCTGCGACAGCATACAAAGCTATCGCTGAGTGGTGAACTCAGTGGTGCACAACTATAATTTAAAACATAGTACAATATACATTGACAAGATTTACAGTAAATAATTTGGAAATCTGAATACTCATCAAATTCCACAACTCAAAATATTCATTGCCAATAATGTAAATCATTTGTATAAATGACTTTGATCACAAAATTCAATTTATCAAATCATGACTATCCATTTAAATAATTCTAACGAAATCAATTATACATAAACCATAATTGAAATCAAAATTCTTTACCATTCAAAAGCCATTCTGTATCTCAAAAATCATTATGTATCTCAAAAATCAATCTTTATCTCAAAACCATGTTGTATCTCAAAAACCATGCTGTAGCTCAAAAACCATGCTGTATCTCACAAATCATTCTTTATCTCAAAAGCCATTCTTTATCTCACTAACTATGCAAGACTAATCCGAAAGGGCCATCTTCGGGGTGATTCTAACTCCCTATGGTCGGGGAGGTCGAATCGGATTCTAACTCCCTATGGTCGGGGAGGTCGAATCATCGTACGCACCATCACAATAATGAATCTTCCGCAAGGGCCATAACGATAAAATAAACTTAGATCTAACCTCAAATCAGAGGAAAATCTAAGCCTGTGCACGTACCATGGTAATCAAAACACAACTAACTCCATTGTCTTCTCAACAAATGAGAGAGACGGGTAATAACCTAGTCAAGCATCTATAGTGAGATATAAAACAATATCACAATCCTTTTAGTGAGCATAAATCACAATATAATTTGATTCAAATTCAATTCCAATATCCAATAATTTTTATGCTCATCACAATTTAAATCATAAATTTGCATTTTCCATGAAAATTACCATCACAATTCAAAACATGTTCTATCACAATTTTCCAGAACATAATTTATTCAATCCATAACAATGCTTAATACTTATCGAAATACCATTTCACAAAGCTAAATTCATACATACTATAACAATTTTCAATAATCATTGAATTAAATCTAATGCTTGTTAAACATAATACATAAGAAAATATGTCATTTAATCATATGAAATATTCAAAACAAAATCAGTTAAAACCTAGTTGTGCACAAACACAATTTAAAACAATAAAATACAATTAATCATATGAAATCTTATTCAGAGTAAAATCAGTTGAAAACTAGTTGTGCACAAACCTCTGATGACTGTCTCTCTGTCTCGACTCAGTGTTTCCTTCCCTTTCCCTGAGTCTTTACTAACTGAGAAACACAATTTAAAGTGTTTCAGTACTAAATTAAATTGTCTCTATCGATAATGCTTGATAAGTAGTTCACCGAAATCTATTATTTGCTTAATCACCTGATATATCGACCCTCGATGTGTTCTAGGTAATTTAGGTTTTAGTGTCACTAATATGTCACATTCGATAGTGTTTTAGGGTTGGTACGTTTTATCAAACTCATTTCCTTGTTTAGTGCATTTTAATGCAACTTGCTGGATTCCGGGATACTAGTTTGACCTAGCCGGACGACCTAGTTCCCTCGGTTTTCGGGTTTCGGTCAAAACTACAAACTTGTAGATCTATGTCTTATGGAACGCGAGGCAAAATTTTAGGTCATTCTGAGTTATGTAGACCAAGTTATGGTCATTTTACTATTGCTGGTCAAATGGCATCAAATTAGGTCATTTTAGGTCAATTTTGGTCAACTTTGGTTCGGCCAGTTTTTGGATCCGAACTTGTGCAAGCTGTTTGACTTGCTTATGGTCATTTCTGGGCTTTGGTGTCTTCATAAGACTTGTAGGTATGGGTCTTATCTATTCGTGGTTAAAATTTCAGGTCAATTGGACCTGTTTTGAGTGAGTTATGGCCTAAACACTAACTGCTGCCCAATTGGTCATTTTTCAGGTCCTAATTGCACCTAATCCGAATTGGTCATTTTCTTAGGTCACCTTGCAAGCTGAATTTTGGTATGTTTTCTCAATGAAAGTTGGCACATTTTGTGCCTAGTTCCACCTCCAATTGGTCTCATACCAATTGAGGTTACACATTTAAACTTATTGGCTAAAATGTACACTGCCCTTGGTTACTTTGCTTAACACACATCAATTACACACATTTACCTTGCAATATGTTTACTTCCCTACCAAATCTGTTTTGGTACATTACCAAAACTATATATATTACTTTACATTAACATCACTTTGGGCAGATTACAATTATCCTCAACATACCAAATATAACTCTAATTCCCAAAGTTCAAATACCATTACACATACACATAAACATCACTAGTTTTTACATACACTTTACACAACAATTTCATACTTATATCCTTCAATCCTTAATGCCACAATTCTGCCCATATCTTCATGAACACATACACTTATCCAAGAGTTTCAAGGCTGCCGAAATTGTCCTTCAACACCAAAGTGTCCTACAATTCATTAAATCCCATTCCAAGTGCCAAAAATCACCATATAAATATGAAGTAATTCACTAGGTTATTAAATCATCACAACCAACATAATTCTCATCAATTATATGTACAATTACTTCATCAATACATGATTACATGGCTGCCCAAAAATGAACACAACAATAACTCTTCAAACTCAAAAATTTTCTTCACAAATCCAACACCCATAACATGCACACAAAACTTAACAAAGCTATCTTCAAAAATACTAACTTACCTTATGGTTGAAACTTGCCAAACCTTGATTAAACTTCTTAAAATTGGTATCAAACTCTTCCTTGTGATGTGTAGACAATTTTTCATGAAGCTACTTAAGGGATTGGAGTTGAAATGGAAGGATTAGATGAGCTTGCATGCACACGCCAATGGAGGTTTCCTCTCACCTTCAAGTCGGCAATGTTGAGAGAACCTTGAGGAAGATGAAGTTCAGCTGGTTAGTGGACTTACATCAGCCCCATTTAGTGTTTAATTAATCAATTAATGGTCCACTAACTCCAAATAATCATATAATAAGCTAATTGTTCATTTATTCCACATTAACCCATGATTTTAGCTATTTGTATTAGGAACCACTAAACTAATTTTTCATTTTATTTTCTAAGTGTAATGTTATTTATTTTTAATGGACATTTAGGTCAAAAGACAATTCGGGATGTCAAATGACCATAATGCCCCTGTTCGGGTTGCATTCCCGATTTTTCGGTAACACCGGGTTTTGTCCGTTTTTCGATTTCTCACTTTTCTTTGCACTAATTAATTAATTTTTCTTTGATATTTCTAATGATATTTATACTTCAATAAATATTTATTTGAGTCCTAAAAATATTTTCCAGGGTTCCCCGCAGTCTAGGGCTAGTCAACGGTCCACGCCGTGACTTCCCGGTGCGGTCACCCACCGCTAGGGTTCTCGACTCGCTTAACTTGGTTACATTTCTTTGCTATTATTTTTCCTTTGTTTTTCTTGTATTTTCTTTTCTTGTATTTCATTATTTTATATCTCCTCACTCATAACGAAGCGTAGTTCTAGGCATCCTAGCTGTCCGGATAGCACTGGTCACCGAGCAATAACGCATTTCACCGAACTTAGGGTGTTACAATTCTCCCCCTTAAATAAATTTCGTCTCAAATTTTACAGTATTAGTCTCTCGAACATTGTGGGTGCTGTCTCCTCATATCCTCTTCACGTTCCCAAGTAGCTTCTGGCCCGAATGATGGTTCCACAAAGACTTTAACCAGGTGTATCTGTTTATTCCTCAGCTGCTTCACCTCATAAGCCAGAATTTTTATGGGTTCTTCCTCATATGAGAGGTCTGGATTTACTTCAATCTCTTCAAGTAATAGTACATGAGATGGGTCTGATCTGTACCTCCTTAACATGGACACATGGAAGACATTGTGTATCCTTGCTAACTCTGGAGGTAATGCCAACTGATATGCCAAAGGACCCACTCTTTCTAGAACCTCATATGGTCCGATGAAACGAGGACTCAGTTTCCCCTTTCTGCCAAATCTCATAATCCTCTTCCAAGGAGAAACTTTGAGGAATACCTTATCACCCACTGCATATTCAATATCTCTTCTTTTCAAATCAACATAGGACTTCTGACGGTTTGATGCAGCCTTGAGTCTATCTCTAATTAATCTGATCTTTTCCTCTATCTGCTGAACAATTTCTAGCCCAATCATCTTCCTTTCACCTATTTCATCCCAACATAAGGGAGTTCTGCACTTCCTGCCATACAATGCTTCATATGGAGGCATTCCAATGCTTGATTGGTAGCTGTTGTTATAAGCAAACTCAATCAAAGGCAAGTGTGTATCCCAACTACGTTCAAATTCAATCACATAAGCCCGTAGCATATCCTCCAATGTCTGAATAACCCTTTCAGACTGGCCATCTGTCTGTGGGTGGAATACTGTGCTGAAGTTCAATCTAGTTCTTAGGGCTCTCTGAAGACTACCCCAGAATCTAGAAGTGAACCTAAGATCTCTGTCAGATACAATTGATACTGGCACTCCATGCAGTTTTACAATTTCATTTATGTAGAATCTGGCCAATCTTTCCAGGCTATAGTCCATCCGGACTGGCAAAAAGTGATTAGACTTGGTTAGTCTATCAACTATAACCTATACTGCATCATGACTATTCTGTGTCCTCAGAAATCTCATCACAAAATCCATAGTTATCTGTTCCCTTACAATGTTTCATAGGGTGCCACTTGTATGCTAGCTTGACACTTATTAATGTATATAAATTCTGTTAGTGGGATGTATCTGTCCCATCTCCTCTCGGATTCAATGACACAAGTTCTCAATATATTCTTGAGGGCTTATCACATTTTACAGGTTATTATTATCATTTCATTTCATTATTTATAGGAACTCAATGAGTTTCCGAATTTACCTGAATTACTTGTTTCGACTGTCCATCCGTTTAAGGATGATAAGTCGTACTGATATCTTTAAGCTTATAGCAATTACTGTGGTATAGGTAATTCACATTAATATAACTGAGTCACTGACTCTAGCTACCTTACAAATGTAGTCGTTTGATAGGCTAGTTCTGAAGTTTTACATTTTTGACTAAAATTTTCACATTTATTTCCAGTAATAGTACTCTATTCGGGTGCAATTGTATCAATTTATAGATTACTTACAAATATTCTTAATTTACTGTATCACGAGGAAGTACATAGCTCTACACAATAATCCCGTGTCGGTACTGTAATCTGCAGCTTACAATACAAATATCGAGAACATTACATAGTCACTACGTTATAGCCTCATGGACTAGGTTTTCTAACATCTTATCTTTCTCGAATCCACTAATATCCTAAATCGATTCCGATTACAATATCCATTAATAATTTCTAACAGTAACATCTTTGCCCTCATCTAGAGCAATTCTATTACTGTAACTTACTTTTAGGTCCTCTTGCCTTACATTAAGTAGGCTTGCCAATTAGCTTTATAATTTATGGCATGTTAGAAAATGCTTTTAGTTAACAATTCTTCCAAATTAATGTCAATCATACTTGTTATTATAGTTATTACCCTAAAGGACTAGTCACTAATACATCAAAATTCATTCCCATGTAAAGGAATAACAACAGAACATATAGTTCTGACACAAACACACAACTAAGTAGTGCTGGGATCAAATAATAACTAATTGTTTCTTTCAAAAATTAAAAACTTACTAGCAGCTACATCTGAAGTTTCTGCTCCTTTTACTTGGCGCATAGTGGACTCTCCGACTGGTGCGCTACTATATTCGGGTTGATTCACTGTGTTATAATGGTGAGGAGTACCAACTATATTTCTATCTTGACTCTGACTGACGGTCTGTGAACTCCGGAGAGCAGATCGAGGTGGTTTAGCACAATCTTTAGCAAAGTGTCCAAGTTTTCCACAATTGTAACAGGCTCCAGAGGCCTTACGACAAATACCTCCATGATATCTTCTACAAGTTTCACATTGGCGGGAAGGGTAGGAACTTCTAGTTGTTCGACGACTGGACCTTGGTGGTCTCTGTCTTAATGATCCACCTCTATCGTATCCCTGAGTTCGGGGTTCCTCAAATTCTTTTCTCTTTCTCAAATTACTGTTCGAGCTCTGACCCATAGGTTTCTCCCTCTTTTCTATTTCACACTGCCCTTGTGGGGGTTGGGTCTGTACTTGGGCTTGGGCTGACAGATTATCAGCCATTTGTTGAAAGAAAGTGGCCATTTGCTGGGCCATTTGTGCAGTAATTTGTACTGGTAAAGCTGGTACAGTCGGGCCTTCGACACTTTGTGGAGTTGGGGCCTCAACTTGTACTTCTGCCATCACAGACTGTTCTATTGTCTCATTCTTCTCTTCCATTCTTTTCACAGAATTTTCTATTCCTGTACAACCAACATAAGGAGATTCCTCTCCATTAGTTCATATTTATGATGTAAATGTACTATATGTATCAAACATTTGAGCAGTTGTAGTTACCGACAAAAAGATTTCAAATTCACAGTTCAAAATTCACTTTAAAACCATTGCTCTGACACCACTAAAACATGCCACACCCTACCCCTCTGTAAGGCATAACATGATCCCGTAGTATACCTAATGAATTACCAACTCCGTCTACTGATAACCCATTAAATACACTACAAGGGATTTTCAAAACTTTTCTTACTTCTTTTACAGTGGTGAGCACTATTTACAGGTGTTAAAACCTTTTTGAACTGAAGTGATAGAATTGACACATTTGAATTATTTGGAATTTCTGTAAAAATTTTGGCAGAGTGCCCTCTGTATTTTGGATAAAACAGTTCTTCAGAAAACCTGTAAAAAAAAGCACTTCAATATTTTTCCAAATATCAACTCCAACAAAATTCAACACAATATTTTTCTCAACTCAATCCACAACAATTTTTCAGTATTTTCAAAGGATGAGATAAAAGAAATATAATACAAATTTTACAAGTCAAAATAACTCATAATTTACTTTACAACTTCAATGTATAATTTTAATTTACAACTGCTCAAATAATTTACATACATATTATTACATGCATACATCAAAACCTATGTACATGGGTATACCTATGATATACCTGGAGCTGATCTGAATATGTCTTCAAAGAAACTTAATCACTGCTCTATGCTCTTCTTACCTGCGACAGCATACAAAGCTATCGCTGAGTGGTGAACTCAGTGGTGCACAACTATAATTTAAAACATAGTACAATATACATTGACAAGATTTACAGTAAATAATTTGGAAATCTGAATACTCATCAAATTCCACAACTCAAAATATTCATTGCCAATAATGTAAATCATTTGTATAAATGACTTTGATCACAAAATTCAATTTATCAAATCATGACTATCCATTTAAATAATTCTAACGAAATCAATTATACATAAACCATAATTGAAATCAAAATTCTTTACCATTCAAAAGCCATTCTGTATCTCAAAAATCATTATGTATCTCAAAAATCAATCTTTATCTCAAAACCATGTTGTATCTCAAAAACCATGTCAGTAGCTCAAAACCATCTCAGTATCTCACAAATCATTCTTTATCTCAAAAGCCATTCTTTATCTCACTAACTATGCAAGACTAATCCGAAGGGCCATCTTCTGGTGATTCTAACTCCCTATGGTCGGGAGGTCGAATCGATTCTAACTCCCTATGGTCGGGAGGTCGAATCATCGTGCACGCATACCATCACAATAATGAATCTTCCGCAAGGGCCATAACGATAAAATAAACTTAGATCTAACCTCAAATCAGAGGAAAATCTAAGCCTGTGCACGTACCATGGTAATCAAAACACAACTAACTCCATTGTCTTCTCAACAAATGAGAGAGACGGGTAATAACCTAGTCAAGCATCTATAGTGAGATATAAAACAATATCACAATCCTTTTAGTGAGCATAAATCACAATATAATTCGATTCAAATTCAATTCCAATATCCAATAATTTTTATGCTCATCACAATTTAAATCATAAATTTGCATTTTCCATGAAAATTACCATCACAATTCAAAACATGTTCTATCACAATTTTCCAGAACATAATTTATTTAATCCATAACAATGCTTAATACTTATCGAAATACCATTTCACAAAGCTAAATTCATACATACTATAACAATTTTCAATAATCATTGAATTAAATCTAATGCTTGTTAAACATAATACATAAGAAAATATGTCATTTAATCATATGAAATATTCAAAACAAAATCAGTTAAAACCTAGTTGTGCACAAACACAATTTAAAACAATAAAATATAATTAATCATATGAAATCTTATTCAGAGTAAAATCAGTTGAAAACTAGTTGTGCACAAACCTCTGATGACTGTCTCCTGGTCTGGACTCAGTGTTTCCTTCCCTTTCCCTGAGTCTTTACTAACTGAGAAACACAATTTAAAGTGTTTCAGTACTAAATTAAATTGTCTCTATCGATAATGCTTGATAAGTAGTTCACCGAAATCTATTATTTGCTTAATCACCTGATATATCGACCCTCGATGTGTTCTAGGTAATTTAGGTTTTAGTGTCACTAATATGTCACATTCGATAGTGTTTTAGGGTTGGTACGTTTTACCAAACTCATTTCCTTGTTTAGTGCATTTTAATGCAACTTGCTGGATTCCGGGATACTAGTTTGACCTAGCCGGACGACCTAGTTCCCTCGGTTTTCGGGTTTCGGTCAAAACTACAAACTTGTAGATCTATGTCTTATGGAACGCGAGGCAAAATTTTAGGTCATTCTGAGTTATGTAGACCAAGTTATGGTCATTTTACTATTGCTGGTCAAATGGCATCAAATTAGGTCATTTTAGGTCAATTTTGGTCAACTTTGGTTCGGCCAGTTTTTGGATCCGAACTTGTGCAAGCTGTTTGACTTGCTTATGGTCATTTCTGGGCTTTGGTGTCTTCATAAGACTTGTAGGTATGGGTCTTATCTATTCGTGGTTAAAATTTCAGGTCAATTGGACCTGTTTTGAGTGAGTTATGGCCTAAACACTAACTGCTGCCCAATTGGTCATTTTTCAGGTCCTAATTGCACCTAATCCGAATTGGTCATTTTCTTAGGTCACCTTGCAAGCTGAATTTTGGTATGTTTTCTCAATGAAAGTTGGCACATTTTGTGCCTAGTTCCACCTCCAATTGGTCTCATACCAATTGAGGTTACACATTTAAACTTATTGGCTAAAATGTACACTGCCCTTGGTTACTTTGCTTAACACACATCAATTACACACATTTACCTTGCAATATGTTTACTTCCCTACCAAATCTGTTTTGGTACATTACCAAAACTATATATATTACTTTACATTAACATCACTTTGGGCAGATTACAATTATCCTCAACATACCAAATATAACTCTAATTCCCAAAGTTCAAATACCATTACACATACACATAAACATCACTAGTTTTTACATACACTTTACAGAATAATTTCATACTTATATCCTTCAATCCTTAATGCCACAATTCTGCCCATATCTTCATGAACACATACACTTATCCAAGAGTTTCAAGGCTGCCGAAATTGTCCTTCAACACCAAAGTGTCCTACAATTCATTAAATCCCATTCCAAGTGCCAAAAATCACCATATAAATATGAAGTAATTCACTAGGTTATTAAATCATCACAACCAACATAATTCTCATCAATTATATGTACAATTACTTCATCAATACATGATTACATGGCTGCCCAAAAATGAACACAACAATAACTCTTCAAACTCAAAAATTTTCTTCACAAATCCAACACCCATAACATGCACACAAAACTTAACAAAGCTATCTTCAAAAATACTAACTTACCTTATGGTTGAAACTTGCCAAACCTTGATTAAACTTCTTAAAATTGGTATCAAACTCTTCCTTGTGATGTGTAGACAATTTTTCATGAAGCTACTTAAGGGATTGGAGTTGAAATGGAAGGATTAGATGAGCTTGCATGCACACGCCAATGGAGGTTTCCTCTCACCTTCAAGTCGGCAATGTTGAGAGAACCTTGAGGAAGATGAAGTTCAGCTGGTTAGTGGACTTACATCAGCCCCATTTAGTGTTTAATTAATCAATTAATGGTCCACTAACTCCAAATAATCATATAATAAGCTAATTGTTCATTTATTCCACATTAACCCATGATTTTAGCTATTTGTATTAGGAACCACTAAACTAATTTTTCATTTTATTTTCTAAGTGTAATGTTATTTATTTTTAATGGACATTTAGGTCAAAAGACAATTCGGGATGTCAAATGACCATAATGCCCCTGTTCGGGTTGCATTCCCGATTTTTTGGTAACACCGGGTTTTGTCCGTTTTTCGATTTCTCACTTTTCTTTGCACTAATTAATTAATTTTTCTTTGATATTTCTAATGATATTTATACTTCAATAAATATTTATTTGAGTTCTAAAAATATTTTCCAGGGTTCCCCGCAGTCTAGGGCTAGTCAACGGTCCACGCCGTGACTTCCCGGTGCGGTCACCCATCGCTAGGGTTCTCGACTCGCTTAACTTGGTTACATTTCTTTGCTATTATTTTTCCTTTGTTTTTCTTGTATTTTCTTTTCTTGTATTTCATTATTTTATATCTCCTCACTCATAACGAAGCGTAGTTCTAGGCATCCTAGCTGTCCGGACAGCACTGGTCACCGGAACAGCAGAACGCACTACCGAACTTAGGGGTGTTACACCGATTCTCCACAGAAATAAGACAAAAAAAAAATTCTACACATTGAATACATGTTTTAAATGACATCAAAAGTTTACAATAGATATGATAAAACAAGATAGGGTGCTCCGTGCAAGATGTGACACTTCTTGCTCATCTGCCATGAGCGGGTAAGGGCGTCACACATTGACTGATAAACAGATTATCATACTATATGATGAGTAGATTTTTTTTATATAGAAGCAGAAAAAATTTATTAGCATGATGCTTCAAATTAAGCCTCAATCAACAGATTGTCCCAGTACAATTAATAGGAAATTATGTACTTTATTTATATAAGAAGTTTTAAGGTTTTTTTTTTAATTTGTCACTAAAAAATTACCTTTTACCACATTAAAAGAATTTTATTAATTAATTCAATTATATATATATATATATATATATATATATATATATTTATACATATGAATAAATTATATAAGGTATGTTAAGTTGTATAAATTATATATAGTTAAATAAAAAAGTGATTTTTAAAAATTAAACATGTAAATGCACACATATATACTTCTCTTGTATTATATTTATATATATTAAAATAAAAAATTATATTTTAATTTTAATTTATATAATTAAAGCTTTTAATCAACATATTGTTATTAATTTTTAGCAATTCAAATATCAAAATTAGCAATTCAACATATTGCTCCGGCACCGAATGTGGCACATCTTTGATGCATGCATTTTATATCATCATTTAGGTATGATTTTTTGCACATAATTTACCCTTGTTCATAGCTATTACTATAGATATTAGCATATATTTAGTCAATTTGACAATTTTACACTTCTTAGTTTAACTTTTGGAATTTATTTGTTTTGTAGGTTAAATTTGGAGAAATTTGGTGTATTTTGATCAGAGCAGCCATTTGGAGGAAATTAGAGTTGAATTGCAAAAATTTTGAAGTTGAGTTAAAAAAGGCCGAGAGCTGCACAACCTGCAGCACAACCGATTTAGCTTATGTCGCAGGTTGTGTCGATCATCAGATATGCAGTTTTTCTCAGGCAGCAGGTTTCACAACCTGCGACACAACCCGCGACACAACCAATTCAGCTTATGTCATTTTTACTGGAAATGGCTGACGTGGCATTTTTGTTACTCTGATTTTATATCTCACTTTCTCTGGAATCTTCCACCTTTTTACCCATTCTAGGGTAGATCTCTGACCCATATAAAACCTCCTTTATCTATTTCTTTCCATAAGGAGAAAGAGAGAGAGATTTTTGGCAAGAAAGAAGGAGAGGAAGAGGGGCTCGTCTGTCCATTTTGCAGTAGCAGCAGAGGCCATTTTCTGCACTCTCCAGCAGCAGATTCATCAGCATTCTTCTGGGTTTTTCTATTCCTTAACTTAAATTTTCATTATTTCTTCATTTCTACACTTGGGTTTGTCTTGAAATTATGATTTGTGAGTAGTTATTTGAGATTCTAGAGATGGGTTTGTAAATATGCTTTGTATTGTGGTTTTAAACTGATTTAGTCATTTAAATGAGGTTTGTTACATTTTGATTTATTGCTTGTGAGCTTGTTGCCTTACTTGATGAATGGGCCCTCATTAAGTTAAGCTTTAATCCTTAATAGATGGACTGAAAAGAGAATATTTGGGATAGATAATCTTGCAATAAACTTAGTTTTCTTGGTGTTAGACATAAGCTAAGAGGATTAAGGGGACTTTTCGAAATCAATTAGAGCTTTAATTGGGTTTTTGTTAGGTTTGAAATACCGTGAAAACAGGGTTTGATTTAATGAATACCAACTTTGAAATGCTTGAAAAAGGTTTCAAAGGATTAAGAATTGATTTCCCTCAAAATTGCAATTCTCATGTGTTTGGCTAAATTAGGGATAAACCACATGCAAACAATATGAAAAACTCTATCTCTAGAATCACTTTAATTGTTATTGAATTTAGATTTAATTCCTCCCAATTTTCTTAAATAGCAATTTCAATTTAAATTTTAGTAATCTAGTTTAATTAATTTAGTTAATTGTTGGACTTAGTTTAAATTCCTCAAATACCAATTTTAATTTTAAAATCTCATTTTTAATATCTTTAAATTTTACCATTCTAATTAGCTTATCCTTTTATTTCCAATTTAAGCACAATTCCCTGTGGGAACGATATTATTTTTTTTAAAACTATACTACTGTGACCCGTGCACTTGCGGACACACTATCAAGTTTTTGGCGCCGTTGTCGGGGAATTGTTTGTTTTTAAGTTGGATTTTAATTGTTTTAAGCTTATTAGAATTTTTATTTTCTTTTATTTTCACTACTGTTCCTTGTGTTTTTCAGGTACTTTTCTTGTTTATGAGACGATCGAAAAGCACAAGTGATACTGAATTGTTGTTCAACCCTGAAATTGAAAAATTCTGCCGAGCCAACAAAAAGGAATACAAGAGAATAAAGGAAGCAGAAAAAGAAGAACAACAAAGATTTGAACAAGAGGAGACAATTGAAAATATGGAGAATCAAAATAGAGTTATTGGTGGAGATAATGGAGGAAATGAGCAAAATAGGCAGAATGAAGTTGTTAATCAAAATGATCCTCAAAGAAGATCCATGTTGGATTATGCTTTTCCTAGATGTGCAGATGTGAGAGATAATAGACCTATCATTGGAGCTAATCAATTTGAGTTAAAGACTGGTCTCATTCAAATGGTTCAGAATTCACAATTTGGAGGTAGTCCACTTGAAAATCCTCATTCTCATTTGAAGAAATTTTTGATGATATGTGGCACACAAAGGCAGCCTGGAGTTTCAGATGAAGTGATTCGGCTCACCTTATTTCCATTCTCTCTTCGGGATTCAGCATTAGAGTGGTATGACTCACTTCCACAAGCTACTATAGCTAATTGGGAGCAGCTATCTCAAGCTTTTCTATCTCAATTTTTCCCACCTGGGAAGACTACTCATTTGAGGAATTTGATGGTAGCTTTTAAGCCAAGGGATGATGAAACTTTGTATGAATCTTGGATGAGATTTAAGGAGCTTGAAAGGCAATGTCCTCATCATGAAATACCGAAATGGATGATTGTTCAAAATTTCTACACCAGAGTTACTCCAGCCATAAGAAACACAATTGATTCACAAGCAGGAGGAGATTTCATGAGAATGACAAGTGAAGAATGCTATGATTTATTAGAGAAGATTGCTCATAATACCCATTTATGGGGAAATCCTATAGCACTTGAGCCAAAGAAGGCTGGGATTTATGAACTTGACTCAGTTAGCTACATGAATGCAAGATTTGACCAATTGACTCAGCTTCTTAGTGATTTTTACACAAAGGCAACAACCTCAACTCCTACAACTATGTAACAAGTTGCCTACACAGATGGAACCCAAAGTTGTGAAGTTGATTACTCTTCTTATGGTGATGATTATTTGCAAGAACAAGCTGCTTATGCAGGAGGTTATCAACAGAAACCTATGGGAAATGCTTACTCTAATGTGAACAACTCAACATGGAAACCACAAGCAACTTTTGCTCAACAAGGTCAAAGCTCAAATTATGCTCATAACCAGCAGTATATGCAGCAGAATAGGCCTCAATTTCAGCCTCAATTTTATCCCACAAGGCAACCACAACCTTGATATCAAGCAAGAGCACAACAATCCCTTCCACCTCATGAACCGAAGCCAACCTTGGAAAGCATGATGGAGAAATTTTTTGCTGAACAAAGCAAGATGAATAGCAAATTGGAGGAAGAAATCCAACACATGAGACAAACCATGGATCAATTACAAGTCCACAATCGTATGTTGGAGACTCAATTGGCTCAATAAGCAAGCTCATCGGGAAGCAAATCCTAAACTACCTAGCCAACCACAAAACCCTCATGAACAATGTAAGGTTGTGACCTTGAGAAGTGGTAAGAAAGTTGGTCAAGAGAGTGAAAATAAGAGAGAAGAAAAAGAGAGCACAAAAGAAGAAAATTCAATTGAGAGCAAGAAAAATGAAAAAGAAGAAGAAAGCAAAAGTGAGCAAGATGAGGGAGAGAAACCATACATCCCACCTGAGCCTTACAAGCCCACCCTTCCCTACCCTCAAAGATTCATCAAGCATAAGCTAGACAAATAATTTGGCAAATTCCTTGAAGTGCTAAAGAAGTTGTATATCAATGTGCCATTCACTGAGGCACTATCCCAAATGCCAAGTTATGCCAAGTTTTTGAAGGAGATTCTTACCAACAAGAGAAGGCTAGAAGATTATGACACCATGAAGTTGGGAGAGCAATGCAGTGCTATAATTCAGAAAAAGTTACCTCCCAAACTCAAAGATCCGGGTGTGTTTTCCATTCCTTGTCATATAGGTGATAATTGTGTGGCAAATGCCTTATGTGACCTTGGAGCTAGTGTCAGCCTAATACCACTTTCAATATATGAGAAGCTGAATATGGGAGAGTTGAAGCCCACAAACATGTATCTTTCATTGGCTGACCGTTCAATTAAGTATCCAGAAGGCATTCTAGAAAATGTGCCTATCAAGGTTGGGAATTCTACATTCTGGTCGACTTTGTCATTTTAGATATGGAAGAAGACACAAAAGTTCCTATCTTATTGGGAAGACCCTTTTTGGCAATAGCTGGTGCATTAATTGATGTAAAGGGTGAGAAATTAGCACTTAGAGTGGGAGATGATCAAATGATATTCAACATCAATCCAGCCATGAAAAGGAAACATGAAGAAGTTGAGTCTTGTTTGCGGCTAGACATTATTGATGAGATTGTTCAAGAGCATTTCAGAAAAAGATATCCACAAGACCCTCTTGAAAATTGCTTAGTCCATGGTGGGAGCATTGATGATGTCAATCACAACATAGCTGCTTTTGCACAAAACTTGGAGAGCTCTCCACCACATCCTGAAGCCACAATTTTTCAACTTGAAGAAGTGCAAAATTTGGAGATTAAACCATCATCATTAAAGGTAGAGGATGCCCTAAAGGTAGATCTTAAACCTCTTCCTTCCAACCTCAGGTATGCTTTTCTTGGACCAAATGGAACATATCCTGTTATAATTAATGCATCTTTGACTGATATTGAGAATGAAAAATTGTTGAGAGTTTTGAGAGAATATCGAAGAGTTTTGGGTTATGCTATTGATGATATAAAGGGAATTAGTCCAACAGTCTGTATGCATAGGATTTTCCTAGAGCCAAATAGTAAACCTTCCATTGAACACCAAAGAAGATTGAATCCTACAATGAAAGGTGTTGTGAAAAAGGAAATCCTAAAATTACTAGCTGCTGGAATTATTTACCCCATTTCTGACAGTGAGTGGGTTAGTCCTGTGCATGTTGTACCAAAATAAGGTGGGGTGACAGTTGTTAAAAATGAGAATAATGAATTGATATCCACTAGAACTGTTACAGGTTGGAGAATGTGCATAGACTATAAGAAGTTGAACAATGCTACAAGAAAAGACCATTTTCCCCTTCCTTTTATGGATCAAATGTTAGAAAGATTATCCAAGCATTCATTCTTTTGTTACTTGGATGGATATTCTGGTTTCTTTCAAATTCCAATCCATCCTGATGACCAAGAAAAAACTACCTTTACCTATCCCTATGGCACCTTTGCATATCGAAGGATGCCATTCGGATTGTGTAATGCGCCTGGCACCTTTCAAAGGTGCATGATGGCCATTTTTTCTGATTTTATTGAAGAAATTATGGAGGTCTTCATGGATGACTTTTCAGTATATGGCACTAATTTTGATTCATGCTTGACTAATTGGTCTAAAATCTTGCAGAGGTGTGCTGATGATCTGGTGTTAAATTGGGAGAAATGCCACTTTATGGTCTAAGAGGGGATCGTTTTAGGGCATTTGATCTCAAATAGGGGAATAGAAATAGATAGAGCCAAAATAGAAATTATTGAAAAAATGCCCCCTCCAACCATTGTTAAAGGAGTGCGGAGTTTTCTTGGACATGCCGGATTTTACCGGTGATTTATTCAGGATTTTTCTAAACTTGCTAAACCCTTAACAAATCTTTTGAATCATGATGTTAAATTTGATTTTAATCAAGATTGTATGGTTGCCTTTTGCAGGTTAAAAACGGCATTAACAACAGCTCCTATCATACAACCCCCGGATTGGACTTTGCCATTTGAAATCATGTGTGATGCAAGCGAGTTTGCTGTTGGAGCTGTCCTTGGCCAGCGAAAAGATAGAAAACCTTATGCCATTTACTATGCAAGCCGAACCCTTGATGAAGCTCAAGTTAATTATGCTACAACTGAAAAGGAGTTCCTTGCGGTAGTATTTACACTCAATAAATTCCGTTCTTATTTGGTCAACTCAAGGGTAATAGTTTTCACTTTTAACACCCTAGGCAAATCCCACATCAGCAAAACACGGGAGAGATGCTGGGTTTATAAGATGGAGGTTCCTAACCCCTAATGATGCATTTTAAAACCGTGAGGGCTTCAGCTCAGAGCGGACAATATCACTAGTGGGCCGGGCCATTACATTTGTGGTATCAGAGCCGCTCCGCGTGCAACCTTGAACGATGGTGGGGCAAACCTCAGCGAGGACGCTGAGTCCCATAAGGGGGGTGGATTGTAACACCCTAGGCAAATCCCACATCGACAAAACATGGGAGAGATGCTGGGTTTATAAGATGGAGGTTCCTAACCCCTATTGACGCATTTTAAAACCGTGAGGGCTTCAGCCCAGAGCGGACAATATCACTAGTGGGCCGGGCTGTAACAGCCTGATCCTTCTCCAGTTAGTATTGTCCGCTTTGGCCCATGGGCCTCACGGATTTGTCCCTTGGGAGGTTTCATTCCCAAAAGCGCGCTGACCAGGTGAGGAAGACTCCCACATATATGGCCCAAATCTTTTCTTCCCGTTTCCGATGTGGGACACGAAGTTTTTACCCCAGTGCGTAGCTGGTTGAACAAGCATGTCCCAACCCCATCCCTGGGTCATGACAAGCCCACCAGCTTCCGCCTGGTGCGTCCTCGCAGCACACACCGTACTAGAGGGAGTCCAGCTCTGATACCACTAAATGTGACGCCCCTTACCCGTCTACCGTATAGCCGAGCAAGAAGTGCCACATTTGGTGCCGGAGCACCCTATCTTGTTTTATCATATCTATTGTAAACTTTTGATGTCATTTAAAACATGTATTCTATGTGTAGAAATTTTTTTTTCTTTTTTTTATATCTTATTTCTGTGGAGACCCAAACAGAGCCTCCCTTATTTTATTAGCATTTGGCGGGTTCCACTAATCACCTGTTAACATGTCCATATTCATTTCACACATTTCCATATCATATTCTCATGTATCATATCATTTACAATTATTTATGAGATCTCAAAATGAAGTATTATCTATTGCATTCATATAGAAATTCATAGATAATAAATTACAAGTTTTCATTTCAATCTCAAAGTTTAATTACAAGTCCAAAATGAAATACATCATAAACTAGTAATTACATCATGACTAGACATAATGAACCAAAATACTAGTCTACACATGGGCCCTACCAAAATACAAAAGACTGATGAGGTGACTCTGATCGGTGGCAGATCTGGTCGGAACTCTGTCCGAATACTACTGTGGCGGCCACGATCTTGAAGACTCACGCGATGGAAAACCAACGCGCTAAGCATAACGCTTAGTGGTGCATAATTTATAATAATAATAATTAAACAATTGAAATAATATTTACAAATCATAAATTCTGGGTCTTTTACATTTTTTTACACTTTGGAATCAATTAAAATTATTGGGGTCTTTCCTGTTTACTTATTGTATATTCAGTATTAATTAATTATTATCAATGCCCAAGAAACCTATAACAAATTATAAAAGCTGGATACACGGGAGTATACGGGTTAGACAGCCATATGTCTACCTCAGATACATCCTGTGCACGAGGCCGCCATCGGGCACGGACTACCGCCAGCTTGTAAAGCCAGAAATAAAGTAGGCACAATGGCCAGTAAGTAGGCATATAGCCTGTAGAACAATCATATCAGACATATATTGTCAGTTCATGATTTGCTCTATAAGCAGTACTGCTATCTGTGGTCCCTAATTGGTATACCAATTTATCCAAACTAAATAAATAAGTCTAGGTATACTATGGGCAATTAAACATTTTTAATTATTTTAGCACTATTCACTGTTACTATTTTCTAGTACTGTTCATTGGTACCATTAATTTCATATTAATGGGACATTAGTCCCAATTTACATATTCATATCATTTTTAATATTTAATTATCCTTATGAGTATTTTAATTATCATATATAGCATTTTTCCCATGAACCTTTCTTTAGGTTCATGTTGATGTGTTATCTTTATCTAGGAATTTGACTAGGTTAGGATGTCTATTTAGTCACACTTCCTTCATAACAATTGTTCCTCTATGTTTAAACTTGAATTTCAGTTTTTGAATCACTGAATTTGGAGTTATAGAACTCAAGTTATGGTCAAAATACCATAACTGGTCCCTTTGCCTCTAAGCTGTCCAGAATTTACAATTTCTAGTCAATAAACTTTGACCAGTCATTTGATCATTTTATTGTCATTTTTAGACTTAGGTTCCTTCACAAGATATGTTCCTCTATGTCTTAGGGACTCCCAGGTACAATTTCATAATTTTTCAAGCTTGGTATAGTGAGTTATGGTCAATGTATTAACCTGGACTCTCAGTCCTATAAGGGCAAAAATCAACTTCAGTATGTATGTTTTACCCTCTTTTTAGGGTCTTTACACTTAGAATTTGGCAAAGGTGTCTAAATCAATATTGTATCCCTAAGGATCATGTTTCTAGATCATATTGGCAAATCTCAAATGGAATTTCCTAGTGGGAGTTATGGCCAAATGAACACACAGGTATCAAATGGCATTCTGGGTTCAACTTAACATTTTCTAGATTTCAATTCCTAACTTTAGCTAATATTTTCCCTAGGATGCAGTGGTTTCTAGAGCTTGGTCAAAACATAAAAATTGTTGTGCTATGTCTTATAAAACTTTTGGCACTAGTTTCACTCAATTTGCAGATTTGGAGACCAAGTTATGGCATTTTTGCCAAAACTGGTCAAGCATACCAAAGGAACAGTATTTTGGGACATTTTCTGGGTTGGCAGTTTCAGTGACCCAACTTGTGTTAACAATTTGAATTGGTTAAAGGAAAAACTGGGTTAAGTGGTCTTCATGAAAAGTGTAGCCCTATGTCTGAACTTTCCATGGGCCAAACCTGGCTCTGATACCACACGGGCCATTACATTTGAATGTAACATTTGAATGTAATGAATGTAATGGCCCGGCCCACTAGTGATATTGTCTGCTCTGGGCTGAAGCCCTCACGGTTTTAAAACGCATCAATAGGGGTTAGGAACCTCCATCTTATAAACCCAGCATCTCTCCCGTGTTTTGTCGACGTGGGATTTGCCTAGGGTGTTACAATCCACCCCCCTTATGGGACTCAGCGTCCTCGCTGAGGTTTGCCCCATCATCGTTCAAGGTTGCACGCGGAGCGGCTCTGATACCACAAATGTAATGGCCCGGCCCACTAGTGATATTGTCCGCTCTGGGCTGAAGCCCTCACGGTTTTAAAACGTGTCATTAGGGGTTAGGAACCAACATCTTATAAACCCAGCATCTCTCCCATGTTTTGCCGATGTGGGATTTGCCTAGGGTGTTACAATCCACCCCCCTTATGGGACTCAGCGTCCTCGCTGAGGTTTGCCCCACCATCGTTGAAGTTTGCACGCAGAGCGGCTTTGATAGCACAAATGTAATGGCCCGGCCCACTAATGATATTGCGCGTCACTAGGGGTTACGAACCGCCAACTTATAAATCCAGCATCTCTCTCGTGTTTTGTCGATGTGGGATTTGCCTAGGGTGTTACAATCCACCCCCCTTATGGGACTCAGCGTCCTCGCTGAGGTTTGCCCCACCATCGTTCAAGGTTGCACGCGGAGTGACTCTGATACCACAAATGTAATGGCCCGACCTACTAGTGATATTGTCCGCTCTGGGCCGAAGCCCTTATGGTTTTAAAACGCGTCAATAGGGGTTAGGAACCTCCATCTTATAAACCCAGCATCTCTCCCATGTTTTGTCGATGTGGGATTTGCCTAGGGTGTTACAATCCACCCCCCTTATGGGACTCAGCGTCCTCGCTGAGGTTTGCCCCACCATCGTTCAAGGTTGCACGCGGAGCGGCTCTGATACCACAAATGTAATGGCCCAGCCCACTAGTGATATTGTCCGCTCTGGGCTGAAGCCCTCACGGTTTTAAAACGCGTCAATAGGGGTTAGAAATCTCCATCTTATAAACCCAGCATCTCTCCCGTGTTTTGTCGATGTGGGATTTGCCTAGGGTGTTACAACGCCCCCTACCCGTCTACTGTATAGCCGAGCAAGAAGTGCCACATTCAGTGCCGGAGCACCCTATCTTGTTTTATCATATATATTGTAAACTTTTGATGTCATTTAAAACATGTATTCTATGTGTAGAATTTTTTTTTTATGACTTATTTCTGTGGAGACCCGGACAGAGCCTCCCCTGTTTTATTAGCATCTGGCGGGTTCCACTATCACCTATTAATATATTCATAGTCATCTCACATATTTCCATATCATATTCTCTTTTATCATATCATTCACAACTATTTATGAGATCTCAAAATGAAGTATCATCTATTACATTCATATGGAAATTCATAGATAATAAATTACAAGTTTTCATTTCAATCTCAAGTTTAATTTCAAGTCCAAAATGAAATACATCATAAACTAGTAATTACATCATGACTAAACATAATGAACCAAAATACTAGTCTATACATGGGCCCTACCAAAATACAACTATAGAGGTGACTAGTAAACACTGGCAGATCTAATCGGTCTCTGTGTGAGCACTAGTACTACTGTTGCTGCTGTTGCTGGGATAGATCTCCAATACCTACGCAATGGAAAACCAACGTGCTAAGCATAACGCTTAATAGTGCATAATTTATAATAACAATAATTTAACAATTGAAATAATATCTGCAAATCATAATTTCTGGGTCTTTTACATTTTTATTGCTCTTTGGAAGCAATTAACATTATCGGGATCTTTTATGATTATTTATTATATTTTAAGTCTTAATTAATTTTTATCAGTGCCCAAGAAACCTATAACAAATTATAAAAGCTAGATGCACGAGTGTATACTGGTTAGACAGCCATATGTCTATCCAAGATAATGCCCTGTCGTGCACGGTTACCGTCGCACGAGACTACCACAGCTTGTAAAGCCAGAAATAAAGTTAGGCACAATGACCAATAAGTAGGCATATAGCCAGTAGAACAATCATACCAGACATATTTTGTCAGTTCATGATTTTCTCGGTAGGCAGTACTGCTATCTGTAGTCTCTAATTGGTATACCAATTTATCCAAACTAAATAAATAAGTCTAAGTATACTATGGGCAATTAAACATTTTTAATTATTTTAGCACTATTCACTGTTACTATTTTTTGGTACTATTCATTGGTACCATTAATTTCATATTAATAGGACATTAGTCCCAATTTACATATTCATATCATTTTTAATATTTAATTATCCTTATGAATATTTTAATTATCATATATAGCATTTTTCCCATGAACCTTTCTTTAGGTTAATGTTAATGTGTTATCTTTATCTAGGAATTTGACTAGGTTAGGATGTCTATTTAGTCCCACTTCCTTCATAACAATTGCTCCTCTATGTTTAAACTTGAATTTCAGTTTTTGAATTATTGAATTTGGGGTTATAGAGCTCAAGTTATGGTCAAAATACCATAACTAGTCCCTTTGCCTCTAAGCTGTCCAGAATTTACAATTTCTAGTCAATAAACTTTGACCAGTCATTTGATCATTTTATTGTCATTTTTAGACTTAGGTTCCTTCACAAGATATGTTCCTCTATGTCTAAGGGACTCCCAGGTACAATTTCATAATTTTTCAAGCTTGGTATAGTGAGTTATAGTCAGTGTATTAACCTGGACTCTCAGTCCTATAAGGGCAATAACCAACTTCATGGCAGTATGTTTGACCCTCTTTTTAGGGTCTTTACACTTAGAATTTGGCAAAGGTGTCTAAATCAATGTTCTAGCCCTAAGTTTCATGTTTCCATATCATATTGGCACATCTCAAATGAAATTTCCTAGTGAGAGTTATGGCCAAATGAACACACGGTTATCAAATGGCATTCTGGGTTCAACTTAACATTTTCCAGATTTCAATTCCTAACTTTGGCTAATATTTTCCATAGGATGCAATGGTTTCTAGAGCTTGGTCAAAACATAAAAATTATTGTGCTATGTCTTATAAAACTTTTGGCACTAGTTTCACTCAATTTGCAGCTTTGGAGACCAAGTTATGGCATTTTTGCCAAAACTGGTCAAGCATACCAAAGGAACAGTATTTTGGACAATTTCTGGGTTGGCAATTTTAGTGACTCAATTTGTGCTAACAATTTGATTTGGTTAAAAGCAAAACTGGGTTAAGTGGTCTTCATAAAAAGTGTAGCCCTATGTCTAAGCTTTCCCTTGATGTAATTTTAGGTCATTTGGACCAGTATAGAGAGAGTTATGACCAAATGAATACGTACTGTTCATTTGGTTATTTTCTGGGTTTCAGTGTTTGGTCATCTGGGTTTGGGTAGAGAATTGGTCATGATTTTGACAGAATTTGGGTAGGGTTCCTTCTTGAAAAATCAAGGGATGTCCCAAAACACCTCCAATTGGCCTCATACCAATTGGGGCAACACAAAGGGAGATATGGCAATAAAAAGCTACTAGATTTAATAACAACACAACCTGCAGAAAATTCACACTCCCAATTTCAATCTACTCCTTCTTCCAAACTCCAAATAAGCATATATGACACTTCTATAAGCATCAATCTCAACTCAACCAAGTCAATTTCAAGTATTTACATAAAGTCCCCACATCATATACATAAACCCTAATTCCAATCACCCAATTTACACAAACTCAACTCTTTTACACTTCTTATCATATCAACTATTTAAACATCCTTATGGAACCATTTTTCATCATTTAAAAACAGTAAACCTCACAAGATTCATGGCTGCCAAAATTAGGGTTCTTCAATTTCTTTTTATTTGTTTTCATTTTCATGGAATACTCACTCATCTTATCATTCTTCCAAGATTTAAAGAAGAGAGGGAGTGGTATTTTTGCACTTACCTTGTGACCCAACTTGCAAACTTCAATTTCTCTTCTTCAAATGGGTATCTGAAGCTTCCTTATGGAGTGGGGAGAATTATTTGTGAAGAGAGCTATGGGTTTTGATGGGTAAGTGAAGAGGAAATCAAACTTTAAGCTTGATAGCAATGGTGGGGAGGGAGAGACCAAGGGAGACGGCAAGGAGAGAGAGAGAGAAGAGGAATAAAAAGATGGTTGGTGGGGTTTTGTGTCTTGTGGGTATTTATATATATACATTTATGTGTACTTTATTGTTTTTAAATTTCATAAATCTATTTCCTTTCTTTTCTTTTCTTTCCTTTTCTTTTCTTTTCTTTTCTTTTCTTTTCTTCTTCTTTCTCTTCTCATTTTTCAAATTCAAATTCAAAAATTTAATTTATGTTAATTATTTTATTTCCTAATTTTTAATTTGACATTTAGGTCAAAATTCACCTCTAGAGATGAAATGACCAAAATGCCCTTCATGGTACTCATAGAGTTATTTTTATTATTTTATACCAATTAATAAAATCTCTAAATTTTCCTATATTTTCTTAACATTTATTTCTTCAATTTATGCCTCCTCGCTATAGTTTAGGTGTAGTTGCAAACATTTTTTACTATCCGAAAAGACATGAGTCGTCGGAACAGTAAAATGTACGGACTACCTATGGTGAGGGCGTTACAATTCTTCCCCTCTAAATAAAATTTCGTCCTCGAAATTTACACAGTGTAAATGATCGAGGGACCGCTATCTCCTTGTCTTTTCGCCTCTTTGTGTCATAATACTTTACTTTTTTTTTTAGTCTGTCTTATTAATCCTAGTTCTACAATCTTATCCTTATCTTGATTTACTATTGGAAATACGTAGCTCTACACAATAGTCCTACGTCGGTACTGTAATCTGCAGCTTACAGCACAAACATCAAGAGCATTGCATAGTTACCACGGTATATCCTAATAGACTAACTCTTTTGATAAAATCAATAACTTAATCATTATATTTTAAAAATAAAACAATGTAGTTCCTCACTTTTCATATTAACTTCATATGAGCCAATAAATAAATAATAATCCTCAAATAAAAAATAAATAATAATAAACAATAAAAAAGTTAAAAAAGATTTAAAATTTTATTGTTATTATTTATTTTCACATGTTTGTCTTCGTATAGAGAGTGATGGGTTTCTTGTTTTTAGTCACAGTACATTATTTAAGGTTTTTGAGAGAAAGTTGTAGTTATTAAATAATATTATCCTGAGAAATGGTGGTGTAGAAGCAGAAGAAAGGTTGAGGCTTGTAATGAATCATCAATTGTAACGCACATTGCTTCTACTTTTTTGATTCCATGACTTTCAGAATGTGTATTCTTAGTTTTTCCTTTAACCTTCTTTAGTTGTCAACTTGTTAAATTAATGAAATTTTGTTGTTTATTTTGAATTTCAAATTGAAAATAAATAAATAACGATTTTTATGATCAAAATATATTAGATTTTGTTGAGTTTATAAAAAGATAAATAAAGAAGAAAATGGAATAATAAAATTGAAAGAGTAATGGTAGCTAGAATGGTACTATGAAGGAAGAGTAAAATTTAATGGCTTGATTTGGGCAAAAATCCAAAAATGGTATTCAAAAGCTAGGTTAGATATGGGTTGATAGAATTAAAAAAAAATGATAATGTTTACAGTTGGTAACTTTTGACGTAATTCATTTACACGTTTTGACACGTAAGTATATAAATTTTCGATTTAGTACAAATAGGTTTGAGATATGTTACGACTTGACACATAACATTTAGAGTTGCCAATTTAACCTTATCCATTTATGTGGCACAACTCAGATACAAAAGTAAATAGATTTGGATTTAGTATAAATAGGTTTGGGATACGTCATGACTAACGTAATGTTTAGAGCCAACAATTTTCATTCTTATTCATTTATATGGCTCGACTCGAAACGTTAGTAAACATATTTGAATTTAGTAAAAATAGGTTTGGGACATGTAAAAAATACGAATTTAATTGGGTTTATCCGCTTAATTCGATAAGACACCAAATGACTTATTCATTCAATTGAGTTAATAGGTTAACATGTTTATTTTATCAATTTAAATATTTTATGAACCTTGTTAATTATATATTAAAAACTACATTTTTTCATTTACGGAGCAAGAATATAATATGTGAAGCTAAATCTAACCCTAAGAATCTCATTTGACATTTTTGCTGCAACCACACACTTCAAAATCCTTTAAATTCTCAAGATCGTACTATATAGACATTTAATCTCATTTGAACACCCTCAATCCATCATATTTTCTATTCCTCAAACTCCATCAACAATCATATAGAAGAAAATGATTTGTGAAACTTACATTCGCAAACTCAAAACTTTATTTTGTGTTTGTGAAATTTTAATTAATTTTGATATTTGAATTGTGACACCCCTTACCCGTCTACTGCACAGCCGAGCAAGATGTGCCACATTCGGTGCCGGAGCAATATGTTGAATTGCTAAAAATTAATAACAATATGTTGATTAAAAGCTTTAATTATATAAATTAAAATATAAATATAATTTTTTATTTTAATATATATATATATATATAATACAAGAGAAGTATATATGTGTGCATTTACATTTTTAATTTTTAAAAATCACTTTTTTATTTAACTATATATAATTTATACAACTTAACATACCTTATATAATTTATTCATATGTATAAATATATATATATAATTGAATTAATTAATAAAATTCTTTTAATGTGGTAAAAGGTAATTTTTTAGTGACAAATTAAAAAAAAAAACTTAAAACTTCTTATATAAATAAAGTACATAATTTCCTATTAATTGTATTGGGACAATCTGTTGATTGAGGCTTAATTTGAAGCATCATGCTAATAAATTTTTTCTGCTTCTATATAAAAAAAATCTACTCATCATATAGTATGATATTTCTGTTTATCAGTCAATGTGCAAATAGAAATTATAAGAAGAGAAAATATTTTATAGTGTAATTCATTTAATTAAATGGATTAAACTAATCAGAGCAATGTCTGTCCAAAATCATCTTAAAAGCATTGGTATGGCTTTCACTATTACTAGACCAAAAATTGCCTGAATAAATCTTCACTGAAAATAACATGTTGGAGATGTCCATAGCAAAGTGGATTGGTGATTTTAATTTTAAAGGTTAAAGATTCAAAATGGGAATAAAGAATTTTCTAATTTGAATTATAATTTGATTTCAGTTTAATTTAAGGTGATTTATTTCCTCGATCAATTTTAATAGTAAAGATTTTTGAATTTTTAAAAGATAAAAAATCTGATTTTTTTAAATCCCAAATCAAACCAACCAAATCTAATCAGACTATCACACAGTCCATTTTTACCATTAGCACTCTTTGATAGCTTTAGAGTTGACAATAGAGTCATACAAAATAAGTCACCATTCAAACACTTCAGTAGTAATAATTTAAAATGAATTAAATTAAAATGATAAAATATAATTTTAAAATTATTTAAAAATAAATTTTAATTTCAAAATGTATAAAATAATTTGATAATATCTGTAATCATAAATATTAAATAAACTATAGTAAGAAAAAAAAAACAACATTGGAATGTGAGGGTAAAATTAATTATAAAATGCAATAATAATTAATGATAATAATAAAATAAATAGTTTTCCATTATTAATTATTCATGACCAATTGCCTTGGACCACAAGAAGGATGACATGGCAATAGCATGACACGTCACTAAATGACCAATCAGAATTTAACAACAATTCCAACGGAAGGCAAGAGGAAAAAATGGAAAAAGTCCTCAAATATTGTAACGCCCTAGGCAAATCCCACATCGGCAAAACACGGGAGAGATGCTGTCACACCCTACCCCTCTGTAAGGCATAACATGATCCCGTAGTATACCTAATGAATTACCAACTCCGTCTACTGATAACCCATTAAATACACTACAAGGGATTTTCAAAACTTTTCTTACTTCTTTTACAGTGGTGAGCACTATTTACAGGTGTTAAAAACCTTTTGAATCAAGTGATAAACCGACACATTTGACTTAATTGGAGTTTCAGAAAATTTTGGCAGAGTGCCATCTGTATTTTGGATAAACAGCTTCTTGTAAAACCTGTAAAAAGCACTTCAATATGTATTTGCAAATCTCAACTCCAATATATTTCTCAACACAACATATTTCTCAATTCAAATCCATAGTGATTTTTCAAAGACTGAGATACAAGAAATATAATACAAAACTATTTAAGTAAATGAAATCTCAGATTTACATTCACGATAATTTACATTTAATTACATACCAAAATATTTTACAAGAGTTTCTATACAAGCTCAAATAATTTACATACATATTATTACATGCTTACATCAAAACCTATGTACATGGGTATATCTATGATATACCCGAGCCGATCTGAATGTATCCTCAAAGCAACTTAATCATCGCTCTATGCTCGCTTACTGCGACAAAGATACAAAGCTATCATTGAGTGGTGAACTCGATGGTGCACAACTATAATTTAAAACATAGTACAATATACATTGACAAATTTTACAAGAAATAATTTGAGAATCAATATCGATCAAATTTCACAACTCAAAATATTCATTGCCAATAATGTAAATCATTTGTATAAATAACTTGGAGCACAAAATTCAATTTATCAAATCTTGACTATCCATTTAAGTAATTCCAACAAAATCAATTACACACAAACCATAATTGAAATCACCATTCCTTACCATTCAAAAGCCATTCTCAGATCTCAAAATCATTTTGTATCTCAAAATCATCTCAGTATCTCAAAAGTCATTATGCATCTCAAAAACCATGTTGTATCTCAAAAATCAATCTTTATCTCACTAACTATGCAAGACTAATCCGAAGGGCCATATTCGATGTGATTCTAACTCCTATGGTCGGGAGGTCGACCGATTCTAACTCCCTATGGTCGGGGAGGTCGAATCATCGTGCACAGTACCATCACAATAATGAATCTTCCGTAAGGGCCATAACGATAAAATAAACTTAGATCTAACCTCAAATCAGAGGAGAATCTAAGCCTGTGCACGTACCATGGTAATCAAAACACAACTCACTCTATTGTCTTCTCAACAAATGAGAGAGACGGGTAATAACCTAGTCAAGCATCTATAGTGAGATATAAAACAATATCACAATCCTTTTAGCGAGCATAAATCACAATATAATTCGATTCAAAGTCAATTCCAATATCCAATAATTTTTATGCTCATCACAATTCAAATAATAAAGTTTTCATTTTTTTTTCCATGGATATTACCATCACAATTCAAAACATATTCTATCACAATTTTCCAAAACATAATTTACTTAATCCATAACATTGCTTAATACTTATGGAAATACCATTTCACAAAGCCAAATTCATACATACAATAACAATTTTCAATAATCATGGAATTAAATCCAATGCTTGTTAAACATAATTCATAAGAAAAATATATCATTTAATCATATGAAATATTCAAAACAAAATCAGTTAAAAACTAGTCGTGCACAAACCTCGATGATCGTCTCCTCGATCCGACTCGGTGTTTCCTTCCCTTTTCCTCGAGTCTTTGGTAATCGAGAAACACAATTTGAAGTGTTTCAAGACTAAATTAAATCGTCTCTATCGATGGTGTTTGGTAAATAATGCATCGAACTCAATTATTCACTTAATCACCTAATATACAGACCCTCGATGCGTTTTAGGTGAATTAGGTTTTAGTGTCGTTAATATGTCACATTCGATAGGGTTTTAGGTTTGGTACGTTTTGCCAAACTCGTTTCCTTGTTTAGTGCATTTTAATGCAACTTGCTGGATTTCGGGATACTGGTTTGACCTAGCCGGACGGCCTAGTTCCCTCGGTTTTCGGGTCTCGGTCAAAACTACAAACTTGTAGATCTATGTCTTATTGCACGCGGGCCAAAATTTTAGGTCAATCCGAGTTAAGTAGACCAAGTTATGGTCATTACACTATTGCTGGTCAAATGGCATCAAATTAGGTCAATTTTAGGTCAATTTGGTCAACTTTGGTTCGGCCAGTTTTTGGACCCAAACTTGTGCAAGCTTTTTGACTTGCTTCTGGTCATTTCTGGGTTTTGTTGTCTTCATAAGACTTGTAGGTATGGGTCTTAACTATTCATGGTTAAAATTTCAGGTCAATTGGACCTGTTTTGAGAAAGTTATGGCCTAAACACTCACTGCTGCCCAATTGGTCATTTTTCAGGTCCTAATTGTACCTAATCCGAATTGGTCGTTTTCTTAGGTCACCTTGCAAGCAGAATTTTGGTATGCTTTCTCAATGAAAGTTGGCACATTTTGTGCCTAGTTCCACCTCAAATTGGTCTCATACCAATTGAGGTTACACATTCAAGGTTACATGCTAAAATATACACTGCCCTCAATATGCATTTCACACCCCAACTTCAAACACACACTTACCTTTGCCATTTGTTTACTTACCTACCAAACTGTTTTGGCACATTACCAAAAGCATTTTCTACATTACATTAGCATTATTTTGGGCAGATTCCAATCACCCTTAATACACCAAATATCATCCACAATTACAATTTCTAAGTACCATTACAAACACACCTAAACATTACAAACTTTACATACACTTTACAACATTAATTTACATACATATCATCAATCCTTCTAGGTCAATATTCTGCCCACACTTCCTTCAATATACACCATTACTCAAGTGTCCACAAGCTGCCACAACCATTCTTCAACATCACATTGCCGTCCCATATACCAATTCTCATCAAAGTGCATAATTCACCATATAAACATGTGAAGTAATTCACTAGGTTATTAAATCATCATGATCAACATCATTTCTCATCAAATATATGCACAATTATTTCATCAATTACATGACTCCATGGCTGTCCAAAATGAACACAACAATAACTCTTCAAACTCAAAAATTTTCTTCACAAATCCAACACCCATAACATGTATACAAAGTTTATCAAAGAAATATTCAAAAACTCAAACTTACCTATTGTTGGGACTTGCTTAATCTTCACTAAAACTTCTCTTTCTTGCTTCCTACATGCTGCCCATGATGTGTAGACTAAGTTTAATGAAGACACTTGCATGGAAATATGGCTTGATCAATGGTGCATGAGGGCTTGTGTATGGGCGGCCATGGATGAAGCTTGGAGAACTTTTCATTCGGCCAAATGAAGTTTTAATTGAAGAAGAAGATAAATGCAGAGATATAGTGGAAGGAACCTGGTTTTTTAATACTTAATATAATGTTTAGTGGTCCACTAACATAATTAAAAGCATTTTATAAGTTTAACTTTCATTTATTACACATTAACCCTTAATTCTTGTTATTTACTTTAGGCACCACCAAATTAATTTTTCATTTTATTTTCTAAATGTAATATTATTTATTTTTAATGGACATTTAGGTTAAAAGACACTTCGGGATGTCAAATGACCATAATGCCCCTGTTCGGGTTGCATTCCCGATTTTTCGGTAACACCGGGTTTTGTTCGTTTTTCGATTTCTCACTTTTCTTTGTACTAATTATTTAATTTTTCTTTGATCTTTCTAATAATATTTATTCTTCAATAAGGTTCTATTTAAGTCAAAAAAATGTTTTCCGTGGTTCCCGCATCCTGTACTAGTCAACGGTCCACGCCGTGGCTTTCCAAAGGCGTCACCCATCGTTAGGTTTCTACTGCTTAACTTGATCACATTTCTTTGCTATCATTTTTCCTTTGTTTTTCTTGTACTTTCTTTTCTTGTATTTCATTATTTTATGTCTCCTCACTCATATCGAAGTACGGTTCTAGGCATCCTAGCTGTCCGGACAACACTAGTCACCGGAGCAACAGAACGCACTACCGAACTTTGGGGTGTTACAATTCTCCCCCCCTTAAATAAATTTCGTCTCGAAATTTTACCTGGCATTAGTCTCTGAACAGCTGTGGGTGTTGTCTCCTCATATCCTCTTCACGTTCCCAAGTAGCTTCCTGGCCTGAATGATGGTTCCACAAGACTTTAACTGTGTGTATCTGCTTGTTCTCACTGCTTTCACCTCATATGCCAGAATTTTTATGGGTTCTTCCTCATATGAGAGGTCTGGATTTACCTCAATCTCTTCAACTGATAGTACATGAGATGGGTCTGATCTGTACCTCCTTAACATGGACACATGGAAGACACTGTGTATCCTTGCTAGCTCTGGAGGTAATGCCAACTGATATGCCAGAGGACCCACTCTTTCCAGAACCTCATATGGTCCAATGAAACGAGGACTCGCTTCCCTTTCTCGCCAAATCTCATAATTCTCTTCCAAGGAGAAACTTTGAGGAATACCTTATCACCCATCGCATACTCAATATCTCTTCTTTTCAAACCAACATAGGACTTGACGGTCCGATGCACCTTGAGTCTATCTCTAATCAATCTAATCTTTTCCTCTGTCTCACTGGACAATTTCTCGCCCAATCATCTTCCTTTCACCTACTTCATCCCAACTTAGGGAGTTCTGCACTTTCGCCATACAAAGCTTCATATGGAGGCATCCCAATGCTTGATTGGTAGTCATGTTATAAGCAAACTCAATCAAAGGCAAGTGTGTATCCCAACTACCTTCAAATTCAATCACACAAGCCCGTAGCATATCCTCCAATATCCGAATAACTCTTTCAGTTGGCCATCCGCTGCTGGGTGGAATGTCGTGTCAAGTTCAATCTAGTTCCTAGGGCTCTCAAGACTACCCTAATCTAGAAGTGAACAAAGGATCTCTATAAGATATAATCGATACTGGCACTCCATGCAATTTTACAATTTCATATATGTAAAAATCTGGCCAATCTCTCCAACTATAGTCCATTTAGAATGGCAAAAAGTGAGTAGACTTGGTTAGTCTATCAATTATAACCCATACTGCATCATAACTATTCTGTGTCCTCGGAAGTCTCATCACAAAATCCATAGTTATCTATTCCCTTATAATGTTTTCATAGGGTGCCACTTGTATGCTAGCTTGACACTTATTAATGTATACAAATTATGTTAGTGGGATGTATCTGTTCCATCTCCTCTCGGATTCAATGACACAAGTTCTCGATATATTCTTGAGGGCTTATCACATTTTACAGGTTATTTTTATCATTTCATTTTATTATTTATAGGAACTCAATGAGTTTCCGAATTTACCTGAATTACTTGTTTCAATTGTCCATCTGTCTGAGGATGATACATTGTACTGATATCTCTAAGCTTATAGCAATTACTGTGGTACTGGTAGTTCACATTATTGTAACCGAGTTACTGACTCCAGCTACCTTACAAGTGTAGTCTTTCGACAGGCTAGTTCTGAAGTTTTAAATTTCTGACTAAAATTTTCACATTTATTTCCAGTAATAGTACCCTATTCGGGTGCAACTGTATCAATTTATAGATTACTTACAAATATTCTTACTTATTGTAACACGAGGAAACACGTAACTCTACACAATAATCCAGTGTCGGTACTGTAATCTGCAGCTTACAATACAAACATTGAGAGCATTATATAGTCACTACGTTATAACCTCATGGACTAGGTTTCCTAACATCTTATCTTTCTCGAATCCACTAATATCCTAAACCGATTCTGATTACAATATCCCAATTCTTTTAGTTAACAATTCTTCCAAAATTAGTGTCAATCATACTTGTTATTGTAGTTTTGATCCTAAAAGACTAGTCACTAACGCATCAAATTTATTCTCCTGTAAGGGAATAGCAACAGAACATATAGTTCTGACACTAACACACAATTAAGTAGTGCTGGGATCAAATAATAACTAATTGTTTCTTTCAAAAATTAAGAACTTACCAAAGCTACATCTGAAGTTTCGCTCTTTCTCCTTGGCGCATAGTGGACGCCCGATCGGTGTGCTACCATATTCGGGTTGATTCACTGTGTTATAGTGGTGAGGAGTACCAACTCTATTTCTATCTTGACTCTGACTGACGGTCTGTGAAATCCAGAGAGCAGATCGAGGTGGTTTAGTACAATCTTTAGCAAAGTGTCCAAGTTTTCCACAATTGTAGCAGGCTCCAGACGCCTTATAGCATATCCCACCATGATATCTTCTACAAGTTTCACATTGGCGGGAAGGGTAGGAACTTCTAGTTGTTCGACGACTGGACCTTGATGGTCTCTGTCTTACTGATCCACCTCTATCATATCCCTGAGCTCGGGGTTCCTCAAATTCTTTTCTCTTTCTCAAATTACTGTTCGAGCTCTGACCCATAGGTTTCTCCCTCTTTTCCATTTCACACTGCCCTTGTGGGGGTTGGGTCTGTACTTGGGCTTGGGCTGACAGATTATCAGCCATTTGTTGGAAGAAAGTGGCCATTTGCTGGGCCATTTGTGCAGTAATTTGTACTGGTAAAACTGGTACAGTCAGGCCTTCGACATTTTGTGGAGCTAGGGCCTCAGCTTGTTCTTCTGCCATCACAGACTGTTCTATTGTCTCATTCTTCTCTTCCATATTTTTCACAGAATTTTCTATTCCTGTACAACCAACACAAGGAGATTCCTCTCCATTAGTTCACATTTATGATGTAAATGTACTATATGTATCAAACATTTGAGCAGTTGTAGTTACGGACAAAAATATTTCAAATTCACAGTTCAAAATTCACTTTAAAACCATTGCTCTGATACCACTAAAACATGTCACACCCTACCCCTCTGTAAGGTATAACATGATCCCGTAGTATACCTAATGAATTACCAACTCCGCTTCATCGATAACCCATTAAATACACTACAAGGGATTTTCAAAACTTTTCTTACTTCTTTTACAGTGGTGAGCACTATTTACAGGTGTTAAAAACCTTTTTGAACTGAAGTGATAAAACTGACACATTTGACTTAATTGGAGTTTCTGTAAAAATTTTGGCAGAGTGCCATCTGTATTTTGGATAAAACAGTTCTTCTTGTAAAAACTCAGAAAAAGCACTTCAATATGTATTTGCAAATCTCAACTCCAATATATTTCTCAACACAACATATTTCTCAATTCAAATCCATAGTGATTTTTCAAAGATCGAGATACAAGAAATATAATACAAAACTATTTAAGTAAATGAAATCTCGATTTACATTCACGATAATTTACATTTAATTACATACCAAAATATTTTACAAGAGTTTCTATACAATGCTCAAATAATTTACATACATATTATTACATGCTTACATCAAAACCTATGTACATGGGTATATCTATGATATACCCGAGTCGATCTGAATGTATCCTCAAAGCAACTTAATCATCGCTCTATGCTCGCTTACTGCGACAAAGATACAAAGCTATCTGAGTGGTGAACTCTGGTGCACAACTATAATTTAAAACATAGTACAATATACATTGACAAATTTTACAAGAAATAATTTGAGAATCAATATCGATCAAATTTCACAACTTAAAATATTCATTGCCAATAATGTAAATCATTTGTATAAATAACTTGGAGCACAAAATTCAATTTATCAAATCTTGACTATCCATTTAAGTAATTCCAACAAAATCAATTACACACAAACCATAATTGAAATAACCATTCCTTACCATACAAAAGCCATTCTCAGATCTCAAAATCATTTTGTATCTCAAAAATCATATCAGATCTCAAAAGTCATTATGCATCTCAAAACCATGTTGTATCTCAAAAATCAATCTTTATCTCACTAACTATGCAAGACTAATCCGAAGGGCCATATTCGATGTGATTCTAACTCCCTATGGTCGGGGAGGTCGAATCTGATTCTAACTCCCTATGGTCGGGGAGGTCGAATCATCGTGCACAGTACCATCACAATAATGAATCTTCCGTAAGGGCCATAACGATAAAATAAACTTAGATCTAACCTCAAATCAGAGGAGAATCTAAGCCTGTGCACGCACTCATGGTAATCAAAACACAACTCACTCTATTTTCTTCTCAACAAATGAGAGAGACGGGTAATAACCTAGTCAAGCATCTATAGTGAGATATAAAACAATATCACAATCCTTTTAGCGAGCATAAATCACAATATAATTCGATTCAAAGTCAATTCCAATATCCAATAATTTTTATGCTCATCACAATTCAAATAATAAAGTTTTCATTTTTTTCCATGGATATTACCATCACAATTCAAAACATATTCTATCACAATTTTCCAAAACATAATTTACTTAATCCATAACATTGCTTAATACTTATGGAAATACCATTTCACAAAGCCAAATTCATACATACAATAACAATTTTCAATAATCATGGAATTAAATCCAATGCTTGTTAAACATAATTCATAAGAAAAATATATCATTTAATCATATGAAATATTCAAAACAAAATCGCTTAAAAACTAGCCGTGCACAAACCTCGATGACTTTCCCGATCCGACTCGTGTTTCCTTCCCTTTTCCTCGAGTCTTTGGTAATCGAGAAACACAATTTGAAGTGTTTCAAGATTAAATTAAACCGCTCTATCGATGGTGTTTGGTAAATAATGCAATCGAACTCAATTATTCACTTAATCACCTAATATACAGACCCGATGCGTTTAGGTGAATTAGGTTTTAGTGTCGTTAATATGTCACATTCGATAGGGTTTTAGGTTTGGTACGCTTTTGCCAAACTCGTTTCCTTGTTTAGTGCATTTTAATGCAACTTGTCGATTTCGGGATACTGGTTTGACCTAGCCGGACTGCCTAGTACCCTCTGTTTTCGGGACTCGGACAAAACTACAAACTTGTAGATCTATGTCTTATTGCACGCGGGCCAAAATTTTAGGTCAATCCGAGTTAAGTAGACCAAGTTATGGTCATTACACTATTGCTGGTCAAATGGCATCAAATTAGGTCAATTTTAGGTCAATTTGGTCAACTTTGGTTCGGCCAGTTTTTGGACCCAAACTTGTGCAAGCTTTTTGACTTGCTTCTGGTCATTTCTGGGTTTTGTTGTCTTCATAAGACTTGTAGGTATGGGTCTTAACTATTCATGGTTAAAATTTCAGGTCAATTGGACCTGTTTTGAGAAAGTTATGGCCTAAACACTCACTGCTGCCCAATTGGTCATTTTTCAGGTCCTAATTGTACCTAATCCGAATTGGTCGTTTTCTTAGGTCACCTTGCAAGCAGAATTTTTGTATGCTTTCTCAATGAAAGTTGGCACATTTGTGCCTAGTTCCACCTCAAATTGGTCTCATACCAATTGAGGTTACACATTCAAGGTTACATGCTAAAATATACACTGCCCTCAATATGCATTTCACACCCCAACTTCAAACACACACTTACCTTTGCCATTTGTTTACTTACCTACCAAACTGTTTTGGCACATTACCAAAAGCATTTTCTACATTACATTAGCATTATTTTGGGCAGATTCCAATCACCCTTAATACACCAAATATCATTCACAATTACAATTTCTAAGTACCATTACAAACACACCTAAACATTACAAACTTTACATACACTTTACAACATTAATTTACATACATATCATCAATCCTTCTAGGTCAATATTCTGCCCACACTTCCTTCAATATACACCATTACTCAAGTGTCCACAAGCTGCCACAACCATTCTTCAACATCACATTGCCGTCCCATATACCAATTCTCATCAAAGTGCATAATTCACCATATAAACATGTGAAGTAATTCACTAGGTTATTAAATCATCATGATCAACATCATTTCTCATCAAATATATGCACAATTATTTCATCAATTACATGACTCCATGGCTGTCCAAAATGAACACAACAATAACTCTTCAAACTCAAAAATTTTCTTCACAAATCCAACACCCATAACATGTATACAAAGTTTATCAAAGAAATTTTCAAAATCTCAAACTTACCTATTGTTGGGACTTGCTTAATCTTCACTAAAACTTCTCTTTCTTGCTTCCTACATGCTGCCCATGATGTGTAGACTAAGTTTAATGAAGACACTTGCATGGACATATGGCTTGATCAATGGTGCATGAGGGCTTGTGTATGGGCGCCATGGATGAAGCTTGGAGAACTTTTCATTCGGCCAAATGAAGTTTTAATTGAAGAAGAAGATAAATGCAGAGATATAGTGGAAGGAACCTGGTTTTTTAATACTTAATATAATGTTTAGTGGTCCACTAACATAATTAAAAGCATTTTATAAGTTTAACTTTCATTTATTACACATTAACCCTTAATTCTTGTTATTTACTTTAGGCACCACCAAATTAATTTTTCATTTTATTTTCTAAATGTAATATTATTTATTTTTAATGGACATTTAGGTTAAAAGACACTTCGGGATGTCAAATGACCATAATGCCCCTGTTCGGGTTGCATTCCCGATTTTTCGGTAACACCGGGTTTTGTTCGTTTTTCGATTTCTCACTTTTCTTTGTACTAATTATTTAATTTTTCTTTGATCTTTCTAATAATATTTATTCTTCAATAAGGTTCTATTTAAGTCAAAAAAATGTTTTCCGTGGTTCCCGCATCCGTGGCTAGTCAACGGTCCACGCCGTGGCTTTCCAAAGGCGTCACCCATCGTTAGGTTTCTACTGCTTAACTTGATCACATTTCTTTGCTATCATTTTTCCTTTGTTTTTCTTGTACTTTCTTTTCTTGTATTTCATTATTTTATGTCTCCTCACTCATATCGAAGTACGGTTCTAGGCATCCTAGCTGTCCGGACAACACTAGTCACCGGAGCAACAGAACGCACTACCGAACTTTGGGGTGTTACAGATGCTTGGTTTATAAGTTGGCGGTTCGTAAACCCTAGTGACGCATTTTAAAATCGTGAGAGCTTTGGCCCAGAGCGGACAACATCACTAGTGGGTTGGGCCATTACAAATATACTATAAAATATGGAATTGGCTGTGGGCTTTCCATGCCCCAATTTTGCCTTCAAAAGATTTTATGAAACAATGCTTCATACCCACCAGGCCTCGAGAGAACCCTCTTTGGATCGTGACTGTAACGGCTCGGCCCACTAGTGATATTGTCCGCTCTGAGCCAAAGCCCTCACGGTTTTTAAAACGCGTCACTAGGGGTTACGAACCACTAACTTATAAACCCAGTATCTCTCCCGTGTTTTGCAGATGTGGGATTTGCCTAGGGTGTTACAATCCACCCCCCTTATGGGACTCAGCGTCCTCACTGAGGTTTGTCCCACCATCGCTCAAGGTTACACGCGGAGTAGCTCTGATACCACAAATGTAATGGCCCGGCCCACTAGTGATATTGTCCGCTCTGAGTCGAAGCCCTCACGATTTTTAAAACGCGTCACTAGGGGTTACGAACCACCAACTTATATACCCAACATCTCTCCCATGTTTTGCCGATGTGGGATTTGCCTAGGGTGTTACAGTGTCAATGTGGAGTTTAGAGAGAATAAGGGACTGGGTATCAATTTGAACGTGGAATTTGGTTTACAAAACATTGCTTCACGCCCACCACGCGAAACTGTTGAAGACTTGTCTTTGAATCATGAAGCTGTGGAGTTCAGAGAGCATAAAGGGCTGGGTATCGATTTGAACGTGGAATTTTGTCTGGAAGCTGAAGCATCTGTGGTTTTACATGCTACTAGAGCTGTGGATAAAGTTTTGAGTAATGATTTAGAATTGGAAGTTGGCGGGGTTTTGGCGGTTGATAAGAGCTCATCAGCAGGAGATTGTAATGCTAAGGAGGTTGGGGTCCTGCTAAAAAAGAAAAAAGAGGCTGGGGATCATTTCGGTACTGATTCTCTCTCAATTGAATCAATAATGAAAGAATCTCAAAGCTCAAAAGTTTCAGAAGCCATATATCTGGAAGCCAAAGACGTCAATGACGAAAATAAAGAAAAAGGAAAAAGAAAAGAGAAACAAGAAAGTCTTGACGCTGATAATGGAGGGGTCAAAATAGCGCTACCATTTCAAGAGGGAGAAGAAAAGCACAAGTTTAGTGGTTTAATTCTTCTCAGTGAAGCAGCAGAAATGCAGGAGTTGAAGCCTACATCAAATGCAAAAGAATCAGAAGCAGCAATAGCAGCAGTAGCAGCTAAAGGTCAAAGAAGCATAGAGTCGTCGTCCTCCAAAAGAAGCAGCGACTCTTCTGGTGAGGATTGTTTGCATGGAGATTTAGAAGACACATCGCCGGTGGCGAGGTCGAAGAGAGGGAGGAGCCAGGTGCTGCCGTCGAGATACAGAGACTTTATTGTTCTTACCCATGGAAACGGGTGGTGCAATCACAGGGAGCCGCAGCCGCACCCATGCTTCCCAAAAAATGAGGTAATAAATAAATAATAATAATCCTCAAATAAAAAATAAATAATAATAAACAATAAAACCCAAAGTTATAAAAGATATAAAATTTTATTGTTATTATTTATCTTCACATATTTATTTTCGTAGAGATGGTGATGGGTTTCTTGTTTTCAGCCATAGTATATTATTTAAGGTTTTTGAAGGAAAGTTGTAGTCGTTAAATAATGTTATCGAGAGAAATGCTGGTGTAGGAGCAGAAGAAAGGTTGAGACTTGTAATGAATCATCAATTGTAACACAAATTGGTTCTACTTTTTTGATTCAATGACTTTCAAAATGTGTACCCTTAGTTCTTTCTTTAACTTTTTTTTTGTCAACTTGTTAAATTATTGAAATTTTGTTGTTTATTTTGAATTTCAATTAAAATTAAATAAATAACAAATTTTATGATCAAAATATGCTAGATTTTGTTGAGTTTATAAAATGATAAATAAAAAAGAAAATGGAATAATAAAATTGAAAGAGTGATGGTGGCTAGAATGGTACTATAAAGGAACAGTAAAATTTAATGGCTTGATTTGGGCAAAAATCCATAGATGGTATTCAAGGGCTAGGCTAGATATGGGGTTTGGTAGAATTAGAAAAAATGATAATTTTTAGAGTTGATAACTTTTAACATGATCCTTTTACGCGTCTTAACACGTAAGAATATAAATTTAAATTTAATACAAATGGGTTTGAGATATGCCACAACTCGACACGTAACATTTAGAGTTAGAATGTGTACCCTTAGTTCTTTCTTTAACTTTTTTTTTATTGTCAACTTGTTAAATTAATGACATTTTGTTGTTTATTTTGAATTTCAATTAAAATTAAATAAATAACAATTTTTATGATCAAAATATGCTAGATTTTGTTGAGTTTATAAAATTATAAATAAAAAAAGAAAATGGAATAATAAAATTGAAAGAGTAATGGTGGCTAGAATGGTACTATAAAGGAAGAGTAAAATTTAATGGCTTGATTTGGGCAAAAATCCATAGATGGTATTCAAGGGCTAGGTTAGATATCGGGTTCGGTAGAATTAGAAAAAAATGATAATGTTTAGAGTTGATAACTTTTAACATGATCCTTTTACGCGTCTTAACATGTAAGAATATAAATTTAAATTTAATAAAAATGGGTTTGAGATATGCCACAACTTGACACGTAACATTTAGAGTTAGAATGTGTACCCTTAGTTCTTTCTTTAACTTTTTTTTTATTGTCAACTTGTTAAATTAATGAAATTTTGTTGTTTATTTTGAATTTCAATTAAAATTAAATAAATAACAATTTTTATGATCAAAATATGCTAGATTTTGTTGAGTTTATAAAATTATAAATAAAAAAAGAAAATGGAATAATAAAATTGAAAGAGTAATGGTGGCTAGAATGGTACTATAAAGGAAGAGTAAAATTTAATGGCTTGATTTGGGCAAAAATCCATAGATGGTATTCAAGGGCTAGGTTAGATATGGGGTTTGGTAGAATTAGAAAAAATGATAATGTTTAGAGTTGATAACTTTTAACATGATCCTTTTACGCGTCTTAATACGTAAGAATATAAATTTAAATTTAATACAAATGGGTTTGAGATATGCCACAACTTGACACGTAACATTTAGAGTTAGAATGTGTACCCTTAGTTCTTTCTTTAACTTTTTTTTTATTGTCAACTTGTTAAATTAATGAAATTTTGTTGTTTATTTTGAATTTCAATTAAAATTAAATAAATAACAATTTTTATGATCAAAATATGCTAGATTTTGTTGAGTTTATAAAATTATAAATGAAAAAAGAAAATGGAATAATAAAATTGAAAGAGTAATGGTGGCTAGAATGGTACTATAAAGGAAGAGTAAAATTTAATGGCTTGATTTGGGCAAAAATCCATAGATGGTATTCAAGGGCTAGGTTAGATATGGGGGTTTGGTAGAATTAGAAAAAATGATAATGTTTAGAGTTGATAACTTTTAATATGATCCTTTTACGCGTCTTAACACGTAAGAATATAAATTTAAATTTAATACAAATGGGTTTGAGATATGCTGCAACTTGACACGTAACATTTAGAGTTAGACAATTTTTAACCTTATCCATATATACGTCACAATTCAGACATGTAAGCAAACAGATTTGAATTTAGGATAAATAGGTTTGAGATATGTTGCGACTAACGTAATGTTTAGAGCCAATAATTTTTATTCTTATCCATTTACATGGCATGACTCGACATGTAAGTAAACAGATTTGAATTTAGTATAAATAGGTTTGGGACACGTCAAAAATACGAATTTAATTGGGTTTGCCTGCTTAACTCGATAGCACGCTAAATGACTTATTTGTTCAATTGAGTTAATAGGTTAACATGTTTATTTTGACCAATTTAAATATATTATGACTCACATTATTTATATATCAAAAACCACATTGTTTCATTTATAGAGCACTAATATATTGTGTGAAGCTAAATCTAACCCTAAGAATCCCATTTGACATTTTTACTACAGCCACCCACTTCAAAATCCTTTAAACTCTCAAGATCGCACTATTTAGACATTCAATCTCACCGAACACCTTTAATCCATTGTACTTTCAATTCCTCAAACTCCATCAACAATCATATAGAAAAAAATGATTTGTGAAGAATGAAATATAATATTTAAGAATCGCTCACATGCCTAAACTTGTACAATAGAGATTCAATTACACCATCAATAATATATCCACCAGTCACAAAATCTTTATTGAATCTGTGATGAATCTATTTGGGCTCTTCTATCATGGGTTTGCAATTTTGGGTTCTTAATCTAGACTCTAATATTGGATTCGCAACCACACCATTGTTACCAAAAAAGGCAGAGTTTCCACAGAAATAATTAATTAACTTAGTTTCATTATTATATAAAATGGAAATAATATGATATCATAGTATTAGAGGTGCCAAATCGATTTGATCAAATGTGTTTAGGTTCTAATTATTTTAATTGGTATTTTATTAATTGGAAATAGATAATAAATATATATAAAAAAAATAATATAGCTGCATATCCATTTTTATTTCATGGGTATTAGCATCAAAGCCCTATGTATTGGGTTTGGGCATTGTTTCACCTTTACTACTTTATTTTCATTCCTTTCTCAATCATATCCAAATAGCGATTATTCAAAAACTTGAATTTTAGAAGAAATTAAGCATAAAAATTTTCTATTTGAGAGGATTTATCATCCATCTATATCTATAATAATATTATAAATACGTGACACCCACAAGGCCAAAACACAAAAGATAAGATACCAAATGAGTAAAATAACAGAAAATACATTGATAACTAATTGTCATGCACACAAATTTAATAATTTTTTTAATAATTAAAATAAATAATTTAATAATATATGAGTTTTTATATTAAATTAAAAAAGTTGAATTAATTGCATTAGAGTCAGTCTTTAAAATTATAAAATTTCAAATTTTAATTCAAATTAAAATAAAAGAAGGGAGAGGGATATATGGTATTATGAAGATAAAAAGACTTGGCAATCATTTTAAAAAATATTAATTTAAAGTTCATATCATTGTATTTAAACTACAAAAATACTATAATAAAAAAACTACAAAAAAAAAAAAACTATCACTACACTAAAATTATTATATTAAAATTAAAAGTTTTGACGCAAAAAACTATTTATTTGTCTCTATATATTTTTAGGGAAAAATAATCATTTGTCTCATTTATTGTTGTTCCTAAATATATTTAGAGACATATATGGAGATAAATATATATTTGACACTGATTAAACTTTCAAAGAAAAATATATTTGTCTATATTAATAACTAATAGAAACAAGAAAAAATTGTCTCTTTTTTCATTTTAACAAATTATATTATTTACTCCCAAATCTATTTTTAAAGACATTAAATTTAATTGTCTCTACTAAAATTTATAAATTTACTTTCAGAATTAAATAAATTTGTCTCTAATAATATATTCTAAAAATAAATTATCTTGTCATTATATATTAATTTCTTCATATCATTAATTATTAATATCAATGGATTTATTTGTCTTTAATAATATAATATTTATTTACTACTATAATTTAAATGAAATTAAAATAAATTATTAAAAATAATAAATATTATTTAAAATAAATAAATATAATTTTAAAAAATGAACTATAACTAGTGGGCCCCGTTTTCGTATCCACTTTTTGCTTGAAATGTCAAAAGAGGAGAATTGTCTTTTATAGAAAACCATCACCTTTCAAATCCTTAAAAAAATGATGTGAGACATCTCTTTCTTTTTTTTATAAATTATTATTTTCTTAATTTATAATTCAGAATTCAAATTTTCAATTAATCATATAAATATTTTACTATAATAAATAATAAATAATATATTATACTATATAATCAAATTTTATTATATTTATTATAGTACTTATATATTTTTAAGTACAAATTTATTTAAAAATAATAGTTAAAAAATAAATATATTAATATATGTATAATTAATAAATTGAAATCATCAAAATATTTGTAGTTTAATAGTAAAAGTTTTTTTTATCTATTTTTTTTATTTTTTTATTAAATTTATAACATTTGTTATCTCAATAATTAATAATAATATGTTGATTAGGGCTGTGCACGGTTCTTGGGGGAATCAAACTGAACCGAAAAACCGTACCGAACAGACAGGAACCGTACTAAACCGAATTTATTTTGATACTTTAGTTCGGCTCTAGTTCTTCACTAAGAACTGAACCAGAACTGTACCGAAACCAAATCGAGAACTGAATTTATATATATGCTTTTCTATGTTTTTTTTTTAAAGATGCTTTATATACTTTCAATATAATTATATATACTTATGTTTGTATATATAATTATGAACTAAATATAACTTAATATTACATTTCATTTTTCTATATTTTCTTAATAATTTTAGTTATAAGTACATTAAATTACCTTATCATTCTTAATTATAAATATATATATATATATATATATATATATATATATATATATATATATTAATTCTTAATTATATTTGTATCTTATAGTTAAATATTATATGATTAATAAATAATTAAATTATATATTATATGATATACTATTATATTATATAATATATTTAATCCTAAGTTATATCACCTTATAATTAAAGAGTATATAATTTAGGCATAGCTAAAAGATATATTATATGATATATTATGTATTAATAACTCAGTTCAAAACTTAAATGCTAATTGAAGTATGATTTTTTCAAGGAAATAATTACATAAATTTATTTTAAGAACCGAGAACCGAACTGGAATCGTACCGAACCAAACCAGAACCGAAAAACCAAGGACTGTACCAAACTGAAACCGAAACAATGAAGAACCGAATCAGAGCCCTATCGAAATTTTGAAATTTCGGTTCGATTCTAGTTCCTAGGCAAATCCCAAACTGAACTGGAATCGAACACCCCTAATGTTGATTAAAAGTTTTAATTATATAGATTAAAATAAAAATATAATTTCTTTATTTTAATATATATATATATATATATATATATATATATATATATATATATATATATATATATATATATATATATGAACATAATACAATATATGTATATATGTGTATGTATTTACATGTTTAATTTTTAAAAATCACTTTTTTATTTATACATATATAATTTATATATGCTTAACACACCTTTTATATATACATAATTTAATTAGTTATTAAAATTCTTTTAATGTGGAAAAAGGTAATTTTTAAGTGACAAATTTAAAAAAATTAAAATTTCTTATATAAATAATTAATCTTAATGAATTTGAAACAAATAATATAACATCTAGAGACTAATAACTTTTGCCTCAAAAAATTAATTATTAGAAATAAATAATATAACATTTAGATACTAATAGGCTTTGCCTCAAAAAATTAATTATTAGAAACAAATAATTATACATTTAGAGACTAAAAAGTTTTTACTTCAAAAAATTAATTACTAGAACAAAAATAATATAACACTTAGATACTAATAAGTTTTATATCAAAAAATGAGTCATTAGAAATAAATAATATAATATTTAAAAGCTAGTAAAATTTTGCCTTCAATAATAGTTATTAATAACAAATATCCTATTTATCTTAAGGTATGTGTTTTTAAAAGACAATATTCTAGTAGTGAGACATCATTTTCTGGCTTTATTGTATTGGAACAGTTTATTAACCGAAATTTAATAGAAAGTATCGTGCTAAGATTTTCCTAGTATTTTTCATAATAAATTTTTTACTTATATTTCTTTTCTTCAGTCAATATGCGGATAGAAATTATGAGAAGAGAAGATATTTTATTGTGTAATTCATTTAATTAAATGGATTAAATTAATCAGAGCAATAACCTGGCGAATATCATCTTAAAAGCATTGGTGTGGCTTTCGGCATTACTAGACCAAAAATTTCCTGAATAAGTCTTTACTGAAAATAGCAAGCTTGAGATGTCCACAGCAAAGTGGATTTTGTCTTTATATAATTAGATAGGCATATATTAAACCAAAATTGAAAACAGATTGGCGATTTTAATTTTAAAGGTTAAAGATTTAAAATCGGACTAAAGAATTTTTCAATTTTAATTATAATTTGATTTCAATTCGATTTAAGGTGATTTATTTCGCTCAATCAATAAAATTTTTAATTTTTAAAAAAATAAAAAAATGTGATTTTTCAATCCCAAATCAAACCAACCAAATAAGAAAGAGTAAGCTATAGCCTCAGATTATCACACAGAGAAATTCTTGCCTAGACTGGGTCTATTATAGACTTAAAACACAAATATGTAGTATACACCTATTTAATAAGTGGAACCCTCCATACATCATATGTTTTAAGTCCATATAAACCTGATCTAGCTAAAAAAAATCCATCACACAGTCCATTTTTACCATAAGCACTCTTTGATAGCTATAGAGTTGACAATGGTCATACAAAACAAGTCACCATTCAAACACTTCAGTAGTAGTAATTTAAAATAAATTAAATTAAAATAATGAAACATAATTTTAAAATTATCTAAAAATAAATTTTAATTTCAACATATATAAAACAATTTGATAATATCTCTAATCATAAATATTAAATAAACTATAATAAGAAAAAAAACAACATTGGAATGTAAGGGTAAAATTAATTATAAAAGGCAATAATAATGATAATAATAAAATATATAGTTTTCCATTATTAATTATTCGTGACCAATTGCCTTAGACCACCAAAAGGATGACATGGCAATAGTATGACACCTCACCAAATGACCAATCAGAATTTAACAACAATTCCAATGGAAGGAAAGAGGAAAAAATGGAAAAAGTCCTCAAAAATACTACAAGATATGGAATTCGTCGTGGGCTTTCCGTGTCCCAAATTCGCCTTCAAAGGATTTTACGAAACAATGCTTCATACCCACCAAGCCTCGTGAGAATAGTTTTTGGATCGTGACAATGTAGAGTTTAGAAAGAATAAGGGACTAGGTATCTATTTGAACGTGAAATTTTGTCCGGAAGCTGAAGCATCCGAGGTTTAACGTGCTACTAGAGCTATGGATAAAGTTTTGAGTAACGATTTAGAATTGGAAGTTGGCGGGGTTTTGGAGGTTAAGAAGAGCTCATCAGCAGGAGACTGTGATGCTAATGTAACACCCTAGGCAAATCCCCATCGACAAAACACGGGAGAGATGCTGGGTTTATAAGTTGATGGTTCGTAACCCCTAGTGACGCGTTTTAAAACCGTGAGGGCTTCGGCCTAGAGCGGACAATATCACTAGTGGGCCGGGCCATTACATTTGTGGTATCAGAGCCACTTCGCGTGCAACCTTGAACGATGGTGGGGCAAACCTTAGCGAGGACGCTAAGTCCCATAAGGGGGGTGGATTGTAACACCCTAGGCAAATCCCATATCTACAAAACACGGGAGAGATGCTGGGTTTATAAGTTGATGGTTCGTAACTCCTAGTGACGCGTTTTAAAACCGTGAGGGCTTCGGCCCAGAGCGGACAATATCACTAGTGGGCCGGGCCATTACATTAAATAGGCTGGGGATCATTCTGGTACTGATTCTCTCACAATTGAAGCAATTGTGAAAGAATCTTGAAACTCAAAAGTTTCAGAAGCCATATATCTGGAAGCCAAAGACGTCAACGACGAAAATCAAGAAAAAGGAAAAGGAAAAGAGAAACAAGAAAGTCTTGACGCTGATGATGGAGGGGTCAAAACAGAGCTGCCATTTCAAAAGGGAGAAGAAAAACACAAGTTTAGTGGTTTAATTCTTCTCAGTGAAGCAGCAGAAATGCAAGAGTTGAAGCCTCAAACAAATGCAAAAGAATCAGAAGCAGCAGTAGCAGCTAAAGGTAAAAGAAGCATAGAATAGTCCTCCTCGAAAAGAAGCAGCGAGTCTTCTGGTGAGGATTGTTTGCATGGAGATTTAGAAGACACCTCGCCGGTGGTGAGATCGAAGAGAGGGAGGAGCTAGGTGCTGCCGTCGAGATACCGAGACTCTGTTGTTCTTACCCCATTGAAGTGGGTGGTTCGATCACTAGGAACCGCAGCCGCACCCATGCTTCCCAAAAAATGAGGCAAATAAATAATAATAATCCTCAAATAAAAAATAAATAATAATAAACAATAAAAAACGTTAAAAAAGATTTAAAATTTTATTATTATTATTTTTCTTCACATGTTTATTTTCGTAAAGATAGTAATGGGTTTCTTGTTTTTAGCAACAACATATATTTAAGGTTTATGAAGAAAAGTTGTGCTTATTAAATAATGTTATAGAGAGAAATGGTGTGTAGAAACAGAAGAAAGCTTGAGACTTGTAATGAATCATCAATTGTAACACATTGCCTCTACTTTGTTCATTCCGTGACTCTCAAAATGTGTACCCTGAGTTCTTTCTTTCAACTTTTTTTTTTTGGTTGTCAACTTGTTAAATTAACGAAATTTTGTTGTTTATTTTGAATTTCAATTAAAACGAAATAAATAATGATTTTTATGATCAAAACATGTTAGATTTTGTTGAGTTTATAAAAAGATAAAGAAAGAAGAAAATGGAATAATAAAATTGAAAGAGTAATGGTAGCTAGAGTGGTGCTATAAAGGAAGAGTAAAATTTAATGGCTTGATTTGTGTAAAAATCCAAACATGGTATTCAAGGGCTAGGTTAGATATGGGGTTTGGTAGAATTAAAAAAAAAATGATAATGCTTGGAGTTGGTAGCTTTTGACGTCATCCATTTACACGTTTTGACACGTAAGTATATAAATTTGGATTTAATATAAATAGGTTTGAGATATGTTACGACTTGACACATAATATTTAGAGTTTACAATTTTTAACCTTATCCATTCACACGGCAAAGTTCAAATATGTAAGCAACTAAATTTAGATTTAGTATAAATAGGTTTGGAATGCGTTACAACTAACGTAATGTTTAGAGCTAATAATTTTCATTTTTATTCATTTACATGACACAACTCAATACGAAAGTAAACGGATTTGAATTTAGTATAAATAGGTTTGGGACATGTCAAAAATACGGATTTAATTGGGTTTATCCTCTAAATTTGATAAGACACCAAAGGACTTATTTACTCAATTGAGTTTATAGGTTAATGTGTTTATTTTGACGATTTAAATATGTTATGACCCATGTTATTTACATATCAAAAACCACATTGTTTCATTTATGGGGCACTAATATAATGTGTGAAGCTAAATCTAAACCATAAATTTTTACTATTTTTTTAATAATAAATTTTTGCCTACATGTATTAAAAAAAATAATACTCTACTCATCATATGATATGTTTACCTCTGTTAATCAGTTGATTGTTCTACCAAAAACCATCCAAATCTCTGTCTTATCCTACTCAGAATTTTTACATTTTCCTTTCCAAAGAAAAAGAAAATGCAACAATAAAATTATTTACAATTTTAATGAGATTTCAAATTTAAATACCACTAAATGTTGAGAGAGAAATTATGAAAAGAGAAGATATTTTATAGAGTAAATTTCAAATTTAAATACCACTAAATGATGAACATTACTTTATTTTCATTTGTTGTTAATTTAAAATTAGGATCGCATAATTTTAGAAACGATTTCAATTATTTAATAAAGAAGACATTTTTCTATTTTACTATCAAAATCAGTACATCATTTTCTGGGTCGGGTGTATCGGGACTAGGAACAGAGGGAGTTTAGGAAAAAAGGGGGCACTGGGCCCACTAAAATTTCAAAAATTTTTAGAGGTACAGTAGTATTTTTCTACAAATAAATATTTTGTAAGATAATTAATACTTTAGTACTTAACATTTAGTGAAGTATACAATTCAGTCCATATATTTTCAAAACCAAATAAATTAGTTTTTCACTTTATAATCCATCAACAAAATAGTTCTTAACGTATCGTTAACCCATGTTTCAATTCAATGACAAAACTACTTAGAGCTGTGGGCTATGGCCCCCTACAAGTTTCTAAAATTAAAAATTTACCCATAAATTTAATGTATTTTTTTTAAGAAGTTGCTATTTACCCTCCCTAAAATTTTTAAAATTAAAATTTTACCTACAAAATTTAGTGTATTTTTTTAGAAATTTATTGTTTGTCCCTCCAATATTTTTATTTTTGTATAAATTTCCATTCATAGTTTAATTTTGATCTCTTAATATTTTATATTTTTATTTTAGTCCCTATATTTTTATAAAAAATTCATTTTGTTTCTTGTTAATATTTATTCCCCCCTCCATTGATAGATTCCTAATTCCACTCTTGTTTCAATTCAAACAATTAAATTTATGTCATTTTGATAAATCAATAACTTAATCATTATATTTTAAAAATAAAACAATGTAGTTCCTCACTTTTCATATTAACTTTATATGAGGCAATAAATAAATAATAATAATCCTCAAATAAAAAATAAATAATAATAAACAATAAAAAAGTTAAAAAAGATTTAAAATTTTATTGTTATTATTTACTTTCACATGTTTGTTTTCGTAGAGATAGTGATGGGTTTCTTGTTTTTAGCCACAGTATATTATTTAAGGTTTTTGAGAGAAAGTTGTAGTTATTAAATAATATTATCCTGAGAAATGGTAGTGTAGAAGCAGAAGAAAGGTTGAGGCTTGTAATGAATCATCAATTGTAACGCACATTGCTTCTACTTTTTTGATTCCATGACTTTCAGAATGTGTATTCTTAGTTTTTCCTTTAACCTTCTTTAGTTGTCAACTTGTTAAATTAATGAAATTTTGTTGTTTATTTTGAATTTCAAATTGAAAATAAATAAATAACGATTTCTATGATCAAAATATATTAGATTTTGTTGAGTTTATAAAAAGATAAATAAAGAAGAAAATGGAATAATAAAATTGAAAGAGTAATGGTAGCTAGAATGGTACTATGAAGGAAGAGTAAAATTTAATGGCTTGATTTGGGCAAAAATCCAAAAATGGTATTCAAAAGCTAGGTTAGATATGGGTTGATAGAATTAAAAAAAATGATAATGTTTACAGTTGGTAACTTTTGACGTAATTCATTTACACGTTTTGACACATAAGTATATAAATTTTCGATTTAGTATAAATAAGTTTGAGATATGTTACGACTTGACACATAATATTTAGAGTTGCCAATTTTAACCTTATCCATTTATGTGGCACAACTCAGATACAAAAGTAAATAGATTTGGATTTAGTATAAATAGGTTTGGGATACGTCACGACTAACGTAATGTTTAGAGCCAACAATTTTCATTCTTATTCATTTATATGGCTCGACTCGAAACGTTAGTAAACATATTTGAATTTAGTAAAAATAGGTTTGGGACATGTAAAAAATACGAATTTAATTGGGTTTATCCGCTTAATTCGATAAGACACCAAATGACTTATTTATTCAATTGAGTTAATAGGTTAACATGTTTATTTTATCGATTTAAATATGTTATGAACCTTGTTAATTATATGTTAAAAACTAAATTGTTTCATTTATGGAGCAAGAATATAATATGTGAAGCTAAATCTAACCCTAAGAATCTCATTTGACATTTTTACTGCAACCACCCACTTCAAAATCCTTTAAATTCTCAAGATCGTACTATATAGACATTTAATCTCATTGAACACCCTCAATCCATCATATTTTCTATTCCTCAAACTCCATCAACAATCATATAGAAGAAAATGATTTGTGAAACTTACATTCGCAAACTCGAAACTTTATTTTGTGTTTGTGAAATTTTAATTAATTTTAATATTTGAATTGTGATGCCCCTTACCCGTCTACTGCATAGCCGAGCAGCATTGATAGTGTGTCCGCAAGTGCACGGGTCACAGTAGTATAGTTTTTAAAAAAATAATATCATTCCCACAGGGAATTGCGCTTAAATTGGAAATAAAATGATAAGCTAATTAGAATGGTAAAATTTAAAGATATTAAAAATGAGATTTTAAAATTAAAATTGGTATTTGAGGAATTTAAACTAAGTCAAACAATTAACTAAATTAATTAAACTAGATTACTAAAATTTAAATTGAAATTGCTATTTAAGAAAATTGGGAGGAATTAAATATAAATTCAATAAAAATTAAAGTGATTCTAGAGATAGAATTTTCCATATTGTTTGCATGTGGTTTATCCCTAATTTAGCCAAATACATGAGAATTGCAATTTTGAGGGAAATCAATTCTTAATCCTTTGAAACCTTTTTCAAGCATTACAAAGTTGGTATTCATTAAATCAAACCCTGTTTTCACGGTATTTCAAACCTAACAAAAACCCAATTAAAGCTCTAATTGATTTTGGAAAGTCCCCTTAATCCTCTTAGCTTATCTCTAACACCAAGAAAACTAAGTTTATTGCAATATTATTTATCCCAAATATTCACTTTTCAGTCCATCTATTAAGAATTAAAGCTTAACTTAATGAGGGCCCATTCATCAAGCAAGGCAACAAGCTCACAAGCAATAAATCAAAATGTAACAAACCTCATTTAAATGACTAAATCAGTTTAAAACCACAATACAAAGCAATATTTACAAGCCCATCTCTAGAATCTCAAATAACTACTCACAAATCATAGTTTCAAGACAAACCCAAGTGTAGAAATAAAGAAATAATGAAAATCTAAGTTAAGGAATAGAAAAACCAAGAAGAATGCTGATGAATCTGCTACTGGAGAGTGTAGAAAATGGCCTCTGCTGCTGCTACAAAATGGACAGATGAGCCCCTCTTCCTCTCCTTCTTTCTTGCCAAAAATCTCTCTCTCTTTCTCCTTATGGAAAGAAATAGATAAAAGAGATTTTATATGGGTTAGAGATCTGCCCTAGAATGTGTAAAAAGGTGAAAGATTCCAGAGAAAGTGAGGTATAAAATCAGAGTAACGAAAATGCCACGTCAGCCATTTCCAGTAAAAATGACATAAGCTGAATCGGTTGTGTCGCGGGTTGTGTCACAGGTTGTGAAACCTGCTGTGTAACACCCTAGGCAAATCCCACATCGGCAAAACACAGGAGAGATGCTGGGTTTATAAGTTGGTGGTTCGTAACCCCTAGTGACGTGTTTTAAAATCGTGAGGGCTTCAGCCCAGAGCGGACAATATCAGTAGTGGGCCGGGCCATTACATTTGTGGTATCAGAGCTGCTCCGCGTGCAACCTTGAAAGATGGTGGGGCAAACCTCAGCGAGGACACTGAGTCCCATAAGGGGGGTGGATTGTAACACCCTAGGCAAATCCCACATCGGCAAAACACGGGAGAGATGCTGGGTTTATAAGTTGGTGGTTCGTAACCCCTAGTGACGCATTTTAAAACCGTGAGGGCTTCGGCCCAGAGCGGACAATATCACTAGTGGGCTGGGCCATTAAATGGAAATGGCTAACGTGTTTAAAACGCTGCCCTCACTGTTTTAAAACGCGTCACTAGGGGTTACGAACCACCAACTTATAAACCCAGCATCTCTCTCGTGTTTTGCCGATGTGGGATTTGCCTAGGGTGTTACAATCCACCCCCCTTTTGGGACTCAGTGTCCTCGTTGAGGTTTGCCCCACCATCGTTCAAGGTTGCACGCGGAGCAGCTCTGATACCACAAATGTAATGGCCCGGCCCACTAGTGATATTGTCCGCTCTGGACTGAAGCCCTCACGGTTTTAAAACGCGTCACTAGGGGTTACGAACCACCAACATATAAACCAAGCATCTCTCCCGTGTTTTGCCGATATGGGATTTGCCTAAGGTGTTACATACTGCCTGAGAAAAACTGCATATCTGACGATCGACACAACCTGTGACATAAGCTAAATCGGTTGTGCTGCAGGTTGTGCAGCTCTCAGCCTTTTTTAACTCAACTTCAAAATTTTTGCAATTCAACTCTAATTTCCTCCAAATGGCTGCTCTGATCAAAATACACCAAATTTCTCCAAATTTAACCTACAAAATAAATAAATTCCAAAAGTTAAACTAAGAAGTGTAAAATTGTCAAATTGACTAAATATATGCTAATATCTATAGTAATAGCTATGAACAAGAGTAAATTATGTACAAAAAATCATACCTAAATGATGATATAGAATGCATGCATCAAATTCTCCCATACTCAAACTCTTGCTTGTCCCCAAGCAAAATTTCATTAAAACTCATTTGGAAGGAAATAGAATCAGTCTTTGAAAACACAAAAATCACTAATCCAAACCACCCACTTACCTCTAGCCACCAACATTCCAAATTCCCACCAGCGAAGCACAAAGAATGAAGCAATCACTCTCAAAATTACAGAATAGCTAAGAATTAACCAATCAACCCAAGCAACAAATACCAACCAGCTACAAGAGTCAATTATGCCAAAACAAACCTAAATGAAATAGATAGCCAATGTGTCTCAAATAGATGGTGAGTAATGTATGGAAGATTATATTGCCAAACCCATATGCAAGCATAAAAGATCTAACTCCACTAATGTAACAAGCATTTTTCAAAGAATCATTAGGTCTTTTTAAGGGTTGTAATGGGGTCAAATAAGGTAAAACTGTGGTTAACAAAGAAATGGAATAAGGTAAACAAAATATGAGAATAATATTAATCATGAAACTCAAAGTGCATCCAATATTCTTTTTTTTTTTTTATCAAGAGGAAAGAAATTCACAATGAATCTCAAGTGCTATCACAATGATTATATAAAGGGACTACTTTTATACTTTTTTTTATTTATTTTTTTTGATTTTGTATGTGTCCCTATTTCACGTCACACCCAAAATTACCTTTGGGATATTTTGGTGACCCTTTTTTTTATTATTATTTATTAACTTTTCACAATTACTCTAGCACTTTTCAAGATGTTTCAATCCTCCAAGTTTTTTTTTATATCATTAATTTTTTTATTTTTTTTATGCATTTAATTGCTAAAATATTATTCTCATAAATAGGTGGTAGTGTTTAGGTTTTATGGCTAGGTAAATGATTTGGGTTCCAAAGAAATTAGGGAATTAAGGTTCAAGGGGGTTTGCAATGGTTGAAATGAAATTAAGGTAGGTTAAGGCTAAATGTGAGGTTTAAAATATGAAGGAATGCCTAAATCATATTCTTATCAAATGCAAGTTAAAAATTTCGCTTTGAAAGATCTAAGATGCTTGTTCTAGGAATGGTGAGACGACAATGACCATTTTCTTCCTTAAAGGCTTATTCAGACACTCAAAACTCAAAATAACTAATCAGAATCTGCATACCTAGATAAGTATATTAATTTTCAGCTATTAAGTAAGAGAAAGTGTAACACCCTAGGCAAATCCCACATTGACAAAACACGGGAGAGATGCTGGGTATATAAGTTGATGGTTCGTAACCCCTATTGACGCGTTTTAAAACCGTGAGGGCTTCTGCCCAGAGCGGACAATATCACTAGTGGGCCGGGCCATTACATTTGTGGTATCAGAGCCTGGTTTCCCTCTAGTACGGTGTGTGGTGCGAGGACGCACCAGGCGGAAGCTGGTGGGCTTGTCACGACCCAGGGATGGGGTTGGGACGTGCTTGTTCAACCAGCTACGCACTGGGGTGGAAACTTCGTGTCCCACATCGGAAACGGGAAGAAAAGATTTGGGCCATATATGTGGGAGCCTTCCTCACCTGGTCAGCGCGCTTTTGGGAATGAAACCTCCCAAGGGACAAATCTGTGAGGCCCATGGGCCAAAGCGGACAATACTAACTGGAGAAGGATCGGGCTATTACATTTGTGGTATCAGAGCGGCTCTGCGTGCAACCTTGAACGATGGTGGGGCAAACCTCAGCGAGGACGCTGAGTCCCATAAGGGGGGTGGATTGTAACACCCTAGGCAAATCCCACATCGACAAAACACGGGAGAGATGCTGGGTATATAAGTTGATGGTTCGTAACCCCTATTGACGCGTTTTAAAACCGTGAGGGCTTCTGCCCAGAGCGGACAATATCACTAGTGGGCCGGGCCATTACAGAAAGAATAATGCTTAAGTCTTTGTACCCAGCTGGAACTTTCATTCCACTAACCATCTAAAGGCAAGTTAGATTGCTTGAATAAGCGGCTTCTGGAATTCAAAGACTGGTTTAAAAATTCAAAAATTTTAAATGAATAAATGAAATGCATGAATGTATAAATGTATAATCAACCTATATGTAACTAAGTATGCATAACTAAGTATATGAAGCTATATGCAGTGTATATAAGTGAATATGTACAAGTATGAAGTAATGAGTATGTCACTATATGCAAATGAAAAGGAAATATAATTTTTTGCAAAAAATTTACCCTCTCCCCCATACTCAGAATGTACATTGTCCTCAATGTTAAAAGATTGCAAGGAATGGGATAATTTGGCTATATGTGCATAAAGAATTATTACCCTGTTTCATAAGTGATAGCACAACTTGTGTTGAAAGTGACACAAGCTGAGATAAGAATTGTTACCTCATTGAAGGTGCAGCCAATTTAATTAAATAAAATTTGAACAGCTGCTGCACTCATTGCAAAAGAAACAGTGGAATGAAATCCATTAAATCAATTAAACTCAAAAAGTTGAAATAGAGAGGTTAAGCTCAAAAATATAACCATGAAGTGAAATTTCGAAGTAGCACATAAAAGCAAATGAGCAAAGCACTAAAGATTCAAAAGAAAAATGTACGTATGAGCAACTAAAAATAAAAAATATACTAAATAAGCAAATGTTTCAAGTGAAAGAAAAGCACACAAGCAAAATATTAACTAAACAAGCTACTAAAAAAAACTAATTAATTAAGCAACTAAAATAAAGACATGAAATGTAAACTGAAAATAAAAGCTGGTCAGTCATGTATGAGAACTCCTTTGCCCTTGCTATCTTGTGGAGGTGGTGGTGCTTTTGGTGGTTGCTGTGGAGAAATGATGCTCAAAATGAGTGCCTGGTTAGTTTCGATCTGCTCTAGCTTAGCTCGCATGGCTTTCAACTCGTCTTGCATTTCAGCACTTCTATCCAAATATATATTAGCTAAATCCCTTAATGTTTGAAAAGAGACATCTGTCATTAGCCGAAAGGAGTAGATCTCATCACTGAGATTCTCCATGAATGTTAGAAGGGTTACCATGGAGGGTCCAGAAACTGTTGATGAAGCAGGTTGTGCAGCTGGTGGAGCCTGGCATGGAGGTTGTGTAAAAGGCTGCTCATATGGTTTCTCAGATGCTGAGGAGGAGCTAATTGCAGTAGGGGAGCCTGGTGGTGTTGCTGTTGGTACCGGAATCTCATAAAGCTGTGTAGCCTCATTTTTTATACAAAATTTTTGGTTGGCCAAATGAGGTCCATCCAAATATAGCAAACCAGTTGTAACAGCAGCACACTTGTGAACTTGAGGGTTAAAACCAAAATAATGTGCAATGGGTGTGACCAAACCTCCAAACACAATGTTACCAGTACCCTTAGTAGTTTGGCGGAGCACATAACGGCAAAAGTAATAACCAGGTGAAGCCTTTTTACCAGTTTTTGCACACCATAAAAAAAATAAGTCATACTGAGACATTGTGCCAACACTAGTTCCTCTTCCTAAAATTGTATTTGCAATTAATCTTTGAAGCAATCTCAAGGAGTGACTCTCAATTTTAGAGGCCTTACTATGCCTCGGTTTGAAAACACCTGCTGAGGGTGCTATTTGCTACTAAAATTAATACCCATTATAATCCCTTCGGCTGGTAGGCATTTTGAGCAAACCATCAGTGGAAAACCCAAATATATGATGAAAATCATCCATGGACAGCACCCTATCTTGACCAAGGCATCTAAAGTTGATTGTCAAGTCATTATCCAAGTCATATTTATGCTTATTAGTGGACAGGGAGGCCATAAATTCCTACACTAGAGTGGGGTAAACCAGTTCTTGCTTATGGACAAATCTCACCCAACCCAAAGCATCCAATAAATTCTATATTTCATTATATATTTTCAAAGATTTAAGTGTAAACACATCCAAATACCTAGTCTGAACCATTTTTCTAGCTTTGATTCTTGTCTTATTTCTTTTCATTTCGGCAGTAAGCAATACCCATTGTCTAGCAGTAGGCATAGATGAAGGAATAGCGAAGTTACCTTTAGATTTCCCTGGCCGCTTTACCACTGATTTCGGGATTCCACGTCGAACACTAGGTATGGCAGAAGTGGGCGGCAAGACTGGTTGAGGTTGTGTGGGCTGTTCGGGTTTCTTTCTCTTGGTGCCGCTTGTGGTTTTGTGTGGCTTAATACTCTTTGCTTTCTTCTTCTTGTATGTAGCAATGGGGGCATCACCAGAATGGGTTGCTGGTGAGTCGGCATTTATGGGTTGGGTGGGTTGGGGTTGCGGCGTAGGGTGTGAGGAATGGGGAGGGGAGTTTTCGAAGGAGAGAGGGGAATCGGGCATGGCGAAAATGGAAGAGAGGGACCAAAAAAGAAGAAGAATGCGAAGAAGTAGAAGAATAAAGAAAGAAAATGCTGGTTTGAATGGTGGGTGGTGGAGGTTGCGGCGAAGAGGAGGAGTGGGTTGTGTCGGAGGCTATGCCGAGAGGAAGAGGGAGGGAGTGGGGTTATCGGGTATGGGCTTGGGGTGGTTGCGGGCCCATTCTGGTGAAGTGGGTTCTCAACCTGCAAAACCAAACAAACGACACAAGTTAGAACACAATGATGGAGGTTGTACCGGAAGTTGTGAAATCTGCTGCCCAAATTTTGCCTAGTGAACATAAGCGACGACACAACTAAAACCATTGTGCTGCAGGTTGTGAAATAATCTGCCCAAATTGCGCTGAGTGAACACAAGCGACGACACAACCAAAATCGATTATGCCGCAGGTTGTGAAATAATCTGCCCAAATTGCGCCCAGTGAACACAAGCGACGATACAACCAAAATCGGTTATGCCACAGGTTATGAAATCTGCTGCCCAAATTTGACAAAATTACATAGTACTTGAAAAATTGAAACAATTTAGATTTCAAATAATTAGACCTTCATAACATGAATTCTAATTGCTCAACCTGTTATGTTCATCAAATAGTCATAAAAATTTTTTTTCAAAGCACAAATTCACACATCCACATTCAAATAATTTTCTTTTTAAACCAAGATGTCAAGGTTTGGAAAAATTTCCTCTTAAAATTAACAAAAAGGACAAGGAATCCAGCAAGATCCACCAGCAAATATTCAACAATAGAAAGATGAAAAGTATAAGTGAACAAATTTAAAACTAAAATTTAAAACTAGAACTAAAAAAAAAATTTTTTTTTTTTTAATGCTCATTTGCTTGCAATGAATTGTATCCCATCTGCACAAGAAAATTAGAACAATGTCAAACTCTGAATAAAGAGTATAGAAAAACTTAAAACGAATGTATGAAAGAAATAAAGAATCAATGAAAAATTGTGGGTTATGCCCAAAAATGTTAAGTTTAGGTCTTTAGCTTGACCTTACTCAATCCAAATTTTATGGAGAATGAGAGAGATAGCAAGTTGCTATCTTCTCAATTGGCTCACCAACTGAATAATGCCTCAACCTTTGCCCATTTACCTTGAAATTACCAGATTTTTCACCAAAAATTTCCACAGCACCATGAGGGAAAACTTTCACAACTTTAAATGGACCTGACCACCTTGATTTTAATTTTCCTGGAAAAAATTTCAACCTTGAATTGAATAAGAGAACCAAATCTCCTTCTTTAAAGTCCTTTTTCTTGATATGCTTATCATGCCATTTTTTTGTTCTTTCTTTATAGATCTTAGCATTTTCATAAGCATCAAGTCTCAGTTCTTCTAACTCATCAAGTTGCAAAAGTCTTTTGTGTCCAGTAGCTTGTAAATCAAAATTGATTGCTCTTATGGCCCAATAAGCTTTATGTTCTAACTCTACGGGCAAATGGCATGATTTCCCAAAAACTAACCTATAAGGTGTAGTTCCTATGGGGGTTTTAAAGGCTATTCTATATGCCTAAAGAGTGTCATCTAATTTAAGGGACCAATCTTTTCTGGACTTGTTGACAGTTTTCTCCAAGATTTGCTTAATTTCTCTATTTGTGATTTTTACTTGGCCATTTGTTAGAGGGTGATATGGTGTGGCAATCCTATGCTTTACCCCATATTTTCTCATCAATTTTTCAAATTGGTGGTTGCAAAAATGGCTACCACCATCACTGATTATGGCACGTGGGGCACCAAATCTGGTCAAAATAAATTTTTTTAGAAATTTGACCACAACTTTTGCATCATTGGTAGGTGTAGCAATAGCTTCTACCCATTTAGATACATAGTCCACCCCTACCAAGATATATTTATTCCCATAAGAGGATGGAAATGGCCCCATGAAATCAATTCCCCACACATCAAATAATTCAACTTCTAATATGGACTGTTGGGGCATCTCATCTCTCTTGGAAATATTGCCTACCCTTTGACACCTATGACACTTGCTTACAAAGTCTCTCACATGTTTAAACATATTAGGCTAATAGAAACCTGATGTCAAGACTTTTTCAACAGTTTTTGAGACACTAAAATGACCACCATATTCAGAGGAATGACAATGGTAAATAACATCATTTATTTCTTCCTCTGGTATACATCTCCTAATTATTCCATCAATACATCTCCTAAACAAAAGAGGTTCTTCCCAAGAATAAAATTTAACATCATGCAAGAATCTTTTCTTTTGCTGCCAAGATAAATCAGGTGGCAAGACACCACAAGACAAGAAATTCACAATATCAGCAAACCATGGAAGTGCAGATTTCAACACATACAACTGCTCATTCATAAAAAAAACTCATCAATTGGGACAATTTCATCATCTTTATTTTCAGTTTTTATCCTAGAAAGGTGGTCAGCCACCACATTCTCAATACCTTTTTTATCTCTTATTTCTAAATCAAATTCTTGAAGTAACAAAATCCATCTAATCAACCTAGATTTAGCTTCTTTCTTGCTCATTAAATACCTTATTGCTGCATGATCAGTGATGTAATGGCCCGGCCCACTAGTGATATTGTCCGCTCTGGGCTGAAGCCCTCACGGTTTTAAAACGCGTCAATAGGGGTTAGGAACCTCCATCTTATAAACCCAGCATCTCTCCCGTGTTTTGTCGATGTGGGATTTGCCTAGGGTGTTACAATCCACCCCCCTTATGGGACTCGTCGCCGAGGTTTGCCCCACCATCGTTCAAGGTTGCACGCGAGTGGCTCGATACCACAAATGTAATGGCCCGGCCCACTAGTGATATTGTCCGCTCGGTCAAGCCCTCACGGTTTTAAAACGCGCCAATAGGGGTTAGGAACCTCCATCTTATAAACCCAAAGATCTCCCGTGTTTTGTCGATGTGGATTTGCCTAGGGTGTTACAATCCACCCCCTTATGGGACTCGGCGTCCGCCGAGGTTTGCCCCACCATCGTTCAAGGTTGCACGCGGAGCGGCTCTGATACCACAAATGTAATGGCCCGGCCCACTAGTGATATTGTCCGCTCTGGGCTGAAGCCCTCACGGTTTTAAAACGCGTCAATAGGGGTTAGGAACCTCCATCTTATAAACCCAGCATCTCTCTCGTGTTTTGTCGATGTGGGATTTGCCTAGGGTGTTACAGGCGTCACATTCATAGCACTTCTATATATCATCAACACATCTCAATAATCCCAATTGCAAGGTATAATACAAAAGTGCCAAAGTTAGGTCAAACCCTAACTCACAAATTTCAATCTCATGAAATTTAAATGCAAATCAATTCCAACATATAATACCATGTTAGTTCACTTCCGTAACCTAATTTAAATCAATAAAACCATCAATTTCATGTCTCCCCGAGGGCTACCGAAAAATCAAAGATTCTTCCATCAAGGTTTACTTTTTAATTTCATGAAATTTATCCTTAGCTAAACATGCCTTTCATGTTTAATGAAGAAAGAAAGATGGATTAGAGCACTAACCTTACTTGAGCTTCCCAAACCTCAACTTTCTTACTTCTTATCGGTATCTATGGCTTCCTTATGGAGTGGGGAGTATTTTTTGTGAAGGGTGATAAAGGTTTTGATGGGTAAATGGAGGAAGAATCAAGCTTGAAGCTTGGAAAAAATAAATGGAGGAAGAAGGAACAATGGTGGGCAGCACACAAGGGAGAGAGAAGAAAAAGAAGAAGTGAGTTGGTGGCTTTTGTCATCTTATGAGTATTTATATATTTTCTATAATTATTGTACTTTATTGTTTTTAAATTTCATAAGTCTATTTCCTTTCTTTTCTTTTCTTTCCTTTTCTTTTCTTTTCTTCTTTCTCTTCTCATTTTCCAAATTCAAATTCATAAATTTAATTTATGTTAATTATTTTATTTCCTAATTTTAATTTGACATTTATGTCAAAATTCACCTTTAGGGGTGAAATGACCAAAATGCCCTTAATGGGGCTCATCGGGTTATTTTTATTATTTTATACCAATTAATAAATTCTCTAAATTTTATTTTATTTCTCAAAATTTTTCTTATATTTTTTTTAATATTTATTTCATTAATTTGTGCCTCCTCACTATAGTTTAAGTGTAGTTCTAGACATCCTGACTGTCCGAACAGACATTAGTCATCGGAACAGTAAAATGTATGGACTACCTACGGTGAGGGCGTTACAATTCTTCCCTTCTAAATAAAATTTCGTCCTCGAAATTTTCACAATATAAATAATCGAGGGACCGCTATCTCTTTGTCTTTTCGCCTTTTTGTGTTATAATACTTTACTTTTTCTTTAGTCTGTCTTATTAATCCTAGTTCTACAATCTTATCCTTATCTCGATTTACTATTGAAAATACGTAGCTCTACACAATAGTCCCAAGTCAGTACTGTAATCTGCAGCTTACAGCGCAAACATCAAGAGCATTGCATAGTTACCACGGTATATCCCAATAGACTAACTCTTTTTTTTTATCCTCAACCAGTTCTGTACTCATCTTCTTTCATCTCATATACAGCCTCCTTCTCATTTCCATCTATTATCTTTGATACGATCCTTTTCGGTTGATAATCTACCATAACCTTATGGTTCAAAGGGTTGGTGACAAGCATGTCATCTTTTAACCCATCTCTCGGTATCCTCTTTTAACAGGAGGTACAATGTATATGTAGGGGTGAATATAATTAGGGTCTATCAATACATACTTAAAGGTATTATAATTAGGAAATGTACCTCTGATAACGTCTACCGGATTTGGCTCCTTTCGAGCCATAGAGTACACACAGGGTGCTACTCCAGCCTCGGGCCGTTCTGTAGTCTCAGAAGCCCTCTGTGATGTACCAGCTGTCTCAGGCCTCACAAGTCTTCTACCCTTCTGTGCTACCAGGGTAGTCCTCTCTATCTGTGGTAGTGCAGTGGGAGCACTCCCCTGTGGAAAACTTTGTATGAAATGATCCGTAAACCTGTAACACCCTAGGCAAATCCCACATCGACAAAACACAGGAGAGATGCTGGGTTTATAAGTTGTTGGTTCGTAACCCCTAGTGACGCGTTTTAAAATCGTGAGGGCTTCGGCCCAGAGCGGACAATATCACTAGTGGGCTGGGGTTACGAACCATCAACTTATAAACCCAGCATCTCTCCCGTGTTTTATCGATGTGGGATTTGCCTAGGGTGTTACAATCCACCCCCCTTATGGAACTCAGCGTCCTCGCTGAGGTTTGCCCCACCATCGCTCAAGGTTGCACGCGAAGCGGCTCTGATATGACAAATGTAATGGCCCGGCCCACTAGTGATATTGTCCGCTCTGGGCCAAAGCCCTCATGGTTTTAAAACGCATCACTACGGGTTACAAACCACCAACTTATAAACCTAGCATCTCTCCCATGTTTTGCCGATGTGGGATTTGCCTAGGGTGTTACAATCCACCCCCCTTATGGGACTCAGCGTCCTCGTTGAGGTTTGCCCCACCATCGTTCAAGATTGCACGCGGAGCGGCTCTGATACCACAAATGTAATGGCCCGGCCCACTAGTGATATTGTCCGCTCTGGACTGAAGCCCTCACGGTTTTAAAACGCGTCACTAGGGGTTACGAACCACCAACTTATAAACCCAGCATCTCTCTCGTGTTTTGCCGATGTGGGATTTGCCTAGGGTGTTACAAAACCCACATCTGAAACATCCACCAGTCAACAGTCGACACTCCTCTCTGTGTGTCCTACCACAATGGGTACATTCTGGCACTGAAATTGATTCTCTTATTACTGTACCTGGGGAACTAGCTATAGATACTCCAGACTGGCCCCTCTGGCCTTGTGTCTGGCTCTGTGAACCCTTATGCTTCTTACTACTAGTAGCTGGTGCACTAAACTGGCCCTGTCCAGGACCTCTCTTACGCTGTCTGTCCCTACTGGACTGCTCCTCATTTTTTACTCTCTCCACATCCAGAGCTGACGCTACTAATAGGGAGAAATCTGTGAAGTGGTGAGATGTAACTATCAGTCGGATGTTGTCATTCAGTCCATCCTCAAACCTTCTGCACTTATTAACCTCTGTAGGCATTAGCTCTAATGCATATATACTAAGTCTCATGAATTCCCGCTCATATTCGGAGACTGTAAGTTACCTCTACCTCAGTGCCAGGAATTCTCTCCTTCTGGCCTCTAAGTACACATGGCTGATGTATTTCTTTCTGAATTCAGCCAGAAAGAACTCCCAAGTGATCTGTGCAAGATGTACCATTCTCGATACTATCACCCACCATCTATATGCATCCTCCTGTAATAGGGATAGAGCACACACCAACTGATGCTCTAGGGTGAAGTGGAGCTACTGCAAAACCCTCTCTGTCCTCTCCAGCCAATACTCTGCTGCGGCTAGATCATCCTCCCTCTTACCCCTGAAGTCAACTGCCCCATACTTTCGCAGTCTCTCTAGTGGGGATCTATGTACAGGTTGTAGCTGTGGGGGTGGTGGTGTAACACCCTAGGCAAATCCCACATCGACAAAACATGGGAGAGATGCTAGGTTCATAAGTTGATTGTAACACCCTAGGCAAATCCCACATCAACAAAACACGGGAGAGATGCTGGATTCATAAGTTGATAGTTCCTAACCCCTATTGACGCGTTTTAAAACCGTGAGGGCTTCGACCCAGAGCGGACAATATCACTAGTAGGCCGGGCCGTTACATTTGTGGTATCAGAGCTGCTCCGCGTGCAACCTTGAACGATGGTGGGGCAAACCTCAGCGAGGACGCTGAGTCCCATAAGGGGGGTGGATTGTAACACCCTAGGCAAATCCCACATCGACAAAACACGGGAGAGATGCTGGGTTCATAAGTTGATAGTTCGTAACCCCTATTGACGCGTTTTAAAACCGTGAGGGCTTCGGTCCAGAGCGGACAATATCACTAGTGGGCCGAGCCATTACATTTGTGGTATCAGAGCCGCTCCGCGTGCAACCTTGAACGATGGTGGGGCAAACCTCAGTGAGGATGCTGAGTCCCATAAGGGGGGTGGATTGTAACACCCTAGGCAAATCCCACATCGACAAAACACGGGAGAGATGCTGGGTTTATAAGTTGGTGGTTCATAATCCCTAGTGACGCGTTTTAAAATCGTGCCGGCTTCGGCCTAGAGCGGACAATATCACTAGTGGGCCAGGCCATTACATTTGTGGTATCAGAGCCGCTCCGCGTGCAACCTTGAACGATGGTGGGGCAAACCTCAGCGAGGACGCTGAGTCCCATAAGGGGGGTGGATTGTAACACCCTAGGCAAATCCCACATCGGCAAAACACGGGAGAGATGCTGGGTTTATAAGTTGATGGTTCGTAACCCCTAGGGACGCATTTTAAAATCGTAAGGGTTTTGGCCCAGAGCGGACAATATCACTAGTGGGCCGGGCCATTACATTTGTAGTATCAGAACCGCTCCGCGTGCAACCTTGAACGATGGTGGGGCAAACCTCAGCGAGGACACTGAGTCCCATAAGGGGGGTGGATTGTAACACCCTAGGCAAATCCTTCATCGACAAAACACGGGAGAGATGCTGGGTTAATAAGTTGATAGTTCGTAACCCCTATTGACGCGTTTTAAACCGTGAGGGCTTCGGTCCAGAGCGGACAATATCACTAGTGGGCCGGGCCATTACATTTGTGGTATCAGAGCCGCTCCGCGTGCAACCTTGAGCGATGGTGGGGTAGACCTCGGCGAGGACGCTGAGTCCCATAAGGGGGGTGGATTGTAACACCCTAGGCAAATCCCACATCGACAAAACACGGGAGAGATGCTGGGTTTATAAGTTGGTGGTTCGTAGCCCCTAATGACGCGTTTTAAAACCGTGAGGGCTTCGGCCCAGAGCGGACAATATCACTAGTGGGCCGGGCCGTTACATTTGTGGTATCAGAGCTGCTCCGCATGCAACCTTGAACGATGGTGGGGCAAACCTCAGCGAGGACGCTGAGTCCCATAAGGGGGGTGGATTGTAACACCCTAGGCAAATCCCACATCCCTAGATAGATAGAAAGAAATAGTTGCATCACATGCATGGGCCTTTAAATAGAGTCGAGGTGACACTAATGCAGATCTGTTATTTGTCTGTTTTATAGGATCGATGGCATCTGATCCTTCAAAGCACGGACCTCCAAGACCGATATAGGAGGAAGTAGAGAGTTACACACTTGCACCTGTGTTTAATCAGGGGCGCAGTAGCAGTAGAGCAGAACCATCGTTGGGTACTTTAGTAAGGACACAACAGGCCTTCCTAGAGTAAATGACTCAATTGCTCTGTCAGGTCACTAGAGCTATGCCACCACCTCCCCAGCTAGTATGTAGGACCCCAGTAGAGAGAGTTAGAAATGATGAGTAGTTTAGGAGAGACAGGCAGTGCAAGAGAGGGTCTGACACTGGCGATCCAGCATGCATAGAGAGCAAGAGACCCAGGGGTCTCGGGGTTAGATTCAGTAGAGAACAGGCAGAGGTTCCGATTTGCCCGAGGAGAGGAGGTCGGATGAGTGTATCAATTGACAGTGCAGGTCCTATAGCACGGAGATCAACCCCGATGCCAGTTTGTACGCATTGTAGGAAGAACCACAGAGGAAAGTGTAGATTGCTAACGGGTGGATGTTTCAGATGTGGGTCCATAGAGCATTTTTTGAGAGATTGCCCATGGAGGAGTGCTCCCACAGCTCCACCACAGACTCAGAAGTCTGCCTCGACAGTATAGAGGGGTAGAAGACCGATGACACCAGAGATAGCTGGTACATCACAGAGAGCTTCTAAGACTATAGAACACCCCAAGGCTGAAGTAGCATCCCGCGTGTACGCTATGGCTGGAGAGGAGCCAAATCCAGTAGACGTTATCAGAGGTACATTTCCCAATTATAATACCTTTAAGTATGTATTGATAGACCCTAACTATGTTCACCCTTATATATGTATTGTACCTCCTGTTGAAAGAGGATACTGATAGATGGGTCAGAAGATGACATACTTGTCACCAACCCTTTAGGTCAACAGGTGATTGTAGATTATCAACCGAAAAGGATCGTGTTAAAGATAATAGATGGAAATGAGAAGGAGGCTGTATATGAGAAGAAAGAAGATGAGTACAGAACTGGTTGAAAAAAAAAAACGAGTTAGTTTATTGGGATATGCCGTAGTAACTATGCAATGCTCTTGATGTTTGTGCTGTAAGCTGCAGATTACAGTACCGACATGGGACTATTGTGTAGAGCTACGTATTTTCAATAGTAAATCGAGATAAGGATAAGATTGTAGAATAAGGATTAATAAGACAGACTAAAAAAAAAAGTAAAGTATTATAACATAAAAAGGTGAAAAGATAAGGAGATAGCGGTCCCTCGATTAATTACACTATGTAAATTTCGAGGACGAAATTTTATTTAGAGGAGAAGAATTGTAACGCCCTCACCGTAGGTAGTCCGTACATTTTACTGTTCTGATGACTAATGTCTGTTCGAACAGTCAGGATGTTTGGAACTACACTTAAACTATAGTGAGGTGGCATAAATTAATGAAATAAATATTGAAAAAATATAAGAAAAAAATTTTGAGAAATAAAATAAAATTTAGAGAATTTATTAATTGGTATAAAAAATAAAAATAATCCGATGAGCACCATGAAAGGCATTTTGGTCATTTCACCCCTAGAGGTGAATTTTGACTTAAATGTCAAATTAAAATTTGGAAATAGAATAATTAACATAAATTAATTTTATGAATTTGAATTTGAAAAATGAGAAGAGAAAGAAGAAGAAAAGAAAGGAAAAGAAAAGGAAAGAAAAGGAAAGAAAAGAAAAGAAAGGAAATAGATTTATGAAATTTAAAAATAATAAAGTACACATAAATGTATATACATAAATAACCACAAGAGACAAAACCCCACCAACCATCTTCTTCTTCCTCTTCTCTCTCCCTCCTTGCTTTCTCCCTTAGTCTCTCCCCTCCCCACCATTGTTATCAAGCTTAAAGCTTGATTTCCCAAGCTTTCACTCACCAAAACCCATAGACCCCTTCATTAAAAAGTTAGCCCACTCCATAAGGAAGCCATTGATAGTGAAAAGAAGAAGAAAAGTTGAAGTTTAACAAGTTACCCAAGAGGTTAGTGCCTAATCTTCCTTTCTTCCTTTATTAATCCTTGAGTTAAGGTTAAAATGAAGTGAAATTTGTAAGAAATTAAAAGAAATAGGTGAGTTATGAGGGGAGTGAATTTTTGGTACCCATGGTGAGTGATGGTTTTTGATGACTATGATGTATATAAAGTGATTTAATGATGTTGGTTGATGCATTATAAGTATTAGAAGTTAATTTACATTGAGATTTTATGAGATTGAAATTGTGAGTTAGGGTTTGGCCTAACTTTGGTATTTTTTGTATTATACCATGCAAGTGGGATTGTTGAGATGTGTTGATGATATTTAGAAGTGCCTTGAATGTCAAATTGAAGCAAGGAAGTTGGAGGAGAAATGAAATTTTGGAAGTGCTATTTTCTGCAGGTTGTGTTTGTTGAGGGCAGTGTACATTTTAAGCCATAAATGAAATTGTGTGACCCCAATTGGTATGAGGCCAATTGGAGGTGAAACTAGACCCAAAATAGCCCATATTCTATGAAGAAACCATGCCCAAATTCTGTCCAAAACTTGACGTAAATACTGCCTAAATTCGGATTACCCTGCAACCCAACCCAGAAAATGGCCAAATGAACAGTACGTGTTCGTTTGGTCATAACTCTCTCTATACTGGTCCAATTGACCTAAAATTTCATCCATGGAAAGTTTAGACATAGGGTTACACTTTTCATGAAGACCACTTAACCCAGTTTTGCCTTTAACCAATTCAAATTGTTAGCACAAGTTGGGTCACTAAAACTGCCAACCCAGAAAATGTCCCAAAATACTATTCCTTTGGTATTTTGACCATAACTTGAGTTCTATAACCCCAAACTCAGTGATTCAAAAACTAAAATTCAAGTTTAAACATAGAGGAGCAATTGTTATGAAGGAATTGTGACTAAATAGACATCCCAACCTAGTCAAATTCCTAGATAAAAATAACACATCAACATGAACCTAAAGAAAGGTTCATGGGAAAAATGCTATATATGATAATTAAAATACTCATAAGGAGAATTAAATATTAAAAATGATATGAATATGTAAATTGGGACTAATGTCCTATTAATATGAAATTAATGGTACCAATGAACAGTACTAGAAAATAGTAATAGTGAACAGTGCTAATTAATTAAAAATGTTTAATTGCCCATAGTATACCTAGACTTATTTATTTAGTTTGGATAAATTGGTATACCAATTAGGGACTACAGATAGCAGTACTGCCTACCGAGAAAATCATAAGCTGACAATATATGTCTGGTATGATTGTTCTACAGGCTATATGCCTACTTACTGGCCATTGTGCCTACTTTATTTCTGGCTTTACAAGCTCGACAATGTCTCATGCCCGATACCGGCCTCGTGCACAGGATGTATCTGAGGTAGACATATGGCTGTCTAACCCGTATACTCCCGTGTATCCAACTTTTATAATTTGTTATAGGTTTCTTGGGCATTGATAATAATTAATTAATACTGAATATACAATAAGTAAACAGGAAAGATCCCAATAATTTTAATTGTTTCCAAAGTGTAATAAAAAAAAATGTAAAAGACCCAGAATTTATGATTTGTAAATATTAATTCAATTGTTTAATTTTTGTTATTATAAATTATGCACCACTAAGCGTTATGCTTAGCGCGTTGGTTTTCCATCGCGTAGGTACTGAAGATCGTGATGCCACAGAGTATTTGGATGAGTTCAGGCCGGATCGCCACCGATCAGAGTCACCTCACCAGTCTGTTGTATTTTGGTAGGGCCCATGTGTAGACTAGTATTTTGGTTCATTATGTCTAGTCATGATGTAATTACTAGTTTATGATGTATTTTATTTTGGACTTGAAATGAAAACTTATAATTTATTAACTATGAATTTCAATATGAATGCAATAGATAACACTTCATTTTGAGATCTCATAAATAGTTGTGAATGATATGATAAAAGAGAATATGATATGGAAATATGTGAGATGACTACGAATATGTTAACAGGTGATAGTGGAACCCGCCAGATGCTAATAAAACAGAGGAGGATATGTTCGGGTCTCCACAAAAATAAGATATAAAAAAAAAAGTCTACACATAAATTACTTGATTTAAAGGACATTAAAATTTACAACAGACATGACAAGACAAGATAGGGTGCTCCGGCACTGAATGTGGCACTTCTTGCTCGGCTATACAATAGACGGGTAAGGGGCGTCACATTTAGTGGTATCAGAGCCGCTCCGCGTGCAACCTTGAGCGATGGTGGGGCAAACCTCAGCGAGGACGCTGAGTCCCATAAGTGTTTTGGATTGTAACACCCTAGGCAAATCACACATCGACAAAACACGGGAGAGATGCTGGGTTTATAAGTTGGTGGTTCGTAACCCCTAATGACGCGTTTTAAAACTGTGAGGGCTTCGGCCCAGAGCGGACAATATCACAAATGTAACGGCCCGGCCCACTAGTGATATTGTCCGCTCTGGGCCGAAGCCCTCACGATTTTAAAACACGTCATTAGGGGTTACGAACCACCAACTTATAAACCCAGCATCTCTCCCGTGTTTTGTCGATGTAGGATTTGCCTAGGGTGTTACAATCCACCCCCCTTATGGGACTCAGCGTCCTCGCTGAGGTTTGCCCCACCATCGTTCAAGGTTGCATGCGGAGCGGCTCTGATACCACAAATGTAATGGCCCGGCCCACTAGTGATATTGTCCGCTCTGGGCCGAAGCCCTCATGATTTTAAAACGCGTTACTAGGAGTTACGAACCACCAACTTATAAACCCAGCATCTCTCCCGTGTTTTGTCGATGTGGGATTTGCCTACGGTGTTACAATCCACCCCCCTTATGGGACTCAGCGTCCTCGCTGAGGTTTGCCCCACCATCGTTCAAGGTTGCACGCGGAGCAGCTCTGATACCACAAATGTAACAGCCCGGCCCACTAGTGATATTATCTGCTCAGGGCCGAAGCCCTCACGGTTTTAAAAAGCGTCATTAGGGGTTACGAACCACTAACTTAGAAACCCAGCATCTCTCTCGTGTTTTGTCGATGTGGGATTTGCCTAGGGTGTTACAGGTGGTGGCTGTATAGGTGATGGTGGTGGTGGTGGCTGTGGCTGTGGAGGTGGAGGTGGTTGTGGCTATGGAGGTAGTTGTGGCTGAGGTATAGCTCCGGTGACCTAACGGAGCAACTGTTTCATCTGTTCATAAAAGGCCTGTTATGCCCTACTCACAGTACCTCAAGATGACTCTGCTCTGCTGCTTCGATCCCTACTAGGAGCAGGTGCAGGTGCATGACTCTCTGCCTCCTCCTCTATTGATCCTTGAGGTCCGTGCTCTGAAGGATTAGATGACATCGATCCTATAAAACAGACAAAGAATAGATCTACATTAGTGTCACCTCGACTCTATCTAAAGGCCCATGCATGTGATGCAACTATTGCTTTCTATCTATCTAGGTCTAGGACCGCCTAAACCTTAGCTCTAATACTACTAAAATGTGACGCCCCTTACCCGTCTACTGTATAGCCGAGCAAGAAGTGCCACATTCGGTGCCGGAGCACCCTATCTTGTCTTGTCATGTCTATTGTAAATCTTAATGTCATTGAAATCAGGTAATTTATGTGTAGAATTTTTTTTATATCTTATTTCTGTGGAAACCCGGACAGAGCTTCCCCTGTTTTATTAGCATCTGGCGGGTTTCCACTAATCACCTGTTAACATGTCCACATTTATTTCACACATTTCCTTATCATATTCTCTTTTATCATATCATTCACAACTATTTATAAGGTCTCAAAATGAAGTATCATCTATTGCATTCATATGGAAATTCATAGATAATAAATTATAAGTTTTCATTTCAATTTTAAGTTTAATTACAAGTCCAAAATGAAATACATCATGACTAGACATAATGAACCAAAATACTAGTCATGGGCCCTACCAAAATACAAAAGACTGGTGAGGTGACTCTTGTTGGTGGCAGATCTAGTCAGAACTCTGTCCGAACACTACTGTAGCGGCTGCTGATCTTCAGTACCTACGCGATGGAAAACCAACGCGCTAAGCATAATGCTTAGTGGTGCATAATTTATAATAACAATAATTAAACAATTGAATTAATATATGTAAATCATGATTTCTGGGTCTTTTACGTTTTCATTGCTCTTTGAAAACAATTAACATTATCGGGATCTTTTATTATTACTTATTATATTTTAAGTCTTAATTAATTTTTATCAGTGCCCAAGAAACCTATAACAAATTATAAAAGCTGGATGCATGAGTGTATACTGGTTAATCAACCATATGTCCGCCCAAAGATAATGCCCAGTGAGGTATGAGGCCATTTGTCGCACAAGACCACAGCTTGTAAAGCTAGAAATAAAGTAGGCACAATGGCCACTAAGTAGGCATATAGCCTATTGAACAATCATACCAGACATATATTGTCAGTTCATGATTTTCTTGATAGGCAGTACTGCTATCTGTAGTCCTTAATTGGTATACCAATTTATCCAAACTAAATAAATAAGTCTAGACTATGGGCAATTAAACATTTTTAATTATTTTAGCACTATTCACTGTTACTATTTTCTGATACCATTCAGTGGTACCATTAATTTCATATTAATAGGACATTAGCCCCATTTTACATATTCATATCATTTTTAATATTTAATTAGCCTTGTGAGTATTTTAATCAACATGTATAACATTTTTCCTATGAACCTTTCTTTAAGTTCATTTTGATGTGTTATATTTATCTAGGAATTTGACTAGGTTAGGATGTCTATTTGATCACACTTCCTTCATAACAAATGCTCCTTTATTTTTAAACTTGAATTTCAATTTTTAAATCATAGAATTTTGGGTTATAGAACTTAAGTTATGGTCAAAATACCATAACTGGTCCCCTTGCCTCTACGCTGTCCAGAATTTACAATTCCTGGTCAATAAACATTGACCAGTCATTTGATCATTTTATGGTCATTTTTAAACTTAGGTTCCTTCACAAGATATGTTCCTCTATGTCTTAGGGACTCCCAAGCACAATTTCATAATTTTTTAAGCTTAGTATAGTGAGTTATGGTTAATGTATTGACCTGGACTCTTAATCCTATAAAGGCAATGTCAAACTTCAGGGCAGTATGTTTGACCCTCTTTTTAGGGTTTTTACACTTAGAATTTGGCAAAGGTGTCTAATCAATGTTGTAGCCCTAGTATCATGTTTCTAGATCATATTGGCACATCTCAAATGGAATTTCCTAGTGGGAGTTATGGCCAAATGAACACACGGGTATCAAATGGCATTCTGGGTTCAACTTAACATTTTTCAAATTTTAATTCCTAACCTTGGCTAATATTTTCCCTAGGATGCAATGGTTTCTAGAGCTTGGTCAAAACATAAAAATTGTTGTGCTATGTCTTATAAAACTTTTAGCACTAGTTTCACTCAATTTGCAGCTTTGGAGACTAAGTTATGGCATTTTTGCCAAAACTGGTCAAGCATACCAAAGGAACAGTATTTTGGACAATTTCTGGGTTGGCAGTTTTAGCGACCCAACTTTTGCTAACAATTTGACTTGGTTTAAGGCAAAACTAGGACAAGTGGTCTTTATGAAAAGTGTAACCCTATGTCTAAGCTTTCCATTGATGTAAGGCCTCATACCAATTGGAGTCACACATTTTTAGTTATGGTTCAAAAAGTGGACTTGACTCATTAAGTCCCAACCTGTAGAAAATTAAACACTCCCAATCTCAATTTCCTCTAACTCCCTTACTTCACTTTGACATTCATAACACTTCTATATATCATCAACACATCTCAACAATCCCAATTGCAAGGTATAATACAAAAGTGCCAAAGTTAGGTCAAACCCTAACTCACAAATTTCAATCTCATGAAATTTAAATGCAAAATCAATTCCAACATATAATATCTTATTAGTTCACTTCCCTAACCTAATTTAAACCAACAAAAACCATCAATTTCATGTCTCCCCTAGGGCTGCCAAAAAATCAAAGATTCTTCCCTCAAGGTTTACTTTTTAATTTCATGAAATTTATCCTTAGCTAAACATGCCTTTCATGTTTAATGAAGAAGGAAAGATGGACTAGAGCACTAACCTTACTTGAGCTTCCCAAACCTCAACTTTCTTGCTTCTTATGGGTATCTATGGCTTCCTTATGGAGTGAGGAGTATTTTTTGTAAAGGGTGCTAAAGATTTTGATGGGTAAATGGAGGAAGATTCAAGCTTGAAGCTTGGAAAAAAAATGGAGGAAGAGGGAACAATGGTGGGCGGCACACAAGGGAGAGAGAAGAAGAAGAAGAAGTGAGTTGGTGGCTTTTGTCATCTTATGAGTATTTATATATTTTCTATAATTATGTGTACTTTATTGTTTTTAAATTTCATAAGTCTATTTCATTTCTTTTCTTTTCTTTTCTTTCCTTTTCTTTTCTTTTCTTTTCTTCTTCTTTCTCTTCTCATTTTCCAAATTCAAATTCATAAATTTAATTTATATTAATTATTTTATTTCCTAATTTTAATTTGACATTTAGGTCAAAATTCACCTTTAGGGTGAAATGACCAAAATGCCCCTCATGGTGCTCATCGGGTTATTTTTATTATTTTATACCAATTAATAAATTCTCTAAATTTTATTTTATTTCTCAAAATTTTTTCTATATTTTTTTTAATATTTATTTCATTAATTTATGCCTCCTCACAATAGTTTAAGTGTAGTTCCAAACATCCTGACTGTCCGAACAGACATTAGTCGTTGGAACAGTAATGTCACGACCCAGGGATGGGGTTGGGACATGCTTGTTCAACCAGCTACGCACTGGGGTGGAAACTTCGTGTCCCACATCGGAAACGGGAAGAAAAGATTTGGGCCATATATGTGGGAGCCTTCCTCACACAGTCGTGGCGCTTTTGGGAATGAAACCTCCCAAGGGTCAAATCCGTGAGGCCCATGGGCCAAAGCGGACAATACTAACTGGAGAAGGATTGGGCTGTTACAATTTGGTATCAGAGCTGGACTCCCTCTAGTACGGTGTGTGGTGCGAGGACGCACCAGGCGGAAGCTGGTGGGCTTGTCACGACCCAGGGATGGGGTTGGGACGTGCTTGTTCAACCAGCTACGCACTGGGGTGGAAACTTCGTGTCCCACATCGGAAACGGGAAGAAAAGATTTGGGCCATATATGTGGGAGCCTTCCTCACCTGGTCAGCGCGCTTTTGGGAATGAAACCTCCCAAGGGTCAAATCCGTGAGGCCCATGGGCCAAAGCGGACAATACTAACTGGAGAAGGATTGGGCTGTTACAAGTAAAATGTATGGACCACCTACGGTGAGGGCATTACAGTTTTTCTATAAAAGACAATTCTCCTCTTTTGACATTTCAAGCAAAATGTGGATACGAAAACGGGGCCCACTAGTTATAGTTCATTTTTTAAAATTATATTTATTTATTTTAAATAATATTTATTATTTTTAATAATTTATTTTAATTTCATTTAAATTATAGAAGTAAATAAATATTATATTATTAAAGACAAATAAATCCATTTATATTAATATTTAATGATATGAAGAAATTAATATATAATGACAAGATAATTTATTTTTAGAATATATTATTAGAGACAAATTTATTTAATTCTGAAAGTAAATTTATAAATTTTAGTAGAGACAATTAAATTTAATGTCTCTAAAAATAGATTTGGGAGTAAATAATATAATTTGTTAAAATGAAAAAGGAGACAATTTTTTCTTGTTTCTATTAGTTATTAATATAGACAAATATATTTATCTTTGAAAGTTTAATCAGTGTCAAATATATATTTATCTCCATATATGTCTCTAAATATATTTAGGAACAACAGTAAATGAGACAAATGATTATTTGTCCCTAAAAATATATAGAGACAAATAAATAGTTTTTTGAGTCAAAACTTTTAATTTTAATATAATAATTTTAGTGTAGTGATAGTTTTTTTTTTTGTAGTTTTTTATTATAGTATTTTTGTAGTTTAAATACAATGATATGAACTTTAAATTAATATTTTTTAAAATTATTGCCAAGTCTTTTTATCTTAATAATACCATATATCCCTCTCCCTTCTTTTTTTTTTAATTTGAATTAAAATTTGAAATTTTATAATTTTAAAGACTGACTCTAATGCAATTAATTCAACTTTTTTAACTTAATATAGAAACTCATATATTATTAAATTAATTATTTTAATTATTAAAAAAATTATTAAATTTGTGTGCATGTCAATTAGTTATCAATGTATTTTCTGTTATTTTACTCATTTGTTATCTTATCTTTTGTGTTTTGGCCTTGTGGGTATCATGTATTTATAATATTATTATAGATATAGATGGATGATACATCCTCTCAAATAGAAAATTTTTATGCTTAATTTCTTCTAAAGTTCAAGTTTTTGAATAATCGCTATTTGGATATGATTGAGAAAGGAATGAAAATAAAATAGTAAAGTTGAAACAATGCCCAAACTCAATACACAAGGCTTTGATGCTAATACCCATGAAATAAAAATGGATATGCAGCTATATTATTTTTTTATATATTTATTATCTATTTCGAATTAATAAAATACAATCTAAAATAATTAGAACCTAAACACGCTTGATCAAATCGATTTTGCACCTCTAATACTATGATATCATATTATTTCCATTTTATATAATAATGAAACTAAGTTAATTAATTATTTCTGTGGAAACTCTGCCTTTTTTGGTAACAATGGTGTGGTTGCGAATCCAATATTGGAGTCTAGATTAAGAACCAAAATTGCAAACCCATGATAGAAGAGCCTAAATAGATTCATTACAGATTCAATGAAGATTTTGCAACTGGTGGATATATTATTGATGGTGTAATTGAATCCCTATTGTACAAGTTTAGGCATGTGAGCGATTCTTAAATATTATATTTCATTCTTCACAAATCATTTTTTTCTATATGATTGTTGATGGCATTTGAGTAATTGAAAGTACGATGGATTAAAGGTGTTCGGTGAGATTGAATGTCTAAATAGTGCAATCTTGAGAGTTTAAAGGATTTTGAAGTGGGTGGCTGTAGTAAAAATGTCAAATGGGATTCTTAGGGTTAGATTTATCTTCACACAATGTATTAGTGCTCTATAAATGAAATAATGTGATTTTTTATACATAAATAACATGAGTCATAATATATTTAAATTGATCAAAATAAACATGTTAACCTATTAACTCAATTGAACAAGTAAGTCATTTGGCGTGTTATCGAGTTAAGCTGGCAAACCCAATTGAATTCGTATTTTTGACGTGTCCCAAACCTATTTATACTAAATTCAAATCTGTTTACTTACATGTCGAGTCATGCCATGTAAATGGATAAGAATAAAAATTATTGGCCCTAAACATTACGTTAGTCGCGACATATCTCAAACCTATTTATACTAAATTCAAATCTGTTTGCTTACATGTCTGAATTGTGCCATATATATGGATAAGGTTAAAAATTGCCTAACTCTAAATGTTACGCGTCAAGTTGTGGCATATCTCAAACCCATTTGTATTAAATTTAAATTTATATTCTTACATGTTAAGACGTGTAAAAGGATCATGTTAAAAGTTATCAACTCTAAAAATTATCATTTTTTCTAATTCTACCAAACCCCATGTAACGCCCTCATCATAGGTAGTCTGTACATTTTACTGTTCCGACGACTAATGTCTGTTCAGACAGTCATGATGTCTGGAACTACACTTAAACTATAGTGAGGATACATAAATTAATGAAATAAATATTAAAAAAATGTAGGAAAAATTTTGAGAAAATAAAATAAATTTTAGAGAATTTATTAATTGATATAAAATAATAAAAATAACCCGATGAGCACCATAAAGGGTATTTTGGTCATTTTACCCGTAGAGGTGAATTTTGACCTAAATATCAAATTAAAAATTGAGAGAATTAAAATAATTAAAATAAATTAAAATTATAAGTTTATGAATTTGAATTAGGAAAAGAAAAGAAGAAGAAAAGGAAAGAAAAAAAAAATGAAAAAGGCTTATGACATAAAATAAAAATATGGTACAATAAAAATATGTACATAAATAGACACAAGAAGACAAATCCCACCAACCAAGTCTTCTCTTTCTCTTTCTCTTTTGGAGTTGGCTACCATGGTGTTCTTTTCCACCATTTTTGCTCAAGCTTGGAGCTTGATTCCTCCCTCATTTACCCATCAAAACCCATAGCTCACTTCACAAAAAATTTAGCCCACTCCATAAGGAAGCCATAGATACCCATAAGAAGCAAGAAAGTTGAGGTTTGGGAAGCTCAAGTGAGGTTAGTGTACTAATCCCTCTTCTTCTCTTTATTAAACATGAAAAGCATGTTTAGGCAAGCATAAATATCATTAAAACAAAAAGAAAATCTTGAGGAAAGAACCCTTGAATTTTTGGCAGCCATGAAACTTGATGTTTATTGCTTTTAAGTGATGAAAAATGGTTCCATGAGAATGTGTGATGAGTTGAAATGTTTGAGTGTTTGATTGTGTAGTGTTTGTGTAAATTTGAAACTTTGAAAACTAGGGTTTGTGTAAATGTTGAGGACTTTGTGTAAAATGTTGAAATTGACCTATTGAGTTGAGATTGTTACTTATAGAAGTGTATTGCATGCAAATTGAAGTAAGGAAGTTGGAGGAATTGAGATATTGGGAGTGTTCAATTTTCTATAGGTTTGGACTCAATGAGTCCAGTGGGTTTATTGAACCATAACTGAAAATGTGTGACTCCAATTGGTATGAGGCTAATTGGAGGTGAAATTAGACTCAACATAGCCCATTTTCCATGAAGAAACCATGCTCAAATTATGTCCAAATGACTTAAAATTTCACCAATGGAAATTTTAGACATAGGGCTACACTTTTCATGAAGACCACTTAACCTAGTTTTGCCTTTAACCAATTCAAATTGTTAGAACAAGTTGGGTCACTGAAACTGCCAACACAGAAAATGACCAAATGAACAGTACGTGTTCATTTGGTCATAACTCTCTCTATACTGGTCCAAATGACCTAAAATTTCACCAATGGAAATTTTAGACATAGGGCTACACTTTTCATGAAGACCACTTAACCCAGTTTTGCCTTTAACCAATTCAAATTGTTAGCACAATTTGGGTCACTGAAACTGCCAACCCAGAAAATGACCAAATGAACAGTAGGTATTCATTTGGTCATAACTCTCTCTATACTGGTCCAAATAATCTAAAATTTCACCAATGGAAAGTTTAGTCATAAGGCTACACTTTTCATGAAGACCACTTAACCCAGTTTTGCCTTTAACCAATTCAAATTGTTAGCATAATTTGGGTCACTGAAACTGCCAACCTAGAAAATAACCAAATGAATAGTACGTGTTCATTTGATCATAACTCTCTCTATACCCGTCCAAATGACCTAAAATTTAACCAATGGAAAGTTTAGACATAGTGCTACACTTTTCATGAAGACCACTTAACCCAGTTTTGCCTTTAACCAATTCAAATTGTTAGCACAAGTTGAGTTACTAAAACTGCCAACCCAGAAATTGTCCAAAAATACTGTTCCTTTGGTATGCTTGACCAGTTTTCGAAAAAATGCCATAACTTGGTCTCCAAAGCTGCAAATTGAGTGAAACTAGTGCCAAAAGTTTTATAAGACATAGTACAACAATTTTTATGTTTTGACCAAGCTCTAGAAACCATTGCATCCTAGGGAAAATATTAGCCAAAGTTAGGAATTGAAATCTAGAATATGTTAAGTTGAACCCAGAATGCCATTTGATACCTGTGTGTTCATTTGGCCATAACTCCCACTAGGAAATTCCATTTGAGATGTGCCAATATGATCTGGAAACATGATACTTAGGGCTACAACATTAATTTAGACACCTTTGCCAAATTCTAAGTGTAAATACCCTAAAAAGAGGGTCAAACATACTGCCCTGAAGTTGGTTTTTGCCCTTATAGGACTAAGAGTCCAGGTTAATACATTGACCATAACTCACTATACTAAGCTTGAAAAATTATGAAATTGTACCTGGGAGTCCCTAAAACATAGAGGAACATATCTTGTGAAGGAACCTAAGTCTAAAAATGACCATAAAATGATCAAATGACTGGTCAAAGGTTATTGACCAGGAATTGTAAATTCTGGACAGCTTAGAGGCAAACGGACCAACTATGGTATTTTGACCATAACTTGAGTTCTATAACCCCAAATTCAGTGATTCAAAAACTGAAATTCAAGTTTAAACATAGAGGAGCAATTGTTATGAAGGAAGTGTGACTAAATAGACAACCTAACCTAGTCAAATTCCTAGATAAAGATAACACATTAACATGAACCTAAAGAAAGGTTCATGGGAAAAATGCTATATATGATAATTAAAATACTCATAAGGATAATAAAATATTAAAAATGATATGAATATGTAAATTGAGACTAATGTCCTATTAATATGAAATTAATAGTACCAATGACAGTACCAGAAAATAGTAACAGTGAATAGTGCTAAAATAATTAAAAATGTTTAATTGCCCATAGTATACCTAGACTTATTTATTTAGTTTGGATAAATTGGTATACCAATTAGGGACCACAGATAGCAGTACTGCTTACAAAGAAAATCATGAACTGACAATATATGTCTGGTATGATTATTCTATAGGCTATATGCCTACTTATTGGCCATTGTGCCTACTTTATTTCTGGCTTTACAAGCCTGACAACGTGTCTCGTGCCCGACAGCTAGCCTCGTGCCTGACAGATGTATACAGGGTAGACATATGGCTGTCTAACCCGTATACTCCCGTGTATCCAGCTTTTATAATTTGTTATAGGTTTCTTGGGTATTGATAATAATTAATTAATACTGAATATACAATAAGTAAACAAGAAAGATCCCAATAATTTTAATTGTTTCCAAAGTATAATAAAAAAATGTAAAAGACCCAGAATTTATGATTTGTAAATATTAATTCAATTGTTTAATTATTGTTATTATTAATTATGCACCACTAAGCGTTATGCTTAGCGCGTTGGTTTTCCATCGCGTGAGTGCGAAGATCGGCCGCCACGGTAGTATTCTAACGAGTTTCGACCGGATCGCCACCGTCGAGTCACCTCACGATCTTTTATTTTGATAGGGCCCATGTGTAGACTAGTATTTTGGTTCATTATGTCTAGTCATGATGTAATTACTAGTTTATGATGTATTTTATTTTGGACTTGAAATGAAAACTTATAATTTATTATATATGAATTTCCATATGAATGTAATAGATGAGACTTTATTTTGAGATCTCATAAATAGTTGTGAATGATATGATAAAAGAGAATATGATATGGAAATATGTGAGATGACTATGAATATATTAACACGTGATAGTGGAACCCGCCAGTTGCTAATAAAACAGAGGAGGATCTGTCCAGGTCTCCACAGAAATAAGATATAAAAAAAAAATTCTACACATAAATTACCTGATTTAAATGACATTAAAATTTACAATAGACATGACAAGACAAGATAGGGTGCTCCGGCACCGAATGTGGCACTTCTTGCTCGGCTATACAATAGACGGATAAGGGGCGTCACATATTATTGGTATCAGAGCAAAGGTTTAGGCGGTCTTAGACCTAGATAGATAGAAAGAAATAGTTGCATCACATGCATGGGCCTTTAGATAGTGTCAAGGTGACACTAATGTAGATTTGTTCTTTATCTGTTTTATAGGATCGATGGCATCTGATTCTTCAGAGTACGGACCTCCAGGACCGATAGAGGATAAAGTAGAGAGTCACGCACCTGTACCTGCGTTTAATCAGGGGCGCAGTAGCAGTAGAGCAGAACCATCGTTGGGTACTTTAGTAAGAGCACAACAGGCTTTCCTAGAGCAAATGTGTAACACCCTAGGCAAATCCACATCGACAAAACACGAGAGAGATGTTGGGTTCATAAGATGGAGGTTCCTAAACCCTATTGACGCGTTTTAAAACCGTGAGGGCTTCGGCCCAGAGCGGACAATATCACTAGTGGGTCGGGCCATTACATTTGTGGTATCAGAGCTGGACTCCCTCTAGTATGGTGTGTGCTGCGAGGACGCACCAGGCGGAAGCTGGTGGGCTTGTCATGACCCAGGGATGGGGTTGGGACATGCTTGTTCAACCAGCTACGCACTGGAGTGGAAACTTCGTGTCCCACATCGGAAACGGGAAGAAAAGATTTAGGCCATATATGTGGGAGCCTTCCTCACCTGGTTAGCGCGCTTTTGGGAATGAAACCTCCCAAGGGACAAATCCGTGAGGCCTAACCCCTATTGACGCGTTTTAAAACCGTGAGGGCTTCGGCCCAGAGCGAACAATATCACTAGTGGGTCGGGCCATTACAAAATGACTCAATTGCTCCGTCAGGTCACTGGAGCTATGCCACCACCTCCCCAGCTAGTATATAGGACCCCAGTAGAGAGAGTTAGAAATGATGAGCAGTTTAGGAGAGACAGGCAGTGCAAGAGAGGGTCTGGATGTAAAGGCCCGGCCCACTAGTGATATTGTCCGCTCTGGGCCGAAGCCCTCACGGTTTTAAAACGCGTCATTAGGGGTTACGAACCACCAACTTATAAACCCAACATCTCTCCCATGTTTTGCCGATGTGGGATTTGCCTAGGGTGTTACAATCCACCCCCCTTAAGGGACTCAGCGTCCTCGCTTAGGTTTGCCCCACCATCGCTCAAGGTTGCACGCGGAGCGGCTCTGATACCACAAATGTAATGGCCCAGCCCACTAGTGATATTGTCCGCTCTGGGCCAAAGCCCTCACGGTTTTAAAACACATCAATAGGGGTTACGAACCACCAACTTATAAACCCAGCATCTCTCCCGTGTTTTGCCGATGTGGGATTTGCCTAGGGTGTTACACTGGACCTGGCCAGTCCAGCGCAGCTGCTACAAAGAGCAAGAGACCCAGGGGGTCTCAGGGTTAGATTCAGAGCAGAGAACAGAGGCAGAGGTTTCGATTTGCCCCAAGGAGAGGAGGTCAGATGAGTGTATCAATTGACAATTCTGTGGGTCCTATAGCATGGAGATCAACCCCGATGCCAGTTTGTACACATTGTAGGAAGAACCATAAAGGAAAGTGTAGATTTCTAACGGGTGAATGTTTCAAATGTGGGTCCATAGAGCATTTTTTTGAGAGATTACCCAAAGAGGAGTGCTCCCACAGCTCCACCACAGACTCAGAAGTCTGCCCCGACAGTTCAGAGGGGTAGAAGACCGATGAGACTAGAGATAGCTGGTACATCACAGAGAGCTTCTAAGACTATAGAACACCCCGAGGTTGAAGTAGCATCCCGCGTGTATGCTATGGCTTGAGAGGATCCAAATCCGGTAGACGTTATCAGAGGTACATTTCCTAATTATAATACCTTTAAGTATGTATTAATAGACCCTAACTATGTTCACCCCTATATATGCATTGTACCTCCTGTTGAAAGAGGATATCGATAGATGGGTTAGAAGATGACATACTTGTCACCAACCCTTTAGGTCACCAGGTGATTGTAGATTATCAACCGAAAAGGATCGTGTTAAAGATAATAGATGGAAATGAGAAGGAGGCTGTATATGAGATGAAAGAAGATGAGTATAGAACTGGTTGAAAAAAAAAAGAAAGAGTTAGTTTATTGGGATATACCGTAGTAACTATGCAATGCTCTTGATATTTGTGCTGTAAGCTGCAGATTACAGTACCGACTTGGGACTATTGTGTAGAGCTACGTATTTTCAATAGTAAATCGAGATAAGGATAAGATTGTAGAACAAGGATTAATAAGACAGACTAAAAAAAAAAAGTAAAGTATTATAACACAAAAAGGTGAAAAGACAAAGAGATAGCGGTCCCTCGATTAATTACACTGTGTAAATTTCGAGGACGAAATTTTATTTAGAGGGGAAGAATTGTAACGCCCTCACCGTAGGTAGTCCGTACATTTTACTATTCCGACGACTAATGTCTGTTCGGACAGTCAGGATGTCTGGAACTACACTTAAACTATAGTGAGGAGACATAAATTAATGAAATAAATATTAAAAAAATGTAGAAAAAATTTTGAGAAAATAAAATAAAATTTAGAGAATTTATTAATTGATATAAAATAATAAAAATAACCCGATAAGCACCATGAAGGGTATTTTGGTCATTTCACCCGTAGAGGTGAATTTTGACCTGAATATCAAATTAAAATTTGAGAGAATTAAAATAATTAAAATAAATTAAAATTATAAGTTTATGAATTTGAATTAGGAAAAGAAAAGAAGAAGAAAAGGAAAGAAAAAAAAAATGAAAAAGGCTTATGACATAAAATAAAAATATGGTACAATAAAAATATGTATATAAATAGACACAAGAAGACAAATCCCACCAACCAAGTCTTCTTCTTCCTCTTCTCTTTCTCTTTTTTGAGTTGGCTACCATGGTGTTCTTTTCCACCATTTTTGCTCAAGCTTGGAGCTTGATTCCTCCCTCATTTACCCATCAAAACCCATAGCTCACTTTACAAAAAATTTAGCCCACTCCATAAGGAAGCCATAGATACCCATAAGAAGCAAGAAAGTTGAGGTTTGGGAAGCTCAAGTGAGGTTAGTTTACTAATCCCTCTTCTTCTCTTTATTAAACATGAAAAGCATGTTTAGGCAAGCATAAATATCATTAAAACAAAAAGAAAATCTTGAGGAAAGAACCCTTGAATTTTTGGCAGCCATGGAACTTGATGTTTATTGCTTTTAAGTGATGAAAAATGGTTCCATGAGAATGTGTGATGAGTTGAAATGTTTGAGTGTTTGATTATGTAGTGTTTGTGTAAATTTGAAACTTTGAAAACTAGGGTTTGTGTAAATGTTGAGGACTTTGTGTAAAATGTTGAAATTGACCTATTGAGTTGAGATTGTTACTTATAGAAGTGTATTGCATGCAAATTGAAGTAAGGAAGTTGGAGGAATTGAGATATTGGGAGTGTTCAATTTTCTACAGGTTTGGACTCAATGAGTCCAGTGGGTTTATTGACCCGTAACTGAAAATGTGTGACTCCAATTGGTATGAGGCCAATTGGAGGTGAAATTAGACTCAACATAGCCCATTTTCTATGAAGAAACCGTGCTCAAATTCTGTCCAAAACATGACCTAAATACTGCCCAAATTCGGATTACCCTGCACCCAACCCAGAAAAAGACCAAATGAACAGTACATGTTCATTTGGTCATAACTCTCTCTATACTAGTCCAAATGACTTAAAATTTCACCAATGGAAAGTTTAGACATAGGGCTACACTTTTCATGAAGACCACTTAACCCAGTTTTGCCTTTAACCAATTCAAATTGTTAGCACAAGTTGGGTCACTGAAACTGCCAACCCAGAAAATGACCAAATCAACAGTACGTGTTCATTTGGTCATAACTCTCTCTATATTGGTCCAAATGACTTAAAATTTCACCAACGGAAAGCTTAGACATAGGGCTACACTTTTCATGAAGACCACTTAACCCAGTTTTGCCTTTAACCAATTCAAATTGTTAGCACAAGTTGGGTCACTGAAACTGCCAACCCAGAAAATGGCCAAATGAACAGTATATGTTCATTTGGTCATAACTCTCTCTATACTGGTCCAAATAACCTAAAATTTCACCAATGGAAAGTTTAGACATAGGGATACACTTTTCATGAAGACTACTTAACCCAGTTTTGCTTTTAACCAATTCAAATTGTTAGCACAAGTTGGGTCACTGAAACTGCCAACCCAGAAAATAACCAAATGAACAGTACGTGTTCATAACTCTCTCTATACTGGTCCAAATGACCTAAAATTTCACCAATGGAAATTTTAGACATAGGGCTACACTTTTCATGAAGACCACTTAACCCAGTTTTGCCTTTAACCAATTCAAATTGTTAGCACAAGTTGGGTCACTGAAACTGCCAACCCAGAAAATGACCAAATGAATAGTACAATGAATAGTACCTGTTCATTTGATCATAACTCTCTCTGTACTGGTCCAAATAACCTAAAATTTCACCAATGAAAAGTTTAGACATAGGGATACACTTTTCATGAAGACCACTTAACCCAGTTTTGCCTTTATCCAATTCAAATTGTTAGCACAAGTTGGGTCACTGAAACTGCCAACCCAGAAAATAACCAAATGAATAATACATGTTCATAACTCTCTCTATACTGGTCCAAATAACCTAAAATTTCACCAATGGAAAGTTTAGACATAGTGCTACACTTTTCATGAGGACCACTTAACCCAGTTTTGCCTTTAACCAATTCAAATTGTTAGCATAAGTTGAGTTACTAAAACTGCCAACCCAGAAATTGTCCAAAAATACTGTTCCTTTGGTATGCTTGACCAGTTTTCGAAAAAATGCCATAACTTGGTCTCCAAAGCTGCAAATTGAGTGAAACTAGTGCCAAAAGTTTTGTAAGACATAGCACAAAAATTTTTATGTTTTGACCAAGCTCTAGAAACCATTGCATCCTAGGGAAAATATTAGCCAAAGTTAGGAATTGAAATCTAGAAAATGTTAAGTTGAACCCAGAATGCCATTTGATACCTGTGTGTTCATTTGGCCATAACTCCCACTAGGAAATTCCATTTGAGATGTGCCAATATGATCTGGAAACATGATACTTAGGGCTACAACATTAATTTAGACACCTTTGCCAAATTCTAAGTGTAAAGACCCTAAAAAGAAGGTCAAACATACTGCCCTGAAGTTGGTTTTTGCCCTTATAGGACTGAGAGTCCAGGTTAATACATTGACCATAACTCACTATACAAGCTTGAAAATTTATGAAATTGTACCTGGGAGTCCCTAAGACATAGAGGAACATATCTTGTAAAGGAACCTAAGTCTAAAAATGTGACGTCCCTTAAACGTCTATTGTATAGCCGAGCAAAAAGTGCTACATTTGGTGCCGGAGCACCCTATCTTGTCTTGTCATGTCTATTGTAAATTTTAATGTCATTTAAATCAGGTAATTTATGTGTAGAATTTTTTTATATATATATATATATCTTATTTCTGTGGAGACCCGGACAGATCCTCCTCTGTTTTATTAGCATCTGGCGTGTTCCACTATCACGTGTTAACATATTCACAGTCATCTCACATATTTCCATATCATATTCTCTTTTATCATATCATTCACAACTATTTATGAGATCTCAAAATGAAGTGTCATCTATTGCATTCATATGGAAATTCATAGATAATAAATTATAAGTTTTCATTTCAAGTCCAAAATAAAATACATCATAAACTAGTAATTACATCATGACTAGACATAATGAACCAAAATACTAGTCTACACATGGGCCCTACCAAAATACAAAAGACTGATGAGGTAACTCTGATCGGTGGCAGATCTGGTCGGAACTCTGTCCGAATACTACTGTGGCGATCTTGATACCTACGCGATGGAAAACCAACGCGCTAAGCATAACGCTTAGTGGTGCATAATTTATAATAACAATAATTAAATAATTGAATTAATATTTACAAATCAAAAATTCTGAGTCTTTTACATTTTTTTATTACACTTTGGAAACAATTAAAATTATTGGGATCTTTCCTGTTTACTTATTGTATATTCAGTATTAATTAATTATTATCAATGCCCAAGAAACCTATAACAAATTATAAAAGCTGGATGCACGGGTGTATACTGGTTAGACAACCATATGTCTATCCAGTATACTTACATCCAACATGAGGCCGATTGTCGGCACGAGACTTCATCGGAGCTTGTAAAGCCAGAAATAAAGTAGGCACAATGGCCAGTAAGTAGGCATATAGCCTATAGAACAATCATACCAGACATATATTGTCAGTTTATGATTTTCTCGGTAGGCAGTACTGCTATCTGTAGTCCCTAATTGGTATACCAATTTATCCAAACTAAATAAATAAGTCTAGGTATCCTATGGGCAATTAAATATTTTTAATTATTTTAGCACTATTCACTGTTACTATTTTCTGGTACTGTTCATTGGTACCATTAATTTCATATTAATAGGACATTAGTCCCAATTTACATATTCATATCATTTTTAATATTTAATTATCCTTATGAGTATTTTAATTATCATATATAGCATTTTTCCCATGAACCTTTCTTTAGGTTCATGTTGATGTGTTATCTTTATCTAGGAATTTGACTAGGTTAGGATGTCTATTTAGTCACACTTCCTTCATAACAATTGCTCCTCTATGTTTAAACTTGAATTTCAGTTTTTGAATCACTGAATTTGGAGTTATAGAACTCAAGTTATGGTCAAAATACCATAACTGGTCTGTTTGCCTCTAAGCTGTCTAGAATTTACAATTCCTTGTCAATAAAATTTGACTAGTCATTTGATCATTTTATGGTCATTTTTAGACTTAGGTTCCTTCACAAGATATGTTCCTCTATGTCTTAGGGACTCCCAGGTACAATTTCATAATTTTTCAAGTTTTGTATAGTGAGTAATGGTCAATGTATTAACCTAGACTCTCAGTCCTATAAGGGCAAAAACCAACTTCAGAGCAGTATGTTTGACCCTCTTTTTAGGGTCTTTACACTTAGAATTTGGCAAAGGTGTCTAAATCAATGTTGTAGCTCTAAGTATCATGTTTCCAGATCATATTGGCACATCTCAAATGGAATTTCCTAGTGGGAGTTATGGCCAAATGAACACACAGGTATCGAATGGCATTTTGGGTTCAACTTAACATTTTTCTAGATTTCAATTCCTAACTTTGGCTAATATTTTCCCTAGGATGCAATGTTTTCTAGAGCTTGGTCAAAACATAAAAATTGTTTTGCTATGTCTTATAAAACTTTTAGCACTAGTTTCACTCAATTTGCAGCTTTAGAGACCAAGTTATGGCATTTTTTTCCAAAACTGGTCATGCATACCAAAGGAACAATATTTTTGGACAATTTCTGAGTTGCCAGTTTTAGTGACTCAACTTGTGCTAACAATTTGATTTGTTTAAAAGCAAAACTGGGTCAAGTAGTCTTCATGAAAAGTGTAGCCCTATGTCTAAGCTTTCCATTGATGAAATTTTAGGTCATTTGGACTGGTATAGAGAGAGTTATGACCAAATGAACATGTTCATTTGGTCATTTTCTGGGTTGGCAGTTTCAGTGACCCAAATTATGCCAATAATTTGAATTGGTTAAAGACAAAACTGGGTTAAGTGATCTTCATGAAAAGTGTAGCCCTATGTCTAAACTTTCCATTGATGAAATTTAGGTCATTTGGACCAGTATTGAGAGAGTTATGACCAAATGAACACGTACTGTTCATTTGGTCATTTTCTGGGTTGGCAGTTTCAGTGACCCAACTTGTGCTAACAATTTGAATTGGTTAAAGGCAAAACTGGGTTAAGTGGTCTTCATGAAAAGTGTAGCCCTATGTCTAAACTTTCCATTGGTGAAATTTTAGATCATTTACACCAGTATAGAGAGAGTTATGACCAAATGAACATGTACTGTTCATTTGGTCATTTTCTGGGTTGGCTGTTTCAGTGACCTAACTTGTGCTGATAATTTGAATTGGTTAAAGGCAAAACTGGGTTAAGTGTGTCACGACCCAGGGATGGGGTTGGGACGTGCTTGTTCAACTAGCTACGCACTAGGGTGGAAACTTCGTGTCCCACATCGGAAATGGGAAGAAAAGATTTTGGGCCATATATGTGGGAGCCTTCCTCACCTGGTCAGCGCGCTTTTGGGAATGAAACCTCCCAAGGGACAAATCCGTGAGGCCCATGGGCCAAAGCGGACAATACTAACTGGAGAAGGATCGGGCTGTTACAATTGGTATCAGAGCCGCTCGCGTGTCCTCTTGGGCGATGGTGGGGCAAACCTCAGCGAGGACGCTGAGTCCCGAAAGGGGGGGAGAAAGGTCCCTTAGGCAAATCCCACATCGGCAAAGCACGGAGTTGGTCTTGGGCTCAAAAAGTAATGATATATAAAATGGGGGAATTAATCACTAGAGGCGCCTTTTGGTGGAATGGCCTGGAGAGTTGGAAGAACTCCAGGGTTAAACGTGCTCGTTTGAGAGAAATCCTAGGATGGGTGACCTCCTGGGAAGTTCTCCATTCCACCTATGGGACAAAACCGTGAGGCTTATAGCCAAAGCGGACAATTCCTCTAGTGGCTGGTTCCCGATCGTTACAATTGAATTGTAACGCCCTCACCGTAGGTAATCCATACATTTTACTGTTCCGACGACTAATGTCTGTTCGGACAGTCAGGATGTCTGAAACTACACTTAAATTATAGTAAGGAGGCATAAATTAATGAAATAAATATTAAAAAAAAATATAGGAAAAATTTTGAGAAAAATAAATTAAAGTTTAGAGAATTTATAAATTGGTATAAAATAATAAAAATAACCCGATGAGCACCATGAAAGGCATTTTGGTCATTTTACCTCTAGAGGTGAATTTTGACTTAAATGTCAAATTAAAATTTGGAAATAGAAAAATTAACATAAATTGATTTTATGAATTTGAATTTGGAAAATGGAAAGAGCAAGAAAAGAAAAGGAAAGAAAAGAAAAGAAAGGAAAATAAAAAGACTTATGGCATTTAAAGAAAAGAAAAATAAGCTTATGAAAATTTAAAACAAAATTAAGTACAATAAATGTATATATATAAATAACCACAAGAGACAAAACCCCACCAACCATCTTCTTCTTCCTCTTCTCTCTCCCTCCTTGCCGTCTCCCTTAGTCTCTCCCTCCCAACCATTGTTATCAAGCTTAAAGCTTGATTTCCCAAGCTTTCACTCCCCAAAACCCATAGTCCCCTTCATTAAAAATTTAGCCCACATCATAAGGAAGCTCTAGGTACCCAAAGGAAGAAGGAAAGTTGAAGTTTTGGAAAAATTTCCAAGTTGGGTCACAAGAGGTTAGTGCTTTTCTCCCTTCCTTCTTCTTTAATACGTGAAAGTGACTTGAGATAAGTGTTAATTTCAAGAAATTAACAATAAATTCATGAACCCATGATGTCCCCAAATTTTGGCAGCCATGAAATATGTTGGGCTTTATTGTGTTCAAATAATGTAAATGAGTTTAGAGATGATGATTGATATGATTATATGTATGAGAAGTGAAAAGGGATTGAATTGATTGAATTTGAAACTTTGAAAACTAGGGTTTGTGTAAATGTTGAGGACTTTGTGTAAAATGTTGAAATTGACCTATTGGGATGAGATTGTTGCTTATAGAAGTGTATTGCATGCAAATTGAAGTAAGGAAGTTGGAGGAGATTGAGTTTTGGAAGTGTTAATTTTCTACAGGTTGTGTTTGTTAAGGGCAGTGTACATTTTAGTCCATAAATAAAATTGTGTGACCCCAATTGGTATGAGGCCAATTGGAGGTGAAACTAGACCCAAAATAGCCCATTTTTCATGAAGAAACCATGCCCAAATTCTGTCCAAAACTTGAGCTAAATACTGCCCAAATTCGGATTTCCCCGCACCCAACCCAGAAAATGACCAAATGAACAGTACGTGTTCATTTCGTCATAACTCTCTCTATACTGGTCCAAATTACTTAAAATTTTACCCATGGAAAGTTTAGACATAGGGCTACACTTTTCATGAAGACCACTTAACCCAGTTTTGCCTTTAACCAATTCAAATGGTTAGCACAAATTGCATCACTGAAACTGCCAACCCAGAAAATGTCCCAAAATACTATTCCTTTGGTATTTTGTCCATAACTTGAGTTCTATAACCCCAAACTCAGTGATTCAAAAACTGAAATTCAAGTTTAAACATAGAGGAGCAATTGTTATGAAGGAATTGTGACTAAATAGACATCCCAACCTAGTTAAATTCCTAGATAAAGATAACACATCAACATGAACCTAATGAAAGGTTCATGGGAAAAATGCTATATAGGATAATTAAAATACTCGTAAGGAAAATTTAATATTAAAAATGATATGAATATGTAAATTAGGACTAATGTCCTGTTAATATGAAATTTATGGTACCAATGAACAGTACTAGAAAATAGTAATAGTGAATAGTGCTAAATTAATTAAAAATATTTAATTGCCTATAGTATACATAGACTTATTTATTTAGTTGGATAAATTGGTATACCAATTAGGGACTACAGATAGCAGTACTGCCTACCGAGAAAAATCATGAACTGACAATATATGTCTGGTATGATTGTTCTACAGGCTATATGCCTACTTACTGGCCATTGTGCCTACTTTATTTCTGGCTTTACAAGCCCGTGTGAGTCTCGTGCGGCGGTGGCCTCGTGCACAGCGGATGTATCTGGGTAGACATATGGCTGTCTAACCCATATACTCCCGTGTATCCAGCTTTTATAATTTGTTATAGGTTTCTTGGGCATTGATAATAATTAATTAATACTGAATATATAATAAGTAAACAGGAAAGATCCCTGTCGACACCATATTTTGGCCGATCCCCAAGATCAACAAGACTTTGAAACCGATCCCCAGCACTAGGTCTCCCTGGGCCAGCCAATGACATTTCCGACTTCTCTTCATTTTTCTTTACCAGATGACCATATTTCCGAACTCTCCTTAAAAGGAATTGAATCAATGCTAAGTCCTAACATTCGTTAAAGCCCTGCCGATCTCTCAAATCATTTACCGATCTCTCAAACCCGCTGTCGAATTTCCGGACCCGTCGGGTACATCCCTGATCCTTGTTGATAAATGAAGTGAACTAGCATTAGATCTTTTCTTACCAGTTTTATTGCCGATCTCCTTTTCGGGAGATCAAGAGCTAAGGTTTTGGTTCGGTTTAACGAGGGTTCCGATCTTAAGTTTTCAAGTTAAATTTTCAATTTTAATCAAGTCCCGTTCAGCATTTCTTCCCCACCGATTTCATGCTTATTGTGCTTTCCGATCTCTTATACTTAGATTAATAATTGCATTTTTGTCTTGCTGTGCTCATACAATCAAATACTCAGACAAACAATGGTTTAAAATTTTCCGATCACAACCCTTCATTGAACAAAGAGGCATTCCATTTCATTTCATAATTTGTACAAGTTATTCGGCTGGGGGATCACCCCCAGCCTGATTTACATTCTGCTCACTCTCTCTCTCACCCTCGGCTTCCTCCTCACTGTCCTCATCGTCGCCCTCAGGGCCAGTCGGCCATCCAGAGAAGTCCTCTTGAGTAGCGCTCGAGTTCAGCCAAGAGGTCCTTGTGAGCATTCACATAGGCTCCGGCTATCCCTGTCACCATCTCTTCGTCTTTCTCCTTAAGCTCCTCATCCTTCGCCTTAAGCTCCTCATCTTTCTCCTTGAGTTCCTCTATAAGTTGAGCGACCTGAGCGGCTTCGTTGGCGTGAAGTGCCTGGAATTCCCCAAGAGCACGTTCCCTCTCAGCCAAAATATGATTCTGTTCGGCCAGCCTGTCTTCATGGAACTTTGCCCGTCCCTCAACTTGAGATATATAATCCTGAGAGGATGAGAGTTGGGATCGGAGGGAAGCCACTTCCTCATTCTTCTTCCCGATCTCCTTACCCAGACGCTGAATCTTTTCCCGAATCATGGTCTGGTTCACCAGACACTCTACGTTTAGGCTCATGGATCGAGTCAAAATATCATTGAGACCATTCCGGGATAGCCTGTCCCGATCCTCCTGAAAGAAGATGGTAGACCCCAGGACTTTGGCAAAATCGGGGTTCTAACAGTCCGGTTATTCTTCAAGGAGTCGATCAGTATTTGAGCGCCACGAGAAGAGGTCCTCCCAGAAGCTTGAGTAGGCCCCCTTTCTGTGCTTGGAACAATTGGGAGAGGTGGAGGCTGCTCTTCCGTTCTAGGAGGAGATCGGACAGCTTCTGAGGTCGGCGGACCCGAAGGTTGAGGCGGGTCTCTTTGTATCTCCCCAGGCTCATGACCGGGTGTTTGAAGTCGTTCCGAACGCTTCATCTCCTTTATCTTCCGGGAGATCTCTCTTTCCTTCTTCCGCTTCCTAGAACCCTCACCACCCGCCATACCTGCACAAAGAAAAGGTCAGTGAGACCGCTAAGGTCCTGAGATCTGAGATATAGAAAATACCAATGCCGAGGTCAGAGAGCGGAAGTTCGCGGTCTTGGCCGGTGAGCAATTGAATAGTCCAATGGTGCAGCTCGGCAGTCACCGCATCCAAACAAGAATACTTTTGAGTGGCGGCCTGACTCTTCAGATCCATCACTATTAAACTTTCCTCCTGACTCAGGGTAATGTGCCTCGGAAGCAAGGGCCCCTGGTACCACCAGCTACGGGAGAAGTCCTCAAAGCAGCTCGGATCTTTGCTCCTCAGAATGAAGAAACGGTTCTTCCAATTCTTAAGGGATGAGGGCAGATCGGAAAAGAGCCCACAATGAGGCTTCGCCTGAAAGAACCAGTGTTCGTTATCCTTTCGGCGAGTTAGTCTGTGCAGCTCGGCGAACACTTTAGCCGTAGGTCTGATTCCCTTAGATCGGCATAGACCTCGGAAGGCTACCAAGATCCGCCACGAGTTAGGGTGAATTTGAGCAATGCACGCTCGGTGAAGTTTTAGGACCTTCTTATAGAAATCGTCTAGAGGGAACCTCAAACCGGCCTTTAACTGTTCCTCGTACACCATAACCATGTCATTCTCTTCAAAGGAGTGATCGACACGAAGATCGCCGTGGCACTTGATTAGCTCGTACGAATCAGGCCGAATGTTATATTCTTGGCTAAACGATTGCAGATCGGATTCTCGAAGAAACGACGGTAGTTCGTCTATAGGGAGAGTCTCTCTCCCTGAAGAAGGTGCGAGCCTTGATGGTATGACCCGCCCCCGAGTTGGAGCGGAGGCCCTGGGAGGTTCTTGTTGAACGCTTGGCCCGACTGCCTCTTCTTCATCAGACGATGACCACGAGAACTGAATGGAAGGAGGGCTCGCCGCTCTCTGACCTTCGGCACCGCTCATTTTCAAAAGAAACAAAGAATTTAAACTAAAAAGAGGATCAAAGCCCTTACCGGAGTCTGATCGGCGTCGGAAGAACTTGAGAAAACGAGAGAACTTCGAAGTTGTGAGCAGGGGATTGAAAATGGAATGAGAGAACAACTGGCTAACCCTCCCTCCCCTATTTATACTAGTCCGAGCATTTAATGCTCGCGAGGTTCTAGGCAGCGCATCGATTGGTGGGACTCGACAGCTGTTCTGACACTTCTCTCAAATATCCGAATGTTCAGAGATTGGTTAATTGGAGATCGGCATAATAAGTTAAATATTTTGAATAAAGGATCAGTTAAGTGTCATTCAGGTAAAGAACCAGATCGGATAACCACATTAGAGATCGGAAAATAATCAATGCAAAAATAATAAGATGATAACCGACAAAATAAAGTCTTTATTTTCAAAAGATCGGATTACATCATTTGGGTGATCTCTAGGGATCGGATTACACTAAAATTGGATCACATCATTTCTGTGATCTCTAGAGATCGGATTACATTTTAGGATTACATCATTTGAGCGATCTCTAGAGACCGGTGGAACATCCTATCTAAAAGGCCTATGTCAAAGCCTAGTCTCGTGGCTGAATCAAAAGATGTGTTTGACCAGGAGACCGGCTGTTGACATCGGATAGATGTACAGCTCAGACGGGGTGACTATAACTCCCATGAAGATGAGAGACATCGTCACCGATGTTACCACCCGAAACCGACCCGCTGTCGGAACACCCAATGTGGAGGAAAACCGCTGTCGGAACACTCAATGTGATGAGAAACCGAATGAACTCAGTTGAGCGACTCGAGATCGGTACAACCAAGGTCCGCAATACAGATCGGTCAAATCCAGTCCTCTCACCATCGTCAGTTAAGGTCATTCGATCACCGGGATCGTAAATTTTCAGTTGGTGAGTAAAGAAATCCATCGGAAAAAGATCAAAGCCACAGTTATAGCCAGAACTTCCACCGGAGCAGCTAGAACAGGGAAAGTGAGAAAGGAAGAGAGGAAAATCAGATGAAAGAAATGTCTCTGTCGACAGGAGTATATATAGGGGAAAATGAGCATTTATTGTCGAAGCGTAAAACGGCTTAACGCCGGAATCGAGGACAATTAATACTTTGACCGGACCGGACTGAAGAAGGGAAAAGATCGGAATAGTAGATCGGAAGGTGGGAGACCAGCATGAAAGGTCGGAAAGAACATGTGAAAGAGATCGAGAAGAGGAGGATCGGAAGGCAAAAGAATAAGACAAATTCCAATAACCGTCGTCGAGAATCGGGCCGAGGTAGTTAAGGCGTTGCGACGAGATCTCACCGCACGCCTAAGAATCGCTCGCAATCTTGACAGTGCGGTATGTCATGACAGTCCTGTACATCCCAATCTCCACCGTTGATCCCACTTGTAAGGACAAACCCGGAACCCTTAGATCAAGAGAGAAGACGACAATACCAGCGTCTTTCGCTCTTAACCCTCGGATCGTTCCGGACAAGGAAATTTGGGACCGTCAGATGGAAAGAAGAAAAGGACAAATATTATGAAGAGTGATCTCAACCATTCATTTTGATTCTCTTTAATTCCTGAACCTCCGATCATGTCCTTCGAAATCTTGACCCTCCATCTCCTCAAAATAAATCGACCCTTCACGAAGAGCACCCGATTCCTATAAATACCGCATAAAAAGCTCAAGGGACGGGCAAAAATAGACAAGAGGTCATTATTATAGCAGAGGAACTCTGAAATTTCATTTAGTTTGCTACTCTGCTACTTAGAAGTGTCAATCAAAAGACTTTTGAAACTAGTTTTCCGAAGTGTTTTTCTTGAAAAGATTCTGAATACTGGAACTCTACATTTCCAGTTTGTTCATTATCTGGTCACACTCTCACTTTCTGCCTTTTATCATCTCTGTTTTCATTGTCCAAGCTCAACTTCATTCCACTCGATTCTTTTCATCTTGATCTGATCGCATTTCAGCTAAGCACCCTCCAGTTCACGAGGAACACCACCCCTCAGGCCAATCACTCCGTTGCCTTGTCACTATTTGACACCCCATAGTTATTTTAGTAGATTCGGCTCCTTACAGGTAAGAGCTCATACTACTGTTTTATTAAGTGCTTACATTTACTTTCTGCATTTTCTTTGTTCTTCTCACATCTGTGACTTTCTACTTTTGCACAAACGATCCCCAAAGAATGTTACTGTAAGAGCTCATATCAACCTTTTATCAAGTGTCTGCATTTACTTTCCGCATTTTCCTGTGTTCTTCTTACATCTGCAACTTTCTTCAAGACTATTTTTGCACAAACGATCCCCAAAGAATGACACTCCCAAATCATCTATTTAGTGATCAGTTCATTTTTGTTAATCTTCATCTTTTTTGAAAGCAAGTTTTCTAACTCCTAGTAGTGTGTAAGTGGTTGGGTAAACGTAGGTAATCGCAACTTAGGGTCTCTTTTAAAAGAGAACATGAATAACACGTCGGGAAGATAGCCAAACTATTAGGCCGACGTGACAATTCGACAAAGATGTCATAAAGTGGAATAAGACCAAAGTAAACGAAGCAGTAGATCGGTCATTAATAGATATTGGTAAAATGAGCATGGAAGGTCGGTAAATCAAGTCTAGTTTTCCTTATCTAGTCAAAAGGTATTGAGAAACCTTATCCCCAGCATCTTAGAACGCCAGTATCCTTAGCTTTAGGTTCTTATGTCATGTAGTTGAAATTAAAAATCCGGGAGATCGGAGAAATCCCTTCCATGCTCCTGTTAATCTGAAAGAGATCGGAAGGGAGTTCTTATCCGGTCTCAACTCAAAACATTAATAAATAACTCTAAAGGAGATCGGAGGAGAGTTCTTATCCGGTCTCCCTTCAAAATTTTAATAAACATTAAATAGGGATCGGAGGAGAGTTCTTATCCGGTCTCAACTCAAAACATTAATAAATAACTCTAAAGGAGATCGGAGGAGGGTTCTTATCCGGTCTCCCCTCAAAATTTTAATAAATAACTTAAAAGAGATCGGAGGAGGGTTCTTATCTGGTCTCCCCTCAAAATTTTAATAAATAACTCTAAAGGAGATCGGAGGAGGGTTCTTATCCGATCTCACCTCAAAATTATAATAAATAACAAAAAAGAGATCGGAGTAGGGTTCTTATCCGGTCTCCCCTCAAAATTTTAATAAATAACTTAAAAGAGATCGGAGGAGAGTTCTTATCCGATTCTCACACCCGTTCACTAAGGTTGTCTCATTTACTTATGTATCTGGGTGATCCAAATTTAGTGAAAAATCAAATATTCCTTTTACCAAAAGGATTAACATTGCCGTCTAAGCCCTCCTAACTAATTTATAAAGGACGCAGAATTAAATCTACTTACCCTTATTAAGGGACGAGGTGGGGTGCCTAACACCTTCCCCACCCGTTTACGGACCCCGAACTTAGAATCTCTGTTTTGAAGTGGTTTCATTTTTAATTTAACTTCTCAAATGGTTTTCTTTAGTTTCCCTCAAAACTAAGGTGGCGACTCCTCACTTTTTCCCACTTCGGTGAGTGATCGTCCAGGCGACCGCAAAATCTATTGCGACAGCTTGGCGACTCCGCTGGGGACTATACCCCGGTCTAGTGGTCCAAAAGTAGATTTAATTTTGTCCGATCAAATTATAGTTAGATGGGCTCACTCGGCGATGTCTTATATGTTAATTATTATTACTGCTAACTATTTTGTTTTGCCTGTTCTATCTCTTACAGTGCTCTTCATTTCCAAAAAGGAAAAAAAAAGGGAAAAATGGAAAAATAAAATCCCCCTGGATTGGGAAGAGGTAAAGGTGTCCCTTCACACACTGAACACTCACACAATGTCCTCACACACTATGGTCCTAACCCGGGCTTTCTTACCCTTTTAGGAAAGTAGGAGGGAGTCATGTAGCGGTACCCGTGGGTTTTACCCCGTTAGTATCCGTGAAGGCTTCTGCTCAAATTGAAACTCGCTCTATCCACTGTGATACTCGTGGAATTTTCCCGATAACATCATGGGGGTAGAATGGGGCTCTACTGTTTCTGATGAGGGCAATTTGGGAACCTGTGGCTTTTAGAAAATTAGCTCCTGAGCTAAACTATCACAATACTTGAAGGCCGTAGTAAACTACCTCATAAGATAGAACTATCCAGGTAGGTAGCGCTCACCCGGTGTTAGGAGTCTCCCTACTATAGGACAAAAGGGGCATACTTTCTCTTACCCTATTCTGCTTTAATTTCCTTTTGTTCATTTCTTTTGAGGGTAATCTTGAATCCTACTAGAACACCTACACATTTTCCTACTTTGATAAATGTGTATGTGTCACCTTGTCAACAGTATGATTCAAAATTACCCGAATTTATCTTGCTAACAAATTTTCCCACAGGCGTTACCAAACCAAGAGTCTGTAAAAGGATAGGCACCATTTTTACCATGGCATCCTCAAGTCAGTCGGCAGAAAAGATTCAGAATGCTAAACTTTGGTCCGAATCAGCTCATAGTCCGGTACCCTCGCAAAATGATGCTTCCGAGGCACCTGCTAGCTCGCTACCTTCACTAGATCTGAATAAAATAGAGGTCAGAATGAACAGCCTAGAGGGTCTGTCTAACGGATGGAGGTCGCTTCCCGATCAGGCCGAGGTACGTTTTGAAGAGAAGTACGGGAGGATTGCAACCTTAATGCAAGTCAAGGTCCAAATCCCGGCATTAAAAGCCATGTTGTCGGCTTGGAATCCTAAGTACGGGGTATTCTCTTTCAATGACATTGATACGGTCCCTACTATGGAAGAATATCAGGCATTGCTGGGGATCCCATACTCATTGCAGAGCCGGATCTACTTACACCTCGAGCATAGGCAAACCTGGAAATGGTTGGCACATATGTTGGGTTCTCCCCCAGAAGAAGTAAAGTCCAAAGAAACTGCTAAAGGAAAAACACATGGTTGGTATTGGACATATCTCCAGAAATGTTTAGATCAATGCCTCCATGAGAAACAGTGGGACCAGGTTGATAGCTCGCTTTGGGAATCTACGGTGCGATTACATTCCGGGACCATTGGGAATCATAACTTGCAACGCGTGGAAGTGTTCGGGCGGTGGAAAGGCAGCGATTAATCCAATACACGCAATCCTTGCGGAGACTTTATTAACCCTTACCTACTGCAGACAACAGGGCAGAGGATCCCTTAAGTGTTGTTCTCAACTGTTATACCTCTGGATTATCAGTCACATGTGTCCTGTGGAGACAAAAGGATTGACTTGGTACCTTGACCAGCCTCCCATTGAGAAGATGATCCGATTAGTGATCAGCCCGAAGAATGAAAAACAGTGGTGGGAACGGATTTTGAGTTTCAATAGCCATGATTACTGTTGGAGGAAGCTGTGGACGTCAAGCCAACCCGTTTTGATCGGTACAGGGGGTATTCAGTCGGTGTCCCTGATCGGAGTAACCGGATACACAAGTTACACTCCGGCATTGGTAATGAGGCAGTTCGGCTCAACACAGTCTGTGATCAACATTGAAGAATACCACCAAGGTCGCTTCTACCACGAACTCAAAGGAGAAGAAGGGTTGAAAAAGGCTCGCAAATCGTGGGAAAACGTCACTCTGATGGAGAGATCGCCTAAGGGCCCAAGCACCTCGGGTGATTATCTTAAATGGAGAGCTGACAGGGACCGAGAACATTCAACTGTGAAATTCGAAGACAGTAACCCGCTCCGAGATGTCCTATTAGAAGAAATGAATGGCCATCTGGATGACTCACTACAAGAGGCTAATATTGAGAACTCGCAACTGCAGGAACAAATAAAACAGCTGAAGGACCAACAGCAGAAACTTAAAAGAAGAGTAAGAAGACTTAAGGAAGAGGTAAGGGCCGAAAGGATGGGGTTCGAGGAGCAAGAGGTACAGTGGGAAAGGGAAAGAGACTCTCTCCAAGCTGAGGTAAAAGAAGCAAAAGTACAGAATAGTAAGTTTCAGGAAAAGATGAAATACCAAGAGGTACTCGTCGAAGAATATAAGCAAGAAAGTAAGAAGAAGAAGCTCGAATTGAAAGAACAAGCACTACTCATCAACGATATCTTGAAAGAGTGTGCTAAAGAAAGGAAAGAGAAAGAAAAACAAGCTGTTCTCTATCAAGGACTGAAAGAGAATGTTGACCAGCTGGAGAGAACAATAGCACAAGGAAAACGAGAATTATTACCTGAATCCGAGTACGCTCTGAAAGCATTTGACCCCGCCAAGCAAGAAGAAAGGTTATATGAGTATCTCAGAAAATGTCATCTTATTATAAAGAACCTTCCAGAGCTTAGGCCAATGTAAAAGATACAATGTACAAATTACTCAGTTAATGAAGTGATTTTTGGACCATTATTTAGCAAAATTTGTGAATGAATAGTATGACTCCCGTAGGAACTTCCTCGCTAGGGTTATGTGAAAAATTGAAATGCGCCATATGAACAGGTATCATAAATGCGCATTCAATCCCGTCATTCACGGTCAGACTATCGAACGATGCCATGATAAAGCTGAGGCGATTATCCTTTTTACAGATTTCAACCTGGCTCTCAAATGCCACTGTATCCTTCGTCCAGACCAGGACTTTTAGTTTCTTTGCAAAATTCGAAGTTTATTTAAAATTTTCTTTTTTTACTCCTTACAGGAATCAATATTGCTTCTAACAACGCAAGTCGACCAAGCACACAGTTCAACCTCAGAGTGTACTTAACAAGATCTCGAACAAGAAAACTAATGGAAGACCAGGAACAAGTACAGAACCTACGAGGGCAAGTGTCGAACTAAAAGACCGAGTTTGAGAACTTATGAAGATGATGAGAGAGATGTCCCAAAATAGGCCCACTTGGACCCTAACCTACCATTACCTCCCCACCTCCTACAACGGTTGATTCTCACTACGCTTCAACCTCCTTCACTTTCCGACCATCAATCCGGACCAGCGATCCTTTGTCAATCCGGTGACCATAAATAATGACCTACCTTTTTCCTATTACCCGGCTATCTCAAATGCCGAGCCACACCCTTCAATCCCGATCCTCCAATTTACTCCACCCTCGGCTCCCGGTTGGAGGAGCGCATCATCTGATGGAAGGAGAACATAGGGCGAGAAAAGCGAAACTATAGGCTCTAGAAGAAAGGCGAGGGCAATAGAGGGGCTGAACATGTATGGTTCGATCGATGTGTAAATCACGAGATTGGTGCGGATGTGGTGGTACCACCCAAATTCAAGGTTCGGATTTGACAAGTACAGGAAACTCAGATCCCGCATCCACGGCAACCTACATTGCCAAAATGTCCGCCTTAACGAGAAGGCGATAGACTTCTCATTCACTTCTTTCACGAGCCTCTCGGAGCGGCTACGAGATGGTGCATACAATTGGACAGAGCAAGCTTTGCACTCTGGAAGGATTTAGCCGATACCTTTCTAAAGCGGTACAAATTCAATTGTGATGCGGCACCACAAGGAGGACCTCGGAACCTAGTCTGAGAAAGACGGGAAGGTTTCAAGCGGTATGCCCAACGATGGAGGAGAAAGGCTGCGAAGTATATCCTCCGGTGTGACAATGAACTCGCTCTCTATTCATGAAACATTGAAAGCTCCTACTTCAACCTAATGATTGGAAATACCTCCAACGACTTCTCGGATATCATCCAAGTGGTGAGAGAATTGAAGCTAATATTAGAATAGTAAGACTACAAGAGTTGGTGAGAACCACTGTGAAGAAGGCGCGACTTTGGCAAAAGAAGGAGGGTGATGTGCACTCTGTCACCGTCGAATAATTACTCCCAGTTTCCCCAAAATAATTACCGGCCATATCCTTCTTCTCATGGCCAAACCATCGCCAACATTCCACCTCCTTTCCTAAATTATCCGCAACCACGCCCACAATATCCCCCACCTACAAATTTTCAACCAAGACCACCTCCTCCTCCCGTTCAACCAAGACCACCACAAAACAACCCGAGACATCCAAGGAACCCTGATCCACCTCTTACCCTCCCTCTCGGTGAAATATACCGATACCTTGTCGGTATAAACCAAATCGCATCACCCCCTTAGACCCAATCCACCGCCATATCCCGGTGGTATGATGCCACCGCCTGTTGTGAGTATCATGGAGGAGCACAAGGGCATTCAATCGATAATCGCGGGCACTCGGAGGGAGAGTGCACGCTTTAATCCAAACGGTGGTTGAAGATCGAGGGAAATGGTTCCCTCCCCAACGTTACCTCAAACCCACCGCCTAACCATAATGCGGGCGAGTATAAATATGATAGAGTCTAATGGAGAAGAACCAACACCTGGAAGTAGGCAGTGGTTCCTCACTTTGAGGAGATTTTTTTGTAGCAATAAGGGAGGGCTACCTTTGCCCTCGTGTAGCGGATCCAAAAGAGTACGGGGTGTCCTTATCATGGAGGCGGTGACCATGAGTGCGAGATTATGAGGGGTTCTGCAAGAGGTCGGAACTTATTGTCTCTTAAGGTTACGAGATATCGAAGAGGTCAAAGACGGAAGAGGGAGTGAACACCACTAGGTTCAGCCAAACTGCTTCTACCTCCAAGCCCAGAATCACCTTCTCACCCCCGGTAGCCTCACCCCCAGTAACGGTTATCCAAACTCCACCCCAGCTCCCCATCACCAATACTCACGCTATCCCTTGGAACTATAACTTCCAAGTTTTCACTCAAGATGCGTCAAGCAGTACATCCACTCCCGCCTCGCCTCACCTGCACCACCAAAACCATGTTTCGCTCCTCACGAGCATTTCAGAATGACTTATCTTTGGACCTACAAAGAACCTTACTCCCCAAACCAGTTCTCGGCCCGTTATCGCAACAAAGCCCTCTCCACCTGAGCAAGAAGTTGAGTTTATAACTCGAAGTGGGAGGTGTTACGGGAACGAAGAAAGAGAAAAGAGGAAAGGGAAAGTAAAAATGGGAGAGTCATCAAAAAATACAGAAGAGGAGGTTGAGAAAGCAGGGGAAGTAGAACCTACTGAACATAAAGAAGAGGAAGAACTACTGCTCCAAATAATGAAACAGAGTGAATATGATGTAGTGGAGCAATTGAGGAAGACACCTGCCCGAATTTCACTGTTATCACTGATCTTGAGCTCTGAAGTCCACCGACAAGCCTTGCAGAGAATCCTGGATCAAGCCTTTGTGAACCCTGACATCACACCGGGATAGTTTAAGAAGATAGTAGAACAAATCCAGGCTTCCAACTTTGTAGCCTTTTCTGAAGAGGAGGTAGATCCCGCAGGCTTAGGGCACAATAAAGCTCTACATGTAACTGTGAAGTGCAAGGGTTGTATAGTGGCCAAAGTTCTCATCGATAACGGATCGGCCCTTAATGTACTGCCTAGCGCAACCTTAGCCAGGCTGCCGGTCGACCAATCATATATACGTCAGAGTGCTATGGTGGTAAGAGCCTTTGACGGTACCAGGAGAGAGGTGCTGGGAGACATTGACTTGCCAATCCAAGTCGGTGCATGTACTTTCAACGTCACGTTCCAGGTGATGAACATTGAGCCGGCTTACACTATGCTGTTGGGGAGGCCATGGATCCATTCCGCGAATGCTGTTCCTTCGACTTTGCACCAGAAAATCAAATACATTAAGGACAGCAAAATCATCACTGTAAGGGGCGAAGAAGCCATACTGGTCACCAAGCCGCAATCACTTCCTTATGTGGAAGCGGCCGAAGAATCATTGGAGAGTTCTTTCCAGGCCCTTGAATTGCAAGATACCGGGAAGGAGGGGGCTATGGCTATGGTGGCCAAAGTGATGTCAAGGAATGGGTATCAAGAGGGGAAAGGCTTGGGCACCGCCTTGCAAGGGATCGTGGAACCCATACCGGCTATTCAGAAGGTGGGCCGTAGTGGTTTGGGATATGAGGAGGATGCCCTCGTGGATGGGCGATTCTGGATGAGGAAAATACTTCGGGATCAGAGGTTTGACCAGAAGATGGGAAAGATGAAAATAGTCCCGAGAATTACGGAGATCTTCACTAAACCGGTCATTCAACATCCGGCAAGTACAGAAGAATCACCCGATGATCCATCCATAGATGTCATCCAACTGGATTCCTTGTATGAGGCCCTAGTTTCGCCAATGACTGAGGGGCAAGAGCTGGATAACTGGACAACGGAGGATATCCCTGTACTCAATCTCGAGTAAAGTACCTTTGGTTATCTACACTTGATCATTTTGTCCATGATGACAAGAGTAATACTGTAAATGGACCTTTTCTTATGGCATTAATATTAATGAGTTGATAGCGCATTTTAAATCCAATACTCTCTTTCTTTCCTTTTTAATTCCATCCTTATAACATGTTCTATTCTTTATTCATTCAGGACCATTCATCAATTAACACCTAATAATCCAATAGACTCAGAAATTCCTCCGTTAATTTTGAAATCCCCATAATCGCCATTACTTCAAGTGATTACGAGGAAGAACTTACACAAGACGATGAAAAAGATGAACCCTCCCTCGTGCCTTGTGAAAACGGAACGCGCACAATAAACTTAGGCACGGAGGAAGTAAAAAGGGAACTTAAGGTAGTGGAGAGTGAGGAATTGGGAGATATGATCGATGCGCTTAAAGAATTCCTCGACGTGTTTTCTGGAGCTATGATGATATGGTGGGTTTGGACCCTCGATAGTAACGCACAAAATTCCCTTAATCCCGTGAACAATTAGGTGAAGCGTAAACTAAGGAGAATGAATCCCACACACCGCTCAAGGTTCGGATGAAGTCAAGAAACGAGATGACGGATTCTTGAATTGGTCAAATATCCCCAATGGGTGGCTAACGTCGTCCGTGAATGAAGAAGGACAAGAGTCGTGGTGTGCGTTGACTACCGGGATCTTAATAAAGCTAGCTTGAAAGACGATTTCTCTCCCCACATTGATGTGTTAGTTGACAATGCTGCGGGATTGTGCAGGTGATCGAGTATTGATGGGGAATCATGGTACAATCATATCCCAATGTACGAACAAGACAAGGATAAAACTGCTAACAACACACAATGTGGAGTATTCTGCTATCGGGTCATGCCCTTCGGGTTGAAAAATGCAGGGGCTACTTACCAGCGCGCAATGGTCACATTATTCCATGACATGATGCATAAAGAAGTGGAGGTGTACGTGGATGATATGATCATTAAATCCAAGGGAGAAGAGAGCCACGTTCAGGTGATGAGGAGGGTATTCGAAAGGCTTAGGAAATACCACTTGAAGCTGATCCATGATAATTGCATTTTCGGAGATAAATCTGGAAAGTTGTTGGGATTCATAGTAAGCGAGAAAGGGATAGAAGTAGATCCAGACAAGGTTCGAGCTATTCAAGAAATGCCATCCCCAAAAACAGAAAGGGAGGTGCGCAGTTTTCTAGGAAAGTTGAACTACATTTCAAGATTTATTTCTAATCTCACTGCCAAAGCCGAGCCTATTTTCAGACATCAGAACACCCTCCCAGAACCACTCAGACATCCCACTGCTCCGTGACGGTGTCGGTCCGGACAGCTAGAATGTCCAGAAAAATATTTAAACTAAAGTCATGAACCATAATTAACTCAAATACTAATAAGAAAAATTTAGTAAAAATTTTAGAAATAAAATACAACCAAGCAAAACGAGCCAGTGCCTAAACGATGGGTAACCGGAGGGAAGTTGCGGTTCTCGCAACGAGGAGCCCTAGACCCGGGGGAAAAATTATAAAATAATTTTTGGGACTCCAGAGAAGGGTAATTGAGGTTCCCATGGCATTAGAATGCCAAGAAAATACCTAGAAAAATTTTTCAATCGGTACAGACAATTTTGGCCCGTTAAGCCAAACGGAGGGTATTTTGGTCATTTCGCCTTCCGAGGTGATTTTTGGCCGACTTGCCCAGTTGAGTAAATAATTAATATGACATAAAATATGAATAAACATTACTAGAAATCAAATTGAAAATGAGTAGTGGAGGAAAGGAAAGAAAATGAAGAAAAGATCAATTATGGCATCATGGTGATGTCATTAAGGAGTTTGGACCAATCACACTTAAGCTATTGTTTGACTAACTATTAAAAGAGATTAAAGAAGACCAAAATAACACCAATTGCAGCAGCCACCTCCCTCCCCAAAGACCAGCCGAAATTGCCCTAGACACCTCCATGAAAATTTTTCAATCAAGCTCAATCTCTCCCTTTCTTACACCACTAAACCCTAACCCCTTTCATTAAACCTTGACCATATCACTTGGAGAACCTCTTGGCAGCCAATAAGAGGAAGGAAATTGGAGTTTAGGGCTTTGGAAAATCTGCCACTCAAGGTTAGTGCCTAATTTATACTCTCTCTCACTCAATTTATGTTTAAGGACATGATTTAAGTTGAAATTGTAAGTTAATGTATAAATTGAATTTTGAGAACTTGGAGACTTGAACAAAAATTAGGGTTTGCTTAGGAAATTGTTAGAGGACATTTTAATGGTCAATTAGTGACCATTTTAGGTAATTTGACTAACAAATGGACTGAAAAATGAGGTTGCAAATTGAGGTTGCAAGCTGCCCTATGGACAGCAGCATAGGGACTGAAATTTCAGTCCCTTTGCACTGCCATAACTTGGGCAGTGGGAGTCCAATTGAAGTTTGGCCAATTGGACATGAAATTAGGCTTATAATGGCACATTTTTGCTGAAGAAACCATGCCCAAAAGACCAAAGCAAGAGGACCAAAACTTGGCCCCAATCCGAACCCTGAAACTGCCTCTGCAGAATTGACCAAATGAACAGTAACTGTTCATTTGGCCATAAGTCACTGTATATTTGGTCAATTGGTCTGAAATTTTTACAGCAACAATTTAAGACATAGACAAACAACTTTCATGAAGGAACCTACCCCAAATTATGGCCAGAACCCATTCAACCAAGTGACTCAAGTCACTGTTCCTGCACTGTAGATATGGTAATTTTCTGCAGAATGCAATCCGGGCAGCTTGGGTTTTTGGGCCATATCTGGAGCTACAAAACTCCAAATGGAGTGATTCAAAAAAGGAAATTCAACTAGACAAAATAAGGAACAACTTTCATGTTTTACATTTCTTCAAATTCCAACAGTAACAGTGTCCAATGGAACAGTGAAGTTAGGGCACCAAAACTGAAATTTTCTGCTAGTGTGGGTTACACTTTGAAATTGCAAAACACTTAAGCCAACAAGTTTTAAACACCAAATGTGGTATGTTGGGAGTGCCAAAGTTGATGTACACATTTTTATGCTAAAAGTCAACATTTTTGTTGACCAATGATGAATAGTAACACCAAAAAAGTTGAAATTCACAAATTGACGAATTTAAGAATTTCAAATGCCCTAGTATACCTAACAAGATTGGTTTGGATAGTTTGGCATGCCAATAGGGTTCATTAGCGATCGCACATGGCAAAAATGCCATTCGTGATTTCATGGCTTTTAGCCATTCGACTTTGCATTGAGACTTGGCCTTGTGCTCGATATCATTTACTGCTTGTTAGCTACATTGCACACCGAGATGCATATGTGACCGATGGTGTGACGCCCGAGGTACTAGGTACCCAATGCGGTTACCGTTATCCATCCGATCGTCTAGTGTAGGTTACTTGGGGCAACCAAATGAATAAAAGTGAACAAAGTTAACGAATTAATGAATATACCAAGATCAAACAAAGAAAGCATACACATTGTATACACATTTATTTTCTTGCTATTTTCTTCTATTATATTATTGCACCACTAAGCATTATTGCTTAGCGCGTTGCTTTTGCCACGCGTAGGTACTGGAGATCCCGATCGTGAGCCCAGTAGACCACAGACTGGGTGAGTCCATCCGACAGTTCTGCTCAGTGTCTGTGTCACCTCGTCACCTGCAGTGCATTGGTAGGACACTAGATGCCATTTTGTCATCTTGTAATTAACTTTTTATTTTCTCATATGTATTTGGGATTTATGTAATGTATTTTGAGGTTCATGTAAATAATAAAGATTTATGGTTATGTATGGTATTAATTTGAGTATTTAATGGTTGTTTATGTATGAGAACCCTGAGAAAGGGATGTTTTGAAAAATGAAAAGGTTGTTGAGACCTGAAATTGACAAATTACTGAGATATTGATATTGAGTTTTATTGATGATATTGGAGTTGAGAATGAATGAAATTGTATATTGGAAGTGTTTTTAACAGGTTCCGAAGAACTGTTTTCTCCATTTTTAACCGGTACTCTGCCGGATTTTCCTTAAAATCTTCGGAACCTCAAATGAATAATACTTTTGACAAATGGTTAAAATAAATCATATTTCATAAATTAATTTCAAAAGCATGACACAAATTAAGTAAGGTATATTAGAGTGTGCCAGTACACCGTGTGGCATTACTTATTCGGGTATACTGTACACGAGTAAGGGGTGTCACATTTAGTGGTATCAGAGCACGGTTTAGGCGTTTCTGGGCCTAGATTGAGTCCATACCATGCATTGCATTTGTAAGAGTCGAGGTGACACTAACGCAGATCTGTTTATCTTTCTTATTTTGAATAGGATATGGATCCTTCATCTCAAAGAGCCGTCGAGGAGGAAGTGGAGAGTCATGCTCCACCTGCAGCAGCTGAGACTGGGGGCATGAGAGAATCTGCTCCACCAGCTCAAGCAGAACCTGCTCAGCCTCCACAGGCCATGTTCCAACAAATGGCCGACTTCTTTAGACAGATGGCTGGGGTAATGCCAGCACCACCACCACCACCACCAGCTCCACAGCAGAAATCACACTTGGAGAGACTAAGAAAATTTGGAGCTGTGGACTTCTATGGCAAGAGAGAAGATGACTCTGTTGCAGCCGAGAACTGGTTGAACAGAACGGGAAGAGTACTAAAACAGCTCCACTGTACTCCAGAGCAAAACCTGGAAGCTGCCATCTCTTTGCTGCAAGATGATGCCTATGAATGGTGGGACACTGTGTCCAGTGAAGTGCAAATAAGTCAGAATTGGGATTTCTTTCTCTCTGAGTTCAAGAAGAAGTATGTGGGTACTGTATATTTGGAAGAGAGAAGAAGAGAATTTATTAACCTGAGGCAGAGACAATTGTCAGTGGCTGAGTATGAGAAAGAATTCGTCCGATTAAGCCGCTACGGAAGGGAGATAGTCCCTAATGAAGCTGAAAGATGCAAGAGATTTGAAGAGGGACTAAATGACAACATCAAGATCCAGCTCACTGCCTTGGGAATCACAGAATTTACCAAGTTAGTGGAAGCTGCCATAAAGGTTGAAAAAGTGAGAATTAGTGAGTGGACTAGAAGAGAGAGACAGCAGAAGAGGGGACCGGCCGAGTTCGGCTCTGCATCGTGGAAGAAGTTTAAGGGTCCTCCCGCACAGAGTTGGGTCAGCCACAGGCTGTGGTCACCTCGGGGCCTGTGCCACGCTCACCCCTAGGAGAGGTCACCCACACCATCGTGGGCGCCTCCAGGGATGGGGTTCAGGGGACCAGCCCCGGCATCTTCTGCATGTCCACACTGTCAGAAATGGCATAAGGGGGAGTGTTGGAGAGTAACTGGTGCCTGCTTGAGATGTGGGTCAACAGAGCATCAGTTGAAGAACTGTCCACACAGAACAACTACAGCTGCTCCAACACAAGCGCATGCACCGCTCCCGCACCACCAAGGGGTAGAAGGTCCGTAAACTGCCGTGGGACCATCTCGCAGGCTCGCATTCGAGCCAGCAGAGGCCGATAATGCACCACCTGCCAGAAATTATGCCTTGAGAGCTAAAGAGGAGCAAGATGCCCCGAACGTCATCGTGGTACGTTCTCCTCTACACTACACTGCAGATGCATTGGTGGATCCAGGATCCACTCATTCATATATCCGCATCAACCTACCCATAGAAAGGGGGATATTGGTAGGGAGAGTGACCAAGACATTCGGTCACTAATCCATTGGGTCACAGCAGTGGTAGTGAACAAGGTATACAAGGGTTGCCCGCAGGATTCAGGGTATGAATTCTTGGCGCACTGATTGAGTTGCCCTTCCATGAGTTTGACGTGATTTTGGGAATGGACCGTTGTCACGTCATCAGCAATAGTTGATTGCAAATTGAAGAGAATTTCTCTAAAAACTTCAGAGGGTAATGAGATTACAGCTAGGGGAAAGGACAGATTTTCTACGTCCAATGTCATCTCACCACGATTGCAAGAAGAATGATGAGAAAAGGTCGTGAAGCCTACCTAGCACATGTGGTGGATACTAGGCAGTGCTAAGCCAAACTCGAGTGACATACCCACAGTGAGAGACTTCCTGCAGGTATTTCTGAAGAATTACCCGTTTGCCACCGTAAAGGGAAGTTGAATTTGCTATTGAGACAACGCCGGCACAAAGACCCATTTCCATTGCTCCTTATAGAATGGCACCCACGGAATTGAGAGAGTTGAAAACTTCGGTTGCAAGAGTTGCTAGATAAGGGGTTCATACGCCCAAAGGTGTCACCATGGGGAGCTCCAGGTCGTTCGTGAAAAGAAGGATGGGACTTTGAGACTTTGTATTGATTAATGGCATTGAATAAAGTGACTGTGAAGAACAAATATCCGTTGCCTAGAATTGATGATCTGTTTGATCAGTTGAAGGGAGCAGGAGTATTTTCTAAGATTGATCTCATATCAGGGTATCATCAACTGAGTGTGAAGGATGTAGATGTGCCCAAGATCGCATTCAGACCCGGTATGGGCATTATGAGTTTCAGGTGATGCCCATTGGCTTAACAAATGCACCAGACGCATTCAAGTACCAAATGAACCGTATCTTCCATCCATACCTAGATCGGTTCGTAGTGGTCTTTATTGATGACATTCTAGTGTACTCCAAGACCAGGGAAGAACATGATGAACATTTGAATATTGTTCGCAAACCTCATGGGAAAAGAAGTCAGATGCTAAGTTGTCCAAGTGTGATTTTTGGCTGAATGAGATTGCATTCCTTGGACACATAGTGTCAGCTGATGGGATTAGGGTGGATCCCAAGAAAATAGAAGCAGTGATGGAATGGAAGCCTCCCAGAAATACAACTGAGGTCAGAAGTTTCTTGGGGCTAGCTGGGTATTACAGGAGGTTTGTGAAGGGATTTTCCTAATAGCTGCTCCAATGACCAAGTTGTTACACAAGAATGTCAAATTTGACTGGAATGACAAGTGTCAGACCAGTTTCGAGAAGTTGAAGGCTATGTTGACAGAGGCACCAGTGTTAACGCAGCCAGTGTCAGGGAAGGACTTTGTGGTCTACAGTGATGCCTCTCATAATGGGTTAGGGTGTGTTGATGCAAGAGGGGAAAGTGATCGCCTATGCTTCCAGCACTAAGGCCACATGAGCGTAACTACCCTACCCATGATTTAGAGCTTGCAGCAATTATCTTCGTGATCAAGATATGTAGGCATTACTATTATGGTGAAAAGTTTTACATTTACACGACCACAAAAGCACAAATACTTGCTAACCTGCATGAGCTCAACCTTAGACAGAGGCGATGGATTGAGTTCTGAAAGATTATGACTGTAATTGATTACCATCCGGGAAGGCAAATGTAGTTCTTGATGCTTTGAGCAGAAAATCCATGACACTCCGAGATCTTTGAATGCCCGTCTATCTTTGGCTCGAGATGGAGCTATTTTGGCCGAAGTTGCAAGTGAGGCCAAACTCGCTACAGAGCATCTTGGATGGGCAAAAGGCAGATGAGAAGCTAATGGCTATTATGAGCAAGATCTCAGAGGGAAAAGCAACTGACTATGAGGTGAAGGCAGATGGGTGTCTGTACTACAAAGGAAGACTGTGTGTACCAGATGATGGGGAATTGAAGACCAGTATTCTAAAAGAGGCACACACGGTATATGCTATGCACCCAGGAAGTACAAAGATGTATCATGATCTGAAGCTTCAGTATTGGTGGCCTGGTATGAAGAAAGACATAGCTGACTATGTGACTAGATGCTTGACATGTCAGCAAGTCAAGGCAGAACATCAAGTTCCATCAGGTTTGCTACAGCCTATACGCATACCTGAATGGAAATGGGATCGGGTCACCATGGATTTTGTGAGTGGTCTGCCTCTCACCCAGAGGAAACATGATGCAGCATGGGTAATAGTGGATAGATTGACAAAGTCAGCACACTTTCTGCCAGTTAGAACTGACTACTCACTAGAGAGGTTAGCAGAATTGTATATCAGTGAGATAGTTAGACTGCATGGAATCCCACTTTCCATCATATCTGATCGAGACCCAAGGTTTACATCGAGATTTTGGAAGAAATTGCATGAATCCTTGGGTACACAACTCCATTTCAAAGATGCCTTTCCATCCTCGACGGATGGGCAATCTGAAAGAGTAATCCAGGTAAACAATTGAAACCCATGAAATTAATACAAATATTGAATTGAAATGATAACAATAACGTGAAATACTTGTCAGGTCCTTGAGGATATGCTGAGGAGTTGTGTCATTGAGTTTGAGGGAAGTTGGGATAGATATCTCCCACTGGCAGAATTTGCATACAACAATAGCTACCAAGCTAGCATTCAAATAGCCCCATATGAAGCACTGTATGGAAGAAAATGTAGAACTCCAGTGTGCTGGACTGAATTGGGCGAAGACAAACTGGTAGGGCCAGACCTGGTGAAACATGCTGAGGAGAAGGTGAAAATAATCAAAGCCAATCTCAAGGTTGCCTCGCATGCATGTAAATCTTATGCCGACCTGAAGAGAAAAGAAATAGAATATGTGGTTGGCGACAAAGTGTTCCTCAAGGTGTCACCATGGAAGAAAGTGTTGAGGTTTGGAAGGAAAGGTAAGTTGAGCCCTAGGTTCATTGGCCCATATGAAGTCATTGAACGTGTGGGTTCAGTGGCCTATAGGCTAGCTTTACCACCGTGAGTGGATAAGATCCACAATGTGTTCCACGTGTCCATGCTCAGAGATACCGCTCAGACCCTTCACATGTCATCTCCATGGAAGAGATTGAAATCCAACCGGATTTGACATATACAGAAGAACCTATACGGATCTTGGCTTGGGAAATGAAAGAATTAAGGAATAAGCAGATTCCACTGGTGAAAGTGCTTTGGAGGCACCACAACACCGAGGAGGCAACTTGGTAAACTGAAGAGACGATGAGGCAACAATTTCCTCAACTATTTACATCAGGTAAAATTTCGAGGACGAAATTTTTATTAGAGGTGAAGAGTTGTAACACCCTCCCAGAACCACTCTGTACATCCTACTGCTCTGGACTGTCGGTCGGACAGCTAGAATGTCCAGAAAATATTTAAACTAAAGTCATGAACCATAATTAACTCAAATACTAATAAGAAAAATTTAGTAAAAATTTTAGAAATAAAATACAACCAAGCAAAACGAGCGATTGCCTAAACGATGGGTAATCGAGGGAAGTTTCGGGTCTCGCAACGAGGAGCCCTAGACCCGGGGGAAAAATTATAAAATAATTTTTGGGACTCCAGAGAAGGGTAATTGAGGTTCCCATGGCATTAGAATGCCAAGAAAATACCTAGAAAAATTTTTCAATCGGTACAGACAATTTTGGCCCGTTAAGCCAAACGGAGGGTATTTTGGTCATTTCGCCTTCCGAGGTGATTTTTGGCCGACTTGCCCAGTTGAGTAAATAATTAATATGACATAAAATATGAATAAACATTACTAGAAATCAAATTGAAAATGAGTAGTGGAGGTAAGGAAAGAAATTGAAGAATAAGATCAATTATGGCATCATGGTGATGTCATTAAGGGAGTTTGGACCAATCACACTTAAGCTATTGTTTGACTAACTATTAAAAGAGATTAAAGAAGACCAAAATAACACCAATTGCAGCAGCCACCTCCCTCCCCAAAGACCAGCCGAAATTGCCCTAGACACCTCCATGAAAATTTTTCAATCAAGCTCAATCTCTCCCTTTCTTACACCACTAAACCCTAACCCCTTTCATTAAACCTTGACCATATCACTTGGAGAACCTCTTGGCAGCCAATAAGAGGAAGGAAATTGGAGTTTAGGGCTTTGGAAAATCTGCCACTCAAGGTTAGTGCATAATTTATACTCTCTCACTCAATTTATGTTTAAGGACATGATTTAAGTTGAAATTGTAAGTTAATGTATAAATTGAATTTTGAGAACTTGGAGACTTGAACAAAAATTAGGGTTTGCTTAGGAAATTGTTAGAGGACATTTTAATGGTCAATTAGTGACCATTTTAGGTAATTTGACTAACAAATGGACTGAAAAATGAGGTTGCAAATTGAGGTTGCAAGCTGCCCTATGGACAGCAGCATAGGGACTGAAATTTCAGTCCCTTTGCACTGCCATAACTTGGGCAGTGGGAGTCCAATTGAAGTTTGGCCAATTGGACATGAAATTAGGCTTATAATGGCACATTTTGCTGAAGAAACCATGCCCAAAAGACCAAAGCAAGAGGACCAAAACTTGGCCCCAATCCGAACCCTGCAACTGCCTCTGCAGAATTGACCAAATGAACAGTAACTGTTCATTTGGCCATAAGTCACTGTATATTTGGTCAATTGGTCTGAAATTTTTACAGCAACAATTTAAGACATAGACAAACAACTTTCATGAAGGAACCTACCCCAAATTATGGCCAGAACCCATTCAACCAAGTGACTCAAGTCACTGTTCCTGCACTGTAGATATGGTAATTTTCTGCAGAATGCAATCCGGGCAGCTTGGGTTTTGGGCCATATCTGAGCTACAAAACTCCAAATGGAGTGATTCAAAAAAGGAAATTCAACTAGACAAAATAAGGAACAACTTTCATGTTTTACATTTCTTCAAATTCCAACAGTAACAGTGTCCAATGGAACAGTGAAGTTAGGGCACCAAAACTGAAATTTTCTGCTAGTGTGGGTTACACTTTGAAATTGCAAAAACACTTAATGCCAACAAGTTTTAAACACCAAATGTGGTATGTTGGGAGTGCCAAAGTTGATGTACACATTTTTATGCTAAAAGTCAACATTTTTGTTGACCAATGATGAATAGTAACACCAAAAAAGTTGAAATTCACAAATTGACGAATTTAAGAATTTCAAATGCCCTAGTATACCTAACAAGATTGGTTTGGATAGTTTGGCATGCCAATAGGGTTCGATTAGCGATCGCACATGGCAAAAATGCCATTCTGTGATTTCATGGCTTTTAGCCATTCGACTTTGCATTGAGACTTGGCCTTGTGCACGATATCATTTACTGACTTGTTAGCCGCTCATTACACCGAGATGCATATGTGACCGATGGTGTGACGGCCCGAGGTACTAGGTACCCAGTGCGGTTACCCGTTATCGATCCGATGTCTAGTGTAGGTTACTTGGGGCAACCAAATGAATAAAAGTGAACAAAGTTAACGAATTAATGAATATACCAAGATCAAACAAAGAAAGCATACACATTGTATACACATTTATTTTCTTGCTATTTTCTTCTATTATCTTATTGCACCACTAAGCATTCTTGCTTAGCGTTGCTTTTGCCACGCGTAGAGGTACCGGAGATCCCGATCGTGAGCCCGGTAGACCACAGATCGGGTGAGTCCATCCGACGCTTCGCTGTCCGTGTCACCTCGTCACTGCAAAGGCATTGGTAGGACACTAGATGCCATTTTGTCATCTTGTAATTAACTTTTTATTTTCTCATATGTATTTGGGATTTATGTAATGTATTTTGAGGTTCATGTAAATAATAAAGATTTATGGTTATGTATGGTATTAATTTGAGTATTTAATGGTTGTTTATGTATGAGAACCCTGAGAAAGGGATGTTTTGAAAAATGAAAAGGTTGTTGAGACCTGAAATTGACAAATTACTGAGATATTGATATTGAGTTTTATTGATGATATTGGAGTTGAGAATGAATGAAATTGTATATTGGAAGTGTTTTTAACAGGTTCCGAAGAACTGTTTTCTCCATTTTTAACCAGATCACTGGATTTTCCTTAAAATCTTCGGAACCTCAAATGAATAATACTTTTGACAAATGGTTAAAATAAATCATATTTCATAAATTAATTTCAAAAGCATGACACAAATTAAGTAAGGTATATTAGAGTGTGCCAGTACACCGTGTGGCATTACTTATTCGGGTATACTGTACACGAGTAAGGGGTGTCACAATTACTCCGGAAAAACAACTCTACTCAATGGGATTCAGTTTGTCAAGAGGCTTTCGAGACAATCAAGCAGTATTTGTCAAACCCACCAGTATTGGTCCCGCCTGTGGCAGGCAGGCCTCTGATCCTGTACATGGCAGTCCAACAGAATTCTATGGGATGTGTTTTGGGACAGCATGATGATACCGGCCGAAAAGAGAGGGCCATTTATTACCTGAGCAAGAAGTTCAATGATTGTGAGTCAAGGTACTCTTTCTTAGAAAAGACTTGCTGCGCGTTAGCCTGGACAGCAAATCGCCTCAAACACTACATGTTGAATCACAAGACATGGCTTATCTCCAGGATGGATCCTATCAAGTATGTATTTGAAAGCCCATTCGTGCCAGGTAGGATAGCCAAGTGGCAGGTTATACTCTCCCAGTACGACATAGTCTACATGACCAGGAAAGCGGTGAAAGGCAGCGTGATTGCTGACCTCCTAGCAGAAAATCCTATCCAGGATTATGAAGCTCTGGATTTTGAGTTCCCTGATGAGCACATTAATGAAGTAAACTGCAAAGAAGGGGGGCCAGCCGATGTATGGGAAATGTATTTCGACGGAGTTGTTAATTTGTCAGGTAATGGAATTGGAGCAGTATTGATATCCCCTGATGGGAAGCACTTCCCAATAGCTGTCAAGTTGAGGTTTGACTGTACCAACAATGTCGCAGAGTATGAAGCTTGTGTGATGGGTCTACAAGCTGCTATCGAAATGAAAATCAGAAAGTTGGAGGTGTACGGAGACTCGGCTCTGATAATCTATCAAGTCAAGGGAGAATGGCAAACTAAGGATCCCAAGTTGATCCCATATCAGAAGTACTTACTGGAGCTGATCAAGGAATTCGAAGAAATCTCTTTCACTCATCTTAGCAGGGACAAGAATCAATTTGCTGATGCTTTAGCTACCCTGGCCGTTATGGCTCAAATGGAAGAAGGGCAGACAACTCAAGCATTGAGGGTCAAAGCAAGGGATGAGCCAGCTTATTGCTTCATGATTGAAGAAGAGCCCGATGGAAAGCCCTGGTATCATGACATCCTGGCTCATCAGAGAACTGCAGAATTCCTTTGGGGGCAAGCAAAAATGAAAAGAAGATGATTCGGAGATTAGCATTGGGGTACTTCCCCAGTGGAGAAACCCTATACAAGAGGAGCTCCAACGGTGAATTATTGAGATGTGTAGATGCAAAAGAAGCAAAGAGAATCCTCTTTGAGACTCATGAGGGGAATTGCGCAACTCATGCCAATGGGCATATGATGGCTAAGCAAATCATGCGACGTGGGTATTTTTGGACCACAATGGAAAAGGATTGCATCGAGTACTTCCGGAAATGCCATAAGTGTCAGATCTATGCAGATCCGATAAATGTGCCACCTCACAAGTTGTTCAACCTCGTCTCACCATGGCCTTTCGCAATGTGGGGCATCGATGTGATTGGTCCCATCAATCCCAAGGCATCCAATGGGCACAGATTCATCCTAGTGGCCATCGACTATTTCTCCAAATGGGTCGAAGCAACGTCGTATGCTCACATCACACAGAACACGTTTCTCAAATTCTTCAGAAGCAATATCATCTGCCGGCATGGTCTCCCGAATGAAATTGTCACTGATAATGCCAAGAACTTGAATGGTCCGAAGATTCAGAAATTATGTGATCAATACAAAATCCGGCATCTCAATTCCTCCCCGTACCGCCCCCAGATGAATGGAGCAGTAGAAGCCGCAAACAAAAATCTAAAGAGGATAATCCGGAAAATGACGGCCACCTATAAGGATTGGCATGATATGCTTCCCTACGCTCTTCACGCATACCGAACTTCCGTGAGAACCTCAACCGGGGCAACTCCATACTCGCTGGTCTACGGCATGGAGGCAGTATTGCCCATTGAAGTTGAAATCCCTTCCCTAAGAATCCTGAAGGAGTCAGGAATTAATGAGTCAGAATGGATTCAGTCGAGGTTGGAACAGTTAAACTTGCTTGATGAGAAAAGGTTAGCAGCGGCATGTCATGGGCAATTATATCAGAGGAGAATGGCTAGGGCATTTGATAAAAGCGTTCGCCCACGCGAATTCCAACCCGGGGACTTAGTTTTGAAGAAAGTGCTGTCAAACCAAAACGATCCACGGGGCAAATGGTCACCAACATACGAGGGACCCTATGTGGTTAAAAAGGCATTTTCCGGAGGAGCCTTGATCTTGACCCAAATGGACGGCGAAGAGTTTCAGAGACCTGTGAATGCCGACACTGTCAAGAGGTATTATGCATAAACGAGTGAAGGACGAAAACCCGAAAGGGCGTCCCAAAAAAAAAAAAAAAACTTGGGGTGAAAACCCGAAAGGGCGTCCCAAGAGCCAAAATGGAGAAATAAGGAAGGGGGTATGGAACCAAGGATGGAGAGGAAACCGTCACGGCATGGGACTTCAGAGAACTTGAAATAATGGCAGTTAAAAGACTTCAAAACCAACTATAAGGAATATGTGAGATCTATCCTTGTACCCTTCCTTTTCCTTTGAAAGTCTATCCCTTTTTTTCTTAAGGCCATAATAAAGTCATACTTTATTCCTTCTGTTCACTCACTTTTTAAATACTATCCTTCCTCTTTGTTTAATGTGCTATGGATTAGTTAACATTTTTGCCATAAGATTTGAATTCGAGAATTGATAACCTCACGTACTTTATTATGAGATTTGCAGGGAATCGTCTCAAAAAAAAAAAAAAAAAAAAAAAAAAAAAACTAGGAGTGAAAACCCGAAAGGGCGCCTCTGGTTGAATGGACAAAAAGAAAGTAAAAACCCGCAAGGATGCTTTCCGTAAAATAAGAAGAAAGTCGGGAACAGAGGAGGGGCATTCGAAGAAATGGGGTCGTAGGTCAAGTCTTGCAACTTCTTTTCCGTTAATCATCGGCCTTCGGTATCTTGTTAAGTACACTTCATCGGGGAAGAACTTCATGTGTCAGGGTTAGACTTGCTTTGTAAGTTGATTTTAATTTCATGCAATTTAAGTTTCCTGTCATCAACCTCTGGTTCCTTGATCTAAGTTGATTTTAATTTCATGCAATTTAAGTTTCCTGTCATCAACCTCTGGTTCCTTGATCTAAGTTGATTTTAATTTCATGCAATTTAAATTTCTGTCATCAACCTCTGGTTCCTTGATCTAAGTTGATTTTAATTTCATGCAATTTAAATTTCTTGTTATCAACCTCTGGTTCCTTGATCTAAGTTGATTTTAATTTCATGCAATTTAAATTTCTGTTATCAACCTCTGGTTCCTTGATCTAAGTTGATTTTAATTTCATGCAATTTAAGTTTCCTGTCATCAACCTTTGGTTCCTTGATCTAAGTTGATTTTAATTTCATGCAATTTAAATTTCTGTCATCAACCTCTGGTTCCTTGATCTAAGTTGATTTTAATTTCCCGCAATTTAATTTTTCCTGTTATCAACCTCTGGTTCCTTGATCTAAGTTGATTTTAATTTCCTGCAATTTAAATTTCTGTTATCAACCTCTGGTTCCTTGATCTAAGTTGATTTTAATTTCCCGCAATTTAAATTTCCTGTTATCAACCTCTGGTTCCTTGATCTAAGTTGATTTTAATTTCTGTTATCAACCTCTGGTTCCTTGATCTAAGTTGATTTTAATTTCCCGCAATTTAATTTTTCCTGTTATCAACCTCTGGTTCCTTGATCTAAGTTGATTTTAATTTCATGCAATTTAAATTTCCTGCTATCAACCTCTGGTTCCTTGATCTAAGTTGATTTTAATTTCCTGCAATTTAATTTTTCTGTTATCAACCTCTGGTTCCTTGATCTAAGTTGATTTTAATTTCATGCAATTTACATTTCCTGTCATCAACCTCTGGTTCCTTGATCTAAGTTGATTTTAAATTTTTGCAATTTACATTTCCGCTATCAACCTCTGGTTCCTTGATCTAAGTTGATTTTAATTTCCAGCAATTTAAATTTCCTGTTATCAACCTCTGGTTCCTTGATCTAAGTTGATTTTAATTTTCTGGTACTTCAACTTCTGTTAACAATTTCTAGGTCATTAGTTCCTTAATTTCAAACACTTAATCGTCCAAAATATGAGTCTGAATCTTTACATAATTCCAACACGGAAATTTCTTTCCTTTAATAGAAATTATGTAAAGAGGGGCAGCTATCGACACCATATTTTGGCCGATCCCCAAGATCAACAAGACTTTGAAACCGATCCCCAGCACTAGGTCTCCCTGGGCCAGCCAATGACATTTCCGACTTCTCTTCATTTTTCTTTACCAGATGACCATATTTCCAAACTCTCCTTAAAAGGAATTGAATCAATGCTAAGTCATAACATTCGTTAAAGCCCTGCCGATCTCTCAAATCATTTACCGATCTCTCAAACCCGCTGTCGAATTTCCGGACCCGTCGGGTACATCCTTGATCTCTGTTGATAAATGAAGTGAACTAGCATTAGATCTTTTCTTACCAGTTTTATTGCCGATCTCCTTTTCGGGAGATCAAGAGCTAAGGTTTTGGTTCGGTTTAACGAGGGTTCCGATCTTAAGTTTTCAAGTTAAATTTTCAATTTTAATCAAGTCCCGTTCAGCATTTCTTCCCCACCGATCTCATGCTTATTGTGCTTTCCGATCTCTTATACTTAGATTAATAATTGCATTTTTGTCTTGCTGTGCTCATACAATCAAATACTCAGACAAACAATGGTTTAAAATTTTCCGATCACAACCCTTCATTGAACAAAGAGGCATTCCATTTCATTTCATAATTTGTACAAGTTATTCGGCTGGGGGATCACCCCCAGCCTGATTTACATTCTGCTCACTCTCTCTCTCACCCTCGGCTTCCTCCTCACTGTCTTCATCGTCGCCCTCAGGAGCCAGGTCGGCCATCCAGGAGAAGTCCTCTTGTGGTAGCGCTCGAGTTCGGCCAAGAGGTCCTTGTGAGCATTCACATAGGCTCCGGCTATCCCTGTCACCATCTCTTCGTCTTTCTCCTTAAGCTCCTCATCCTTCGCCTTAAGCTCCTCGTCTTTCTCCTTGAGTTCCTCTATAAGTTGAGCGACCTGAGCGGCTTCGTTGGCATGAAGTGCCCGAATTCCCAAGAGCACGTTCCTCTCACCAAAATATGATTCTGCTCGCCACTGTCTTCATGGAACTTTGCCCGTCCCTCGACTTGAGATATATAATCCCGAGCGGATGAGAGTTGGGATCGGAGGGAAGCCACTTCCTCATTCTTCTTCCCGATCTCCTTACCCAGACGCTGAATCTTTTCTCGAGCCATGGTCTGGTTCACCAGACACTCTACGTTTAGGCTCATGGATCGAGTCAAGATATCATCGAGACCATTCCGGGATAGCCTGTCCCGATCCTCCTGAAAGAAGATGGTAGACCCCAGGACTTTGGCAAAATCGGGGTTCTAACAGTCCGGTTATTCTTCAAGGAGTCGATCAGTATTTGAGCGCCACGAGAAGAGGTCCTCCCAGAAGCTTGAGTAGGCCCCCTTTCTGTGCTTGGAACAATTGGGAGAGGTGGAGGCTGCTCTTCCATTCTAGGAGGAGATCGGACAGCTTCTGAGGTCGGCGGACCCAAAGGTTGAGGCGGGTCTCTTTGTATCTCCCCAGGCTCATGACCGGGTGTTTGAAGTCGTTCCGAACGCTTCATCTCCTTTATCTTCCGGGAGATCTCTCTTTCCTTCTTCCGCTTCCTAGAACCCTCACCACCCGCCATACCTGCACAAAGAAAAGGTCAGTGAGACCGCTAAGGTCCTGAGATCTGAGATATAGAAAATACCAATGCCGAGGTCAGAGAGCGGAAGTTCGCGGTCTTGGCCGGTGAGCAATTGAATAGTCCAATGGTGCAGCTCGGCAGTCACCGCATCCAAACAAGAATACTTTTGAGTGGCGGCCTGACTCTTCAGATCCATCACTATTAAACTTTCCTCGACTCAGGTAATGTGCCTCGGAAGCAAGGGCCCCTGGTACCACCAGCTACGGGAGAAGTCCTCAAAGCAGCTCGGATCTTTGCTCCTCAGAATGAAGAAACGGTTCTTCCAATTCTTAAGGGATGAGGGCAGATCGGAAAAGAGCCCACAATGAGGCTTCGCCTGAAAGAACCAGTGTTCGTCATCCTTTCGGCGAGTTAGTCTGTGCAGCTCGGCGAACACTTTAGCCGTAGGTCTGATTCCCTTAGATCGGCATAGACCTCGGAAGGCTACCAAGATCCGCCACGAGTTAGGGTGAATTTGAGCAATGCACGCTCGGTGAAGTTTTAGGACCTCCTTATAGAAATCGTCTAGAGGGAACCTCAGACCGGCCTTTAACTGTTCCTCGTACACCATAACCATGTCATTCTCTTCAAAGGAGTGATCGACATGAAGATCGCCGTGGCACTTGATTAGCTCGTACGAATCAGGCCGAATGTTATATTCTTGGCTAAACGATTGCAGATCGGATTCTCGAAGAACCGACGGTAGTTCGTCTATAGGGAGAGTCTCTCTCCCTGAAGAAGGTGCGAGCCTTGATGGTATGACCCGCCCCCGAGTTGGAGCGGAGGCCCTGGGAGGTTCTTGTTGAACGCTTGGCCCGACTGCCTCTTCTTCATCAGACGATGACCACGAGAACTGAATGGAAGGAGGGCTCGCCGCTCTCTGACCTTCGGCACCGCTCATTTTCAAAAGAAACAAAGAATTTAAACTAAAAAGAGGATCAAAGCCCTTACCGGAGTCTGATCGGCGTCGGAAGAACTTGAGAAAATGAGAGAACTTCGAAGTTGTGAGCAGGGGATTGAAAATGGAATGAGAGAACAACTGGCTAACCCTCCCTCCCCTATTTATACTAGTCCGAGCATTTAATGCTCGCGAGGTTCTAGGCAGCGCATCGATTGGTGGGACTCGACAGCTGTTCTGACACTTCTCTCAAATATCCGAATGTTCAGAGATCGGTTAATTGGATATCGGCATAATAAGTTAAATATTTTGAATAAAGGATCAGTTAAGTGTCATTCAGGTAAAGAACCAGATCGGATAACCACATTAGAGATCGGAAAATAATCAATGCAAAAATAATAAGATGATAACCGACAAAATAAAGTCTTTATTTTCAAAAGATCGGATTACATCATTTGGGTGATCTCTAGGGATCGGATTACACTAAAATTGGATCACATCATTTCTGTGATCTCTAGAGATCGGATTACATTTTAGGATTACATCATTTGAGCGATCTCTAGAGACCGGTGGAACATCCTATCTAAAAGGCCTATGTCAAAGCCTAGTCTCGTGGCTGAATCAAAAGACGTGTTTGACCAGGAGACCGACTGTTGACATCGGATAGATGTGCAGCTCAGACGGGGTGACTATGACTCCCATGAAGATGAGAGACATCGTCACCGATGTTACCACCCGAAACCGACCCGCTGTTGGAACACCCAATGTGGAGGAAAACCGCTGTCGGAACACTCAATGTGATGAGAAACCGAATGAACTCAGTTGAGCGACTCGAGATCGGTACAACCAAGGTCCGCAATACAGATCGGTCAAATCCAGTCCTCTCACCATCGTCAGTTAAGGTCATTCGATCACCGGGATCGTAAATTTTCAGTTGGTGAGTAAAGAAATCCATCGGAAAAAGATCAAAGCCACAGTTATAGCCAGAACTTCCACCGGAGCAGCTAGAACAGGGAAAGTGAGAAAGGAAGAGAGGAAAATCAGATGAAAGAAATGTCTCTGTCGACAGGAGTATATATAGGGGAAAATGAGCATTTATTGTCGAAGCGTAAAACGGCTTAACGCCGAATCGAGGGACAATTAATACTTTGACCAGACCGGACCTGAAGAAGGGAAAAGATCAGAATAGTAGATCGGAAGGTGGGAGACCAGCATGAAAGGTCGGAAAGAACATGTGAAAGAGATCAGAAAGAGGAGGGATCGGAAGGCAAAAAGAATAAGACAAATTCCAATAACCGTCGTCAGAATCAGAGCCGAGGTAGTTAAGGCGTTGCAGACGAGATCTCACCGCACGCCTAAGAATCGCCCGCAATGCTGACAGGTGCCAGGGTATGTCATGACAGTCCTGTACATCCCAATCTCCACCGTTGATCCCACTTGTAAGGACAAACCCGGAACCCTTAGATCAAGAGAGAAGACGACAATACCAGCGTCTTTCGCTCTTAACCCTCGGATCGTTCCGGACAAGGAAATTTGGGACCGTCAGATGGAAAGAAGAAAAGGACAAATATTATGAAGAGTGATCTCAACCATTCATTTTGATTCTCTTTAATTCCTGAACCTCCGATCATGTCCTTCGAAATCTTGACCCTCCATCTCCCTCAAAATAAATCCTGACCCTTCACGAAGAGCACCCGATTCCTATAAATACCTGCATAAAAACTGTTCAAGGGACGGGTAAAAATAGACAAGAGGTCATTATTATAGCAGAGGAACTCAAATTTCATTTAGTTTGCTACTCGCTACTTAGAAGTGTCAATCAAAAGACTTTTGAAACTAGTTTTCCAAGTGTTTTTCTTGAAAAGATTCGAATACTGGAACTCTACATTTCCAGTTTGTTCATTATCTGGTCACACTCTCACTTTCTGCCTTTTATCATCTCTGTTTTCATTGTCCAAGCTCAACTTCATTCCACTCGATTCTTTTCATCTTGATCTGATCGCATTTCAGCTAAGCACCCTCCAGTTCACGAGGAACACCACCCCTCAGGCCAATCACTCCGTTGCCTTGTCACTATTTGACACCCCATAGTTATTTTAGTAGATTCGGCTCTTACGGTGTAAGAGCTCATACCATCGCTTTATTAAGTGCTTACATTTACTTTCTGCATTTTCTTTGTTCTTCTCACATCTGTGACTTTCTACTTTTGCACAAACGATCCCCAAAGAATGTTACTGTAAGAGCTCATATCACTGTTTTATCAAGTGTCTGCATTTACTTTCCGCATTTTCCTGTGTTCTTCTTACATCTGCAACTTTCTTCAAGACTATTTTTGCACAAACGATCCCCAAAGAATGACACTCCCAAATCATCTATTTAGTGATCAGTTCATTTTTGTTAATCTTCATCTTTTTTGAAAGCAAGTTTTCTAACTCCTAGTAGTGTGTAAGTGGTTGGGTAAACGTAGGTAATCAGAACTTAGGGTCTCTTTTAAAAGAGAGAACATGAATAACACGTCAGGAAGATAGCCAAACTATTAGGCCGACGTAAACAGCAATTCGACAAAGATGTCATAAAGTGGAATAAGACCAAAGTAAACGAAACAGAGTAGATCGGTCATTAATAGATATTGGTAAAATGAACGCATGGAAGGTCGGTAAATCAAGTCTAGTTTTCCTTATCTAGTCAAAAGGTATTGAGAAACCTTATCCCCAGCATCTTAGAACGCCAGTATCCTTAGCTTTAGGTTCTTATGTCATGTAGTTGAAATTAAAAATCCGGGAGATCGGAGAAATCCCTTCCATGCTCCTGTTAATCTGAAAGAGATCGGAAGGGAGTTCTTATTCGGTCTCAACTCAAAACATTAATAAATAACTCTAAAGGAGATCGGAGGAGAGTTCTTATCCGGTCTCCCTTCAAAATTTTAATAAACATTAAATAGGGATCGGAGGAGAGTTCTTATCCGGTCTCAACTCAAAACATTAATAAATAACTCTAAAGGAGATCGGAGGAGGGTTCTTATCCGGTCTCCCCTCAAAATTTTAATAAATAACTCTAAAGGAGATCGGAGGAGGGTTCTTATCCAATCTCCCCTCAAAATTTTAATAAATAACTTAAAAGAGATCGGAGGAGGGTTCTTATCCGGTCTCCCCTCAAAATTTTAATAAACAACTTAAAAGAGATCGGAGGAGAGTTCTTATCCGATTCTCACACCGCTCACTAAGGTTGTCTCATTTACTTATGTATCTGGGTGATCCAAATTTAGTGAAACATCAAATATTCCTTTTACCAAAAGGATTAACATTGCCGTCTAAGCCCTCCTAACTAATTTATAAAGGACGCAGAATTAAATCTACTTACCCTTATTAAGGGACGAGGTGGGGTGCCTAACACCTTCCCCACCCGTTTACGGACCCCGAACTTAGAATCTCTGTTTTGAAGTGGTTTCATTTTTAATTTAACTTCTCAAATGGTTTTCTTTAGTTTCCCTCAAAACTAAGGTGGCGACTCCTCACTCTTTCCCACTTCGGTGAGTGATCGTCCAGGCGATCGCAAAATCTATTGCGACAATCCCAATAATGTTAATTGTTTCCAAAGAGCAATAAAAATACAAAAGACCCAGAAATTATGATTTGCAGATATTAATTCAATTGTTTAATTATTGTTATTATAAATTATGCACCACTAAGCGTTATGCTTAGCGCGTTGGTTTTCCATCGCGTGAGTGCGAAGATCGTGATCGCCACGGTAGTATTTGGATGAGTTCGACCAGATCTGCCACCGATCAGAGTCACCTCACCAGTCTTTTGTATTTTGGTAGGGCCCATGTGTAGACTAGTATTTTAGTTCATTATGTCTAGTCATGATGTAATTACTAGTTTATGATGTATTTTATTTTGGACTTGAAATGAAAACTTATAATTTATTATCTATGAATTTCAATATGAATGCAATAGATGACACTTCATTTTGAGATCTCATAAATAGTTGCGAATGATATGATAAAAGAGAATATGATATGGAAATATGTGAGATGACTATGAATATGTTAACAAGTGATAGTGGAACCCGCCAAATGCTAATAAAATAAGGGAGGCTCTATCCGGGTCTCCACAGAAATAAGATATAAAAAAAAAAAAAAATTTCTACACATAGAATACATGTTTTAAATGACATCAAAAGTTTACAATAGATATGATAAAACAAGATAGGGTACTCCGGCACCGAATGTGGCACTTCTTGCTCGGCTATACGGTAGACGGGTAAGGGGCATCACATTTAGTGGTATCAGAGCTGGACTCCCTCTAGTACGGTGTGTGGTGCGAGGACGCACTAGGCGGAAGCTGGTGGGCTTGTCACGACCCAGGGATGGGGTTGGGACGTGCTTGTTCAACCAGCTACGCACTGGGGTGGAAACTTCGTGTCCCACATCGGAAATGGGAAGAAAAGATTTTGGGCCATATATGTGGGAGCCTTCCTCACACAGTCGCTTTTGGGAATGAAACCTCCCAAGGGACAAATCCGTGAGGCCCATGGGCCAAAGCGGACAATACTAACTGGAGAAGGATCGGACTGTTACAAAGTGGTCTTCATGAAAAGTGTAGCCCTATGTCTAAACTTTCCATTGGTGAAATTTAGGTTATTTGGACCAGTATAGAGAGAGTTATGACCAAATGAACACGTCTCGTTCATTTGGTCATTTCTGAGTTGGCAGTTTCAGTGACCCAACTTGTGCGACCAATTTGACTTAGTTAAAGGCAAAACTGGATTAAGTGGTCTTCATAAAAAGTGTAGCCCTATGTCTAAACTTTCCATGGGTGAAATTTTAGGTCATTTGGACTAGTATAGAGAGAGTTATGACCAAATGAATACATACTGTTCATTTGGTCATTTTCTGGGTTGGCAGTTTCATGACCCAACTTGTGCTACCAATTTGAATTGGTTAAAGGCAAAACTGGGTTAATTAGTCTTCATGAAAAGTGTAGCCCTATGTATAAACTTTCCATGGGTGAAAGTTTAGGTCATTTGGACCAGTATAGAGAGAGTTATGACCAAATGAACATATACTGTTCATTTGGTCATTTTCTGGTTTAGTGCGGAAATCCAAATTTGGGCAGTATTTAGGTCAAGTTTTAGACATAATTTGGGCATGGTTTCTTCATGGAAAATGGGCTATTTTGGGTCTAGTTTCACCTACAATTGGCCTCATACCAATTGGGATCACACAATTTCATTTATGGCCTAAAATATACACTGCCCTCAACAAACACAACTGTGAAAATAGCACTTCCAATAATTCATTTCTCCTCCAACTTCCTTGCTTCAATTTGACATTCAAGGCACTTCTAAATATCATCAACACATCTCAACAATCCCAATTGCATGGTATAATACAAAAATACCAAAGTTAGGCCAAACCCTAACTCACAATTTCAACCTCATAAAATCTCAATGTAAATCAACTTATAATACTTATAAATGCATCAACCAACATCATTAAATCACTTTATATACATCATAGTCATATACATCATAGTCATAAAAAATCATCACTCACTATGGGTACCAAAAATTCACTCCCCTCATAACTCAACTATTTCTTTTAGTTTCTTACAAATTTCACTTCATTTTAACCTTAACTCAAGGATTAATAAAGGAAGAAAGGAAGATTAGGCACTAACCTCTTGGGTAACTTGTTAAACTTCAACTTTTCTTCTTCTTTTCATTATCAATGGCTTCCTTATGGAGTGGGCTAACTTTTTAATGAAGGGGTCTATGGGTTTTGGTGAGTGAAAACTTGGGAAATCAAGCTTTAAGCTTGATAACAATGGTGGGGAGGGAGAGACTAAGGGAGACGGCAAGGAGAGAGAGAGAAGAGGAAGAAGATGGTTGGTGGGGTTTTGTCTCTTGTGTGTATTTATATATATACATTTATGTGTACTTTATTATTTTTAAATTTCATAAATCTATTTCCTTTCTTTTCTTTTCTTTCCTTTTCTTTTCTTTTCTTTTCTTCTTCTTTCTCTTCTCATTTTTCAAATTCAAATTCATAAATTTATAATTTTAATTTATTTTAATTATTTTAATTCTCTCAATTTTTAATTTGATATTTAGGTCAAAATTCACCTCTACGGGTGAAATGACCAAAATATCCTTCGGGGTGCTCATCAGGTTATTATTATATTTTTTTTGTACCAATTAATAAATTCTCTAAATTTTATTTTATTTTCTCTAAATTTTCCTTAACATCTTTAATGTCATTTTTACTTAAATAAACCTTTAATTAGTCTCAAAATTATTTTTCTATATTTTCTTAACAATTATTCCTTCAATTTATGTCTCCTCACTATAGTTTAAGTGTAGTCCCAAATAGTCTGACTGTCCGAACTGACATTAGTAGTCGGAACAGTAGAATGTACGGACTACCTATGGTGAGGGCGTTACAAAAAATGACCATAAAATGATCAAATGACTGATCAAAGTTTAATAACCAGGAATTGTAAATTCAGAAAGCTTAGAGGCAAACGGACCAACTATGGTATTTTGAATATAACTTGAGTTCTATAACCCCAAATTCAGTGATTCAAAAACTGAAATTCAAGTTTAAACATAGAGGAGCAATTGTTATGAAGGAAATGTGACTAAATAGACATCCTAACCTAGTCGAATTCCTAGATAAAGATAACACATTAACATGAACCTAAAGAAAGGTTCATGGGAAAAATGCTACATATGATAATTAAAATACTCATAAGGATAATAAAATATTAAAAATGACATGAATATGTAAATTGAGACTAATGTCCTATTAATATGAAATTAATGGTACCAATGAACGATGCAGAAAATAGTAATGATGAATAGTGCTAAAATAATTAAAAATGTTTAATTGCCTATAGTATACCTAGACTTATTTATTTAGTTTGGATAAATTGGTATACCAATTAGGGACCACAGATAGCGATCGCTTACGAGCAAATCATGAACCGACAATATATATGCAGTATGATTGTTCTACAGGCTATATGTCTACTTCATCGGCCATTGTGCCTACTTTATTTACGGCTTTACAAGCCCGACAATGAGTCTCGTGCGACGGTGGCCTCGTGCACGACGGATGTATCTGAGGTAGACATATGGTATGTCTAACTCGTATACTCCTGTGTATCCAGCTTTTATAATTTGTTATAGGTTTCTTGGGCATTGATAATAATTAATTATCTGAATATACAATAAGTAAGCGGAAAGATCCCAATAATTTTAATTGTTTCCAAAGTGTAATAAAAAAATGTAAAAGACCCAGAATTTATGATTTGTAAATATTAATTCAATTGTTTAATTATTGTTATTATAAATTATGCACCACTAAGCGGTATGCTTAGCGCGTTGGTTTTCCATCGCGTAGGTACTGAAGATCGTAGCCCACGGTAGTATTCGGACGAGTTCAGGCCGGATCTGCCACCAATCAGAGTCACCTCACCAGTCTTTTGTATTTTGGTAGGGCCCATGTGTAGACTAGTATTTTGGTTCATTATGTCTAGTCATGATGTAATTACTAGTTTATGATGTATTTTATTTTGGACTTGAAATGAAAACTTATAATTTATTATCTATGAATTTCCATATGAATGTAATAGATGACACTTCATTTTGAGATCTCATAAATAGTTGTGAATGATATGATAAAAGAGAATATGATATGGAAATATGTGAGATGACTATGAATATGTTAACACGTGATAGTGGAACCCTTGATTGCTAATAAAGCAGAGGAGGATGCATGCAGGTCTCCACAGAAATAAGATATAAAAAAATTCTACACATAAATTACCTGATTTAAATGACATTAAAATTTACAATAGACATGACAAGACAAGATAGGGTGCTCCGGCACCGAATGTGACACTTCTTGCTTGGCTATACAATAGACGGGTTAGTGGCGTCACACCCCATATCTAACCTAGCCCTTGAATACCATCTATGGATTTTTGCCCAAATCAAGCCACTAAATTTTACTCTTCCTTTATAGTACCATTCTAGCCACCATTACTCTTTCAATTTTATTATTCCATTTTCTTTTTTATTTATCATTTTATAAACTCAACAAAATCTAGCATATTTTGATCAAAAAAATTGTTATTTATTTAATTTTAATTGAAATTCAAAATAAACAACAAAATTTCATTAATTTAACAAGTTGACAATAAAAAAAAAAAGTTAAAGAAAGAACTAAGGGTACACATTCTAACTCTAAATGTTACATGTCAAGTTGTGGCATATCTCAAACCCATTTGTATTAAATTTAAATTTATATTCTTACGTGCTAAGACACGTAAAAGGATCATGTTAAAAGTTATCAACTCTAAATATTATCATTTTTTCTAATTCTACCAAACCCCATATCTAACCTAGCCCTTGAATACCATCTATGGAATTTTGCCCAAATCAAGCCATTAAATTTTACTCTTCCTTTATAGTAACATTCTAGCCGCCATTACTCTTTCAATTTTATTATTCCATTTTCTTTTTTATTTATCATTTTTTAAACTCAACAAAATCTAGCATGTTTTGATCATAAAAATTGTTATTTATTTAATTTTAATTGCAATTCAAAATAAACAACAAAATTTCATTAATTTAACAAGTTGACAATAAAAAAAAAGGGTTAAAGAAAGAACTAAGGGTACACATTCTGAAAGTCATTGAATCAAAAAAGTAGAAGCAATTTGTGTTACAATTGATGATTCATTACAAGTCTCAACCTTTCTTACGCTCCTCTTTGTAATGGCCCGGCCCACTAGTGATATTGTCCGATCTAGGCTGAAGCCCTCACGGTTTTAAAATGCGTCACTAGAGGTTACGACCCACCAACTTATAAATCCAGCATCTCTCCCGTGTTTTGTCGATGTGGGATTTGCCTAGGGTGTTACAATCCACCCCCCTTATGGGACTCAGCGTCCTCGCTGAGGTTTGCCCCACCATCGTTCAAGGTTGCACGCGGAGCGCTCTGATACCACAAATGTAATGGCCTAGCCCACTAGTGATATTGTCCGCTCTGAGTGAAGTCCTCACGGTTTTAAAGCGGGTCACTAGGAGTTCTGAACCACCAACTTATAAACCCAAAGATCTCTCCGTGTTTTGTCGATGTGGGATTTGCCTAGGGTGTTACACCTACACTAGCATTTCTCTCTATAACATTATTTAACGACTACAACTTTCCTTCAAAAACCTTAAATAATATACTATGGCTGAAAACAAGAAACCCATCACCATCCCTACGAAAATAAATATGTGAAGATAAATAATAAAAATAAAATTTTATATCTTTTATAACTTTGGGTTTTATTGTTTATTATTATTTATTTTTTATTTGAGGATTATTATTATTTGTTTATCACCTCATTTTTTGGGAAGCATGGGTGCGGCCGCGCCTCCCTGTGATCGCACCACCCCCTTCCATGGGGTAAGAACAATAGAGTCTCTGTATCTCGAGGGCAGCACCTGGCTCCTCCCTCTCTTCGATCTCGCCACCGGCGACGTGTCTTCTAAATCTCCATGCAAACAATCCTCACCAGAAGAGTCGCTGCTTCTTTTGGAGGACGACGACTCTATGCTTCTTTGACCTTTAGCTGCTACTGCTGCTTCTGATTCTTTTGCGTTTGATGGAGGCTTCAACTCTTGCATTTCTGCTGCTTCACTGAGAAGAATTAAACCACTAAACTTGTGTTTTTCTTCTCCCTCTAGAAATGGCAGCGCTGTTTTGACCCCTCCGTTATCAGCGTCAAGACTTTCTTGTTTCTCTTTTCTTTTTCCTTTTTTTTTATTTTCGTCGTTGACGTCTTTGGCTTCCAGATATATGGCTTCTGAAACTTTTGAGCTTCGAGATTCTTTCCCAATTGATTCAATTGTGAGAGAATCAGTATCGGAATGATCCCCAGCCTCTTTTTTCTTTTTGAGCAAGACCCCAACCTCCTTAGCATCACAGTCTCCTGCTGATGAGCTCTTCTCAACCGCCAAAACCCCGACAACTTCCAATTCTAAATCGTTACTCAAAACTTTATCCACAGCTCTAGTAGAACGTAAAACCACAGATGCTTCAGCTTCCGGACAAAATTCCACGTTCAAATCGATACCCAATCGCTTATGCTCTCTGAACTCCATAGCTTCACGATTCAAAGACAAGTCTCCAACAGTTTCGCGTGGTGGGCCTGAAGCATCGGTTTGTAAACCAAATTCCACGTTCAAATCGATACCCAGTCCCTTATTCTCTCTAAACTCCACATTGTCACGATCCAAAGAGGGTTCTCTCGAGGCCTGGTGGGTATGAAGCATTGTTTCGTAAAATCTTTTGAAGGCAAAATTGGGGCATGGAAAGCCCACAGCCAATTCCATATCTTATAGAATATTTGAGGACTTTTTCCATTTTTTCCTCTTGCCTTCCGTTGGAATTGTTGTTAAATTCTGATTGGTCATTTAGTGACGTGTCATGCTATTGCCATGTCATCCTTCTTGTGGTCCAAGGCAATTGGCCATGAATAATTAATAATGGAAAACTATTTATTTTATTATTATCATTAATTATTATTGCCTTTTATAATTAATTTTACCCTCACATTCCAATGTTGTTTTTTTTTTCTTATTATAGTTTATTTAATATTTATGATTAGAGATATTATCAAATTATTTTATACATTTTGAAATTAAAATTTATTTTTAAATAATTTTAAAATTATATTTTATCATTTTAATTTAATTCATTTTAAATTATTACTACTGAAGTTTTTGAATGGTGACTTGTTTTGTATGACTCTATTGTCAACTCTAAAGCTATCAAAGAGTGCTAATGGTAAAAATGGACTGTGTGATAGTCTGATTAGATTTGGTTGGTTTGATTTGGGATTTAAAAAAATCAGATTTTTTATCTTTTAAAAATTAAAAATCTTTACTATCATTGATCGACGAAATAAATCACCTTAAATTAAACTGAAATCAAATTATAATTCAAATGAGAAAATTCTTTATTCCCATTTTGAATCTTTAACCCTTAAAATTAAAATCACCAATCCACTTTGCTATGGACATCTCCAACATGTTATTTTCAGTAAAGATTTATTCAGGCAATTTTGGTCTAGTAATAGTGAAAGCCATACCAATGCTTTTAAGATGATTTTGGACAGTCATTGCTCTGATTAGTTTAATCCATTTAATTAAATGAATTACACTATAAAATATTTTCTCTTCTTATAATTTCTATTTGCACATTGACTGATGAATAGAAATATCATACTATATGATGAGTAGATTTTTTTTATATAGAAGCAGAAAAAATTTATTAGCATGATGCTTCAAATTAAGCCTCAATCAACAGATTGTCCCAATACAATTAATAGGAAATTATGTACTTTATTTATATAAGAAGTTTTAAGGTTTCTTTTTTTTAATTTGTCACTAAAAAATTACCTTTTACCACATTAAAAGAATTTTATTAATTAATTCAATTATATATATATTTATACATATGAATAAATTATATAAGGTATGTTAAGTTGTATAAATTATATATAGTTAAATAAAAAAGTGATTTTTAAAAATTAAACATGTAAATGCACACATATATACTTCTCTTGTATTATATTTATATATATTAAAATAAAAAATTATATTTTTATTTTAATTTATATAATTAAAGCTTTTAATCAACATATTGTTATTAATTTTTAGCAATTCAAATACCAAAATTAGCAATTCAACATATTGCTCCGGCACCGAATGTGGCACATCTTGCTCGGCTATGCAGTAGACAGGTAAGGAGCGTCACAATTCAAATATCAAAATTAATTAAAATTTCACAAACACAAAATAAAGTTTCGAGTTTGCGAATGTAAGTTTCACAAATCATTTTCTTCTATATGATTGTTGATGGAGTTCGAGGAATAGAAAATATGATGGATTGAGGGTGTTCAATGAGATTAAATGTCTATATAGTGCGATCTTGAGAATTTAAAGGATTTTGAAGTAGGTGGTTGCAGCAAAAATGTCAAATGAGATTCTTAGGGTTAGATTTAGCTTCACATATTATATTCTTGCTCCATAAATGAAACAATGTAGTTTTTAATATATAATTAACAAGGTTCATAACATATTTAAATCGATAAAATAAACATGTTAACCTATTAACTCAATTGAATAAATAAGTCATTTGGTGTCTTATCGAATCAAGCGGATAAACCCAATTAAATTCGTACTTTTTACATGTCCCAAACCTATTTTTACTAAATTCAAATCTGTTTACTAACGTTTTGAGTCGAGCCATATAAATGAATAAGAATGAAAATTGTTGGCTCTAAACATTACGTTAGTCGTGACGTATCCCAAACCTATTTATACTAAATCCAAATCTATTTACTTACGTATCTGAGTTGTGCCACGTAAATGGATAAGGTTAAAATTGTCAACTCTAAATATTATGTGTCAAGTCGTAACATATCTCAAACCTATTTGTACTAAATCTAAATTTATATACTTATGTGTGAAAACGTGTAAATGAATTACGTCAAAAGTTACCAACCATAAACATTATCATTTTTTTTTAATTCTATCAACCCATAACTAACCTAGCTTTTGAATACCATTTTTGGATTTTTGCCCAAATCAAGCCATTAAATTTTACTCTTCCTTCATAGTACCATTAAGCTACCATTACTCTTTCAATTTTATTATTCCATTTTCTTCTTTATTTATCTTTTTATAAACTCAACAAAATCTAATATATTTTGATCATAAAAATCGTTATTTATTTAATTTCAATTTGAAATTCAAAATAAACAACAAAATTTCATTAATTTAACAAGTTGACAACTAAAGAAGGTTAAAGGAAAAACTAAGAATACACATTCTGAAAGTCATGGAATCTAAAAAGTAGAAGCAATGTGTGTTACAATTGATGATTCATTACAAGCCTCAACCTTTCTTCTGCTTCTACACCACTATTTCTCAGGATAATATTATTTAATAACTACAACTTTCTCTCAAAAACCTTAAATAATATAGTGTTGCTAAAAACAAGAACCCATCACTATCTCTACGAAAACAAACATGTGAAAAATAAATAATAACAATAAAATTTTAAATCTTTTTAACTTTTTATTGTTTATTATTATTATTTTTATTCGAGGATTATTATTATTTATTTATTGCCTCATATAAAGTTAATATGAAAAGTGAGGAACTACATTGTTTTATTTTTAAAATATAATGATTAAGTTATTGATTTTATCAAAATGACATAAATTTAATTGTTTGAATTGAAACAAGAGTGGAACTAGGAATCTATCATTGGAGGGGGGAATAAATATTAACAAGAAACAAAATGAATTTTTTATAAAAATATAGGGACTAAAATAAAAATATAAAATATTAAGAGATCAAAATTAAACTATGAATGGAATTTATACAAAAATAAAAATATTTGAGGGACAAACAATAAATTTCTAAAAAAATACACTAAATTTTGTAGGTAAAATTTTAATTTTAAAAATTTTAGGGAGGGTAAATAGCAACTTCTTAAAAAATATATATTAAATTTATGGGTAAATTTTTAATTTTAGAAACTTGTAGGGGGCCATAGCCCACAGCTCTAAGTAGTTTTGTCATTGAATTGAAACATGCGTTAACGATGCAGTGCGAACTATTTTGTTGATGGATTATAAAGTGAAAAACTAATTTATTTGGTTTTGAAAATATATGGACTGAATTGTATACTTCACTAAATGTTAAGTACTAAAGTATTAATTATCTTACAAAATATTTATTTTTAGAAAAATACTACTGTACCCCTAAAAATTTTTGAAATTTTTGTGGGCCCAGTGCCCCTCTTATCCTAAACTCCCTCTGTTCCTAGTCCCGATACACCCGGCCCAGAAAATGATGTACTGATTTTGATAGTAAAATAGAAAAATGTCTTCTTTATTAAATAATTGAAACCGTTTCTAAAATTATGCGATCCTAATTTTAAATTAACAACAAATGAAAATAAAGTAATGTTCATGATTTAGTGGTATTTAAATTTGAAATTTACTCTATAAAATATCTTCTCTTTTCATAATTTCTCTCTCAACATTTAGTGGTATATAAATTTGAAATCTCATTAAAATTATAAATAATTTTATTGTTGCATTTTCTTTTTCTTTGGAAAGGAAATTGTAAAAATTCTGAGTAAGATAAGACAGAGATTTGGATGGTTTTTGGTAGACAATCAACTGATTAACAGAGGTAAACATATCATATGATGAGTAGAGTATTATTTTTTTTAATACATGTAGGCAAAAATTTATTATTAAAAAAATAGTAAAAATTTATGGTTTAGATTTAGCTTCACACATCATATTAGTGCCCCATAAATGAAACAATGTGGTTTTGTTATGTAAATAACATGGGTCATAACATATTTAAATTGTCAAAATAAACACATTAACCTATAAACTCAATTGAGTAAATAAGTCCTTTGGTGTCTTATCAAATTAAGCGGATAAACCCAATTAAATCCATATTTTTGACATGTCCCAAACCTATTTATACTAAATTCAAATCCGTTTACTTACGTGTTGAGTTGTGTCATGTAAATGAAAATTATTAGCTCTAAACATTACCTTAGTTGTAACGCATTCCAAACCTATTTGTACTAAATCTAAATTTAGTTGCTTACATATTTGAATTTTGCCGTGTGAATGGATAAGGTTAAAAATTGTAAACTCTAAATATTATGTGTCAAGTCGTAACATATCTCAAACCTATTTGTATTAAATCCAAATTTATATACTTACGTGTCAAAACGTGTAAATGGATGACGTCAAAAGCTACCAACTCCAAGCATTATCATTTTTTTTTAATTCTACCAAACCCCATATCTAACCTAGCCCTTGCATACCATGTTTGGATTTTTACCCAAATCAAGCCATTAAATTTTACTCTTCCTTTATAGCACCACTCTAGCTACCATTACTCTTGCAATTTTATTATTTCATTTTCTTCTTTCTTTATCTTTTTATAAACTCAACAAAATCTAACATATTTTGATCATAAAAATCATTATTTATTTCTTTTTAATTGAAATTCAAAATAAACAACAAAATTTCATTACTTTAACAAGTTGACAACCAAAAAAAAGAGTTAAAAGAAAGAACTAAGGTACACATTTTGAGAGTCATGGAATGAACAAAGTAGAGGCAATGTGTTACAATTGATGATTCATTACAAGTCTCAAGCTTTCTTCTGTTTCTACACACCATTTCTCTCTATAACATTATTTAATAACCACAACTTTTCTTCACAAACCTTAAATATACACTGTTGCTAAAAACAATAAACCCATCACTATCTTTACGAAATAAACATGTGAAGATAAATAATAATAATAAAATTTTAAATCTTTTTTAACTTTTTTTATTGTTTACTATTATTTATTTTTTATTTGAGGATTATTATTATTTATTTGTTACCTCATTTTTTGGGAAGCATGGGTGCGGCTGCGGTTCCCTGTGATCGAACCACCCGCTTCAATGGGGTAAGAACAACAAAGTCTCGGTATCTCGACGGCAGCACCTGGCTCCTCCCTCTCTTCGATCTCACCACCGGCGAGGTGTCTTTTAAATCTCCATGCAAACAATCCTCACCAGAAGACTCGCTGCTTCTTTTCGAGGAGGACTATTCTATGCTTCTTTTACCTTTAGCTGCTACTGCTGCTTGATTCTTTGCATTTGTTTGAGGCTTCAACTCTTGCATTTCTGCTGCTTCACTGAGAAGAATTAAACCACTAAACTTGTGTTTTTCTTCTCCCTCTTGAAATGGCAGCGCTGTTTTGACCCCTCCATCATCAGCGTCAAGACTTTCTTGTTTCTCTTTTCCTTTTCCTTTTTCTTTATTTTCGTCGTTGACGTCTTTGGCTTCCAGATATATGGCTTCTGAAACTTTTGAGCTTCGAGGTTCTTTCCCAAATGCTTCAATTGTGAGAGAATCAGTACCGGAATGATCCCCAGCCTATTTTTTTCTTTTTGAGCAAGTCCCCAACCTCCTTAGCATCACAGTCTCCTGCTGATGAGCTCTTCTTAACCTCCAAAACCCCGCCAACTTCCAATTCTAAATCGTTACTCAAAACTTTATCCATAGCTCTAGTAGCACGTAAAACCTCGGTTGCTTCAGCTTCCGGACAAAATTTCATAGATACCCAGTCCCTTATTCTTTCTAAACTCTACATTGTCACGATCCAAAAACTATTCTCTCGAGGCCTGGTGGGTATGAAGCATTGTGTCGTAAAATCCTTTGAAGGCGAATTTGGGACACGGAAAGCCCACGGCGAATTCCATATCTTATAGTATGTTTGAGGACTTTTTCCATTTTCCTCTTGCCTTCCATTGGAATTGTTGTTAAATTCTGATTGGTCATTTGGTGAGGTGTCATGCTATTGCCATGTCATCCTTCTGGTGGTCCAAGGCAATTGGTCACGAATAATTAATAATGAAAACTATTTATTTTATTATTATCATTATTATTGCCTTTTATAATTAATTTTACCCTTACATTCCAATGTTGTTTTTTTTTCTTATTATAGTTTATTTAATATTTATGATTAGAGATATTATCAAATTGTTTTATATATGTTGAAATTAAAATTTATTTTTAGATAATTTTAAAATTATGTTTTATTATTTTAATTTAATTTATTTTAAATTATTACTACTGAAGTGTTTGAATGGTGACTTGTTTTGTATGACCATTTTCAACTCTATAGCTATCAAAGAGTGCTTATGGTAAAAATGGACAGTGTGATGGATTTTTTTTTAGCTAGATCAGGTTTATATGGACTTAAAACATATGATGTCTGGAGGATCCACTTATTAAATAGGTGTATACTACATGTTTGTGTTTTAAGTCCATAATAGACCCAGTCTAGGCAAGAATTTCTCTGTGTGATAATCTGAGGCTATAGCTTACTCTTTCTTATTTGGTTGGTTTGATTTGGGATTGAAAAATCACATTTTTTTATTTTTTAAAAAATTAAAAAATTTTATTATCAAATTTAATAAATTTTGATTGTGCTAATTAATTCACATTAAATCGAATTGAAATCAAATTATAATTAAAATTGAAAAATTCTTTAGTCCGATTTTAAATCTTTAACCTTTAAAATTAAAATCGCCAATCTTTTTTCAATTTTGGTTTAATATATGCCTATCTAATTATATAAAGACAAAATCCACTTTGCTGTGGACATCTCAAGCTTGCTATTTTCAGTAAAGACTTATTCAGGAAATTTTTGGTCTAGTAATTCCGAAAGCCACACCAATGCTTTTAAGATGATATTCGCCAGGTTATTGCTCTGAATAATTTAATCCATTTAATTAAATGAATTACACAATAAAATATATTCTCTTCTCATAATTTCTATCCGCATATTGACTGAAGAAAAGAAATATAAGTAAAAAATTTATTATGAAAAATACTAGGAAAATCTTAGCACGATACTTTAAATTAAATTTCGGTTAATAAACTGTTCCAACACAATAAAGCCAGAAAATGATGTCTCACTACTAGAATATTGTCTTTTAAAAACACATACCTTAAGATAAATAGGATATTTGTTATTAATAACTATTATTGAAGGCAAAATTTTACTAGTTTTTAAATATTATATTATTTATTTCTAATGACTCATTTTTCGATATAAAACTTATTAGTATCTAAGTGTTATATTATTTTTGTTCTAGTAATTAATTTTTGAAGTAAAAACTTATTAGTCTCTAAATATATAATTATTTGTTTCTAACAATTAATTTTTTGAGGTAAAGCCTATTAGTATCTAAATAATATATTATTTATTTCTAATAATTAATTTTTTGAGGCAAAAGTTATTAGTCTCTAGATGTTATATTATTTGTTTCAAATTCATTAAGATTAATTATTTATATAAGAAATTTTAATTTTTTTAAATTTGTCACTTAAAAGTTACCTTTTTCCACATTAAAAGAATTTTAATAACTAATTAAATTATGTATATATAAAAGGTGTGTTAAGCATATATAAATTATATATGGTTAAATAAAAAAGTGATTTTTAAAAATTAAACATGTAAATACATACACATATATACATATATTGTATTATGTTTATATATATATATATATATATATATATATATATATATATATATATATATATATATATATTAAAATAAAGAAATTATATTTTTATTTTAATCTATATAATTAAAACTTTTAATCAACATTAGGGGTGTTCGATTCCAGTTCAGTTCGAGATTTGCCTAGGAACCAGAATCGAACCGAAAATTCAAAATTTCGATAGGGTTCGATTTGGTTCTTAATTGTTTGGTTTGATTTGGTACAGTTCTTGGTTTTGATTCCGGTTTGGTTGATGCGATTACTGATTCGGTTCTCGGTTCTTAAAATAATTTTATGTAATTATTTCCTTAAAAAGTCATACTTCAATTAGCATTTAAATTTTGAACTGAGTTATTAATACATAATATATCATATAATATATCTTTTAGCTATACCTAAATTATATAATCTTTAATTATAAGGTGATATAACTTAGGATTAAATGTATTATATAATATAATAGTATATCATATAATATATTTTTTAATTATTTATTAATCATATAATATTTAACTATAAGATACAAATATAATTAAGAATTTATATATATATTTATAATTAAGAATGATAAGGTAATTTAATGTACTTATAACCAAAATTATTAAGAAAATATAGAAAAATAAAATATAATATTAAGTTATATTTAGTTCATAATTATATATACATACATAAGTATATATAATTATATTGAAAGTATATAATACATCTTAAAAAAAAAACATAGAAAAGCATATATATAAATTCAGTTCTCGATTTGGTTTCGGTACAGTTCTTAGTGAAGAACTGGAGCCGAACTAAAGTATCAAAATAAATTCGGTTTAGTACAGTTCCTGTCTGTTCGATACAGTTTTTCAGTTCGGTTCAATTCCCCCAAGAACTGTGCGCAGCCCTAATCAACATATTATTATTAATTATTGAGATAACAAATGTTATTAATTTAATAAAAAAATAAAAAAATAGATAAAAACACTTTTACTATTAAACTGCAAATATTTTGATGATTTCAATTTATTAATTATACATATATTAATATATTTATTTTTTAACTATTATTTTTAATTAAATTTATACTTAAAAATATATAAGTACTATAATAAATATAATAAAATTTGATTATATAGTATAATATATTATTAATTATTTATTATAGTAAAATATTTATATGATTAATTGAAAATTTAAATTCTGAATTATAAATTAAGAAAATAATAATTTATAAAAAAAAAAAGAAAGAGATGTCTCACATCACTTTTTTAAGGATTTGAAAGGTGATGGTTTTTCTATAAAAGACAATTCTCCTCTTTTGACATTTCAAGCAAAAGTGGATACGAAAAGCAGGGCCCACTAGTTATAGTTCATTTTTAAAATTATACTTATTTATTTTAAATAATATTTATTATTTTAAAAATTTATTTTAATTTCATTATAGTAGTAAATCAATATTATATTATTAAAGACAAATAAATCCATTTATATTAATAATTAATGATATGAAGAAATTAATATATAATGACAAGATAATTTATTTTTATAATATATTATTAGAGACAAATTTATTTAATTAAAGTAAATTTATTTTTAGTAGAGACAATTAAATTTAATGTCTTTAAAAATAGATTTGTGAGTTAATAATATAATTTGTTAAAATGAAAAAGGAGACAATTTTTTCTTGTTTCTATTAGTTATTAATATAGACAAATATATTTTTCTTTGAAAGTTTAATCAGTTTCAAATATATATTTATCTCCATATATGTCTCTAAATATATTTAGGAACAACGATAAATGAGACAAATGATTATTTTCCCTAAAAATATATAGAGACAAATAAATAGTTTTTGTCAAAACTTTTAATTTTAATATAATAATTTTAGTGTAGTGATAGTTTTTTTTTTGTAGTTTTTTTATTATAGTATTTTTGTAGTTTAAATACAATGATATGAACTTTAAATTAATATTTTTTAAAATGATTGCCAAGTCTTTTTATCTTAATAACACCATATATCCCTCTCCTTCTTTTATTTTAATTTGAATTAAAATTTGAAATTTTATAATTTTAAAGACTCTAATGCAATTAATTCAACTTTTTAATTTAATATAAAAACTCATATATTATTAAATTAATTATTTTAATTATTAAAAAATATTAAATTTGTGTGCATGACAATTAGTTATCAATGTATTTTCTGTTATTTTACTCATTTAGTATCTTATCTTTTGTGTTTTGGCCTTGTGGGTATCACGTATTTATAATAATATTATAGATATAGATGGATGATACATCCTCTCAAATAGAAAATTTTTATGCTTAATTTCTTCTAAAATTCAAGTTTTTGAATAATCGCTATTTGGATATGATTGAGAAAGGACTGAAAATAAAGTAGTAAAGGTGAAACAATGCCCAAACCCAATACACGGGGCTTTGATGCTAATACCCATGAAATAAAAATGGATATGCAGCTCTATTATTTTTTTATATATATTTATTATCTATTTCCAATTAATAAAATACCATCTAAAATAATTAGAACCTAAACACAATTGATCAAATCGATTTGGCACCTCTAATACTATGATATCATATTATTTCCATTTTATATAATAATGAAACTAAGTTAATTAATTATTTCTGTGGAAACTCTGCCTTTTTTGGTAACAATGCTATGGTTGCGAATCCAATATTGGAGTAAGAACCCAAAATTGCAAACCCATGATAGAAGAGCCTAAATAGATTCATCATGATTCAATGAAGATTTTGTGACTGTGGATATATTATTGATGGTGTAATTGAATCTCTATTGTACAAGTTTAGGCATGTGGCGATTCTTAAATATTATATTTCATTCTTCACAAATCATTTTTTTCTATATGATTGTTGATGGAGTTTGAGGATTTGAAAGTACAATGGATTAAAGGTGTTCGGTGAGATTGAATGTCTAAATAGTGCGATCTTGAGAGTTTAAAGGATTTTGAAGTGGGTGGCTGTGGTAAAAATGTCAAATGGGATTCTTAGGGTTAGATTTAGCTTCACACAATATATTAGTGCTCTATAAATGAAACAATGTGATTTTGATACATAAATAACGTGAGTCATAATATATTTAAACTGGTCAAAATAAACATGTTAACCTATTAACTCAATTGAACAAATAAGTCATTTGGCGTGTTATCGAGTTAAGCGGGCAAACCCAATTAAATTCGTATTTTTGATGTGTCCCAAACCTATTTATACTAAATTCAAATCTGTTTACTTACATGTCGAGTCATGCCATGTAAATGGATAAGAATAAAAATTATTGGCTCTAAATATTACGTTAGTTGCGACATATCTCAAACCTATTTATCCTAAATTTAAATCTGTTTGCTTATATGTCTGAATTGTTGTCACACCCCGGCTTAGGGGGCCCCAGCTCAAGCCCCTCTATGGGTGGCCTTCTTGCCAGCGTACCCTTCTAGAGGCCGGACCTGCGACTCACAAGGTACTGTCCGCTTTGTGGAATTAAATCCCTTCGCTTCTGCAGAGCTAGGATTCGAACCCTTATCACTCACGGATTTGCTTCGCCTCTCACCAATTGAGCTTCGCCTCTCACCCCCTAAGCAGAGGAACTCTGAAATTTCATTTAGTTTGCTACTCTGCTACTTAGAAGTGTCAATCAAAAGACTTTTGAAACTAGTTTTCCGAAGTGTTTTTCTTGAAAAGATTCTGAATACTGGAACTCTACATTTCCAGTTTGTTCATTATCTGGTCACACTCTCACTTTCTGCCTTTTATCATCTCTGTTTTCATTGTCCAAGCTCAACTTCATTCCACTCGGTTCTTTTCATCTTGATCTGATCGCATTTTAGCTAAGCACCCTCCAGTTCACGAGGAACACCACCCCTCAGGCCAATCACTCCGTTGCCTTGTCACTATTTGACACCCCATAGTTATTTTAGTAGATTTGGCTCCTTACAGGTAAGAGCTCATACTACTGTTTTATTAAGTGCTTACATTTACTTTCTGCATTTTCTTTGTTCTTCTCACATCTGTGACTTTCTACTTTTGCACAAACGATCCCCAAAGAATGTTACTGTAAGAGCTCATATCACTGTTTTATCAAGTGTCTGCATTTACTTTCCGCATTTTCCTGTGTTCTTCTTACATCTGCAACTTTCTTCAAGACTATTTTTGCACAAACGATCCCCAAAGAATGACACTCCCAAATCATCTATTTAGTGATCAGTTCATTTTTGTTAATCTTCATCTTTTTTGAAAGCAAGTTTTCTAACTCCTAGTAGTATGTAAGTGGTTGGGTAAACGTAGGTAACTGCAACTTAGGGGTCTCTTTTAAAAGAGAGAACATGAATAACACGTCAGGAAGATAGCCAAACTATTAGGCCGACGTAAACAGCAATTCGACAAAGATGTCATAAAGTGGAATAAGACCAAAGTAAACGAAACAGAGTAGATCGGTCATTAATAGATATTGGTAAAATGAACGCATGGAAGGTCGGTAAATCAAGTCTAGTTTTCCTTATCTAGTCAAAAGGTATTGAGAAACCTTATCCCCAGCATCTTAGAACGCCAGTATCCTTAGCTTTAGGTTCTTATGTCATGTAGTTGAAATTAAAAATCCGGGAGATCGGAGAAATCCCTTCCATGCTCCTGTTAATCTGAAAGAGATCGGAAGGGAGTTCTTATTCGGTCTCAACTCAAAACATTAATAAATAACTCTAAAGGAGATCGGAGGAGAGTTCTTATCCGGTCTCCCTTCAAAATTTTAATAAACATTAAATAGGGATCGGAGGAGAGTTCTTATCCGGTCTCAACTCAAAACATTAATAAATAACTCTAAAGGAGATCGGAGGAGGGTTCTTATCCGGTCTCCCCTCAAAATTTTAATAAATAACTTAAAAGAGATCGGAGGAGGGTTCTTATCTGGTCTCCCCTCAAAATTTTAATAAATAACTCTAAAGGAGATCGGAGGAGGGTTCTTATCCGATCTCCCCTCAAAATTTTAATAAATAACTTAAAAGAGATCGGAGGAGGGTTCTTATCCGGTCTCCCCTCAAAATTTTAATAAACAACTTAAAAGAGATCGGAGGAGAGTTCTTATCCGATTCTCACACCCGTTCACTAAGGTTGTCTCATTTACTTATGTATCTGGGTGATCCAAATTTAGTGAAAAATCAAATATTCCTTTTACCAAAAGGATTAACATTGCCGTCTAAGCCCTCCTAACTAATTTATAAAGGACGCAGAATTAAATCTACTTACCCTTATTAAGGGACGAGGTGGGGTGCCTAACACCTTCCCCACCCGTTTACGGACCCCGAACTTAGAATCTCTGTTTTGAAGTGGTTTCATTTTTAATTTAACTTCTCAAATGGTTTTCTTTAGTTTCCCTCAAAACTAAGGTGGCGACTCCTCACTCTTTCCCACTTCGGTGAGTGATCGTCCAGGCGACCGCAAAATCTATTGCGACAATCCCAATAATGTTAATTGTTTCCAAAGAGCAATAAAAATACAAAAGACCCAGAAATTATGATTTGCAGATATTAATTCAATTGTTTAATTATTGTTATTATAAATTATGCACCACTAAGCGTTATGCTTAGCGCGTTGGTTTTCCATCGCGTAGGTACTGAAGATCAGCAGTCGCCACAGTAGTATTTGGACAGAGTTCTGACCAGATCTGCCACCGATCAGAGTCACCTCACCAGTCTTTTGTATTTTGGTAGGGCCCATGTGTAGACTAGTATTTTAGTTCATTATGTCTAGTCATGATGTAATTACTAGTTTATGATGTATTTTATTTTGGACTTGAAATGAAAACTTATAATTTATTATCTATGAATTTCAATATGAATGCAATAGATGACACTTCATTTTGAGATCTCATAAATAGTTGCGAATGATATGATAAAAGAGAATATGATATGGAAATATGTGAGATGACTATGAATATGTTAACAAGTGATAGTGGAACCCGCCAAATGCTAATAAAATAAGGGAGGCTCTATCCGGGTCTCCACAGAAATAAGATATAAAAAAAAAAAAATTTCTACACATAGAATACATGTTTTAAATGACATCAAAAGTTTACAATAGATATGATAAAATAAGATAGGGTGCTCCGGCACCGAATGTGGCACTTCTTGCTCGGCTATACAGTAGACGGGTAAGGTGCATCACATTTAGTGGTATCAGAGCTGGACTCCCTCTAGTACGGTGTGTGGTGCGAGGACGCACTAGGCGGAAGCTGGTGGGCTTGTCACGACCCAGGGATGGGGTTGGGACGTGCTTGTTCAACCAGCTACGCACTGGGGTGGAAACTTCGTGTCCCACATCGGAAATGGGAAGAAAAGATTTTGGGCCATATATGTGGGAGCCTTCCTCACACAGTCGGTGGCGCTTTTGGGAATGAAACCTCCCAAGGGACAAATCAAGTGAGGCCCATGGGCCAAAGCGGACAATACTAACTGGAGAAGGATCGGACTGTTACAAAGTGGTCTTCATGAAAAGTGTAGCCCTATGTCTAAACTTTCCATTGGTGAAATTTAGGTTATTTGGACCAGTATAGAGAGTTATGACCAAATGAACACGTACTGTTCATTTGGTCATTTTCTGGGTTGGCAGTTTCAGTGACCCAACTTGTGCTACCAATTTGAATTAGTTAAAGGCAAAACTGGATTAAGTGGTCTTCATAAAAAGTGTAGCCCTATGTCTAAACTTTCCATGGGTGAAATTTTAGGTCATTTGGACTAGTATAGAGAGAGTTATGACCAAATGAATACATACTGTTCATTTGGTCATTTTCTGGGTTGGCAGTTTCAGTGACCCAACTTGTGCTACCAATTTGAATTGGTTAAAGGCAAAACTGGGTTAATTAGTCTTCATGAAAAGTGTAGCCCTATGTATAAACTTTCCATGGGTGAAAGTTTAGGTCATTTGGACCAGTATAGAGAGAGTTATGACCAAATGAACATATACTGTTCATTTGGTCATTTTCTGGGTTTGGTGCAGGGAAATCCAAATTTGGGCAGTATTTAGGTCAAGTTTTAGACAGAATTTGGGCATGGTTTCTTCATGGAAAATGGGCTATTTTGGGTCTAGTTTCACCTACAATTGGCCTCATACCAATTGGGATCACACAATTTCATTTATGGCCTAAAATATACACTGCCCTCAACAAACACAACCTGCAGAAAATAGCACTTCCAATAATTCATTTCTCCTCCAACTTCCTTGCTTCAATTTGACATTCAAGGCACTTCTAAATATCATCAACACATCTCAACAATCCCAATTGCATGGTATAATACAAAAATACCAAAGTTAGGCCAAACCCTAACTCACAATTTCAACCTCATAAAATCTCAATGTAAATCAACTTATAATACTTATAAATGCATCAACCAACATCATTAAATCACTTTATATACATCATAGTCATATACATCATAGTCATCAAAAATCATCACTCACTATGGGTACCAAAAATTCACTCCCCTCATAACTCAACTATTTCTTTTAGTTTCTTACAAATTTCACTTCATTTTAACCTTAACTCAAGGATTAATAAAGGAAGAAAGGAAGATTAGGCACTAACCTCTTGGGTAACTTGTTAAACTTCAACTTTTCTTCTTCTTTTCACTATCAATGGCTTCCTTATGGAGTGGGCTAACTTTTTAATGAAGGGGTCTATGGGTTTTGGTGAGTGAAAGCTTGGGAAATCAAGCTTTAAGCTTGATAACAATGGTGGGGAGGGAGAGACTAAGGGAGACGGCAAGGAGAGAGAGAGAAGAGGAAGAAGATGGTTGGTGGGGTTTTGTCTCTTGTGGGTATTTATATATATATATTTATGTGTACTTTATTGTTTTTAAATTTTATAAATCTATTTCCTTTCTTTTCTTTTCTTTCCTTTTCTTTTCTTTTCTTTTCTTCTTCTTTCTCTTCTCATTTTTCAAATTCAAATTCATAAATTTATAATTTTAATTTATTTTAATTATTTTAATTCTCTCAATTTTTAATTTGATATTTAGGTCAAAATTCACCTCTACGGGTGAAATGACCAAAATATCCTTCGGGGTGCTCATCAGGTTATTATTATATTTTTTTTGTACCAATTAATAAATTCTCTAAATTTTATTTTATTTTCTCTAAATTTTCCTTAACATCTTTAATGTCATTTTTACTTAAATAAACCTTTAATTAGTCTCAAAATTATTTTTCTATATTTTCTTAACAATTATTCCTTCAATTTATGTCTCCTCACTATAGTTTAAGTGTAGTCCCAAATAGTCTGACTGTCCGAACTGACATTAGTAGTCGGAACAGTAGAATGTACGGACTACCTATGGTGAGGGCGTTACAAAAAATGACCATAAAATGATCAAATGACTGATCAAAGTTTAATAACCAGGAATTGTAAATTTCGGAAAGCTTAGAGGCAAACGGACCAACTATGGTATTTTGAATATAACTTGAGTTCTATAACCCCAAATTGATGATTCAAAACTGAAATTCAAGTTTAAACATAGAGGAGAAATTGTTATGAAGGAAATGTGACTAAATAGACATCCTAACCTAGTCGAATTCCTAGATAAAGATAACACATTAACATGAACCTAAAGAAAGGTTCATGAGAAAAATGCTACATATGATAATTAAAATACTCATAAGGATAATAAAATATTAAAAATGATATGAATATGTAAATTGAGACTAATGTCCTATTAATATGAAATTAATGGTACCAATGAACAAAGCAGAAAATAGTAATGAATAGTGCTAAAATAATTAAAAATGTTTAATTGCCTATAGTATACCTAGACTTATTTATTTAGTTTGGATAAATTGGTATACCAATTAGGGACCTGAGA